>NC_090339.1:46558663-47188761 GCF_035084215.1 Heptranchias perlo | reverse complement strand
CATCCCCAACTATCGACAACCTCCCAAAATGATCGCCATCCTCCCCCCCACGATCGTGACCCCCCCAACAACTGACCCCTGATCCCCCCGACGACTGACCCCTGATCCCCCCGACGACTGACCCCTGATCCCCCCGACGACTGACCCCTGAACCCCCCGATGACTGACCCCCGATCCCCCCCGATGACTGACCCCCAATCCCCCCCATGACTGACCCCTGATCCCCCCCAGTGACTGACCCCTGATCCTCCCTCCAATGACTGACCCCCAATTCCTCCCCCAATGACTGACCCCTCCCTCTGATGACTGACCCCTCCTCCCAATGACTGACATTCCCCCGGTTCCCCCCCCCCCACCACCACCAAATGCATGTCGATGCCCCCCAAGCCATGAGAAAGAAAAAAGACATGAGCCGAAATGTATATTAAAGTTACGCATTTTGGGGTTACGTGAGAAGTCTGAAATTTCCACTAAGCTAAATTAAGAAGCATGTCACTGCTTTTTTATCTGACTTGGGTTGAGTCTATAATATATTACATTTCTGTGTATGTTGTGCCTTCCTTGTATTGATAAAGAAAATGCCATGGATGTTGTATATATCGATTATCAAAAGACGTTTGATAAGTTGTTGCATTGGAAGCTTGTTGATAAAATTAAGGCACATGGTATCAAAGGGAGTGTCGCAGCATGGATAGGAAGTTGGTCAAAGGACAGAAAATGGGGAATAATGGTTAGTGAAAGATTTTCATACTAGAGGAGGGTAAATGGTGGTGTCCCCCAGGGGTCAGTGTTGGTACCATTGCAATTCTCAGTATATATAAATGATCTAAACTTGGGTATGTGGGGCACAATGTCAAAATTTGCACAAAAATAGCGAGTGTGGTTAATTGAAGAGGACTGTAGGTGACTTCAGGAGGTTGTACATAGTTTATTACATTGAGCTGATAGATGTCAGATAAAATGTAATGTGGAGAAATGTGATTTGGTCCATTTTGGGAGGAAGAATAAAGATAGGAAGTAAATACTAAATGGTAAAACCTTAAAGGGAGTAGAGGGGCAGCGAGACTTAGGTGTTCAGATACAGAAATATTTAAAAGAGTAACGACTAGTTGATAAAACTGTCTAAAAAATGGGATTCTAACTTTTATAAATAGGGACATAAAGTACAAAACAAAGTAATAATACTAAACCTATACAAATCATTAATTAGGCCACAGTTAGAATATTGTATCCAGTTTTGGGTACCTTGCTTTAGAAAAGATACAAAAGCCATGGAGAGGGTATGGAACTGATCCATTACTCTATATACCAGGGGTGAGAGGCTCTAGTTATGCGAGGCTAAAAAAAACTAGGGCTCTTTTCATTAGAACAAAGAAACTTAAGAGGAGATCTGATAGAGGTGTTCAAAATTATGAAGGACTTTGATGAGGAAAATTGCCAAAAATATTTTTCATTGATCAGTGAGTCCATAGAGGGCATAAACTTAAGAACAAAGGGAGAAGTTGAAAGATTTTTTTTATGCAGTAGGTTGTTAGGATACGGAATTCTCCACCAGAAACAATGGTGGAAGCAAAATCAGCACAGGCTCGATGGTCCAAATGGTGATTTCTTATTTGGGCATCACCATTTCTGTGAATTTCCACAGGAATAGCCACAGGAGATACACGTTAATTACTAGTAACGTGTTATGTGACTGCCTTTTTTTGGAGACTTTATCTCATGTACTGTCTGTCCCATGCCTCCAATTATGCGCTCTCATTCTTTCTCATTACCCACTGCTGAAGTAACTCTTTCATTTCTGGCCTCTTGGGCATCCCTGATTTTAATCACTCCACCATTGGTGGCCGTACCTTCAGCTGCCTAGGCCCTAAGCTCTGGAATTCCCTCCTTAAATCTCTCCACCTCTCTCTTGTCCTTTAAGACGCTCCTTAAAACCTACTTCCTTGACCATGTCCTAATAACTCCTTATGTGGTTCGGCGTCAAATTTTGTTTGATAAAGCTCCTGTGAAGCGCCTTGGGACGTTTTACTATGTTAAAGGCACTATATAAATGCAAGTTGTTGTTGTTCACATATTCTTATAGTTCAATGCTTCTTCCACGTTTGTGTTGTGTAACTTCCTCCTTATTTGCAGTTAAATGTTTAACTTGAACAGTACGTTGACACTGAACTTCGAGAGTTAAGTGTGAGTTCTCAGTCAGGATGCTAACTTCAGTCTTTCACGTGTATATATCCATTATTCATATTACATTAATGAATTTTCCACAAAGTTATCTAGTGAGGCCTGACATGAAGAAGATACTTCTCCATTTAACCAGTGTTATAGTGAGCCAGGTAACTAAGCAAAAAAAAACAAGATTACTTGTGAGCTATTTTAAAGCTGAATTTTTTTTAGTACAACTTCTAATTCCCTTTTGCAGCCTATAGAATGGTGTTCTGGTGATGGGGAATATTAGTGTATAATATGCAGTGCTGTTGGGCGACAAAACCACTGAGGTGTTTTACACTTCCCCCTCATCCATAAATGTGAAATTTTCATTTATTTCCCAACCTCTCCCAATGAGACTATCAATATAGTGCCAATTTGTGCCAAATTATAAGAACATAACAGCATAAACATAAAAAAAATGTTGTTCATCAAGCCTGTTATTTCTATCGATAATATACAGTCTACCATATCACAAACCCCACTACACCAATTTAATCTCCTGATGGAAAGTACAGTGATAGATACTTCCTAATCTTACTGGTAATCAAGCAAAACTCCACAATACCTACCTATGCTCACATCTCCATTATTCAACACTAATGTGGCCGAAGGCAAGCATTAATATGGTTGTGACTGTCTCAAATTCGTTTCACTTAGGACCCATATATTGCATTTACATGTGTGTGCATGGTTGAATGTTAAATGTTTAGAGAGCACCAGTACAAGTGTCCGTTATATCTAAACATATAAAATAATTGTAGGTAAGTTTTAAAGGTCAAAGAGCACCTCCAGACAATTTTTAAACCCAGTTTGACAGTAGTTGCAGCCTATAGGGTGTCATTTTCAATTAAAATTAACTTTTACAAGTGTGGAGTCTCATTACTTTAGCTTTTAATTATTGTTGAAGATTTTTAAAAGAATTTGAATGAAAACATTTTTTTTTACTTTTTCTTTCTGTCTCTTTTGTCTCTCTCTTAATCCAATCTTTCTTTCCCCCCTCTTTATTTCGCTTTGTGTGCCTGATTTGACATTGAATTCACTATTCTAACTTACACTTCCTGATTAAGACTCTGCCTGGCTCATTAACAATTCTTCAATCTGATTGATTAAGGAGATACATAGCTACTTGCCCTGTTCACACAGGTGCCAGATGCCCTGTAGAGGACGCTGCATCATTTGAATCTCTAATTTACAGTAACTTGCCGTGCAAAACCCCATAGAAAGTCTATGAACAAGTGCAAATCTAATGAATGGCTGGTGCCATTCATTTGCCGCTCACAGCAAAATCCTACCCTTTATGTTTACTGTATTAAACAGAATTTTGCCTTCAAGTCTCCAATGAAAATGATCTTTTAATGAAAGCTATTAAAGTAATTAAGACTTACCACGACTTGAGTCGTCATATGTTATAATTTTATCATAATTGAACTGAAGAGAAAGTATTGTTGCCTCAGGACTCAGTAGGAGCAGGGTGCACATAACAATAGAGATAGAGACTGCTTCACATATCATGTTGCATATGATCTTGACCCTACAATAGAAAGCTTATTTTCATTGATAAAGAGTAGTCCCATGGAGTGACTTTAAACAATAGAAGCCTTCTTCAGCTTAACTTGGGTTATTTGTCCTTAATGATATATAAGATTCTCTGTGCTGCTTGTCTGTGACAGTGAAATTGCTGGGCACATCTAGTGGAAAATGAAACCAAATACAGCAGTGTGTACAAATAGCCTGCAGTTCATTTTTCAACAGTGCCTGTGTAGGTAGCCTCTGCATATGTCTGTAGCTCATAAGATATTGAAGACCTGAATTTAGTGCTCATCCCAGTGCAGAATTGTGAACTTACTAAACCCCCAGCAGCGCAATGAATTGCTGTTCTACTGCATTGTACCATGAATTGCAAGCAGTGATGCTGCAGCAGTTATTCTTCATCTGACATAGGGTGAGGAATTCTTCTCCCCCCACCCACCCCCCGCTCCCAAAAAAGAGAGGGAAAAAATAACTTGTTGGTGAGTTAACAAGGACCAGGGCCATTCACGTGCAGCTACAAGAGGACAATTACTGTTTGGTTTTGTTACAGGTCTTGGAGAAGGTTACATGTACAATATAGAGAGAGGAGAGAAATCTAAAGAAAAGAGAAAATAGAAAACCTAATATATTGTTAAATCAGGGCCCAGAACACATACATCGGGACTAATGTCCTTACGCAGTACAGTCAAGCGAATTCACTCCAGTTCACAGGATCGCAAACTGGTTACAAATGAGGAAGTTCATTTGCCCCATCTTAGTTCACCCACCCAGAAAGATCCTAGTGCCCCCCATTTCAGCATCCAATTGTTTCTTAAAAGAGTCCAGCGTTTTTGCCACCACTGCTCTTCCTAGAAATCTACTCCATACATCTGTGTAAAGAATTATTTCCTGATATTAATCCTAAATTGATCTTTTACTTGTCTTAATCTGTGTCCTCTTGAGTTTATCATTTCCATTCACTGAACTATCTTATTCATCTCTATAAGACCATCTCTCAAAAGCCTCCTTTTCCAAATGAAAAGCCCAGATTTCTCCAGCTGCTCCTCATAACCTGAGACATGAGGGATCAGCCTTTTTGGACTATGGTAAATGAGTAATGGCCAATTGTTATTATTCATGATGGGTATAGACTCATCAGATAGTCCAGAGTGGAAATGGAGCAGCTCTTGTTACCAGTGGCCCAAACTTCCATTTCCTATGTAAAGTAAATCTTGGGTTGAATGATATTGAGAGGCCATATATTAATATTGTAAGCTGAAATGTGATGGTGATATTGTTTCACAGAAGAGGTAGAATTTGGGATTGTAGAACCACTAAAAGTGGGTGTAGATCAGTTAATAGAGGTCATTATTCAAAGAGAAATGCTACTCAAAGTCATTACTCAGACTTAAAGTAGAAAAATCACTGGGACACAATGGTTTTGAGGATCTTGAGGGAAGTTTGAGAAGAAATAGTGGCATTTCTGACTAATTTCCCAAAAATCTATGGAAGATAAAATTGTGCCAGTGGACAGGCAAAATTGATAACCCTCTACAAAAAAGGAGACTGAAATTAGCCAGGAATTTATAGGCCAGTCAGGCTTACTTCAGTTGTTTTTAAACTACTAGATATATATATGGGATGTTTCGTTGAAGCCTTTTTTACAATTGATTCTATTATTATAACGTAGCATCACGGAGTAGTTACATCATGAAGATGACCTTCAGTTTTTCTACTTATTTTGTTGGAAGTTGAAGACTACCAAAGTTTAGCTGTAACGATTCAAGATTTTTATTTATTTTGTCTGGAAGGGATTTTGGTTTAATTTATATTCTATTCACAAAGGTCAATTCTCAGAGAGACACAAGCCACCTGGGATGTTGTTTAAGACAAATTATTTGGAAAAACAGCCATCTAAGAATTATGTGTTCTCACACACCAGATCAGTTTGAGACAATTGAGGTCATTCAACACCTCCTGGAGATACTCGCGCCATTAATGTTGAAATGGGTTTTATTCAGAGACACTGAGCAGGTGGCTTAGCTAAATAGACAATGTTATTGCCGTGGCCCCCAAACCAAAGGAGGATGTTTCTCATTCAAGGTGGTAGATTTTATTGGCAGCTCCATGAGCCAACCCTTGACATAGAGAGCTGAGGGAGTGGTCGGACTTCAATCTTTGTCTTCCTCTCTCCGGATGACTGAAAGAGGCAGAGCGGCCTCGCTTTCTCTACAGTCAGTGAGGGAAACCATAAGTTTATAGGCTGAGGTATGTGCACATGCAGCCTCCAAAAGCATAGTTCGTTCCAGTCAGTTCAGGGATTGTTGACTTGTAAAGTGAGTTAAGCCCATTAATAGTGCTAAAAATGGTAGTTGTGTATTTTGTTATGTTTTATGATTCGAGAAGCAGTAGGAAATTGATTAAGTCTTACTGGAAAACTATGTTCTGTTCATTGATATAGTTCATGTAAAATCAACCAGTTTGTTAGTTTACACTTGACTTCATCTCACTAGAGTGTTTATTATTCTGGCCTTGAAATAAAGTTGTAACGATAGGATTGTTCTTTCAATTTTCCCAGTAATTTTAAACAAAAAACATTCCTCCTTAATGTTGTCTTACAAGCTGCTCAGTGTAATTCTATGTATTGAAAATGCAAATGAATGCTCGATGTCATGTTGACCTCATCATGCTTGGTTAATATAAAAATTCTGCTTCACTAAAGATTACGCATAGCAATTTCCTCAGCTTAAGCAGCCATTGTGGCAGGTTTTGGAGCATGCTGTTCTGGAATGTATGTCATCCTGAAAACTCCCTAATGAGCCAGCACTGCTCCGTTAAGGGTTAAAGCCTCCTGTCTGATCTCCCTTGTGCTTTTTTTTTCTAGAACAAAGGTACAAAGGTTCCATTGGTGAGGTGTAGCGGAAACAATTTGAACTGCTTTGTTTCCAAAGCCAGTTTAGCACTCACAATTAATATTCAAATAGCTTTGGACTCATACTTGAAAGCTGCTTTTGTGTGCACCACCCTAGTTATTGCTGAGCTACATTTGATCTCAGTTAAATTTTCTTTATTTTTACCCTCATCCCCCCAGAAATCTATCTCTATCCAATGTTGTATAACATTTCCTTCTGAATGCTAATGTGGGTGAATATGTCAGTGCAAGTCTGAAACTATTTTCCCCGATGCTCGTATTAACAACCAGAGGAAAATGTACCCACATATTTAATTGAGCACACCCACATATGAATTGACTCCCACTCCAGAGAGACCACTGGAGGGGGTAGCATTGCACTGCATTGTGCGTAACTCTGTACGATGTCAATCTGGGTTTAAATCTACCGAGAGCCAAGTAAGATGTTCAGACAGTACAGGTGATACTGCTTACACTTTCTAAACATTTAAATTTAACTGTTAGGCAGGAGAATTGGAGTTTCAGTGTACTGTCCAGTTGGAACTAGTAATACAGCTGAATTTGGTAGGTTCAATATAAATGAAGCATTTAGAGACTGTTAAAAGCAGAGACCAGTCTCGCACTTTGTATTACACCTTTTTTCTTGTTTATGCTTGATTCTAGTTGTTCCTTTTGATGCTGGACTTGAAATGCTGCTCTATTCCTCATAGGGTAATGTTTATGCAGCATTGCTATTTGGGCCATGTCTACAGGAAATGTTGCTACTGAACATGCGGATAACTCCTGTTTTGCTTTATTTCTTTAGAGCATCAGGCACTGTATACACAGCAATAGACATTGCCACTGGGCAAGAGGTAAGTCCTGGCCCTTACAAGTTGCCTTCTATATGATGCATCAAATAGTTTGCCCTTAGAGTGCTTATTTTGCATTTGTGGAGAGTGGTAGTCTTCCTATAATACTGTCTATTCATAGAATGATACAGCACAGAAGGAGGCCATTTGGCTCATTGTGTCTGTGCCGGCTCTTTGAAAGAGCTATCCAATTAGTTCCATTCCCTTGCCCTTTCCTCATGGCCCTGCAATTTTTTCCCCTTCAAGTATTTATCCAATTCCCTTTTGAAAGTTATTATTGAATCTGCTTCTAGCATCCTTTCAGGTAGTGCATTCCAGATCATCACAATTCTGTGTAAAAAAAAATTCTCCTCATCTCGCCTCTGGTTCTTTTGCCAATTACTTTAAATCTATTAATCCTTGTCTAATGCCCTCTGTATATAATATACCTCGCACTGCTACACAATCTATTATACTTTGATGCCTTACACAACACCCTCTGTAAAATGAACCTCTCACTGTCCCACAGTCTTTTGTATATGTGCATATTTTTATAGTTTTCTTCCCCAATCTAAAACCTTATAAAATACTCTCTGCATAACCTAATACACAAGACAGTTACCAGACCTTCAGAAAGAAGTATAACAAACAATGTACAATATGTAAAGTTACCAGGCTGGAGAGCCAGTTTTATTTTAATTGCCATTTCCTTTTACGAGTCCCACCTTGCAGCTGCCCATTTTCGGCAAACATGAAAGCAAACTTTTTGCTTCACCTATAAAATTGTCACATCTGTGCTACATAGTTACAAGCTGGTAAAATGTCTGGTGATTCATGTACACCACCATTTTCTCAGATGGGAACATCTGACTCCAAATTGGATCAATGTTTGGACATTTTCCAAATATTCAGAATTTGTCCCAATCCACTAACACTTGCTTCTAGAATAAACATTTAACATCAGTGAGGCTGACTGACTTCCTCCCCCTGCCTTCATTACATGAGTAATATTTTCCTTCACGGTGCAGCTCTATCACCCCTTCTTTGCTGACTTGCATTTGTAGGCCGGTTCTAAACAATTACCAGAATATTCTGCGTACATTTCTCTGAAGAGCTTTGTGTTCTTTCCATATTCATGGCATTTGTTCGACATTTTGAACTCTGAAGCTGACAGCCATCTGACTGTCTCTCATTTATATTGATTTCCAGTTCAGCACATTCACCATCTGACACATTTTATCCCTGGAGCTTTATCTTGATGGGAATTGTTGAGCATTGGGGAGGGGGGGCATTTTGTTTTTGGTATCAATGTTTGAATGTTGTGGGATACCTGTTTTATTAAAAGAGCTGTATGCATGCTCTTCATGCACTCTCATTTTTTGAGTGTGTAGGTTTTTTTTGTGGGTAGGTGTTGGAACTGAACCCACAAAGGAAGAGGAAGGGAGAAAATTGGTGAGGAGAGAGGGAAAGGAAATCCAAATAAGGAATTCACTTTCTTCATTGAGTGGCTCCCAGTTCCTTCTAGATCACCTGTTCCATGTGCATTGTTTGAAAAATAGCCAATTCAGTCAAGCAATAACACATAGCAGCAGCAGACTCACCGCTGCAAAATGGAGGCGTTGGCGTCGCTCTTATTACTACTATACTCGCGCTAAAATTGCATAATTCGTGAATCGATTGATTATCTATGAAAAAGAAACACGCCTCGTGTGTTAGCCCAGACAGTGTTTATTGGCGGGTGTTTTGGCCTTGGGTGGAGGGAGGATCATCGAAATCGAACCCCATCCCGTTCTCACCTGATGTCCACATATACGCACTTTGCAGCGGAAGCTGCTGGGTTGCAATCCAAAATAGGAAACTTGGTTTTTTGGCCCTCCCAAAGGCCAATTCTGGTGCTGCACCGCAACTCCAACTATGGTCATCTAACTCAACACAGACCAGGAATCAAACCTGGGACCTTGCTGGTCTGTACGGATCAGCACCACATCAGATGGTGCAGTTACCCACTGAGCTCTCAGTTTTTAAAAAAAAGTTATATTTTCTAAATAAATATTTTATCAGGGCACTATTCCATGGGCCTTTGTGACCTCAACTGAATCTAATTACAGGTGGCAATCAAGCAGATGAATCTACAACAACAGCCCAAAAAGGAGCTGATTATAAATGAAATCCTCGTCATGAGGGAAAATAAAAATGCAAACATCGTGAACTATTTAGACAGGTGAGTCTTAACCACGTGTACGACTCGGTGTGCCAACTCTGGTTGGACGTATTCCTGGAGATTTCATCACATGAGCTGCCTTCAACCGCCCCGCCCAGTCAAACAGACTTTTTCCCCATCTCCAATATTTTTATAACTAATTGTTCCAAGAAAACAAAAAAAACATTTTTTTTAATGCCACTATGATGTTTCTCCCGGGTTGCTCGCAACAGTGTCCAGGACATTAATCTTTAATTCCTGGAGACTCCAGGACATCCTGGAGGGTTGGCAACTCTATGCACAGCTCAGCTCACACTGGAGAATGTGGGGTGGGAGAGAATTAGGACTGGTAAGATTTCAAAGTAACAAATGTGTAACTGAAAATAACAGCAAAGAAATCACTTCAGGATACCATGAATTCATCTATATCACTATAAGGAAGCAGCTGAGCCATGGGGACGGACAAGGACTCCACAGAGATGCATTAGTCTGTGTCTGTGCAAAGACGCAGGGAACCCACAGACGTGCACTAAGCTGTGTTCATAGAAAACTTCAGGTAGCCCTGTGTAAAATATGGTACAGATACCTACAGGGGTGAAACACAAAGCTTCAGGTATATCTGTGTGTGAAGCCTAGTTAAGCAAGTACTGTGTGGCTATGGATGCTTGATTCCAGCAGACCTGTGTTTTCCCATTTTCTAGAAGTTTTTGAAAGTAGGAAATACACATAGGTTCCCATTTCCTATCTGTCTATTCTGAATGATCCACAGATATTCCTGAAAAGATGTTCCTGCACCATCCATGCATCCCTGATGGGGAAGCAGGGCTGAGGTGGTAATTTTCAAGATCAGATTGCTCTCCAATTGTTTTTAATCGTCCTGTCAACTTGGAGAGGGGAAATTGCCTACTACCTTCTGTGCACGTCCTCTAATTGTTCCCCCTGATATTGGGAGCTCATATCTGGGAGTGGTTGTGTCTGTCCTCAGCTCTATATTGCTTGATGACAACCTGTCCTCTCAATATGGAGACACAAAGCTGGATCTAGTTACTTCTCATGCCATGTTTGTGAAATGGGGCAACCATGAGATTTGATTTTTAAATGATTTTTTTAAGTGGTAAGCTGAGGTTCTTATTGTTTTATTTTTATGTCAGTTATCTTGTAGGGGATGAACTCTGGGTAGTTATGGAATATCTGGCTGGGGGTTCTTTGACAGATGTAGTCACAGAGACCTGCATGGATGAAGGCCAAATAGCAGCGGTGTGCCGGGAGGTAAGTGGAATAGTGCATCGCACTTCGCTGTAAATGTTTGGTAAATTAGCTGCAGCGGATTATCCGAGGATTATATGGTTTGTAAAAATATGTTGCGTGGTCCATCCAACTGCGAAAGTCCATCACAGTTGAGAAAAGGGGGTCTCAACTGACATGTTAAAAATGTTGTTACGTGGGCAATCAGCTTTTTAACCCAGCATTGGCAGTGTCCAATCAGTGTGGAGCCAGATCCTAGCTGTTCCCATTTAAACTCCTAGGTTCCTGGAACACAGACCATATTTATTTATTACTAGTGGATCTCCGGTAGTGTTTTTCATAGGCTTGAGGATGAGGCCAGTGTGTGCATGTGGTGAGGCTAACTATAGATGGGGCAGGTGTAGCTGGTGATGAGGCCAGCCTGTGCATGTGGTGAACCTAAGTATGTACGAGACAGCTGTAACTGGAGAACGCGGCCAGTGTGTGCATGTGGTGTGGCTAGGTATGTACGAGGCAGATGTAACTGGGAAATGCAATCTAGCGCTGAGATTTAGGGTGAGGACAAGCCCTGAGTTGAAGCGTGAAGTGTGCAGCATCCACATTTGGACTTTGTTAACGTTTGGAAGTGGGAAGGGCTTCAAAGTTAATGGGAAGTTGGGTCTGAGCTGCCCTTATTCAAACCTTTGGGTTTCTGTGATATGTAGAGTTAGCCCATGAGTTACCACTTTTCAAGTTTTAATGCATGTGCGAGTTGCCTTGTCACAAAGTTCCCAGGCTGGCAGAACGAGCAGAGTTGTGGCTTATGGTTCAAAGGGGGAGAGGTCACACAGTATCAAACCAGAAGGTGCTGATCAATTTTTAAATGAGAGGTCAGTGGTATATATGACAATGTTAACTGCAAGGAAGTATAATATAATTATTCAAAAGGGAAATGGATATATACTTAAAAAGGAAAAGTTTGCAGGGCTAAAGGGAAGAGCAGGGGAGTGCGACTAATTGGATAGCTCTTTCAAAGAGCCGGCACAGGCACAATGGGCCAAATAGCCTCCTCCTATGCTGTATGATTCTATGATATGTATCAAGAAATCATGTCTGTCATGTGCTGATCTGAAAGAACAACAAGCAACAGTTGGAAGTCAAATGAAGACCCAGTAAACTATCAAAGTTTTAAGCTACCTACCTTTTATCAACAGCAGCCTTTGCAGTAAAGTCCCAGATGAAGGCCACATAATTATATTTAATTGCAGTCAGGAGGCAGTGGTGTGGTCACGGCCTCCTGGTAAGTAATAAATTGTAAAGGAATTGAATTGCTTGAAGTAACTAAAAATAATTATACAGCACAATCCTTGTTGCTTTGCTGTGTTGTTGACTGTACATATTCTGTAATAAGAACATTCTTAACCATCATGT
Source organism: Heptranchias perlo (assembly GCF_035084215.1). Lineage (NCBI taxonomy): Eukaryota > Metazoa > Chordata > Chondrichthyes > Hexanchiformes > Hexanchidae > Heptranchias > Heptranchias perlo. Next base: position 47,176,448 of record NC_090339.1, on the reverse strand, counting down.
GGGATGTGTTAGGCCTGTCGAGATGTAAGCAAGTGAGCTTTCCCAAAACTGCAGTTGCCTTGGGAACTATTTAACATAATTTGTTTTAATCTTCAAATTGATATTTCAGATATCTGAGATATAGCTGGGAAAAAAATGTTCTGTGAAATATGCATTTCACAAATTGAATGTGAATCCTCTAAATTACCAGCTCCTGAGGACAGGAAGTCGTGTGTTTGGACCACATTGGACTGGTAGCAACTAGGACTTAACAATTGTGTTTGATTACCATTTCGTTGACATTCAACCGAATGTAAGAAAAAAGTAATATAAATGCTCTATTAGTTTGATTTTGCATCTCTTCTGGTGCCTGGACTCAGTTATGCTTTGCTTCCTGCTATTTACTTTTTCTAAAATAATCGTAACACGTTTCATACAAGCAGTGAAATGCCCAGGTTAACGAACTACCCCAACATACAGGGTAGGCTATAAAATGCAGGAAATGCACTGTGTCAACAATCAATGTTTCTGGGAAAGAGGCACATCACAGACCCTCCTACAAAGGATAGTGCATTCAGTACTCGCATTCCCCTTCAAATATTTCTAAATCCACCATTGCAACAAAACACAATTTCATGCACTTTTCCTGCAATTCAACTGATGGAATGCTAAGCATAAATTGAACAGCTTAAGTTAAGGACAAACTCATGTCCCACTGCATTTTCAGTATAGTTACTTGTTTTCACTTGTTAAAGGCCTAAATTCAGGGCTGTTTTTTGATTTGTCAGTTTTATTAGAGGCTGTTCAATTTTTTGACGCTATTACTTGTTCTCTAGGTTGGCACGAACGTGATTAACTGTAAAACACAACGTAAAATTCATGAAGCCATTCCATGTCCTCAAAGCTGTGCTCTCAGGTTAACAAACCTAAGACTGTTTTAAAATTCAGTGCTCTGTCAGCTGTAACTTTTAAATATGCACACCACATGACCCAGCTCTTTCAATTAATTAGGATTGTTGTTCAAACCAGCTTTATTACTTTCAATTCTTTTTTCAGTTTAAATGGTGGGCACTGAGGCCGTCGATGGGGTTAGTGGCTGAACAGAGTTACTGAGTCTGAGGAATGTTGTTGAGACAAAATAGGGAAAGGTTTACTCAGCATCTAACCTGACTGTTAGACTTGAGGTATGAATGCTTGATGCTTACAGTAGGTGTGCAAACTGGAAAAATGGTCCGTTGTTCACGAATGCCACAGGTGAAAGGGAGAGGGAAGACAGCCTCGCTGTCAGGACCACCTTCTCTCTCACATTTCTGAAGCTCGGTGCTCATATGTAACATGCTTTTATTTAACCTCTGCTCCCCAGCAAAACCCCCACTGCTCCCCAGCAAAACCCCCTCTGCTCCCCAGCAAAACCCCCACTGCTCCCCAGCAAAACCCCCACTGCTCCCCATTAAAACCCCCACTGCTCCCCAGCAAAACCCCCACTGCTCCCCAGCAAAACCCCCTCTGCTCCCCAGCAAAACACCCTCTGCTCCCCAGCAAAACCCCCACTGCTCCCCAGCAAAACCCCCTCTGCTCCCCAGCAAAACCCCCTCTGCTCCCCAGCAAAACACCCTCTGCTCCCCAGCAAAACACCCTCTGCTCCCCAGCAAAACCCCCTCTGCTCCCCAGCAAAACCCCCACTGCTCCCAACAAACTTCCACTGCTTCAGTGAATATAATTACCAGGGAATTCTGCAAACCAAGGAAAAACGAACTAAACACCCAAGGGGAAGGATTTCTTTATTTGTAACAAAACTTTGAAGTGGCAAAGTGTATTTGCAGGAAAGCACCAAGGTTGGAGAGAATGAAGAATGTGGTAAAGTAGCGATTTGTGGTATTAACAGCATCAGTAACACTACAAAGATAAAGGCACCAATTAGGAGACCATTCACCTCATAATGAGATCTGAAAAAATGTTTAATTTTATAATTTAGTAAAACATATTGATGTATTTTTTAGGTAAATATTTAAGGCAAAGGCCACTGTAGAGCCGGACCTTGGAGAATATTCCTTTAAAGTTGACTTTCAACAGTTTATAACTAGGATATTGCAGCTTCAGACTGGTTAATCTGAAATATTCTTGTCTTTTACCATTTTATATTGGAACAGATCTCCAATTACCTCTAAGCTGTATTGATAATGAACAGCTGCTAAAATAGGTGTTCTTTGAATTTGTCTGACAACACAAAGAGCCTCACTATGTTTTGTTAAATGGAAAAACTGACCTGTCAGTGACACAAGACTAATTAGGACTGTGTTTAATGTAGTTATTCAGTCCAATCTGTCTAAATTGTACAGTAACTTGCAATTTAAAGGGACCGTCAACATTGGGCAATTGGTTTTTAGTTGCAAGTCAGCCACACATACAGACAGTCATCTCGCACCAAAACCATTTTTGTGAGAGCATTTCTGTTATTTTTGTTTCTAAAGGAAGGGATCCCATTGGTATTCACAATCTTCAGACAGGCAGCATGAAATTGCGATCTCATGTATGAGACAGCTGCTGAATGCAGGGGAGTTGGTAAACACGGGCATTACCTCCCTTTCTGTTAACCTTTTCGGTGCACTTCGATCCTGGAAGAGCCGGAAAAAGTGCACTCTAAAAACTCAATTCGGGAACCAACTTTTTTCTGCTCAGAAAGTTCATACTGCAGTAGCTGCATTATATGCTGATGCAAGAATTGTTGTGATGCATTTTTTGTGGCTTATTGATCATCTTCTGGCATTGTATAATAAAATATAGCACACAGGTGAGCAGTGACAAAATAATGCCACAGTGCATCTCTCTTTATAAATGCCTGGTAAAATTTGCATCCCTGTCATTTTACCAGGATGACAGACCCTCTTTTAAAATGCCATTTGAAAGGAACATCCCATTCCTTGTCTCATCAGTCAGAATAGTCCCTCAACTCGCCCCACTTTACACCTGCACCCCTGATCAAAGCTCCCTATCTGGTTCTGAACCCAACTGTAACCTTTCCATTCTCTCTTCACCACCCCCCCCCCCCCCAACAATGCCCCAAAGGTCATATCGTGGGGCTAACGACCCTTTCTAATCCCCACAAGGACAATGAGTATCAACAGCAGTTTGGACAAAAAAATGTTTTGTTCATTCATGGGATGTGGGCATGCTGGCAAGGCCAGCATCTATTATCCATCCCTATTTGCCCTTGAGAAGGTGGTGGTGAGCTGCCTTCTTGAACCACTGCAGTCCGCGTAGTGAAGGTTCTCCCACAGTGCTGTTAGGTAGGGAGTTCCAGGATTTTGATACAGCGACAATGAAGGAACGGTGATATATTTCCAAGTCAGGATGGTGTGTCACTTGGAGGGTACATGCAGGTGGTAGGTTCCCATGTGCCTGCTACCCTTGTCCTTCTAGGTGGTAGAGGTCGCAGGTTTGGGAGGTGCTGTCGAAGAAGCCTTGGCGAGTTGCTGCAGTGCATCTTGTATATGGTACACACTGCAGCCACGGTGTGCCGGTGGTGGAAGGAGTGAATGTTTAAGGTGGTGGATGGGTTGCCAAACAAATGAGCTGCTTTGTCCTGGATGGTGTCAAACTTCTTGAATGTTGTTGGAGCTGCACTCATCCAATGCAGCTCCAACAAATGGAGAGTATTCCATCACACTCCTAACTTGTGCCTTGTAGATGGTGGAAAGGCTTTGGGTGTCAGGAGGTGAGTCACTCGCCACAGAATACCCAGCCTCTGACCTGCTCTTGTAGCCACAGTATTTATGTGGCTGGTCCAATTAAGTTTCTGGTCAATGGTAACCCCCAGGCTGTTGATGGTGATGGTAATGCCGTTAAATGTCAAGGGGAGGTGGTTAGACTCTCTCTTGTTGGAGATGGTCATTGCTTGGCACTTGTCTGGCGCGAATGTTACTTGCTACTTATCAGCTCAAGCCTGGATGTTGTCCAAGTCTTGCTGCATGCGAGCACGGACTGCTTCATTATCTGAGGGGTTGCGAATGGAACTGAACACTGTGCAATCATCGGCGAACATCCCCATTTCTGACGTTATGATGAAGGGAAAGTCATTGATGAAGCAGCTGAAGATGGTTGGGCCTAGGACATTGTCCTGAGGAACTCTTGCAGCAATGTCCTGGGGCTGAGATAATTGGCCTCCAACAACCACTACCATCTTCCTTTGTGCTAGGTATGACTCCAGCCACTGGAGAGTTTTCCCGCTGATTCCCATTGACTTCAATTTTACTCGGGCTCCTTGATGCCACACTCCGTCAAATTCTGCCTTGATGTCAAGGGCAGTCACTCTCACCTCACCTCTGGAATTCAGTTTGGACCAAGGCTGTAATGAGGTCTGGAGCCGAGTGGTCCTGGTGGGACCCAAACTGAGCATCGGTGAGCAGGTTATTGGTGAGTGAGTGCCGCTTGATAGCGCTGTCAGCGACACCTTCTATCACTTTGCTGATGATTGAGAGTAGACTGATGGGGCGGTAATTGGCCGATTGGATTTGTCCTGCTTTTTATGGACAAGACATACATGAGCAATTTTCCATATTGTCGGGTAGATGTCAGTATTGTAGCTTTAATGGAACAGTTTGGCAAGAGGCGTGGCTAATTCTGGAGCACAAGTCTTCAGCACTACAGCTGGGATGTTGTCGGGGGCCATAGTCTTTGTTGTATCCAGCGCACTCAGCTGTTTCTTGATATCACGTGGAGTGAATCGAATCGAAAATAATCAAACTTATTTGTTATATGGATCGATTGTGATCCAACTGATTTTTACCTCCCCATCCAGACTTAAACCTGGCTTGTTATGCTTTCAGGAAGTAACATTATCTTTCAGAACTGCATTACATGAAGTTTTTAATGGATTTTAGAGCTTGAACCATGTGCATCACAAGGTGCAATGTCCTTTGTTGCTAATTTGCACAGTCTTTTAGCAGAATAGTAGAATGGACAATGTACACATGCAAAATCAGACATTAGCACATAGGATTACAAATTGCAAAATTAGAATTATTTTTAACAAAGTGGGAAATCATTATTTTCAGAATAGTGGTGGTAACAATTTGAGATTTGGCACCACCTTGTGGCCAAATGTTGATTTGTCCAATGACTTTTGACTAAAGAAAAAGAGGATGGAATAGCAATAAGGAAAATGTCCTGAATACGCTGTGTCCTGTTTGGAAAAAAAAACAGATTCACACTTTTTCTTTATCCATTTCCTGTAGAATCTTTTGATTTTGCATAAAGCATGACTGCATTCTTCAGGGTTCTACCCCCCCCCTCCAGAAATTGTCATATATTAAAGAGCCACCACCTCTGTCACAGGAAGCAACAGAACAACCTGAGAACTATGGTTCATTTCCATTCCAATGGTTTTACAAGCAAGCAACATGGGTGACATTTCAAATTGGATTGTAACATTCTTTCAGTAAAGAAACCAATAATGTAATAAATTTTAAAGAAATCTGTCCAGCTTTAATGGTCTGTTTGTGGAGGAAAATAGAGCACTATCTCATCATTAATCCTGATGGATGTATGAGTATGACGAAACTTGCTGAAAAAACCATACGTGCAGAGTGACCACCTGTCCCAACTACATGCTAATATGATTTTGATCAGGTAAATAGGGAAAATCTATTTCCACTAGAGGGTACAAATTTAAACTCATCACCAAAAGAATGAAGGGAGAGCTTAAGCTACGTGTTTTTCCGCAGAGGGTTGTTAGGACTCGCGATGCACTGTTAGCACTGTCGGAGATGCCATCTTTCAAAACACACTTGCTGGCCTAAGTTTTGGACCTGGGGTATTTTAATTTCCGAGCATCATTTAAATGGTGCTGGACCACTTACCACATGGAACGGGCAGGAAAAGGGTGCGGAGCGTTTGCTGGCAGGTGAAGATCAGGTGGCTCTTGGCTGCCCACCAGCTTTCAGTGAGTGGTGGGGAGGGGGTTTAGGGAGGGCCTCGCGGGAGAGAAGGAGAAGTTTACCCTGTTGGGTCCGGAAGGGCACCTGGAGGATGTGTTCATCCTTCCAATCAGTTGCCGACCTGCTTCAGCCTGATGGCTTGCACACTCAGGCCGTAGTTAAAATGCCTTCGGGGTCCAATTGACGTCATAGGACCCCAATTAGCATTTATGCATGAGGCTGCCACCTGAGCCTGGTGGGCACCTCATCCGTTACCAGCGGCGTTAAAATTGAAGATCGGCAGGAAATGGTGCAGCCCTACTTTAATTGCTCTCCCACTCCATTGAGGCCCACTGAGGAGATTAATAATCCCAGTTCTACATTTTTCTTTTTTCTTTTCCTTTATGTTTTGACCAGATTAACAGTTCACTTGACAAAATCTGAACTTTTAACCTGAGGAATGGAAACCGTTTTAAAAAGTTAAATAAATAAAATGCAGACGTGGTTTAATGAGGAGCTTGTCAGTGCAGCAGTGACGAGCTGAATTTGGCCCAGAAATATCTGGTGCAGCAGGAAAGCAGAGAATGGCACAATGCTTGACTGGAGATGGGGTGGTGAACACACGGGTGTTATTTGCAAGCCTTTGAGTTGCTGTCTTTTTCTGTCTTCCCAATGCTGGAAAGTAATAGCTCCTACCCTACCCATGGTTTTTCCAGTCCTTCTATTCGAAATTCAGACAGACAGGAGAAAGCAATATTGCCTAATAACATCTTCCAAATGGCATCACACAACAGGTTCAACTGACTCTTTTAAGCTTAAAAAAAAAGTAAGTCCTCATTAGCTTGAGGATCTGGGTGGTGCAGAGGGTAACACACTATCCTTTCATTTCTAGGTTCTGATTTTAAATTTAGCCCAGAATAAGATAATTAAAGTCTCTTTCTGCAAGATGTAAACGCTATGTTTGGAAAGGGCAGTTCCTCATGGGTGTGAGCCTGTAGAACAAAACATCCCATCATTTAATTAAAAATGGTACTAAATTCCTGTTCTTACTCAAGTCCTAAAAGTTGCCTGGTATGTGAATGGAAAAAAAGAGTATATTTTGCAGTAAAGGGCGGCCTTTTACTGACTAATTCATTATTAGGGCGTACACTATTTTAAAGCGGTATTAGCATGGAGTGATTATGATTACAGCTTAAAAAAAGCTAAATGCTTCTGATTCAAAAGCAAAATACTGCGGATGCTGGAAATGTGAAATAAAAACAGAAAATACTGGAAACACTCAGCGGGTCAGGCAGCATCTGTGAAGAGAGAAACAGAGTTGACGTTTTGGGTCGATGACCTTTCATCAGAACACTGCTTCTGAAATGGCTTTTGAGCCCTGTTTAGATGATAGTTAAACTAAATTAAACTAAGCCCTTTCTGTGCAAGAGGATGTTTACAGAAGCCAAAGGAAAGAATTCTTAATGTGATGTTGTTATTCTTTTCTACCAATAGTGTTTGCAAGCCCTGGAATTCCTACACTCCAATCAGGTCATCCACAGAGATATCAAGAGTGACAACATTCTACTGGGAATGGATGGATCAGTTAAATTAAGTATGTAGAAAATGGAGCAATTCATTGCCTGCTGCATGCTTATGTCTTTAGTTTTTTTTAAAAAATCCTCCTCCGCCAACCCCTCACCCGAGGACCATGACTTATGCTAGGGCACAGTTCCAAAGATGCCAACCACCCTCTGATACCTGGCCGAGGTGGCATTTCTTCCATTGTGAGCCTAGAACAAAGGAACAGGAGTAGGCCATTCAGCCCTTTGAGCCATTCAATTAGCTCATGACTGATCTGTACCTCAACTCTATTTTCATTCCACACAAAAGGTAGTTACACAATGGGATTGGGGGTAATACATTAGCATGGATTGAGGATTGGTTAACGGACAGGAAATAGAGAGTAGGAATAAACGGGTCATTTTCGGGTTGGCAAGTTGTAACTAGTGGGGTGCCACAAGGATCAGTGCTTGGGCCTCAGCTGTTTACAACGTATATCAGTGACTTAGATGAGGAGACCGAGTGTAATGTATCCAAGTTTGCTAACGATACAAAGCCAGGTGGGAGAGTAAGCTGTGAGGAGGACGCAAAGAGGCTGCAAAGGTATATAGACAGGTTAAGTGAGTGGCCGAGAAGGTGGCAGGTGGAGTATAATGTGGGGAAATGTGAAATTATCCACTTTGGTAGGAAGAATAGAAAAGCAGAATATTTTTTAAAAGGTGAGAGACTAAGAAATGTTGGTAGTCAGAGGGATTTGGGCGTCCTTGTACACGAATCACAGAAAGTTAACATGCAGATACAGCAAGCAATTAGGAAGGCAAATGGTATGTTAGCCTTTATTGCAAGGGGGTTGGAGTATAAGAGTAAGGAGGTCTTGCTGCATTTATATAGGGCTCTGGTGAGACTACACCTGGAGTACTATGTACAGTTTTGGTCTCCTTACCTAAGGAAGGATATACTTGCCTTAGAAGGGGGTGCAACGAAGGTTCACTAGATTGATTCCTGGGAAGAGAGGGTTGTCCTATGAGGAGAGATTAAGTAGAATGGGCCTATATTCTCTGGAGTTTAGAAGAATGAGAGGTGATCTCATTGAAACAAAATAAAATTCTTATGTTCATGCCTTTGCTCCATATATCTTGATATGCTTACCTAACAAAAATTTACCTATCTCAGTCTTGAAAGTTCCAATTGTCCCAGCATTCACTGCCTTTTGGGGAGAGAGTTCTACATTTCTACTACCTTTTGTGTGAAAAATGCTTCCTGATTTCGCTCCTGAGTGGCCTAGCTCCAATTTTGAGATTATGGGCTCAATTTTGAAATGGTGGTGGGTTGGCAGTGGGGGAGATGAAGGTGCGCGTGGCAAACCTGAATATAAAAAACTTACCATTTCCGATGCGATCGCAACGTAATTGATGGTGATTAAAGTTCTTTTGGGCCGAGCAACCAGCCTGATTGAAGGCTGGCTGCTGACAGGAGCTGCAAAGTGAGGCGGGGGGAGAGAAAGAGAGAGAGAGAGAGAGCGAGACGTCATCCAGCACTGGAACAGATGATCGGGGTGGGGAGAAGAGGGGAAGATCCGGGGGGGTGGAGAAGGGAAGATCCGGGGGGGTGGAGAGGGGAAGATCGGGGTGGGGGTTGGAGAGGGGAAGAGCGGGGTGGGGGGTGGAGAGAGGGGAAGATCGGGGGGAAGAGGGGAAGATTGGGGTGACATCGGGGGGTGAAGAGGGGGAGATCGACGGGGGGAAGAAGGGGAGATCAGAGAAGGAGACATCGGAGCAGGGTGGAAAGGTAGGTGGATTTTATGTTTTAACTTTGTGCAATGGTTTGTTATTTAATTTATTTTGTTTATTTTTGCCTGATTTTCCAATTGAGGCAAGTAGTCCCATGTTCCTTTATGTTAGATACTCCACCAGCTAGTTATTTGGTTTCACCAGGCGTGAATCAGAAGCTGTGAGAAAGTTGCTCGGGTAAGTTGTTCTAACTACCTAATATATCACAAGTAAAGTGCCTTAAGTACCTCAATGAGGTACATTTGGTTCTTTAACTATCATCCCATCGGCTTTAATTGGCAGCAGGACTTCCGGATTCGGGACGCCCGTGCGCACTCAGGTGTGTCTGTGGGGAACTCGGAAGTCAGTGGGTTGGAGCCGGCTTCCGAACCCGCTCTGCATTTCTGCAAATTTTGCAGCGCCCCCGCTCCCAAAGCACCCGCAATTTACGTTTAAAATCGAGCCCTCTACCTCCTAGTTCTGGATTCCCCCACCAGATGAAATAAGAACATTAGAACATAAGAAATAGGAGCAAGAGTAGGCCATACGGCCCCTCGAGCCTGCTCTGCCATTCAATAAGATCATGGCTGATCTTCGCCCTCAACTCCATTTTCCTGCCCGATCCCCGTACCCCTTGATCCCCTTAGAGTCCAAAAATCTATTGATCTCAGCCTTGAATATGCTCAACGACTGAGCACCCGCAGCCCTCTGGGGTAGAGAATTCCAAATATCCACAACCCTCTGAGTGAAGAAATTTCTTCTCATCTCAGTCCTAAATGGCCGACCCCAACTATTATGGAAATAGTTCCATAATATCTACCTTATCGAATCCCTTTATCATTTTCAACATCTCGATCTGATCACTGCTCATTCTCCTATTATGTAAGGGAATACTAGCCAAGTTTATGCAACCTATCCTCACAGTTTAACCCTTTAGCCCTCTGTATCATTCTGGTCAATCTGTGCTGTACTCCCTCCAAGGCCAATATATCTTTCCTGAGATTCGGTGCCCAAAACTGAACACAGTACCCCAGCCGGGGACTAACCAAAGCTCTGTACAATTGAAGCATCACTTCCTCACTCTTGAATTACAACACCCTTGAGATAAAGGCCAACATTTCATTAGCCATGTTGATTACTTTTTGTGCCTGTGCACAAAAATAACTAGCTGGTGGAGTATCTAACATAAAGGAACATGGGACTACTTGCCTCAATTGGAAAATCTAGTTCTCTCCTGTTTTCTGGGTGAGTATAACTTCACCTCATTGATCCCAGGGATAGAGCTGTGTAATGGAGTTGTGAAATAGCTTTTTGGTTTCAATTGGCCTGCTCATTCTCCATACTGAATGGTCGGCAAAGATCAGTTGCTGCAGTACATTTCACACTATTAATATTTTGAATTATTTTTTAATTTGCAGCGGATTTTGGATTCTGCGCTCAGATCACCCCTGAGCAGAACAAACGGAGCACAATGGTGGGGACGCCATACTGGATGGCACCAGAAGTCGTCACACGGAAAGCCTATGGTCCTAAAGTGGATATATGGTCATTAGGAATTATGGCAATTGAAATGATTGAAGGAGAACCGCCTTATCTGAATGAAAACCCTCTCAGGGTAAGTTGTTTTCAACTGATATGAATTGTGACAAAATGGAGCATTTTGGTTGATTGATCTTTCTTGCTGACCACAGTACACATGGGGCTAAAGTCATTTCTGTCAGATGATTTTTCAAGCTGCAAGGAACATACATTAGAGTCTGGCTGATATTCAGAACAAGGCAGAGACATGCGTAGTTTTCAGAAAGACTTTGGTATGCAGTGTTTGGCACAGATTAACGGATCAAACTATTCCACTCAGTTCAAACATCCTATGTCATTGACGTCCTGTAGAGCTCTTTTTAATTAAATAGCTTTAATTGACATTTATATTTGAGATAAAGATATGTCAGATCAGTGAGGGGGGCCAGAGCCATGATTCTTTGTGGTGCCTTGATGGATAGCTCTGTGGCTGGGTGCTTCCAGTCGTGGACTTGTATTTGGCCACCTGTGCAAACCTCTAATAGGCCTGAGGTCAGCAGAGTCACAGCACTAGTCAGAGGATTCCGTGGTAACAAAGAGCCACATAAGAAGTAAAGCAATCGTGTTTCAAGGGCCAGTTTAATATTTAGGGTTGGCACAATAGAAGCATCTTTGTTGTTTTTGACTTTTCAAAGAAATTAGTAAAGTTTTCAATTAGCATAATTATATTGTTTGTACTGAGTGTTGTTCTTGTGTTTTATATTCAATAAATTCGTTTAGTAGTTTACAGCCTGAGCTAAATTTGATAGCAGGCAGGTTCTACCACCTACCAAAGATAAGATCACGTGGCAGCCCACAATATATTCCAGCAAGCCGGCATGCAGTAACAAAGGTTCTCTGTTCGACCAATGTGTCTCACTGCACTTTCCTAGAGATTTTACAGGAAAAGGCACACTCTGTTCATAGGGAATGCAAGGTCCACTTATGGGAGTGACAAGAGTTGCTGAAACCAAGGAAAATGACTCGCATAAAATCTAAAAGCATAACTTACATCAGCATAGACCTGTTGGGCTGAATGGCCTGTTTCTGTGCTGAAAATTCTATGTAACTTTGCCCTACTTGTTTATTTTGAGCAGTTGAACAAATTTATTCCTTGAAAATAACCATGAAAAGGACCAAGATTTTGTGTCCATGTGTGCTTTATTTGTATTCCTTACAAATTAATATACAATATTCAAGCACAGCATTAAAATGAAGCAAGCTATTTCCCAGTGTTGAACACCGTCAAGAAATATTGATAGCAACACCAAGCTTAGTTTTTAAACGATTGTGGGAGTACGGCGAGACTGAGGAAGGTAAGGAATTGTACAGTTTAGAGAACTTGAGAAAGAATGAATTTGAGTTTGAGATCGTGCGACGAGCCTTGATTTCAAAACACTGGGGATGCAGGAAGGGGGAAAGCCAAGGAAGCAGATGTATTTGGAGCTTAGAAGGAGCAGGGAAGTTGAAAGGAACTGCGATGAATGTTTAAAAGAGTTCACGTTCTTTCAACTTCTCTTGGTAAACTCTTGAAAATGCAGTCTCAGATAATAAATAGGCTGCTGACAGAGCTTTACCCAACTCTGTATTATGACAGCAAAGATGAACAGAAAATTCATGAACACTAGAAGATCCTCATGAGGATATTTTCCACTTTGAAATTCAGTTAATTTCTTTGAAGAAATTAGGCAAACAAAATGTTTCAGAGTTTTATAACAACAAAGATAACCAGTTTATAGAATCCCAATGGACAAAACTGCTTCCCGTACACGCTCGCTGTGTAGAACTCCATTGAACAAAATCATTTCCCATCGTGTAGAATTCCAATAGACCAAATATTTTGCTGTACCCTCCCATGATGCCAATTCAGCCAAGGACAGAAAATGTGTATAAAAATTCCCAGAGGCTGTGAAAATGCTGGTTTCTGAGCAACCAACAGCAAATTAGTTGCCCTTATCATGAAAAATAAATGATTCATAATATAGTCCAAATTACAGTGCTTGTGTACCTCACATTGATTTATTTCCCTGTAGTCCATCACCACTTGAGCAATGTCCTCCAGAATTATTTCTTGGAATTGTGCTGGTTACTTAATGCTGTACTGTTAATTCCACTTCCTCAAGAGTATGTCTGACATTTCTCATTTAAAATATCGCTGTGTTAGTACATAAATCAGTGACCATTTGTAGGGACTCTTATCATTTTTCTTTTGATTTAGGATTTTTGATTTAACTTGATTAGGATATCAAGCAGGAACAGAGCTTCAGAGCTGCATGCATCAAATGGGTGTTAACAATCCTTACGTGTACTGTGGACCAAGGCTGTCTAAATGTCAGTCAGTGATGGACAGAATATGTAATGCCTGACTGTCTGGCAGCATAAATGTTAAAGGTGTGCGGTTAGCATTCAAAATCTGACCTGTACACCGGAGTTGGTTAGCTTGTCAACCTCACCAACAAGCCCTGACATAACTGCGATATTTCATTAGAAATGCTAGAAATTAATTAAATGGTCAATTTGAAAGGCAGAGTGGTCTTCAGTCCTGGATTTTTTTTAATGGTCTTAAAAAATAATGATTCATCTTAACATTCTTGTCCCTGTATTTTATCTCATTATTTCTTTTTGCTGAATATTGTACACTCATTTACCTCTTACGGTTCGGGTTTTCTGAAACATCATATTACATAGGATTACATAGTATTTACAGTACAGAAACAGGCCATTTGGCCCAACAGGCCTATGCCAGTGTTTATGCTCCACATGAGCATTCTCCCACCTACCTCATCTCACCCGATCAACATATCCTTCTATTCCTTTCTTCCTCATGTACTTATCTAGCTTCCCCTTAAATGCATCTTTTTCTCAAGTAATTGGCTTGACGACAGTTTTCACAAGCAAACCATTGGAGCATCGCAGCCAAGCCCAATTATGTCCTCAAGTGGCGTTCACTTTCCAACAGGACATTGAATAGTAATCAAGAGTTGGAAGTCTGGCTGATTTTTTTTTCTGCCCCTCCCTAACCCAGGGGCACTGAGGCCATTTGTAATATTTCAACTGCTGTCATGCTTAAAATCAGCTAACTCACTACAGAACCAACCTAACCCGGGACCTTCTGGTCTGTATGGCTTAGTGCCACATCACAATGTGGAATTACCCATCAGAGACATTGAACAGCAGTGTTCCAGCATCCATTTTTGCAATTTATTTCAGCTACCTTATATTGTCAGGATCCATAACTCTCCAGTTCATTTCCCCTAACAATCTCACCAGCATTCACTGTTTAAAGATGAATTTTCAAAGATTGAATTTTTTTTCAATTGGGCTTGGTAGACATCTTCATCCTTTATGGATTTCAAATGCTTATATGTATCTTAAAAGACAGCTTCTTCATATTCTGCTAATCGCTCTTCTGTTGATGTTGCTTTTGATTATTAGGCCTTGTATTTGATTGCTACCAATGGGACTCCAGAACTACAGAATCCAGAGAAACTCTCGGGAGTCTTCAGGGACTTCCTCAATCGCTGCTTAGAGATGGACGTGGAGCGTCGAGGTTCAGCCAAGGAGCTTCTACAGGTTGTGAAGCAAAGCCTTTCTAATATTTCATATTTTAACTATTCAGATTAAGTACTTGGGGAAATGAAAAATGTCACCCTGGTGCAATGAGGGTTCTGTTCAGAGACTGAGGCAGATGCAGAGTTGGGGAAGCTTAACTCTCCAATTTATTACGCAAAACCTAATCTGGGAATGCTTGATGCTGCTGCTATGTGCCAGTAATGGATTGTGTTCCATTCTCCAGCACTGGCCTCACTCATCGTGAGCAGCGCAACATTTACAAATAAAGAAGCTTCCAGTTTGCAGACATCTTGTAGAGCCCTGTATTTTTAAATTTCATCAGGCTGTATTAAAATATGCATGCTGGGTCTCCAAACGCTGCAAGATCCTTCTGGAACCTGTCTGTTTCTTATCAATGTGATTGGTCTGTTTAGAGAAAGAATGTTTTTTTAAAATTAAATTGCTTTTCCCCTCCAGTGTTACAAATTTTGCTTTTCCATCCCTTGCCAATTGTCGGCACTCTCAAAAAGCTGTTGAGGCTGGGGGTCAATTGAAAATTTCAAAACTGAGAATGATAGATTTTTGTTAGCAAGGGCAATGGCGGAACAGGCTCGAGAGGCTGAATGGCCTACTCCTGTTCCTATAATTGTCTGCACCCCATCCTCCCCTGACAGGATTAATTCCTTGCCCACGTGGACATTATTGACACATGAGCCTTGGCAGTGAACGCTGGCTGACTATTCAGTCGCAGGGAAGCATCACAACCATGCCTGATCCTGCCCTCCCCTGATATCTACAAACATGTAGTTCCAGCAGGAATTGCTGAATGATGTTCCAGAGAGGGAACCCTGGCCATTTTTTTTGTTTCCATAATCCCAGATGAACTGAGGCCAATTTGCAGCATCTTCCACCTGAAGATCAACTAACTCAGCATAGATCAAGAATTAAACTTGGCAACTTCCTGGCTCAGCTACTCATTTGCCGAGTCATCGAAGAATCCCTTTATTTGTTTTAGATTAACAAAGATGCAATTGGGCCCATTCTGCAGTTTGCCTAATCCAATAAAACAGCATCACTTTTACAATCTGTAAATTGGGAGCAGCAGCAACTGTTGTGATGTCACGATAGCACAGGAATTCACACTAAATGAACGCCAGGATCAAAGCAGCTATAGAGAGAAACACACACATTGTAAGTGAAAGCACAGAATCTGGCCTTACTGTGAGGTGTTTGAGCTGGTTATATGGAGAAAGGTATAGTGTGGAGAAAACCCGCTGAGACTGGTCTCTACCTGGGCTGGTGCTAGTTGAGCTTTGCATTCAAGAATCAATGATGTATTTCAGTGTAATGAGTACTGCAGTGCCATTGGCCCGGAATTTCCTCAGAGCTGCTCCCGCTCCATAACTTTGCCGCAAGTGTGGTGGAAACCCCATTTCTGTGAGTAAACAAGGTTTCTGCCATACTTCCAGCAAAGTTACGGCGGTGGAACGGGAGAAGCTCCGAGAAGTTTCCAGGCCAATTAGGTCATTGGGTCATTGCAATTAAAAATTTGTAACAGTAAAAGAAATTATTTTGGATAAAAATGTTTTAAAGTATATGCAATGTCGAAGCTAAGTTTTCTTATAAATCAACTTGCTTTCTCCACTGAAAAGTTCTCTTGTTCTGGTTGTTTATTTTTGTCCTACTTAGCGTCATCTAACAACATAGTATGAAAAATCTAATTATTGCAATCTCCGTGCAGTTTTGCCTCCATACTTGTCAATCGTTAGTTCTGACAAAGTTGCAGCTGTACATTTCTGTTGCCCCTTCTTAGTTTTATATTAATATATTATGTTTTTTTTTTCAGCATCCGTTCTTGAAATTTGCAAAGCCACTCTCGAGCCTCACCCCTCTGATAATTGCAGCTAAAGAGGCAGTTAAAAACAACCGTTAGAGCAAGGGATGGTTTCCAACGTCACCCCTCTCCCCCCTCCCTCCTGCCTTCAAAGAGGGGCTAACCAGAGCTGGACCGTGTCTCACCTGGAGAAACCTCGATTTCCTTCCGCTGCAGGACAGAGAAAGATAGCACAGTGATGGGGTACTACAATGATGTCTCTTCTCATCTTAACACCTTGTTTGGTCCCATCTGAAGTCTTAATTTCAAACAGAGTTGCCCATATTGATATGGCATCGTGATTTTTTTTTTCACTTTCTTTTCTCTTCCCCCCCCCCCCCCCCCCACAACATAAAAAAAATTCAAAAATTTAAAACATTTGGTCGTTTTGGGGGTCTAAGTAGAGATTTGACACATTTGTAAAATGTCACGGCTTAGGGGACTCATTGCTGCAAGCTGTAGCAATCGAGTGAAGCCTTTCAGAAAAATCAGTTTTGACAAACAAAAAAAACCTCTTCAGACATTGCCATGATTGTTTAGTAAATGTCTGGATAATTCAACGTTCCAGTGGGTACAATACCATACCATGCTTCCAAAAGAGAGATGCTCTGTCAGACTGAATAAAGAGGCCTTAAGTTCTTTGGTATTGCTTTATAACACATTCACTGTTCTGTGATGAACAAAGTTTTCATTCTTTTGTGTATATATGTATTTTTTACAGGTTTCAAGTCTATCTCTTAATATTTCTTTAGTATATTGTCTTAATATTTATTGATAATGGAATTGGAACTGTTGGGCTTTCTGTTGGCTATCTTGATATTTTTGTTTTCTGATCAACTACAGTATTCTGGAAAGGTTCCATTTCTATTGATGAAAAGCCATGAGATAAAGGTGGGCTTGATGGTGACATTGCAGATTGTTGGAAGTGTAGAAGCCAGTCCTGGCAAAGGGAAGATCCCTTTGTGTCCCAGTACGATGACAAGGAGATGGCTAGGAACCCAAATGTTAGTTACGTTGTCCAAGTGGAGAAAGACCAAATCCGCTTATAATGAATCTATCTCAGAATGGTGGGAACCATTTTGCAAGGAAACTTAAAAGGGTTGAAGTAGAAGTATTTTGTGTATGTTTATATATAGTATTTGGGTTTTTTCCACAGTTCTATAAACTAGTCTCCCAGGCAACCTGATATCTAACGATAATGAAAAAATACGAATTAAAAATGAGTCAACCGCTCTTCCTCATCCCCCATCCAAATGCCATTGAGTAGTCAGAAAAGTCATCCTTTCAACAGGATTACTACCTGACTCATGTTTGACAAACAAAGCTTCAGTATTTGCACTATCCAAAATGGGGGTGAAAAACTAGGATCTTTTCAGCATGTAAACTTTAAAAAGTGGCTTATTCTGTCAGAAAAGCCCATCTGCATATTCTTTTCAATAATGAATTGATCTCAAGCCTTCATGAACTGTTTACAGGCACTTCAGTTTAAGTTTTGCACTGAATGACTACATTGTTTTATCTCTGTCAGAAGCTCTTTCTTTCTACTGAGCTGACATGTTAGTTTAAAGGAGAAATAATCTCTGGGGGTAAGGAAAATGAAGGTTTATGTGCTTAACCTTAGGTGTGACTTGGGTAGTTTTTGTACCCCAAATGGATCATTTGGAGAACTTCTACCCCTTCTCAGTGAAGTCACATAGTCCCCTGCACCCTCATATGCTCTTCCAAATGGTAGACATGCTGGACTGACATGAGATTCCTGTTGGGGCAGGTCTAAAACATGGCATGTCAATCTCACCTGGGACTGAGTAAAAAGGCACTCAATGGTCTGCAAACAGACCAAAGACATTGATGTTGACAATTGGAAATAGACATCCATTGTGGAGATCCTGTTTGCTTTTTGTCACCATAGAGCATCTGCTAAACTGTTAATGGCTGTATGGAGGGCTCCAAGGTGGAGTCCTGTTACCAGAAATATCCATAGTATATAACCAGCTACCTTCTTACAAATGAGATTTAAATAAAAATGTAAGATTTTACAGAATCGGGATGGACAGAATAAGCAGTCTTTATTACAGCTGATGAAGGAATTAACTTTCGGAATCACTCGTAGGCCCTTACGTCAGGTTAGAAAATAAGAAGTTTGCTGCATAAAACAGTATTCATATGGGGATCAGGGTACTGCAGACCTTCCCCACTACTCCTGATATAATCACTCTTTATCTCAGTGAATTAACTGGTTGGTCCCACGGTGACATTATTACCCCCCTCCTCCAACACATACAATCAGCTATGGCTGTTAGCTAAAAGTATCACAATGGATACTTTAAAAACATTGATGCGCACACACTCATCAGTGGCAGAGCCATTTTGATTAACATTAAATAAACCAGAGGAGCAAAATGAACTTGTTCTCTGTGGTATCTTGATGAATAGTAATGGTGAGGGTTCCTAAAGTATGAAATGAGGAAGGAAATCTGACGTACCCAATGTGGTTCATGGGGTTCGTGCTAACATGTCGATGCTGAAGGCATACCTATAATGTATACATACATTTCTGAATAAGAGCATGCGAGCTCCCAACATATTGAGCTTATCCAGCAATATTCCTAGTTTATCTCCGAGCCATAGAACCTACAGGAAACGTTACTGAGATGGGGAAGGAGGGCGAATTCTTCTTGCATTACCAACCAACTGCAGTTAGAAATCAAAGAAAGATCAAATGCTTTTTGTAAACCCGCATGAACTCTGTTTTTCAAAGGTTTATGCAGAACCTTTACACAAGCTTCAGAAAACCATTTGTAATTATTTTTTAAATCACAAAAATAAAGTACTTCTGGGAAAGCTGTTAATCGGGAAAAGGACAAGATGTTCAGTATTTTCTATTGCTATGGTATTGAGAATCTTCTGAGACTCCAGTATGGATGTGTCAAAGCTCATTCACTCCAAACATACCAGATTCAAAGGCCAACCAAAGGGAAGAAGTTCCTTTAATGTTTTTATATATAAAATTTCAACGGGAGGTTGGAGCAATGCTTTGCTTTTTAATTTTGATGTTTTTCTTCCCTTGTAAGAAAGGTTTATTTTGATTTGTACAATTTTTAACCAAATCTAAGGGAACACTGCATCATAATTAAAATCTCTAACACTTTAGTTCTTTGTCGTGTGGATCCTGGAAAAACTACTTGCTTTACAAAAGAGTTATTTAGTAAGTGCAGCACCAGTGTAGTACTGAGCCATGTAGACCAAGAGGTTCCAGGTTCAATCCCCAGTCTGTGCTGAGCTGGCTGATTTCCATATGGGTGCTATAATTAGCAACAGCACCCATCTTTGGGCCATGGAGGGGAGGTTAAAAATCAGCCAAGTTTCCTGCTCCTGATTGCTGTCTAGTAGTTCCTGCTGGAAAGGGTATGTGTGTCAGCATCTAATGAGGACAAAACCAGGCAGAGCTGTGATGCACTCACAGTCCAGTTGTCTGCTGACACTATCCAGACTTGCAGTGAAAAATAGGCACTTGAATGAGGTGGCGAAGGCTGGCTGGCTGGTGCCTTTCAACTGTATTCCATCATGAGACTGTGCCTTCAGGAAAGGAGAGGAACTGGATAAAAGCAAACTTTTTTTTAATTTGCAGTAGTTTTTTTTAAAAAAAACAATTGACCTGTCCCTAATGTTGTTAGTTGATCATTCTGGAATTCATTCTTCAGTCAGCGAGTCCGCCTCATAAGCACCACAGTCACAAATACTTTTTTTTATTTTTTGAAAGGTCAAGATTTATAAAAGTGTAAGAAAATGCTAATTGTAAGCATTCCAACAATACTTTGATTTAAGAAGGCTTAGGCCAAAATTAAAGCAAACTTTTTTTTAATGCACCTTCCTTAAATGAGATTCATTCTATGTTTTTATCCTCCCTTTCAAATCTGTTTGGCAATGTGAGTCGTCATTACCTTCCCTATAAACCATCATAAAAATATAATTGTCACTGACGTGTTCATTTCAATGTGTAAGAAAATTTAATTGTAGTTAATGAGAGTATTTTAAGAACATTTGCAAGAGACGCTGAATGTTATACATTCAAACCATAGGAAAATAAAAGAGATGGAAGAGGATTAAACATTGCTGTTCAACGTATCATGACATCTTTTTTGTTTCTATTTCTTTGCCTGTATGTCCTCTTTTGGAAGAAGTGTTACTTGTACATTTGATGTGAAATTTCTTCTACTGTGAAAATGAATTTTTAAAAAGGTACTCTGGAATTTTTTTTTTCCTTTTGACAATTTTTAATTTAATTTGGGGAAATGCTGGAAATGACTTTGTTGCGCACACAATCCCAGACCTCAGCGTTCAGCTATGTTGTTGGTTTGTTATGTTTTGTTTTAATTTTTTTGTTCCGTCTGGTCTCCAAGTGTTTCAGACGAGTCGAAGCAATAGAAGTAATTCATTTAAACTGTGGATTGTGCATGAATAGTGTCTTTAGTGTAAAAAAGAAAATCAACAAAAAAATTGGAGTTTGAAGCTTTGACCTAAAGTATTGCAAATAAAAATCATTTAAACAATAGAAGAATGTGCTGTGCTCATTTTTAATTATTTCATTATTTGCTTTAAAATTGAAGGTTTATATGTTGCAAATTCAGGGATGATTTCTGAAGGATTGTCTCAAAATTTCTCACCTGACCACAAACATGTCAGCCTTGGAATTAGGTCATAGCTCAGGTGTTAACCCATTTATTTTAAATAGGTTAATAGTAAAATAGCAGAGAGAAATTTCAGATGAATCATGTGAAACATTCATATTAGTGTCTTACAGTGTGATTTCAGGGACTCGGAGGTCGATTTTAACTCGGAGAGGGCGAGGCGGGAGGGAAACGCCCATGGGGAGTTCAGCGTGAGTTACGAGCCATTTTAGCTGTCAGGCATCATTTAAATATTCCAGCATTGTCTCCCGCCAAAAACCGGCAGGAGTGACGTCTGGGCTGGCGGATGGGAACAGAAATCAGGTCAGGGACCCTAGGACGCCAGGAAGGCAAGGGAGCGATTCCCAGGATGAAGTTAAACCTGGGGAGGGGGTTTGGGTGAAGGGCAGAAACCCTCAACTCATTTAAAAAGTACCTGGATATGTACCTGAAGAGCTGTAACTTACAGGGCTATGGACCAAGTGCTGGAAAGTGGGATTAGGCTGGGGGCTCATTTTCAGCCGGCACAGACACGATGGGCTGAATGCCCTCCTTCTGTGTCGTAAATTTTCTATGATTCTATGATTTCTATGATCTCAGTGGTGGGAAGGAGAGACAAGGCTGGGGAGGCCCAAGGACACCTTGAGGAGCCCGGAGGAGCATTTCTGATCCTCTTGACCCATAAGGATTCCACATAAAACTAACATTTGTTGACACTTTTGGCCACACCGAAGTCTCCCGCTATGGTAGGGCTGTCGGGGTTGGCAGTATGTAGGCCTCCTGAATCCGTGAATAAAAAAGACCGCATCATTTCCATGTAAAGTCCTCCTGTGCCTGTTCTGAGGTAAGTTACAATGACGGGGCGGGAATGCGTCAGGAACGCAGCGTGACCCTCCCCCCACCCTCTAAATGCCTCCTATCATCACCATTCTCACCAGATGGGGGGATTTAAAATCAACCCCAATGTGTTTCATTTGGTTAATGGTTGTGCCCCTCTATTGATTGGACTATGTATAAAAATTGAGCTTTTTTAATATTAAAATTACTCACCGGTGTTACTTTCCACTCTGATTTCCCTGATAAAGAACAATAGTACCCATCAACTTATAGACCGTGACAATGAAAAGTATAGAAAATTAAATATATTACTGGTAACATAAAAAGCTTGCATGCTTGTAGTCACCCATATACTCTTAGTACCAGAACTATTAACTACAGATCTCCATTATTGGAAGGAGAGGTCATGTCAAAGACATTTGAGGTAGGTGTGAAAACCTTCAAGATGATCCCCTAAGACTACAGGTCAAAGAGAAAGAACTTAAATTTATGTAGCACCTTATCATATCTGCAGGATGTCCAAAAGTGCTTCACACCTAATGAATAACTTTTGAAATTCAGTCACTGTAGTGATATAGAGAAATGGGTTAGAAGCAATCAATTTGCACACAGCAAGGTTCCACAAACCGCAAGTGAAATGAATGTCCTGTTAATCAGTTTTTGTGGTGTTGAATAAGGAAGGGATGTTGTCCAGGACACCAGGAAAACTCCCTGCTTTTCTTTGAATAGTGCTTTAGGATCTTTTACATCCAGTCAAACACTGGGACAGGCAGTTGGGGCCAGTTTAACATCTCATCTGAAAGACATCAGCTCTGAGAATGCAGCACTCCCTCAGTACTGCACTGAAGTGTCAGCCTATTTTATGCACTCAAGTTCTGGAGTGTGGCTATAACTTACAGCCTTCTGAGTTAGAGGTTAGAATGCTACCAACTGACAATGTAATTCATTTTTACATTTATTTTTACACTGGTTTACATATTGCTGCACCTGTACAATTTTGCTTGTATGGCATTTGCAGGAACCTATATTAATACATTGTGGTAGAAATTGCTTGGAGTGGTGACCCAACACTCCTTGACGCTCCATAGATTTATACTAACCCACTAACTTACAGTGGTCTTTTTTTCGGCCACTTCCTCGAATAGGAAGTGGAGAAGAGATCAAATTTAGTTAGTTCAGGCAAAGCTAGGACCCTGGGAGAAGCAAGAGGATTGATCTCTCCCCTCGATCAATCAGATCACAGCATTTTGGAAAGCTGCATTCACTGTCTCTGCCAGCTTGGAACGTTAAACCAGGAAGTGAAAGGTACAACATTTTAAATCAATGTAAAAACAGTTATAGATGCCGAAAAAAGAAAGGGTAAGAAATAATTGAATTAAATAAAAGAGACAGAAGGGAAAAGTCATTTTTAATTTTTTTAAAATGACCAAAGCAATTAAAATAAGGAGTAATGAGACTCCACATTTTGAAAGGTCAATTTTTAGTTGTTTGGCAGTCATTAAGACTTACCATACTGTTAAAACTTAGTTTAGACCTGTATTTTATGTTTGGTGACATAATTAGTTACTTTCCAGCTGGGCAGATAAGCAAGTTTGCACTTTTTCAATGATTTCTCTGTTCGCATCGTGCAATGTCCCTTTAATCCGAAGCTGTCATATTGCCGGTGAACCAGTAGGAGCAAGTTCCGGATTTCCGCATTTCACTACACGTGCGAATACCGGAACTTGCTCCTCCATTTCGCCACTAAAAATTGAGAGCGCTGTTGAGCTCTCCGTTATTTCGGGAGCGATTTCTGCCCCAATAAGTCAGTTAATGTAGTTGCACATACTGGAATAATAGTTTTACCGACCATAATCAATGGGATAAGTTTTAACTTAACTCGCTCGGCAGGAATGGGCGGACACCTGTTTTACACGCCGTCTGATTTTATGCTCCATTGAAGTGAATTTGAAACTACAATTATAGTGAAAGTGTTATGAACTAGAAACTGTTGGCAATATTAAATCCACATTATGTAATTTATGCTTATTGGCAATACTCCCACTGAGGGCTAACCAGTGATTTATGTAAGATTTAATGTAACTTCTTTGCTTTTGTACTCTATGCTTCCATTGAGCTTTTTTAACAGCCTTATCAACTGGTCCTGCCACCTTCAAAGGTATCTTCAATCTAGTAAAATATACGTTACTGCAGATTCAAAACAAAGGTGGTTTAAGTAGCCATTTAATGAAAGCAAGTCAGAGAAATTATTGTAATTTACACACAGCCCATTTTTTGAAGGATTTTTATTTATTGAAAACACAAAATATTGAACAAAAAATGGCCATTCAGCCCATTAATTCTGCTCCTTCCAAGAGACCATTTACAATTCACACAGACCTTAAGTCTTGCTATCTTGTTTAATCCCATGAAAGAAGTGAAATACTGACAGAAAAACTTCCAAGAAGAGAAAATTCTGAAATTTCTCCATCTCTAAAGTAAATACTGTAGGATTTCAATGTAACATTACAGCCTACATCAGTCAATCCTGACCAACTGCACCATGGGCTAGAGAGAGGTCATACTAATCTTGCAATTTAGATGCCCTTTCCAAACTGCTTAGGTCGTGTCCTCATCGGGGTCGATTTTGCAATGGTGGCAGATTGGCAGCGGGGGGGGGGGGGGGTGAAGGTGCGCGTGGCAAACCCGCATGAACAAAACTTACCATTTTCAACGCGATCGCATGTTGATTGCTGATGATTAACATCCTCTCCGGGTTTCGCGCCCGGCAGCCAGGCTGGTTGACAGGCTGGCTGCCGTCAGGAGCTGCAACGCGAGGGGAGGGCGCGAGAAAGAGAGCGAGACGTCATCTGGCACTCGAACGGAAGATTGGGGGGGGGAAGAGTGGAAGATCCGGGGGGGAGAGGGAAAAATCGGGGGGGAGAGGGAGGGGAAGATCATGGGTGAAGAGTGGGACATCGGGGGGGAGGGTGAAGAGGGGGACAAGGGGGGGTGAAGTGGGGGAGATCGGAGAGGGAGATATTGGACATCGGAGCAGGGTGCAATGGTAGGTTCATTTTGTGTTTTAACTTCTATGGTTTTTTTATGTAATTTATTTCGTTTCCTTTTCCCTAATCCGGCCCTTCACACTTGGTTTCACCAGGCGTGAATCAGAAGCGGTGGGCAAGCCGTCCAGGTAAGTTAAAAATCATTACAATTACTTAATCTGTCACAGGTAAAGTGCATTATGTACCTCAATGAGGTACATTTGGCTCTTTAACTGTCATCGGCGGGACTTCTGGTTTTGGGTCACCCACACGCACACAGGTGGGTCCCTGGGAAACTTGGAAGTCAGCGGGTTGGAGCCGGCTTCTGAACCAGACGGGATTTCTGCGATTTTCGGAAACCCCACCCCCAATGCACCTGCAATTGCCCCCTAAAATTGAGCCCCAGAATTCTATATTACAACCTTGAAACTCTTTGCTTCAGGCATCCATTATCCTTTATACCAGTGTTGACATTGTGGTTAGTGGCTACAGGATGCAACACAACCAAGGAATACAAAAATTTGGAACCCCTTTACTTCCATCATGTCTTCTCTTCCTAGAATCTACTGATTTTTAAAACCTAAGCTCGGCAACACCTACTCACTACTTTCATAATCTCCTTTCAAACTTGATAACGGCTTTGATATTTCACCTAGCCCCTCCATACATAAAAAATGTACCTAACTAAATTGTTCCATTCAATTGTTCCAAAATAGCATTGTGGGTTTAGGTTTGTGTCCCTTTTCTAATTTTAGGCCAATGTTTCTAATCAGTGCCTAATGAATCCTCTTTACCACTCATCATTCCACCACATATAAAGTATTGCTATCATTGAGACAGTAATGGCTTTAATAAAAAAATATTTTCATTGCTAATTGGTATAAAGTTTGTGCTTCTTATAAGCAAGATATATGTGGCCCTCATGTAGTGAGTATATAAATAAATATATCCAATCCAGATAAGTAAAGAATTATCTAATATATTAACAGTATAGAATTTAGTTATAGCTTACTACAGCATATTTTAAATTTATAGGTATAATTGTTAATTTTGTGCATTAAAATTCTTTATTTCAATTCTATTTGAACTTTCCTAGTTTACAAATTATTGCTCTGTAAACGATGTGAGGATAACTGAATTAATTGCTATTTATCAAGCCTATAATTTAGTGGTATTTAGCAGAAAGAATATCCTCAGAAAGTCCTAAACCATAATGATATGATAGTTTTCTACATCAATTTGAGAGAGTGTTGTGGCCCAAGAGCAGTGTATAATTGATTTAATGCTGATCTCAGCCCACTAAGGATTCCTCCAGCTGAATTCCCAGACAACACTGTCAATGTTTCCACTGAATAGAGTCCTGCAGGTCATAACATCTTCAAACCATTTGTACATTGTGAAACTGACAAATAATAATGGCCGCAAGTGACTTATAAGACAGCATAGGGATTTTAAAATGTCACATCAATAAAACACTCATATGGTTACCTTAAAGCCACTCTTCCTTTACTTTTGTCAATTTTTCCCACTTTAAATCTCCCCTAACCCTCCTGAAGGCTGCGACTCTGGTTTCAAGGACATCTGCACCCCTCTCGTAATTTACCCAACTGGCTCTTCCTTATGTATGAGCCCAGGCAGTGAGTGTCAGTGCAATTAGGCGGCAAAGGGGCATCACAGCTGATCCTGATCTTGTCCCCACCTGAAATACACACACACACACACACACACATTCCAATAGGGGTCAGTGGATAGCGATGAGGAGTGGGAACCCTGGCTAACATTTCACCTTCCTAACCCAGGTTGCAGGGGCAGCCCTCCCCCCTCCTCCCTACTGATTATTGCCGTCGCTGAGATCAACTAACTCAGCATACATATGATCTCCTGGTTTGTATGAATTAGTATCACCATTTACCCAGTAAGCCATTGGGGGAGCACAATATGGGTATTGTTGCTGTTACATTTGGTAAACTTAAGTTCACATGATCTGACATAAAAATAGTCATTTCCTCACCCTTGTAGTGCTCATTGTGATGTAAGTGTAGATTTTCGCTTGACACTAAACATTTATTATGTGACTAGTGAAAGGATATTACTGCATATTTGAAATGGTTATAATGTTATTTTATAGAATAAATGTTGATACTTTTTTATATTTTCCTCTATGCAATTTAAAAGTACACTTTCTTTGAGTAATTTATGTGTACAAATGTTTTTCTTCACATAAGGTCTATTACAAAGCTACTAGTAAAGGCTTTTGGGGAAATGTATCCTGGTAGATTGATTCAAGAGTTGACCTTGACAAAATTGTTTATCTACAAGGCTCTCAGACTGGATGTCTTCGTAAACCATGACAGGTAAGATGTCAACAATCTTGGTAGTAATTAGTCATACTCTTCTATTGCTTGCATTTGAGAAGAAAGTACCTTCAAATATACTTTTATATCAGCTGTATTGTAAAAAGACACAAAGGTAAGTATTCATAATGCACATCTTCCATACTTCAGCAGCTTTAAAAGGTTCACTTTGAAACAATTCATGAAGTTGAAGTGTTTTGGAATTACAGTTTAACACGGAATCTGATTTTTGCTCTCCTCCAATAGCAGGGAAGAGCAGTGTTACCAATG
The DNA here is from genome assembly GCF_035084215.1 of Heptranchias perlo. Classification (NCBI taxonomy): domain Eukaryota; kingdom Metazoa; phylum Chordata; class Chondrichthyes; order Hexanchiformes; family Hexanchidae; genus Heptranchias; species Heptranchias perlo. Next base: position 47,149,107 of record NC_090339.1, on the reverse strand, counting down.
TTTACTGTTTTGTTCACAATTTGTTGATTTTTCACTATTGTACTAAGGCATGTCATTCGCAGCTATAGAGAAAAATTGTGTATGAGGTTTAGACTTCAAGGTGATACGATTGAGGTTTTTAAGATAATACTTGAGATAGATTCTGTTTGGCGGGTAGGTTATTTAAGCTAGATAGAGTTGGGAGAACGAGGAGGCATGAATATAAAATACACATGCAAAGTGTTAAGTTAGATGCCAGGAGTTATCGATCTCGGGAATAGATTACCAAAACATGCAGTAAGTATGAACTCAAAAGACTGTTGGACAATTACTTGAAAGTGGAGGACATTTCAAGTCACAGAAATTGGGTGACGGATGGTTGGGATTATGAGTTACTGCAGTCTCCTGAAGCTAGCTTGATTGCCTTCAAGGATCAGAGAGGAATTTCCCGGAGTTTTTTCCTAAAAATGGCCTATGGTTTTTCTTCTGTTTTTCTTTTCCTTTTCTGGGAGATTGCATGATTGGGAAAGGTGGGTCAATGGTGCATGTAGGCTCTACCGTGGGATGAGACACGCAAAGAAAATGGAGTTTCAGTTACTATTGGTACTTGAGTGATATAGATGGGATGAAGATCAAGAATCAGAGGAACATAGATTACAGAAAGAGAGCGAACAACATGAATTTGAGGCCAACGAGAAAGAGAACAACACTAGCATGAACTAGACAAGAACATTGTCACGCTCTCAAACTGGTAGAGAAACATACATCAGTAGCGAGTGTCATAAGTGGGGTCGCAGAACTTGGGGTCTACCATTTTATTAAATTAAATCTTATTGCAAATTTTAAAGAGAGGAATGATAGTGATAATTTCATCCAGGCTGGTTACCAGAAGTGGGATAAAAATGAACCTGCGACGTCATTAAGTGGAAAATCTTGGACTTTATGATTTAACACCTGAACTGTACAGACAGAAATTTAAGAAAATAAGAAAAGAGCCAGGCAGTACTAATAGGGAGATAATAATCCAGTTTCAAGACACAAGACAGTTGTGACTCAAAAGTGAAGAAGTAATAGACTTTAAAGATCTTTGCTGTTTAATGTTAAGGTACAAATTTCTGGAAACAGTTCTTGGACAATTTAAGAATCTTGTTATTTCACACAAGTGTAAAACTCTTGAGCGGCTAGGCATGCATGCTGATCATTATTTGGGGAAGTATGGAATGTTCCTTATTTTGTATTATTATATGAAGATAAGGTGTATTGTTTTGATTAAAGTCAGTCCAATCATAACTTCTGTTCTGCATGTTTTTCCTTACTATGGAGTAAAGCCTTGTCTCATCAAATGTTTGCTTATTCTGCCTTTGAAGAGTTTGGAAAAGTACCCATGTGAACGACATTAATATCCAGTTCAGATCACAAGCGGATACTATTCTTACGCATGTTTGTTACGATATTGTACAAGTAGATATAGGGCAGTGCAAATCAACTCCCATTAAAAGTAAGATGCTCAAATAGCTGACTGACACCACTAAACCCGAGAAGGTATCTGCAGTAGACCCGAATTTGTAACACCCATAGCATATATTATGTTAGTTAGGAGCAAGCTTGCTAATCTATTTCAGGATTCAAGATCCACACTTACACTGAAAAGGTGTCAGAAATATTACTTTTTCTAGGAGATTAGAGATAAGTATCTTTAGCAATCAATCCTAGTAATACCACCCAAGTCTGTCAAATTCTTAGTAGCTTGAGCTAATGACGTTTGTGAACTGATGGATTGTACTACAGATAGTGAAAGTTTGGCTGTTGCTGCCGCAAATAATTGCTACAAAATTTATTTTCTTAAACCGTATATTTAATTTGGAGGGTTTTTTTGGGGGGGGAGGAGAATAGGTGTGCCGACAGGTTCTTTCATATAGCAGGGTTCTTCAAACCTCCAAACTATGCTACAAAGAAACAAAGGATGTGTATGAAGCTTTGCTCTGCAGTGGTATTATTTTGGCAGACTTCAATTTTCACAGTGCCGCAAGGTTGTTGCTGCTGGTGAGAGTGACGGTGATGTGACCTGGCATGTCACCTTCCCGTCTGTCCTTTTTCTGAAGTTGCAGGATCTGTTGTCTGCTGGGGTCATCTTGGGATTCTTCAAGGGTCACCTCACCCATGAACTTATCGCACAGAGTGTTGCTGTTCCAAATCTGTGAACATAAAAGAGTTTTTGATCTCACCCAGTGGCAGATTTAAAATTTCTTTCCTTCCTTTGTAGCTGTTTCACCATGGAGGATGTAGAAAGTGGCCTTATACTCTGTTATGGTATTGTGGTTCTTTAAGAAGATACTGAAGGGCTTGTCTTCTTTGGTTGTGTATGTAAAAGGAAAGGTTGCTGGGGATGTTAACATTTTTCATGGTCTGATGAACATGGAATGAGAGGGAGTAAATTTATGCCTGGTCCCAACAGGGGGTGCAAGAAGAGAAAAGTGACCATATATACTTGGAAACCTGATTCAAGTATTCTTTGGGACATCTCATAACTCTCAGAATCTCTTGAATTTTAATAATTTATCTTTGGAATTCCATGAAATGACACACATCAATCAGGAAGATCAGAACATCGCCATATTGGGATTTACCAATTTCTCCTCAAGGTTTCCAAGATTTTTAAAAAAATACCAGGTCTAAAGACTTAAGAAATATTTTAAAACGAATTGCCTGATGGCGCACTGAGTTTATCCAGTGAGTAGCTGAGCCATGCAGAGCAGGAAATTCCCAGATTTGATTCCTAGTCCATACTGAGTTAGCTGACCTCAACTGGCATGCTGGGGCGAGGTGGGGGGAGGGGTGCTACAATTGACCTCAGTGCCATGAATTAGATAAAGTTCCCACTTCTGATCTCAATAAAGTGCATATGTGTAGATGTCAGATGAGGAGAGATCCTGCTTGTCTATCCCTACAAGTAGTCAATACTTTCAGGTGAGAAGCAGAGGAGGAAATTTGCACGGAAAAAAATTGCAAATAATTTTTTTAATGCTATTCCCATTGTTTGACCAAGCAATGGGGTTTGCCTAAAAGCTTGTTCATCACATTCGATGCAACATTTTTGTGTACAACAGTCATGGTACTCACAATCTTAGAAATATTTATTCCACCATGTTATTGTCCACCACGAGTCCAACTATTGACCTTCAGAGAGAGGCACCTTACCTGGATGACTATTGGGAGCTTGGGGTTTCTCCTATAAAAAATTACTTTGGTATCAAATTGAGGATTCAGTGTGTCTTCAAAGATAGCTGTACGTATTCTGCGAAATTCACATTTAATAACTGCATATGGATCTGCTCCTGCAATATGCCAAGAAATGGATACTATTCAGTTTTACATCCCTTTACATGAAATATACTAATTAAACTTGTATCGTTATATTGAGTTGTTATAATGAAAAGATAAGAGTGGATAATACAAGAAACTATTGACTAATTGTTCCTCAACCTGCATTCCTAGATTTGACTGGTTTAGACACGATATATAACTGTCATGCTTCGGGATATCTGACTATTTGGTCATGAAAGGATTTTGGAGTCATTTACATTAAAATTATGATAACTTTAAGTCAGCTCACAAGACGTTAAATTTACAACACCCCAGTTTCTGGGAAATATGGATCGGATTCAAGCAAAGTTTCTGACCAGATTGCTTGAAATAGAAATCTGTTAAAAACATTCCAGTAAACAGTCACATGTGAAGGGTTGGAATGCTCTATCCATGATGGCTGAGTTCCTAGGAGCTCTCACCTAGGAGGGCACTAGCTGGTTTGACTGAAGGCTCATCTGGCGAATCTCTGAATACTGAAGTCAATCCCTTGGGTTTCCCTAACACATAAGAATAAAAGGAAGAACCACACAACATGAGACCCAGAGAGTGAGAAAATTCCCTCTTTAAATTCAGGCCTGACCAGTTTCAGACAGTCTTCTGGTGAGGAGAGTAACCAAGGGACAATGTGACGTGATTTGTTATTTTCTATGTTATGAGGGGTGTTACTTTTATAGTTATATTAGGGTGCTTTCTAAATGGTAAAAAGTTAAAAACAGTGGATGTCCAAAGGAACTGAGGGGTTGAGGTGCATGGATCATTGAAGTGTCATGAACAGGTGCAGAAAATAATCAATAAGGCAAATGGAATGCTGGCCTTTATATCTGGAGGATTAGAGTACAAGGGGGCAGAAGTTATGCTGCAGCTATACAAAACCCTGGTTAGACCGCACCTGGAGTACTGTGAGCAGTTCTGGGCATCGCACCTTCGGAAGAACGTATTGGCCTTGGAGGGAGTGCAGCGTAGGTTTACTAGAATGATACCCGGACTTCAAGGGTTAAGTTACGAGGAGAGATTACACAAATTGGGGTTGTATTCTCTGGAGTTTAGAAGATTAAGGGGTGATCTGATCGAAGTTTATAAGATATTAAGGGGAACAGATGGGGTGGATAGAGAGAAACTAGTTCCGCTGGTTGGGGATTTTAGGAGTAGGGGGCACAGTCTAAAAATTAGAGCCAGATCTTTCAGGAGTGAGATTAGAAAACACTTCTACACAAAGGGTGGTAGAAGTTTGGAACTCTCTTCCGCAAACGGCAATTGATGCTAGCTCAATTGCTAATTTTAAATCTTTTAAAGATTTTTGCCAACCAAAAGTATTAAGGGATATGGGCCAAAGGCAGGTATATGGAGTTAGATCACAGATCAGCCATGATCTTATCAAGTGGTGGAGCGGGCTCGAGGGGCTGAATGGCCTACTCCTGTTCCTATGTTCCTATGTTACGGAAATAAGTTGAAGTAAGGTGAGATTTATTAGATATGTTACTCTGTTTGTTCACTTATCATTGGTAAAATAAATCAGCCTATTGACTTGTAATCAGCTTTGTCTCACTAAAGTGTCCATTGGGCCTCCTTTCAGATGATGGCATGTGCATGATTACACATGTACCCAGTTCATATAACAAGGGAATTTCATTCTTACAAGCCCCAGTCATGGCATTGTGGTACTAGATATTAGTCAGTAAAGGTAAACTTCTATGGGACCGGCTTACGGGAGGGACTGGCGACACCAAATCTGAGAATATCTGGCGCTTGCCGAATATATAACAATTATATTGCCCCAGTTTAAATTAAAGTTTTTGGTGAATTTTCCTACTTATAAAGATGAATGATGTCAGTGCTGGGAAATGGAATTCTTCCTGTATCAGGCACTCAATGTTAGCATTCTGCTCCCCCAGGTCAGCTACAGAATGGTTATATACAGATAGAGCTCTCTCTACTCTTAACCCCAACCTCAGAAGAGCATTCCCGACTGCACCATTATAATATTTTTCATTTCCCACAGTAACTCCCAAGTCACCAGGGACTGGGTTGAGATTGTCTAATATTGTCACAGATGAAGGGTCATTCAAGATCATTGTAAATGCATAATTTGTCTACGCATGGAAGTCATCCACTGGACATACCTCCAGAAGAATCCTGCTTTTGTAGGTTTGTCGCATTGTGAAGGTGCACCTGGGTGACAATCCGTGGATAACGAAAAATAATGTTCCAATATGTTACCTGTGGCTTGTCAAGGGTCATCTCCCTAGGATTAAAGGTCAGGACAGAATGGAAAATGTTATCAGGCACATGATCACATTAGGATCACAGTAGGTCACACTGTTGCTGTCCTATGATTATCATTTTGTCTTCTGCTCAGTGATTTATTCAAGTACCTCAGTAACTGATCACAGACCGACTATTTGGTGCATTCTACTTCTATTAATTCAGTCAATTTTGCTCTGTTCTGTCTTGTTAAAATCATATCAGGGTCCTAATGATATCATAGAACCCTAATTTGCATGTATTCCTGAGACACCCACTTCTGGCGATCACCTCAGAAGCCTAGAAAAACTGCATGGTTAATATGGCAGCAGGAGGGAATCGAGCAGGAATTGAGCAGGAATGGGACATTGAGTCTCCTGAAGCAATTTTAACTCCCCTACTGCCCTAGTCCCGCAGGGTGGGGGATTATAATTCCCCTAATGTATCAGGAATGGCAGATGAACTTTAGCTGCAATTTTAACATGTGGGGAATCCTCATGTGGAGCATGAAGCATCAACTGAAACAAACACTGACCTTTTTAGATAGTAATTAATGAGTTTCACTATCCTAGAGCCACATCCCCAATACCTCTGTTAATTAAATTAGCATGTGCTGTCAATTATTTTAATGATGTGGAGATGCCGGTGATGGACTGGGGTTGACAATTGTAAACAATTTTACAACACCAAGTTATAGTCCAACAAATTTATTTTAAATTCCACAAGCTTTCGGAGGCTTCCTCCTTCCTCAGGTGAATGAGGAAGGAGGAAGCCTCCGAAAGCTTGTGGAATTTAAAATAAATTTGTTGGACTATAACTTGGTGTTGTAAAATTGTTTACAATTATTTTAATGTTTAAATATAAGGAGGTATTGAAAACCAACATGTAGCCATCAAAATCAGTTGTAATAAAGAGGTGTGAATGTTGTTAGTTCATTAAAAGTTTTTTTTTAAAAATAGAGTAGTGTAAAATTGAAGTATCTTCCTGGATCATGATACAATATAGAACCTTTGGCATGTTACAGATTCCAGGTACTTACAGATGTATACATTGAGCATTTAAGACAGTTTTCTACATTTGGATGGTATTTGTAACTGATGGGGCTGAGGCCATTCCTTGGCAGGGGTCTTAAATTGAACAGATGGGTTGTGACATAGGATTTGGCAAGTGTAAGCTCCATGATTGAGCTTAGGAGCCGTGCTGTAATGCTGGGAACTGCCTCTTCATGGGTAGCCTTCGACTTTATTTGATTATGGAGGTTTAGGAGATGGGGTTGGGTTAGATGAAGGTTGATTAGACTGTTCCAGAAAGAAGTGGCTGTTCTGCATCTATTCCTAGGTCTTGCAATTGCTGCTTACAGTATTTAACCTAGCTCCCACTTCCTGCCAGGCTTTTCACTGCTGTTCACCAGGAGCGAGTCCTGGATTGGCAAACAGGGCTATCTTCCTTACACCCATCTCCTGCAACAACACCTCCAAGTTGCCAGCCATCAAACGGTGGGGAGGGCAGTGCTCCACCTTTGCATCACAAGCCCACACACTCCATTTCCTACCTCACATTTAATGTGCCAGACACTGGGTATTGTCAGCTTACTTTGCCAGAAATGGGGCTCTTAATGGACAGGGAAAAGTTGATGTGGTTCCCTTTCAATTATTACTGGATGATTGAAACATTTGCTGTAATTACTGTGTATTACAGTACAACTGACTCTGGGTCTGCCATTCTCTCTGTTATAACACATTCTCATTTATAAAATAGCAGGTTAACTCCTCCAATAGCTCAGAGGTCAAAGGGTTGATTTTTGGGTGTGTGTGTGTACCTGTTTGGCGGCAGGTGTGGCGTTTTTTCCACTGGCCCAATTGGATGACCCTACAGGAACTTCTAGGTTAACCTAATTTTAATAGTTTCAGTGGACTCCCAGTTCACATTAGGCTTGACACTGGAAGCTCGGCAGAGATTGGTGGGGGTGGGAGTAGGGGGTGGGGATAAAGTGCGTAGGTAACTCTTAAGGGATGCTAACAAAGAACAATAGATACATTTAAAGGGATATGTTTACTTAAACTTACAAGGCTAAATATGGGAGCAAAAAAGCTGGGAATGTTTTCCATGCATTTTTCAGCCTTTTCAAAATGCCAGAAAGTGGCTGGCTATACCCAGTGGCCGTCACAAAACAGATTATGTGGCTAGTGATGGAGTGCTGTAGCACTCAACCCACCCGCCCTCTCCCCACACAGACCCTCAGTTTCATGGCATGGAATGCACTCTCTCCAGTAGTAAAGTAACAGTGACATGCTAAAGGGCACTGCACTTGGTGTAGCTTTCAATTAAATGCAATGGCACACACCTGGAGGTAGAAGCATTTTGTTACTGGAGGAGACACTACTGATTTGTTTCCTTTAAAGATCTTCCCCTTATGCTGAACTCCTGGAAAGAATTTCAGCACAGTCATTTCTCATCAATATTGGTAGCACTGAGTCTGCTGTTACTTTCGTTATATAAACATGACCAAGAAACACATCAAACATTGGATGAAAATTTTAAAAAACATTCATTGCTACTTTCAAAAATACTTTCAAAATGCATTCCTTTAAATTGGGACTTCAACCAGCTTCCCTTTAATGCCAGATTATAATAGATGGAACTGCCACTGAGCAGGACTTCTGGCCAAACATCAGAAACTTGAAGGGGCCTGCTTATGGCCTTCTGAGGATGCAAGCAGAATGATATTCCCGCTCCAAAGGAGCAGGAGTGAATTGAACAGGCTTAAAGCCCCATTACAAACATGATAATGGCTCAAGTTACGTGATGATTGGATAGGAGCAACAATCCAGTTGAAGGAAGCAATACTGCTGGTCAGAAAGTTCACCCTAAGTCTCTGTCTCTGAGCCATAGAGCCCAGGAAGGTCTAGGTTGGGCTCTCCACTCTGTGCTGAGTTAGTGGTGGGTGCACTACAATTATCCACAGTGCCTCTGGGTGAGAGAAGGGAAAATTGGCCAGGGGACTCTCCCTCCTGATTGCTAACAAGCAACCCCTGGTGTAGGTGCACATGCGTGGATATCAGGTGAAAACAGGATCAGGGTCAGCTGTGATCTCCTCCACAATCAAATACCTTGCCAGCAATCAATATCAAGAATAGTGACAACTTGGGTGAGGCAATGGAAGGTGACTACCGTCTTGGGATTGTATCACTGGAAGGGAGTTGACATCTTCGGATAAGAACATAAGAAATAGGAGCAGGAGTAGGCCATTAGGCCCCTCGAGCCTGCTCCGCCATTCAGTAAGATTATGGCTGATCTTCTACCTCAACTCCACATTCCCGCCCTATCCCCATATCCCTTGATTCCCTTAGTGTCCAAAAATCTATCGATCTCAGTCTTGAATATACTCAACAACTGAGCATCCACAGCCCTCTGGGGTAGAGAATTCCAAAGATTCACAGCCAGCTGCGTGAAGAAATCTTTCCTCAGCTCGGTCCTAAATGGCCGACCCCTTATCTTGAGACTATGACCCCTTATTCTACACTCTCCAGCCAGGGGAAACAGCTTCTCAGCATCTAACCTGTCAAGCCCTCTAAGAATTTTATACATTTCAATGAGATCACCTCTCATTCTTCTAAACTCCAGAGAGTACAGGCCAATTCTACTCAATCTCTCCTTAAAGGACAACCCTCTCATCCCAGCAGCTGAGAACAGGAGGGAAGAAAATTGGAGAATAATTAAAATGGCAGGGTTTGGCTATGTAAACTTCCTGACGCTGACTACACTTGTGGCTGTAATTTGGCGCCATGATAGAGTCACATGGCACCATGAGGATGAAGCGTTTCCCCAATCACAAACCCATGCAATGCAACAGGAGAATGACACCGCACTTAGGATATTAATAGGTCCATAGTTAGATACTGTTCCTAGAATGCCATTGAAAACTGCTCGTCATTTCAACTCGGTTGATCTCCAGGGCATAATAATGTTTTTAAAGTCACTTCTATTTGATTGTTCTGTTAGTGCTGAGCTGTGCCCGGGGGAAATTAGTTTACAACCACTGTAAACCTATTACAGTCTTACGATGAGCACTAGGTGACTGAGGTAGCCTAGTCTATGTATATTTACAGTACAGAGCACTGCTGTAATAGAACTCCCTCAGATTATTCCATCCTTAACAAACTGTTTCTACGGGATGACCTCACTGCAATCTTTTCATTTGGCCATCTCTCAAACAATCCATTCCTAGTGAATGATTTCTACGCTTAAAGAGATAAAATTTAATATCCTGAATATTAAAAAACTAGCAAAATAGATGCCGAATTAACCTAAAGCCTTCCCAAAGAACAGGAGAAAACGGGCTGGGGTGCATGGGACCTGGGCTTTAATCCAACCAGCACTGTCTCCTCTCTCTGTCAATCATAAAGATTCTATAGAAATGCCTTTGGGTGGTCTCAAGCCAGGTCTGAAAGTGTGCAAATCTACAGGACAAAACTACCCTTAACGACGCTAATTAATGATCTGATTCAGAGAGGCAGCAAGAGTGGTTGTTGTGGGAAGCAGAAATGTCATACCGGTACAGTAGAGAGTACCTTACTGAGATTAGGGTTAAGCTCATTGTTGAGAAAGATAGAAGGGCCTTTAGTCTGCATCTTACTTTGCTACACCAGACCCGCGAGTGCTTAATGCTGACGTACGTCTAGATTTTCTGTCTGATTTGGATGTGGTAGTTGGTTCCTCAAAATGTGTGTCTTTCTGTAACCTGTTTTCACATTGGCGTGTTTTCATGAAATGATTTAATTGATCTCAGAATCCTCCTGCTTGTTTATATATTCCTCCATGGCCTCATACCACCCTCCCACTGAACCTCTTTCAGCCCCACATCTCAGCACACACCGTGCACTCTCCCGAATCTGGTCCCGTGTGCATCCCCCCTTTCTCCACCACACCATCGCTGGCAGAACCTTCAGCCATCACACCATTGCACCATCTTGCTACGTCTCTCCCACCTTCAAAAATCTATCACCTTCACCATGCCTTCAATCACCTTCCCTAACTCATCTCTCAAATCCTGGACGATGTCTGATTCCACACTTGTGAAGTGCAGTTAACTTTAACATTATTAAAAGCAGCAAAAAAAAATTATATGAACGAAACAGACATTAGAGAAGCAGTGGTTTACACAAATCAAACTCCCTGTGTCATGTCAGTATTGTTCAAGTTCTATTTTCAAACCATGCTGAGGGTTTACTATAATTTTAAAGAACTCATTGGAGACTAGAGTAAACAAATCACAAATAAAAAAAATTGTTGAGACTAAACATTGCGTGAATCCTGATTCCTGTGCTGTGGAGCAGGTGCACTCTGAAGGAATCTCTATGGCCTAAGTACTCCCAGTGCATCCATTCTATTAAAGTAGATGTACACAAATGTTCTCGTTGGACTCTGTAATTAAGATTCTCAAGAGGAAAAAGGAAACACACACACATCTTAGAAATTGAACTGAACACAGTTGACATTAGAATAAGTGCACTTCTTCATTCTTTGTAACATTCCATTAAAATGCAATTATTAATGTTCACATTATTCAGATGCCTAAACTTTACCACTTCAAAAAAAATCGATTGTTGGGAGAATCTTTAATTTTTGTGGTCATAAATTTCACCATACAAATGACTGCAGTTCTGCTCACTGCCTGCTGGTGGAGCCATTGTGCTCAAGTCCAAATTCTTACTCGCATCACCAGCATGAACGTGGCTGTACTGCAGCCATTGTTCAACTTCATTCTGCAAAGCTTGGAGAATAATCAGCTATCGCAGTTACCAGGCCCGGGGTGTCATTGAAATAGGTGTGTAAGTGATGATTTACAGTCATTTCCCAAACACCTAACATTTTACACAGCATGTCCTGCTTATATATGTCAATAGTTGTGTAATTAAATGCAAACTGGCCTCGTATACATGAAGGGATCAAGGGATCTGTTGTCAGAGGTAGCCATAAAATAAATAAACAAATAAAATAGTATAATTCATTTAGTAGCTTCTCTCCATAATGAATTGACAGTAGGAAAGATATGCAAGAAGCAATCTCCATCAACAGATTCGCTGTTTTTTCTGGGCAAATAACTAATTACCCAGCAGGTGCCACATTATCAATTCAAAGAGTTAAAACAGCAAAATTGTGCAACAGCAAATTCAATGTCACTCAATTACTCAATGGGGATAGGCTCAGTGTGTTGAGGATCACTTGCATATTTCCTTCCCCTTTGTAGGTGTGCCTGAGAATTTTACCAATCTGAACTTTGATCCTTATTTCTACAACCAACATGCGATGTTGAAATCTGTTGCTAAAAACAAATGTTTCCTCGACAAGCCCGCAGCCTTCTGATGTTATGTCACTGAGCATCAATCTGCCAGTAAGTATGTCATTAATTGTGCATGGCTTCCTAACATTTTAAAGCTAGGTTTTAAGTTTATACAGAAATCATGCAGTAAGGTGTTGAAATCCTAGATGTATTTAAACAAGTGGAATGAATTGAATACAACACAAGCAACACTGTCACAAGTGCAATAAGCCAATTCTACATTTTGAAACAAAAACCTCACCAGGAGTTTTCTGTATATTTGCTCAGTGGACTCAGGTCCTGCACCAAAATCATTGGATCTGTGATCCATATGTGGTACCTAAAGCCTAATATTTTGCACAGTACTGAAAGCCAATCCTGTGCACTGAAATACACAGACATACTGGAATGCTATTGGCTTAGTAATTGTTAATCATATTGCAGCTGGAAGAGATGGAGTGAGATGCTGGAATGATGAGCATTTGATGAGAGAAGTTAAGGAATCATGTTTGGCTGAAACAGAAGTTGGAGGCTGTGTTGTACGTGTGCTGGGCAACTGGAAGCTGTATGAGGTTTGTGTTGATTGGGCTTTGTTGGGATTGTACTGATTGTACAGTTTTAATTGAAGAAGCCATGGGAATTTCTGAGGGAGTGATCAGTTAGAGTTTTGTGGTTATGAATTAATTTTGTGCTAGTGCGAGGCTTCTTGAGCTGCAAGAGGCTGATTGGGTGAGAGACGACAGAGTGGGTTTTGTGCTGAGGCAGAGTGGGCTTGAACTTATAAGCTTAGGTAGCTAAGTGAGAATGAATTCTAATTAATTAAGTACAGAGCAGCACAGAAATTAGGAGAATAGAAATGGTGACATCAGAAGCTAGGTTTGTGATGTGTGCTGCACATATAATGTGGAACATCCCAGACCTGCAAAGTATCCAGGAGGGGTACATGTGCATGAAGTGTCAGAAAGTTTAGCTCTTCATGAATAGGATTGTTGGGCTTGAGGACCAGCTGACTGTACTCTGCAAAATATGTGAAGAGGTAAGGTTTCTGGAAGATATGTAGAGTAAGAGAAGGCAGGATTACTCACTACAGGAAAACTCAATGGATCTGGACTTGTCCACTAGGTATACAGTTATTGACCTCTATGATAAGGATAAGAACAGAGACACTGGAGAGGGTAATTGAGAGCAACATCATGCCACTGTGGAGGAAGGGTTTCTAAAGAGCAGGAAACCAGCTCAAAGTCACAGCTCACAGAGGAACCAATGACATAGCAAAGAGTAGAACGGAGGTATTGCAGAAGACTACAGATTCCTGGACAATGGGCCAAGTTCCAGGGAAGCTCTACAGATGGCTTTGGCTTCTCCTAAGCTGCACAGGTCCCTATGTCCTTGCAGAGAGGATAAATAGAGCATGGGGAGAGGATTAAACTACTAAAGCAGGGAAAGGAGTAAATCTTAGACAATATTGGGGAGGGATTAAGAATAAGCATAGTGAAGGACAAAAGCAGACTAAAATAGTCAACTCAAAGGGGGGATATGGAGTGACGTACCTTAGGGCACATTGGAGAGAAAAATGGAGGGGTTGTTATTAATTAAGGGCACTATTACAGCCATGGAAAGGAAAATTCTTGTTGATAATAGTGTTCAAATGGAGTCTATCCTGCTTGAGTCAAGAAATAATAAGTGATCTGTTACATATTTGGAAGTACATTATAGACCACTGATTAGTGGGAAAGAAATTTAGAGTGGGTTGCAATAGTAACTTTGTTGTAATAATGAGAACATTAACTCTCCTAAGGTAAACTGGGATGAAACAAAAGTTTGTGGACAAAGTGGGGAAGAGTTTTTTGAATACAACCAAAATTGTTTCCTTATTCAGTATGTTGCATGTCCAACAAGGAAGTTCTAGTTCTGTTTCTGGGTAACAAAGCTGGATAAGTAAATAACCTGGAGGCAGGAGAACACTTAGCAAATAGTGACTATAACCTAAGTTCACACGAAAAATAGATAAAGAAAAAGAGGAGTCAAAGATAAATATGTTGGACTAGAAATGAACTAATTTCAGAAGGATGAAAGGGGATTGAGCGGGGATTAATTGGTTGAAAAAGATGATAGATCAAATGGTGGACCAGCAGTAGGAGATATTTTTTTATTAGTTCACGGGATGTGGACGTCGCTGGCGAGGCCAGCATTTATTGCCCATCCCTAATTGCCCTGGAGAAGGTGGTGGTGAGCCGCCTTCTTGAACCGCTGCAGTCCGTGTGGTGAAGGTTCTCCCACGGTGCTGTTAGGAAGGGAGTTCCAGGATTTTGACCCAGCGACGATGAAGGAACGGCGATATATTTCCAAGTCGGGATGGTGTGTGACTTGGAGGGGAACGTGCAGGTGGTGTTGTTCCCATGTGCCTGCTGCTCTTGTCCTTTTAAATAGAAGTTGCATAAAGGACGGATTATGAACATTATGACTAGAAGTAAAGGGAGTGCTTCAAAGATTGGTATACTAGCGATAAATTGAGAGCTTAGAGTTAAAAATTTGGTTTAAAAAAAGAGGCTTATGATAAATATTGGCAGGATACTACAAAAGAACTTTGAAATATTAAAAGTATAAAAAAGAATCAAAAGGGAGATTAGGAATGCTAAGGGGGAGAATGAAAGAAAACTGGCAGTCCACATAAAGGAAAATAAGAAGTACTTTTAAAAGCAAATAAAAGGTAAAAAGATAGTTAAAGGACGTGAGGAGACCTTTGTTGAAAGTGATCATAGTTAGCTTTGTCAAAAATAGAGATCTGGGGTTGGCAGGACCTCTCGAGTGTGGGCCTGGGTGAGTTTGTGTAGTGGGTGAAGTTGATTGAGGACTGGAGTACAGATAAATCAGAGGAGAGGAGACTAGAATCATGGAATAATGGTTACAGCACAGAAGGAGGCCATTTGACCCATTGAGCCTGCACCGGCTCTCTGTAAGAGCAATCCAGTTAGTCCCATTCTCCCGTTCTTTCCCCGTAACCTTTAAATTTTTCCCTTCAAGTATTTATCCAATTCCTTTTTGAAAGCCATAATTGAATCTGCTTCCACCACCCTTTCAAGCAGTACATTCCAGATCATAACTACTCACTGCGTAAAACTTTTTTTCATCATGTCACCTTTGGTTCTTTTGCCCATCATCTTCAATCTATGTCATTGATGATGACGAACACCTCGCTAAGGCCATCCCCACGCCTCCACTACTCGCCTTCAAACAGCCACCCAACCTCAAACAGACCATCGTTCGCAGCAAATTACCCAGCTTTCAGGAGAACAGCGTCCACGACACCACACAACCCTGCCACGGCAACCTCTGCAAGACATGCCAGATCATCGACACAGATACCACCATCACACGAGAGGACACCACCCACCAGGTACATGGTTCATACTCCTGTGACTCGGCCAACGTTGTCTACCTCATGCGTTGCAGGAAAGGATGCCCCGGAGCATGGTACATTGGCGAGACCATGCAGACACTGCGACAACGGATGAACGGACACTGCACAACAATCGCCAGACAAGTGGGTTCCCTCCCAGCCGGGGAACACTTTAGCAGTCAAGGACATTCAGCCACCGATCTTCGGGTAAGCGTTCTCCAAGGTGGCCTTCGAGACACACGACAACGCAAAATCGTCGAGCAGAAATTGATAGCCAAGTTCCGCACCCATGAGGACGGCCTCAACCGGGATCTTGGGTTCATGTCACGTTACACGTAACCCCACCAGCAGGAAAAAAAAGTTATCTGTTTTTAATACAACTGGAAATTCTCTCTCTCTCTCTCTCTCTCTGCCTTTCGGGTCTCTTTCTCTCTGTCTGTGTAATTTGACACAATGTGTATTCAGTATACTGGGACCTTCTGTTTTCCGTGGCTAACCTGTCTGAACACCAATGACACCTTTGATTGGTGTGATGGTGTCCCAGCCTAATATAAGATATGCGATTTGAGAACCTCTCATTCACTACTCACCTGACGAAGGAGATAGTCTCCGAAAACTTGTGATTTTAAAATAAAATTGTTGGACTATAACCTGGTGTTGTAAGATTCCTTACATCTATTTATAAAGCCCAGGATCCCATATACTTTTTAACCACTTTCTCAACCTGTCCTGCAAACTTCAAAGATTTGTGCACATATACCCCCAGGTCTCTCTGTTCCTTCACCCCCTTTAGAATTGTAGCATTTAGTTTATATTACCTGTCCTCATTCTTCCTGTCAAAATATATCACTTCACACTTCTCTGTGTTAAATTTTATCTGCCATGTGTGTTCCCATTCCACCAGCCTGTCCATGCACACTTGAAGTCTATTATTATCCTCCTCACTGTTTACTACATTTCCAAGTTTTGTGTCACCTGCAAATTTTGAAATTTGTGCCCTGTACACCCAGGTCCATGTCATTAATATATATCAAAAACAGCATTGGTCCTAGTACTGACCCCTGGGTACACCACTGTATACCTTCCTCCAGTCTGAAAAACAACTGTTCACCGCTACTCTGTTTCCTGTCACTTAGCCACTTTTGTATCCATGCTGCTACTGCCCCTTTTATTCCATGAGCTTCGGTTTTGCTGACAAGCCTATTATGTGGCACTTTATCAAACACCTTTTGAAAGTCCATATACACCACATCAATTGCATTGCCCTCATCAACCCTCTCTGTTACCTCATCAAAAAACTCAATCAGGTTAGTTAAACACGCTTTGCTTTAACAAATCCATGCTGGCTTTCCTTTATTAATCCACACTTGTCGAAGTGACTGTTAATTTTGTCCCAGATTATTGTTTCTAAAAGCTTCCGTACCACCGAGGTTAAATTGATTGGCCTATAGTTGCTGGGTTTATCCTTACACCCTTTTTTGAACAAGGGTGTAACATTTGCAATTCTCCAATCCTCTGGCACCATCCCCATATCTAAGGAGGATTGGAAGGTTATGGCCAGCACCTCTGCAATTTCCACCCTTACTTCCCTCAGCAACCTAGGATGCACCCCATCCAGACCGGGTGACTTATCTACTTTAAGTACAGCTAGCCTTTCTAGTACTTCCTCTTTATCAATTTTTAGCCCATCCAGTATCTCAACTATCTCCTCTTTTACTGTGACTTTGGCAGCATCTTCTTCCTTGGTAAAGACAGATGTAAAGTACTCATTTAGTACCTCAGCCATGCCCGCTGCCTCCATGCGTAGATATCCTTTTGGTTTCTAATTGGCCCCACCCCTCCTCTTACTACCCATTTACTATTTGTGTGCCTTTAGAAGACTTTTGGATTCCCTTTTATGTTGGCCGCCAGTTTATTTTCATACTCTCTCTTTGCCCCTCTTATTTCCTTTTTCACTTCTCCTCTGTACTTTCTATATTCAGCCTGGTTCGCACTTGTATTTTCAACCTAACATCTGTCATACGCCCCCTTTTTCTGTTTCATCTTACTCTCTATCTCTTCGTCATCCAGGGAGCTCTGGCTTCGGTTGCCCGATCTTTCTCCCTCGTGGGAATGTACCTAGACTTTACCCAAAGCATCTCCTCTTAAAAGGCTGCCCATTGTTCGATTCCAGTTTTGCCTGCCAATCTTTGATTCCAATTGACTAGTGGGACTTAGATGAAGATTGAAATCACCAAAGGTGGGGATAGTTTGGTGCAGAAGCAAAGTGAGGAGAGGAAGGAAGAGATTTCAGCCACAAAATAGCCAGGGGATTTGGGAGTGTAGTAGACACGAAGATTTTTGAACAAGAAATGGGAATGGTGCAGAGGGTGAGGTGATTAAAGGAGAAAGTGCCAGTGGCATAAGGGGACATGTCAAGAGGGTACTTTTGTCATGGCCATAATAGTTAGGGCAAATTATGCATTGGAATATAAAGTCAGGTGGGACCGACATCGGTAAGGGGGAGTTACAATCTGTGAGCCAGGTTTGTGTAAGGCTCAGGATATCAAAGTATTAATCTAAGATGAGGTCATGCATAATACGAGCCTTATTTGCAAGGAAGTGGACGTTTTGAAGAGGAATGCAGGAAATGGTTAGTAGGAGACCTGCAGAGGTGGATGGGGCTGGTGCAGTAGCAGAGGAGAGAAGAATGGGGAGGAAATCCGAAGGGTTTGTTCTCAGAGGGGAAGATGGATGGACTTTGCGCTGATAGAGGAATAGATTACTGCTTTGGGAGAGCCAGTGTCAAGAGAGATATTGCAGTGGAGGATGCCAAGAGCAGAGAAAATGGAAGCCATGGGGCCCATCGAGGAGAAAGAAAAAGAAAGAACTTGCATTTCTCGGACAACCCAAAGTCCTATTGAAGTGTAGTCGCTGTTATATTGTAGACAAACACGGCAGTTAAGTTGTGCACAGCAAGATCCCACAAACACAAATAAGGTAGATGACCAAATAATCTTTTTTTTAGTGATGTTGGTTGAGGGATAAATGTGGGCCAGGACACCAGGAGAATGCCCTTGCTCTTCTTCGAAAAGTGCCATAGAATCTTTTATATCCATCTGAGAGGGCCTTGGTTTAATCTCTCATCAGAAGGATGGAACCTCTAAAGTAATGCACTGAAGCATCTGCCTGGATTATGTCCTCAAATCTCAACCCTGGGTGGGGGAAAAGACGATTGGAGAAACCGGGTGAGTGTGTTGAGGCACGAGGCAGCAGGTTGAGACATGGCAAACGATTGCTAACAGGGACCAAATTGGAAAAGAGGAGGATAGATGCCCATGGCAGGAAGTGAAGCAGTTCAGCAGAATAACACGGAGCAAGAACTCGGTATCAGTCAGCAACACAAATGCACACACAATGAACGTAGACGAATGGCTATAGGTGACATTTGCAAATTTGGGTGACTTGTACATGACTATGCAAGTCTGTGCTAGTGTGTCATGAGTGCTCAACGAGGTCCAAGTCCTACTGGTGATCAAAGGAATCTGAGACTGATTGTGGTCAAGGGAATCCAGACCTGGTGGCAGAGAAGAGGGAAAAAGAATCCAGGGACTGGTGTTGGTTAAAGAGCCTAAGCTTGAAAGGAGGTAAAAAGAGTCTTAGGGTTGGTGGAGGGCAAGTAAGGTCTGGGGCCTGGCGGTGGTCTTGAAAGTTTTGGAACCTGGTGAAGATCAAAGAAAGTTCAGAGCATGGCTGACTATCTCGTTTGCAGTCAGGGCCTGACAGGCAAACTAGAGATCTGGTTCCAGGCCTGATTAGCAGGATGTTGGGGTCAGTCAGCTAGATTACCAGCTGGAGTATTGCATGCAGTTCTGGGGGCTCCATTTATAGGAATGATATTAAACCCATTAAAAGGATACAGTGAAGATTTATCAAAATGATGCTGGAAATGAGAGGTTAAAGTTGTGAAGAGAGACTTGACAAATGTTTTTTTGTATATATCACTAGAACAAAGAAGCTTAAGGGGAGGCTTTAATAGAGGTTTCCAAAATTATGAAAGATTCCATTGATTAGCAAATTGGTATCAAGGCACAGGCACTATGGGGCTCTTTCTGTGCTGCATTATTCTATGAGGCATAGTCTCAGGGTTGTCATTAGAAAAATTAAGGAGGAAATTAGAAAAAAACAGAGGCTTATTAGAACATGGAATGCTTTACCATAAGTTGATGACTGAGGCAGTGACTATAACGTTATTTAAAATGGAATTGGAAAGGTATTTGAAAAGGAAGAATATGAAAGGATTTTATTGCAAGGGCATTGGAGTACAAGAGTAAGGAAGTCTTACTACAATTGTACAGGGCTTTGGTGAGACCTCACCTGGAGTACTGTGTGCAGTTTTGGTCTCCTTATCTAAGGAAGGATATACTTGCCTTAGAGGCGGTGTAACAAAGGTTCACTAGATTAATTCCTGGGATGAGAGAGTTGTCTTGGGATGAGAGGGTTGCCCTATGAGGAGCGGTTGAATAGAATGGGCCTATACTCTTTGGAGTTTAGAAGAATGGGAGGTGATCTCAATGAAACAAATGAGATTCTGTGGGGGCTTGACAGGGTAAACGCTGAGAGGTTTTTTCCCCTGGCTGGAAAGTCTAGAACTAGAGGGCATAGTCACAGGATAAGGGGTCGGCCATTTAAGACTAAGATGAGGTGGAATTTCTTCACTCAGAGGGTTGTGAATCTTTGGAATTCTCTACCCCAGAGGACTGTGGATGCTGAGTCATTCAGTATATTCAAGGCTGAGATAGATAGATTTTTGGACTCTCGGGGAATCATGGGATATGGGGATCGGGCAGGAAAGTGGAGTTGAGGTTGAAGATCAGCCATGACCTGATTGAATGGCAGATCAGGCTCGAGGGGCCATATGGCCTACTCCTGCTCCTATTTCTTATGTTAATAAGAACATAAGAACATAAGAAATAGGAGCAGGAGTAGGCCAATCGGCCCCTCAAGCCTGCTCCGCCATTCAATAAGATCACGGCTGATCATGTTCTTATGGTACAGGGAAATGGGATTAGAGTGTATAGCTACAGTTGCACCAGCATAGGTACAAAGGGCTAAATGGCCTTTTCTTGTGCTGTGTAAGATTCCATATTGCATTTAGTTGAATTGAATTTTATTTGGCCGTGCCCAATGCCGTGGATTGTGGTTGATTACAAATGTTTCCTTATTCCTGTTTATATTGTGTGTCCCAATTGTTTAGTTTAGTTCAAATATCTAAAGTAGAAAAAATTATGGGAGTACACAATTTATGGGAACTAAGGGTTCTCATAATATATTGTTGAATATTCTCTCCAGATACCCGGGGAATACCTGCATCCAGAGGCCGTATCTGTGTAGACTCTCAGTAAAAAATCACCCTCCATATTCGGGTCCAAGGTGCTCGGGATGATGACATAACGTCCTTTTTTCAGGTCATTTCGCAGGAAAACACTTCGTGTAGGGCTGTAAATTGACTCAGACGCTTTCTGATACGGACTGTGCAATCTGTACTCGCGGTTGAGTTCCACCTTAAAATGAAAACAGTGAGGTTTACAGCTGAAGAAAGCTTTAAACATGGTGCTCTCTTTTATCTTCTTGCACCCCGAGCCCCTCCCTTCATCCATAGGTTGGTCCAAAGCCAAATATCTCCTATTCCTTATCTGCTTTTTTTTTCTTCTCCCTTCCCATCCAGTTTGCTTCTGCCTTGCCATAGAGAGGTGCTTCAGCTCTTGTTTCTCAGAGCCCAACAATAGCACATCTGAAATCAGACTCTGAAAAGTAGGGATCAAGACTGACGACCGCCACTCAACAGCTCTGTCTGTTGGTGCTGCGTCCTGCTGTACTTGCAGGTTGAAAATACATTTCAACAGAAAGGCAAATATCTTGTTTTGATTGAGGCAAATTGTTTACCATGTTGAGCTATTCAAACTCCAGGAGTCAAACACAAGGTAAGAATTAGGAAGGTGGGGCAATAGAGTTAGGAAACAAATCACCAGGGAAGGCTATTGAAGAGGACGAGTAAAAGTAAGTTCAAGAGTACATTGTTTCTGCAGAGAGAAAGCATTGAAGGATGTTGTGAGAAGGTGGGTAGGTATAGTTGATCTATGAAAAAAGAAACAGACTTCTTTGGGTTCAATGGACCTTTCCTGTTCCTAAAAATTCTTCGTTCTCCTCCTCCAATTGTTCAGTTGGTAAACAGTGTGGTACTGTCATCCAGATCAGGCTCAATCCCTGGTGTGTGCTGCTTTAGTTGGTCTCAGATGGGGGTAGTAGTAAGGGTGTTACAATTGACTCCAGCACTCCCAAGAAGGGGAAAAATCAATTAGAGTCAGGCTGTTGATCGCTATCTAGTGACTACCAAATGGAAAGTAATTATGTGTGGGCTTTGGGTGAGGACAGGATCAGACCCTTCTGTGATGCCTTTCACAGTCAAACAGTCTGTTGCAAACATTGTTTAGGTTCACACATGAAGGATGGGCACTTGCGTGAGGTACTATTTGGCAACTATGGAATTTTTTCCTGCCATTTAGAAGAGAGGAAGAAATTTGGGACTTTTTTTAAACAAAGGAACCAATGTTGAATAAGAACAGAGAAACTTTAATATTATGATCACCCACTGAGACTAATTTTGGAGTGTCTATTTATATAGGTTCAAGTAAATGATTCATTGTTGGAATGGTTGCTGTAGACCAGTCTCACTATGTGTGACGAGAGTTAATGACATTTCTCTCTTGCCTTGAAGATGTTGAAACCAATGGTCAGATTCTCTCCTTTGCCTTCTTTCCTGTGAATGCGCTGGTCTCTCTGCTGTAGTGAAATAAGCACCTCATCCTCCTCCTTTGTCACATCAAACACGTACTATGTAAAAGGGAAAGAAAAAGCCTTTTCAGTTTGCATTTGCATCCTATTCAGTGGTGCCACCATCACGGCTGCCCCATGATCAGTTGACAGGAAGTGTACTGTTGCCATGAGCCTGTACTTCCTGCAGGATCAAGGGCTTCGACGTGCCTGCAGCTGGTGTAGGGCTGCTTCATGTCTTAACCAATTGAAAACTGTGGACGGAGGAGTGATTGAGTGGCACTGGAAGCTGAATTCTAAACAATTAGTCCTGTGGCTGTTTGGATGACTGAAAGAGCCACCCATGTGGATATATAATCTTCCTCACGCCTCCAAACAAAAATTCTGATTTGAAAACCTTGGGTAGGATTAAGAATATGTCTACATACAGAGATTTAAACTGGTGAGTGTGTAGTAGTAATCTGATTGTTATCGTGTAATAATTACTTGGACAGCAGTGTTACTGTTGTTTGTCTATGATATGATTGCCAGCTGTAGTTTTGATACACTTATGGAATGCTGGGAATCAATGGTAAGGTCAGCAAATTAATTTGAACAGTTCTGCTTAACATTGTTTATGACATCATCTGAAAACCTTGATTCAAGAGGCATCCCCACACTTCGGGCCCGATATTAGGAGGGAGGCGACTGGGCACGTGGCCAGAGGCAAGGCTGCTCCAAGGTTCTCAGACTCCTCACTCCAGGTGCTGCTCGATGGGGTCAGGAGGAGGAGGGAAACGTTTTTCCCAGCGGACGGGAGGAAGTGGCCTGCCTCTGCCACCAAGAAGGTCTGGCTCAAGGTGGCAGAGGAGGTCACCAGCAGCAGTAACATCTCCCGAACCTGGGTCCAGTGCAGGAAGTACTTTAATGATCTAACCAGGTCAGCCATTCTCCCACACTCCGTCTTCCACATCACCTCCACCACCACACAACTCCTTCTGCACTGCCACCACAACGCACTCGCATCACTCCTCACATCCACTCAGCCATCATCCTCACCTTGCCTACACTTATTCACCACCCCAGCTCCCATTCGAACACTACCACGCAACCCAATCCTCATACAATCTCATGGCTATGTCTCACACGCACCCTCCCATGCATCTCCCTCACGCTCACCCCCACCCACACCAATGCATGCAGCGGGTCACTATGCAACCATCACTCAATGACGCCTCTGTGTTTTGCCTTGATAGGAGAAGAGATGCCAGGAGGCCCAGGAGAGGAATGATGGTGAAAGGGGACATGGAAGTGGGGACACTACTCAAAGCGCTTCCACGTCTCACCCGTTGCCCTTCTCTCAACCAGTACCCGCAATGCTGCCTCCTCTCCAGGTGGTCGAGTCTGCCCCTGCACAGGTGCAGGTGGAGCAGTCTTTGGAGGGGTCCTCACAGGCACCGAAACCCAGAGGGCGTCCGCGCAAAGCATCTCATCGGTCAGGGCATGAACAAGAGCAACCTGTCACTACCTCTGCTGAAGCCACAGGGGTAGCACCACGTCGGGGTTCCCGTAAGCGTAAGGCGAAGGTTTTGTGAGCACAAAGGGGATGCACAAGGATGTTTGACGATTTGTCATGTTTTTTATTTATATTTGTTTTCTTTCACATTCACAATAAATCTTATTATTATCACCATTACTGCTACGTCTTGCCCATTCTTGACTGGCTTGTGGAATAAGTCCCTTTCATGAGGTTCACCATGAACACCCACACTTGATGCCACCCATTGGGTCACTCCACAGTGGGTGTAGATGTAGCTGCACCACTGTTTTGTGCAGGGAGTGGGGGAGGGGGCTGGTGTGGCCAATTGTATGCTCAATTGTAGACCTGGTAGCGATGTGGCTGTCGTTATATCGACGCTGTGGCTCGGTGGTGGGGTTCCTCAGAGATGTCATAATCCACGTGTGCAGGAGGTATCCCTTGTCCCCGAGGAGCCAGCCCTTGCGGGTGTTGGGTGAGTGGAAGAGCAGCGGGACATTGGACTCCCTGAGGATGAAGGAATCGTGGCAGCTGCCAGGGTATCTGGCGCACACGTGTAGGAATCTCTTGCAGTGGTCACAGATGAGCTGAGTGTTGATGGAGTGATAGCCCTTCCTGTTGATGAATAGTCCTGGCTCGTGTGGAGGTGCTCGTATTGCTATATGGGTGCAATCGATTACACCCTGCACCCGTGGGAAGCCAGCCACAGTGTGGAATCCCACTGCCCTCTCCATCTGGCTGTGGTCATCCATGGGGAAGTTGATATAGTGCGAGGCCCTGCAGAACAAGGTGTCGGTGACCTGCCTTATGCACTTGTGTGCAGACGACTGAGGGACCCCGGTGATGTCCCCGGTGGCACCCTGGAAGGATCCGGAGGCGAAGAAGTTGAGGGCAGTGGTGACTTTGACAGCGACAGGTAAGAAGATGCTGCTCGGTCCATCGGGAGCAGCTCGTCATTAAGGAGGCTGCAGATGTCGGCGACTACCTGGCAGCTGACTCTGAGCCTCCGTATGCACTGCTCCTCAGAGAGGTCCAGGAAGCTGAGCCTCGGTCTGTAGACCCTGTGGCGAGGATAGTGCCTTCTGGGACACATCTCTCTGCGGTTGCCCTCCCTCCTGCTTGCAGGTGGATGTGTCACAGCACTGTGTTGTGAAGTTCCACGTGTCAGAGGTGGACGGCGAGGCTGGTGATGCTGTTCGTCCTTCGAGGACATGACTGCAGCTACGGCGGCCCCCGTCTGGAAAATGTATGTTTGAGATGGCCCGCAAGGTAGGTACATGTGTCTGCACACTGGAGTTGAGGTTGCAAGTTGGTGAATTTTAGTGTTAGGAGGAGGGTGGTGCAGGCCAAACTTTGTCCAAAGCGACAGAGTGGCCTCCTGCAATGAGTGAGGGTCTCCCCCCCCCCCCCCCCCCCCCACCTGTCAAATGGACCTTTGCAGCTGCCACAGGCTGGTGGCTGCAACACGTCCGTTTCAACTGGGAGTGTTTCCCCCAGTACGGGAAACACTCTCAGTTGACCTGAAAATCCCACTCTCCTAAAATGACCTGAAGTATCCAATTAATTGATTTAAGTAGGATCCCGCCGGCTTTAATTCTAAGCGCGTCACTGGGGAACCCGGAAGTGGGCTGGTTGGAGCCGGGCTCCGCACCCACCCCGGGAATCCCCAATTTTCAGAGCTCCCCCCGCCACGAACACACCCGCTGGGACATCGGAAAATCGAGCCCTTCCATGCAGGTTCAGCTCTTCCTAGGCGAGTGCTGAAATGGTTTCCACAGCTGCCACATTGAGCTGGAGAAAACTCTCCTGACAGCAGATATGAGACCTACTGCAATCACTGTGGCAAAATTATCACAGAACAATATTGCCATATACTTTAAAGTAGAATAGAATATGTATAGGATAGAAGATGAGCTACAGTGAATATACAGGGTAGCACATAAGCTGCAATGAATATATAAGATAAAAAGACTGTAGTGATTATATAGGACACAACCAGGCTGCACTGTTGGAGATGTCATCTGTCAGATGAGACATTAAGCTGAGGCTCTGTCTGTCCTCTTAGGCGGATGTAAATTATCATATGACATTATTTGAAGAAAAACAGGGGAGTTCTCCCCATGTCCTGGCTGATATTTTTGTCCCTCAACCAACATCACTCAAGCAGATTAGTTGGTCATTTATCTTTCTGCTGTTTGTGGGACCTTGCGTACAAATTTCCCTACATTGCAACAATAATTACATTTCAAAAGTATTTCATTGACTGTGGAACACTTTGGGATGTCCTGAGGTCATGAAAGGCACTATATAAATGCAAGTTCTTTCCCTTTTCTTAGCACACCGGCTGCAATGATATAGTATAGTATGGAGGTGGAGGGGTTTAGGGAGGGAATTCCAGTTTGTAGGACCTAGGTGGCTGAAGACATGGCTGCCAATGGTGAGATGAAGAGGGAGGTGGAAAGACTTAGGGAGGGTAGTCCAGAGCACAGCTGTCAATGGTAGGGAGTAGGGGATTCACAAGGGGTTAACATCAGAGGAATGGAGAGTTCATATATATGAATTCATATATACCTTCTAATGAATTCAAGGTGATCATTTCATCTCAGGATTAGATCATGTTTAAAACTGATGCGGTTTTGCTCTTGTTCTAGTAAATAGAGCATGTTTTCTTTTCAGGCACTGAGAGATTTTGAGCGCCTTTTTGCACTATGGAATTGGACATTAACTTAGAAACAATGGATAGCTTTGAAAGATACAGCATCATACAAAAAGACAGAACAAACTGCTGTTGCCATGGTCCCTGTGTGCAGCTGGACTTTTGATTATTTTAAAACTGCAGTTCATATGGGAAAGCTTCTAGAAGTTTTAAACAAGTCAACATACCACAGAACTGATACCATTGAGAAACTATTGAGATAGTTAGAATCATGGACACATAAAACCAGATGAGCACAGATAAGGGGGGCCTTTACATTCCAAAGTGCTTGAAAAGCCAAATGAGCAGAGATAAGGGGCTCAATTTTAAACCTAAATTGCGGGTGCATTGGGGGTGAGGGGGGGCTGCAAAAAATTGCAGAAATGCGGACCGGGTTCGGAAGCCGGCTTTAACCCGCCGTCTTCCGAGTTTCCCACAGACGCACCTGTGTGTGCACGGGCGTCCCGAATCTGGAAGTCCCGCCGGCTTTGATAGTTAAAGAACCAAATGTACCTCATTCAGGTACTTAGGGCACTTATGAGATATTAGGTAGTCAGAACGATTTTTAACTTACCTGGGTAGCTTTCCCACGGATTCTGATTCACGCCTGGTGAATCCAGACATGAAGGGCCGGATCAGGCAAAAATAAACAAAATAAATTAAATAACAAACCATTGCACGAAGTTAAAACACAAAATCCACCTACCTTTCCATCCTGCTCTGATGTCTGATGTCTCTCTCTCCGATCCCCCCCCATGTCCTCCCGATCCTCCCCTCCTCCCAGATCTTCCCCTCCCCTCCCCCCTGATCTTCCCCTCCCCTTCCCCACGACCTTCCCCTCCCCTCCTCCCCCACGACCTTCCCCTCTCGTCCTCCCCACGACCTTCCCCTCTCGTCCTCCCCCACGACCTTCCCCTCTCCTCCTCCCCCACGACCTTCCCCTCTCGTCCTCCCCCACGACCTTCCCCCACGACCTTCCCCTCTCGTCCTCCCCCACGACCTTCCCCTCTCCTCCTCCCCCACGACCTTCCCCTCTCGTCCTCCCCCACGACCTTCCCCTCTCGTCCTCCCCCACGACCTTCCCCTCTCGTCCTCCCCCACGACCTTCCCCTCTCGTCCTCCCCCACGACCTTCCCCTCTCGTCCTCCCCCACGACCTTCCCCTCTCGTCCTCCCCCACGACCTTCCCCTCTCGTCCTCCCCCACGACCTTCCCCTCTCGTCCTCCCTCACGACCTTCCCCTCTCGTCCTCCCCCACGACCTTCTCCTCTCCTCCTCCCCCACGACCTTCCCCTCTCGTCCTCCCCCACGACCTTCCCCTCTCGTCCTCCCCCACGACCTTCCCCTCTCGTCCTCCCCCACGACCTTCCCCTCTCGTCCTCCCCCACGACCTTCCCCTCTCGTCCTCCCCCACGACCTTCCCCTCTCCCTCCCTCCCCCTCCCTCCCCCACCCCGACCTTCCCCTCTCCCTCCCCCCCGAACTTCCCCTCTCCCTCTCCCCCCGACCTTCCCCTCTCCCTCCCTCCCCCGACCTTCCCCTCCCCGACCTTCCCCTCTCCCTCTCCCTCCCTCCCCCGACCTTCCC
The DNA here is from genome assembly GCF_035084215.1 of Heptranchias perlo. Classification (NCBI taxonomy): domain Eukaryota; kingdom Metazoa; phylum Chordata; class Chondrichthyes; order Hexanchiformes; family Hexanchidae; genus Heptranchias; species Heptranchias perlo. The sequence continues at coordinate 47,121,190 of NC_090339.1, read as the reverse complement.
CTCCCCGACCTTCCCCTCTCCTCCTCCCCACCCCTGATCTTCTGTTCCAGCGCCAGATGACGTCTCGCTCTCTCTCTCTTACCCCCCCCTCCCCCCCCCCCCCGCTCGGCGTTGCAGATCCTTTCGGCATCCAGCCTGTCAATCAGGCTGGCTGCCGGGCGCGAAACCCGGAAACAACTTCAATCACCATCAATTACATTGCGATCGTGTCGGAAACGGTAAGTTTTTTTAATTTGGGTTTGCCACGCGCACCTTCACCGCCCACCACCACCACCCCCCCCCTGCCCCGCTGCCACCCACCACCATTTCAAAATTGAGCCCAAGGGAAGCCTCACATTCCAAAGTGCTGAGCTAATTGTACCTGGTTTTGAACAAAGTAACAAACCACACCTGGAGTACTGTACAGTTCTGATGCCCTTATTTAAGGAAGGACATACTTGCATTGGAGGCAGTTCAGAGAAGGTTCACTAGGTTGATTCTGGGTATGGAAGGGTTGTCTTATGAGGAAAGATTGAACAGGTTGGGTCTATACTCATTGGAGTTTAGATGAATGAGAGGAGATCTAATTGAAACATACAAGATTCTGAGGGGACTCAATAGGGTAGATGCTGAGAGGATGTTACCCCTCACCGGGGAATCTAAAACTTGGGGGCATAGCCTCAGAATAAGGGGTCACCCGTTTAAGACAGAAATGACAGAAATGACAGAATTTCTTCTCCTAGAGGATCATGAATCTTTGGAATTCTTTACCCCAAAAAGCTATAGAGGCTGAGTCATTGAATACATTCAAGGCTGAGTTAGACAAATTTTTGATCAGCAAAGGAGTCAAAGGATATGGGGAAAGGGCAGGAAAGTGGAGTTGAGGTAAAAATCAGATCAGTCATGATCTCATTAAATGGCAGAGCAGGCTTGAGGGGCCGAATGGCCTACTCCTGCTCCTATCCCTTATGGTCTAACTGTCCATCATAGAGGCCTAATCAGAGGAAGTGATTGGACAAAACGACACTTCCCTTGCTGAACTTACGCCCCAAAGTGCAAAAGCAACATAAAAAGAAGACATCGCAACAGAACTGGCACTGCATTCGGAGGACAGAGCACCAGGAGCTCACCTCAAGAAGGAGGACACCATCAAGAAGAAGACACAACAGCCTTGAGTGCGATGGATTGATCACCCGGAACACTCAACGACCACTCTCTACTTCGGAAAGGTTGTATGAACTTGTGCCAATAAAGATATTGAGCCTTAAAGCAATTTGTTTGTGTAGTACTTTTCCAAAAGTTACCGTCCAGAGTTCACCAACCCTTGGAGGACCGGGGTTTGGATTATGTAGACAAACCCTACAGCACCCAATGTCAGCATCAAGCCCTACTGGTTAAGTATAATGCAGTTAGATCTAGGATAAAGATCCCTCCACAATGTCAGAAGAGCAACCCCTATTGCTCCAGTGTGACATTTCCTATTTTCCACTCAAGCTAGTCTATCCTTGTCCGAGTGAGATTGCCAATTTAGTGACAATTAATTCCAAATTAAGGGCAGTTTTGTGTTCTGAGCCTTTGTCTGTTAGAGCTCTGTTTAATTTATTTAATCTAGGCTCCTTACAACGAACAGACAGTGGAGACTTTTATCCTATCAATCTGGGCTCATTTGAATCCATGCCCATGAGAAGAAAGGCAGTGTCTAATACAACATCATCCAGGAGCTCTCATGTCACAGTTCCACAGACAGCCAGTAGCCTGTACACAAGAGTGACTCAGTTCCTGTGATGGAAAGCACCTTTACATACAGTCTACCCTGCAAACTTTCACAAACAATGCACTTGGAGTATCCCCACCTGTGGGTTTTGCAGGAAAGTCTCCAGGTAATTCGTGCAGCCCCCTGCACGGTTTAGTAATGGGTCTTCATGTCTGGTCCAAGCCCCACGCAGTATCACCTCGTCCCAGGTCTTGCGAAAGCTCAGGAAAGACGTGTTTATCAGCCGACAAACTATTGCATTTGTCATGTGCTTACACCAGTCGTTAAATGTCATCCTTAGATAAAACCCAGAGAGAAAGGCCTTTAAGGGATTTGTTGACAACATAATGAACACAGAAAGTACCTATTGACAAAAACCCCGTTTTCATTATTTAGCATTGTAAATGATTGGCCTGTCTAGTGCTCCCGTATTTTTTAAGAATGATACCTGTCACAACAGGAGTAGAGCTTTGCTAACTTGGTTAAGTTAGCCTTTCCTTAAAAAAAGACCAACTGCTCAATTGGCATTCGATAGGGAAGAATTGTAACAGGACGCAAAGGATTAGAGTTATGAAGGATCCAAGATGGGGGATAAACACACTGGTATCATTTGTAACTAGAGGATCAGCTTTTTATACACTTAAACGTGAAGGGCCAAGCCCCATAGTAAAGGACATCATCAAGATTGAAAAGAATAGGAGAGAAGACTCCATAAATCAAGCAGAAGGTACTGATGCTTCCTGAGATATTATTCTATGGGCACCAACACCTTTTCAGCACCTCATTTAATTTAAATTTGAAGTTTAAAAGGTGAAACTTGATGTTAGAATTATAGGCGCTTAAAAATCAATAGGGTAGATTTTGACTTTGTGCGATAGTGTAAAACAGGTGACTTCAATGGAAATAAAAATCGGGTGAGATGTAAAATGAGCTGCCAATTCGCTGTCACCCATTTTATACTATTGCACAAAGTCAAAACCTACCTCAATGTCTTCAGTGTTGGGGGTGAATTTTATCTTCATCAAGTAGGAAAATATCAGTATTTGGGGGGTGGGACATTTTTTCCAATTATCACCCAGTATAGAACAGCTGATTGCAGAGTAAAGCTCCCTTGACATTTGCCCAACAATATATCTTAGCCTAAGCCTCAAAGAGCATCCTCAAATGTACCAATGTGAAGGTCCTACTTCCCACACCAGTCATCCTTATGGTATCTCTGAATAAGATTGCCAATTTTGTACCAGTTGGGCTAAATTTTTACTCTGAGCTTGTGATCACAGAAACTAGGTTATGACTGCCGAAATACATTTCAAAAGAATCATTACAGCCAGTAGACGGGGAATTTTTCATCCTATCAATTTAAGCTGTATTTGAACCCAGGCCTCCAAGGTGAAAGGGGCAGCATGCTTAACTCACTCCACCGCCTAGTCTCCCCAAATAATTTGTTAAGTCATTTGCCTCAGTGGTAGCAGTCTTGACTCTGGGTCAGATGTTATGGGTTTAAGGCCCACTCCAAATCATGAACGCATAATCTAGGCTGACATTTCAGTGCAGTACTGAAGGAGTCCTGCATTGTCAGAGGTGCCGTTTTTGAATGAGAAGTTAAATCGAGGCCCTATCTGCCGGTTTAGGTGGACATAAAAGATTTTATGGCACTATTTCAAGAGCGTGGGAGTTCTCCTGATGACCTGGCCCACATTTATCCTTCAACTAACATCACCAAAACAGATTGACTGGTCATCTATCTCATGTCTGTTTACAGGATCTTCCTATGTTCAAATTGGCTGTCACATTTACCTACACAACAATAGAGAATAATTTCCTGGCTGTGAAAGGGTTTAGGGCATCCTTAGGGTGTGAAAGGTGCAATATAGATATATGTTCTTTCTTCTCCTGTTGGGAAAAGAAATCTTGCACCTAAGGAGAGGGTGTGCGTGAAAAAGCTGTGGAGCAATCTTATATGACTACGATAGCCAATTAGTCTTTAAGATCAGGTTCATCAGATGCCCCTGATGTAAGTAGCCATGCGTTCAAATATAAGGGGAAATTTTGCAACTTTGCGCTCATGGAAGGAGCCTCATCTGCTGAGTGCATATATTGGAAATTCTGCGCATGACTTTAGACAGAATTTAGAATATGTGCTGTTGGTGGGCGGGGCACTCAATCAGGAGCGCAAAATCCGAAAAACACCAAAGAGGACAAATAAGACAACTTGTGATCAGTACTTTAGATATCTTAATAATTGTAAAGCTTAGGGATAATGGATTGCTCATCTGATATGGGATCAAAACAGCTCTGAATCTTTAGCTCCAAGAAGTGTCAGGATTCATGAAATTCCAACTTAGATATGTCAGCACCAACAGTTAACCAGACAAGTTTTGTGGATTTAAACTAGGCTTTGGTTTTTAGGTGATTGGATGGTGGGATTGGGTTAGAACATTGGGTAGAGTCCAGAATGGAACAAATTGTACATGGTCTGCGGAAAGTACATGGACCAAATGATCCATTCTTCTTCCATGCTTGCTCATGCTCTTATCTTTTCATCTCTGGGGTCTATATTCTATCTTCAAATAGAGCCCAGATTGATGAGGTGATAGTCTTTTCGCTGTGATGGCTGGTAAAGATCATAAATGATATGAGCACAGCCAATCTTAGATCCAGTGAACGGATTCCATAGCACAAACCTGCTTTGTATTTGATAATACTGGAATTGGCAAACAAAAATATTAATTGGTTAAAGAAACCTTTTTATAATCTGGATTTTTACAGTTTATGGATCCCAAAGGCAATATCTAAACAGCAGATTGTCTCACCAGAATTCTCCATCATGCTCAACAACAACACCCATTTTTTCACGCTCAGTTTTGCTGACTTTCTGCCATTCCTTTGAACTAGAAAAATCAGACAAATAAGTACTTATGAATTCCAGTTACAATATATTTTCTATCAGCAGTCTATTTACAGCTTTTCATAATCTCATTGAAACTTGATAACGAAACAATGTGCACTTCTATAACCCTGCTCACGTGCAGAAAGATATCTCAAACACTGTACAGAACACTGGACAAAGACTGAGCATAAGAGGGAAAGTGTCCAAAGCACGGTCAAAAAGCTTCTTAATGTGGCTTTTGAAAGCAGCAGGGAGGTGACCAGTCAGAGTTGCTGGGTGAAAGATTTCTAGAGCGAAGGGGCATAGTAGCTGAAGAAATGGTCACATTTGGTGAAGAAGTGGTCAAAGGGAATAGGGAACAAAATGTAAATCGGTGTTGCAAGAGAGGATGGTGCATGCAGGGATGTACAGCTGGAGGAGATTGCTAATGTATACTGGAGCAAGGTTATGGAAGGAATTGAAGGCAAAAACAGGAACCTTAAAGTCAATATTCTGAGGCACAGGAAGTCAATGGAGCTAGGTGATGACCGAGGCAATTGGGGTGCAGGACTTGTTACTGGTGAGGACATGGATGCTTTGGATGAGTTATAGTTTGTGCAGGGTGGAGATTGGCAAGGAGAGCTTTGGAGAAATCGAGTCTTGAGGTAACAAGAACAACTTACATAGTGTTTTCAACATAGAAAAACATCCAGGATTATCTTGAAGTAGTGAATGGTTTTGGCAAAGGAGGCCTGATAGCACTTGATATGGTCCAGTCAGATCTGGTGATGGATGGCTAAACCAGTTGTGTGCCAGATACGCTCAAGTCTACTCTTGAGGGAGTGAAGATGGGGCTATACCAGGAAGAACAACCTGGATGGGAAAGAGTAAATGTTTTACTGGGTCAAGGGCATCAAAGGTGGAGGAAAGGAAGTGGTTGAGCAGTGGCTAAAGGCTGTTAGATTTAAAAGCGTGGATAAGGGTTTTGTCAGCAGAGGGGAGATGTAAGGGTGGAGATGAGCGATGTCATGGAGGTGAAAGAAAGCATCTTGTTGATGAAATGGATGTGGGGGAGGAAGCTGAGCTCAGGGTTGAGCAGTTCACCAAGATTCTGCACCTCTTTGCCTTGCCTGAGACAGTAGGTAGGAATGTTACATAGAATTACATAGAATGTACAGCACGGAAACAGGCCATTTGGCCCAATAGGTCCATGCCGGTGTTTCACACGAGCCTCCTCCCACTCTTCTTCATCTAACCCCATCAACATATCCTTCTTTTCCTTTCTCCCTTGTGTGTTTATCTAGCTTGCTCTTAAATGCATCTATGCTAGTCCCCTCAACTATTCCTTGTGGTAGCGAGTTCCATATTCTAACCACTCTCTGGGTAAAGACGTTTCTCCTGAATTCCCTATTGGATTTATTAGTGACTATCTTCTATTTATGGCCCCTAGTTCTGATCTCCCCCTGCAAGTGGAAACATCATCTCTACATCTACCCTATCAAATCCTTTCATAATTGTAAAGACATCTATCAGGTCACCCCCTCAGTCTTCTCTTTTCTAGAGAAAACAGCCCCAATCCATTTAATCTTTCCTGGTATAACCTCTCAGTTCTGGTATCAGCCTAGTAAATATTTTTTGCCCCTTCTCCAGTGCCTCTATATCCTTTTTATGATATGGAGAGCAGAACTGTTTACAGTACTCCAAGTGCAGTCTAACTAAGGTTCTATACAAGTTTAACATAACTTCTCTGCTTTTCAATTCTATCCCTCCAGAAATGAACCCCAGTGCTTGGTTTGCTTTTTTTATGTCCTTATTTACCTGTGTCGCTACTTTTAGTGAGTTGTGTATCTGTACCCCCAGATTCCTCTGCTCCTCTACCCCATTTAGACTCTTATTTTCCAAGGAGTATGTGGCCTCCTTATTCTTCCTACCAAAATGTACCACCTCACACTTAACTACATTGAAATTAATTTACCAATTATACGCCCATTCTGCAAGTTTATTAATGTCTTCCTGTATTTTGTTGCAGTCCTCCTCAGTATTAACTATACCCCCCAATTTGGTGTCGTCCTCATATTTTGAAATTGTACTTCCGATTCCCAAGTCCAAATCATTTTTGTAAATAGTGAACAACATTGGTCCCAGCACCGATCCTTGTGGAACACCACTTCCCACCTTTTGCCAGTTTGAGTAACTACCTTTAACCCCTACTCTATGTTCTCTCTTTTGTAGCCAGCTTGCTATTCATTCTGCTACTTGTCCCCTGACTCCACATGCTCTGACCTTATTCACGAGTCTACTATGCGGCACCTTATCGAAGGCCTTTTGAAAATCCAATTATATTACATCTACTTCATTACCCTTGTCTATCCTTTCTGTTACTTCTTCAAAAAATTCAGTAAGGTTGATCAAGCATGACCTTCCCTTTGAAATCCGTGCTGACTATTCTTTATTATATTTTCGGTTGGTAGATATTTCTCTATTACATCTTTGAGTAAGGATTCCATTATCTTTCCTACCACCGACTTTAAGCTAATTGGCCTATAGTTCCCTGGACTTGTTCTTTCTCCCTTTTTAAATATAGGAATCACATGTTGATGGAGGTGAGGTCAGTTTGTGTGAGAAGCTTTGCCAACATTTATCTTGTGGAAGTTTCCAGGTTTCATTGTCAGACAGGCAGTTGGAGAAAGCGGCAATATCCTTGGAGTTGACAGAGGAGCCGGAAAGGTCGCACTAACTGTTATCAGAATAGAGATGGAAGTTGACCCATGCTTCTGGATTCTGTCGCTAAAGAGCTGCATTTAAAAGATGGAGAAGGTGGGGCCAAATATGCAGCACTGGAATACACCAGAGGTGACTTTACAGGCATGGGAAGAGAAACCAATCAATCAATGTGATGTAAGTGCCTACATGGTAACAAGTAGGAATGGAACCATGAAAGAGTAATACCATGGAGGTGGACTATGGAAGAGAAATGTTCGAAGGGGATGCCGTGGTTGACAGTGTTGAAGGCGATGGGGGTGTCAAGATGAGGAAAGACAACGAGCTGCAGTCACAATCATATATGATTCTCATTGCATTTTTTTTATGTTCTTAATTTTATAAAGACAAACATTGGTGTTTTCTTCTCGTCTGATCTCTGAACACAATTTTATTTGGGTTTTCCTGTAGGTATCATGGTGAAGTGATCTTAAACACCTGGAGGGTTTTCTTTAAATGTGTTTTGTGCTTATCAATATGAAGGAGAGAAAATGAATCCAAAATAATTTAGGAAGCAAAATGCTTTCTCACTCATACACAGAAAGCCTGATGCACAAAGATTTCTCCAATTCAGCTTTTACATTTAATTCATAAATCAGCATCACTTATTACTTACTTATCACTCCATGGTCCGAACCACTCGCCACTTCCCCACGGGTTCCTCATTTTGATCATAAACAGTTTATCTGCAGTGTTACTCAGTTGAACCTTCTGCACTTTTGTCACAGAGTATGAATGGTCAGTCTCCAAACCCAGCATCTTGCTGACTTCCACATTGCTATTAGGTCTTAACTGCAGAAAGACAATAGGACTTAATTCCTAATTTTCAGGTCTTTCCAATTTCATTTGCTGAAAAACTAGAAACTTAGTCAATCAAATAGCATTTTTTTAATTACACTCCAGCCTTCAAAATTAACAGTGGGAGCTGGGAGCCAGAGCATAAAATATTTAAAATTTAAAATAAATAAGAAAACAAGTTTAGAATAGAGTATTATGTTTTGGGGTCTTTTCTGCCCTTCTTATCCTAGATGCTTTGGTTACTGTTTTTACTCTCTTAAGTGAGTTCTTAATTCCTCATGACCTGACCATTTCTTCACTGGCCTTAATCTAGAGAAACATGACCAGGATAACAAATAGAAGACCTTTCTATAAATTGCTTGAGCTACCCAATCTATCCTGTGTCTACACAGCACTGCTGGATCTAGTAATGGGAAATGAACCAGAATAGATAACAGAAGCGTAGGGGAACATCTAGGCAATAATGATCACAACATAATAAGATTTAAGATAAAGATTGAGAAGGACATAAGTAAGACAAAGACCAAAGTAATAAATTGGAAAAAAGCTGATTTTCAGGGGGTAAGAATGGAACTAGGGAAAATAAACTGGAAACATTTACTGATAAACAAAGAAATAGAACAGCAGTGGGAAACATTTAAAATGGTGATCAATAGAGTCCAGGAGAAATATATCCCACTATAAAGCAAGAACAAATCAGCCAGTAATGATACACCATGAATGAATAAAGAAATAAGGGCAAAATTGAAACTAAAGAAAAAGGCATACACTAAGTACATAGATGACAAAGGAGAATACAAAAAGGTTAGGAAAGAAGTTTTAAAAAAAACAATTAGGAAGGCAAAGAGAAACTACAGAATTAAATTGTCAAGGAATATAAAAAGAAATAGTGGTGTATTCTGCAGACACATAAATAACACGAGAAACATCAGGATAGGGATAGGGCCAATAAGGTTCATGCAATAAACTCACAGTTAATGGCAACAAAATGGCAGAAATATTAAATAATTACTTTGCCTCATTATTTACCAGGGAGACTAACATGGTGGGCATGACATTAGAAGAGGAGATCACAAAAGATATAAGGACATTTAAGATAGAAAGGGAGAAGATAATTGATAAACTAATTAAACTTAGAGAGGAAAGAACCCCTGGTCTGGATGGATTACATCCACGCATATTAAAAGAAGTTAGGAAGAGTTAGCAGTTGCACTATTACATATTGCACTAAAAACTCATTAGAAAAGTGAATAGCACCAGAGGACTTTAAAAAGGGAATTAAAGACCAATTAGTTTAACGTCGGTGGTAGGAAAGATAATGGAATCCTTACTCAAAGATGTAATGGAAAAACATCTAGAAACCGAAAATCTAATGAAGAACAGTCAGCACAGATTTCAAAAAGGAAGGTCATGCTTGACCAACCTTATTGAATTCTTTGACGAAGTAACAGAAAGGGTAGACAACGGTAAAGGGTAGATATAATATATTTGGATTTTCAAAAGGCCTTCGATAAGGTACCGCATAGTAGACTCGTGACTGAAGTCAGAGCACATGGAGTTAGGGGACGAGTAGCAGAATGAATAGCAAGCTGGTTACAAAACAGAAAACAGACAGTAGGGGTTAAAGGTAGTTACTCAGACTGGCAAAAGGTGGGAAGTGGTGTTCCACAGGGATCGGTGCTGGGTCCATTGTTGTTCACCATTTACATAAACAATTTGGACTCGGGAATCAGAAGTACAATTTCAAATTTTGTGGACAACACCAAATTGGGGGGGGGGGGGGGCGGGGGTATAGTTAATACTGAGGAGGACTGCAACAAAATACAGGAATTGCTCACCTGACGAAGGAGAAAGCCTCCGAAAGCTTGTGATTTTCAAATAAAACAGTTGGACTATAACCTGGTGTTGTAAGATTCCTTACATTTGAAAAGAGAAGACTGAGGGGTGACCTGATAGAGGTCTTTAAGATTATGAAAGGGTTTGATAGGGTAGACATTGAGAAGATGTTTCCACTTGCAGGGGAGACCAGAATTAGGGGCCATAAGTATAAGTTAGTCACTAATAAATCCAATAGGGATTTCAGGAGAAACATCTTTACACAGAGAGTGGTTAGAATGTGGAACTCGCTACCACAAGGAGAAGTTGAGGCAACTAGCATAGATGCATTTAAGGGGAAGTTAGATAAACACATGAGGGAGAAAGAAATAGAAGGATATGCTGATAGGGTTAGATGAAGAAGGGTGGGAAGAGGCTCGTGTGGAGCATAAACACCGGCATGACCCTATTGGCCTGAATGGCCTGTTTCTGTGCTATATATTCTCTATAATTCTCCCATCATAAGAAAGTGACAGAGCATCATAACATCATATCTTGTTTGAGACTTTAACTAACAAGCAAATTAATTTGATTAAAAAAAACAAATGAATATATATCCATGATATATATATTTACAGTAGATATCATATCAATTAGCTTCTCAAACAAAAACAAGAGGTCACAATTTAAGTGCGAAGCCTTTATTTTATAGAATTTTTTAATATATGCAGCATTCTTTTCTTCTTGTAGTCTTCCCAACTTTGGGAGCTAACTGGCCTAAAGTCCATTGAGCTGTCTCCTGTATGCTTCCTGCACTTTGGCCAAATGAAGATTCCAACCAACCGTTTCAGCTCATAAATACTCTCCAAACAGTCATGGATTTAAATAACAGACAGCTAAATTCAAAAATAACTATCAGTCATATACACAAGCAAATCACAGTGTGTTTTTATTTGAGTATTCACTTGACTTCTCCCTCAAATCTTCTGTAGCTTTTGAGACATCTGAATAAACCCTTGCAACATATGTATTGAGTTAGACTGGGGACATGATTCTGACTGCAGCTGGTTATTAAAATCCTTGTGACTGAATTAAAGGTTTGGCATCAAACTAATACTCGATGTTTAATTAATCCATACTGGTGATTTGTCAATCATATTCCCACAAATATGACATCAACACATCACAGAGCAACTTTAATTGGTTTCAATTCCTTGGTTTCAATTGCTTTTTTTGTCAATTGAAAGTCTGATATAAATGACCAGAAGTGTAGAGGACAGTACCAGCTTGAACAGGGCTATGTACTAGTGTGATAAAACGAAGGCTATTGTGGCTCTTTCCCATCGTAACACTGTACAGTTCCGTGATAACAAATCTTCACCAGAAGGGGTCACTAGCAGCAACGTTAATTACTTTGTTTATTGTATAGCTGTCTTACTTTAATTGTTCTTTTTAACTTTTTTAAAGATTTTGTGGGGATGCGAATGCTTCTCTTTTCCCTCTAGTCTTCCAGGCTAAGTGAGTTGTTGACCAAGAGGAAATTTAGGGGCCATCAGGAGCTGTACGACTGGAGTTCAGTGAGGAATTTCCCTGTCCATACACCCCGTTCGCCCGCAGTGGGCGGTGCTTGGCTGCCAGCTCTCCACAGCAGCATGACTGAAATCAGCAACTCCACAGTGTAGGGGAAAGGAAAGCAGACCTCTGTTCCACTGTTGCCATGACAGAGCTCAAGCTTGCTGACTTCATCATCCTCCAAGAGCTGTTAGGAACTGGGTGAATTTTGGTAAATATTTTAAGAAATTATCAATTTTAATTTTTGTTGATTGATTTTTTTGTATTTCTTGAATCAAATTTTTCTTAGGGAAGACAGGTTGGTCCATGTTTCTCAAATCCCTATTTGTGGCCTATCTCCAAAAAGGCATTTGTCTCCATATTAACTTCCAGGAGAATGAGTATGTGGCCCCTTCTCAGTGGGTGGGCTGTTTGCTTTTATTATTAGATTAAGAAACCCAAGTCCAATTTAATTTACATTAAAAAGAAATACTTTGGTTTGTTATTTTTCTGTCTCAATGCTCCATGCCAACATATTGGATTTCTTTATGGTTTTATAAGGCTATGTCTGTTCATGTCTGGTTAGCTACTTTATGGCTACTGTGCCAAGTGTCTGGTTTGTTTATTATCATGTGTGCACATCAGGCTATTAAATAGTAGTGCCTGTCTGTCCCTTTTTTAAATTACAGTATTATATTGAAGATTTTGTGATCAGGATGAGGAATGTTGGTGGTGAAGCTGGGAATACGATGAATTTCCACTTTGCAGTGATGCTAAAGTTTTAATACAATTCAGAAGTTTGATTTGACTCCAGAGAGATGCGGTATGAGACAGTCTCACACTGCTTGAGTTTGGCAAAGCATGGAGTGTAACTCCAGTGTGATATCAAACCTGGTTTAAAAAGTTCCCTGAAGATCCTTTGGACCACTTTAACACTTTGTAAAATTATCCTGAATTGAATTAAATGTTTTGAAATGCAAGCTTCTGCCTAAAATCTCAAAACATGTAAATATTAACGAGAAGAGATCTGTAACTTCTGGTTTCAGATCAGTAGCTGCAGTTTAAATGCGCTTTTTCTGATTTTTTGCATCCAGTGTCATCAATAGCATAGGCCAGATGCAGAGTTCCCTCTGCGCTGTCTATTAAGTACTCTGGGTCATTTCTGGCATGGGATAGATGGAAGTTAAAATTTCCTCTGCTCTTCCCCAACAATGCACCTTGATCCAAACTCAGAAGAACACTCCTTACTGTACCAGTATGTTTTCCCCATTATCATCCCAATGATCTCTCGGAATGACATTGACAATTTTAGTATCAATGTTATCAATTGATGTTCACAGCAACTGGTTTGAAGCTACCAAACTCATTTGATTGAGGACCGTATATCCAGTAAGTAAAGGAGACATTCATCACAATAGTCTGGAACAGATTAGAACACAAGGCCCCGATATTTACTCGGAACCGGGAAGAGAGCCGGGAGGGAGGATTTTCGGACGGGAAACCCGGAAGAAAGGGTTTCCCGCATGTCACGACAATTTTGATGGTAGGACGTCTTAAATTTTTTCAACCAATCTCGCGCTCGACAGCCAGCCAGATTGATAGGCTGGCTGCCCATTGGGCGGGAAAGCAGCCGGGGAGCGATCGGAATCTTCGGGGTTTGGATGGTGGAGGGGGGGAGATTGCAGGGGAAGTGGAGAAAGTTAGACATCATGGGGGGGGGGCGAGTGGAGGAGGTCAGACATCATGGTGGGGGAATTCGAACATCGTGGGGGGGATGGAAATCAGACATAGTAGAGGTGGAAGTCGGATAACGTGGGCGGGATGTCGGACATCGTGGAGGGGGAGGTTGGACATCGCAGGATAGCGGGTGTCGCACATCACGGGGTCCGATCGTGAGGTGTGTAGAGAGGTTAGCTTGGGGGGGCGGGGGGGGAGTCGAGGGAAGCATTCCTGCTCCTCCTGGCCCACAAGCCGTGATATAAATGCACTTACCTCATGGATGTGGCCCTTCTCGCCTCCTTTTACCGACCATGAATCCCATGGCCCGGGAAACCCGGCCTCCATGGGGTTAAAAATTAAAATTTAGTTAAAATCGAGGTCCGCAGCCTCCTTGAAAGATTTCATTGACCGGTCTGCCTCCTGAGAGTGGGTTGGTCGCCCGTCTCTGACCCGCCTTCGTTAAAAGCGAAAGTGGGCTCGTCGGAGCCAGATTGTGGCCTGCAATTTTTACTTCCCACTCGACCCCAACCCACCCGTTCTTGGGGGTTAAAATCCACCACCCCCATGTCTTGGAGGTGAAAGGATGGTGTACTAACCCACAGTGTGACCTCGCCCTCTTTTTGACATTATTCAGAGCAGTCCGTTTTTATGCCATAGAATATGCTGCAATGTTCATTCTGATCACAGTGTCCTATGTTTTTATTCTGTAATGATGTTAACACTCTGTAATTGGGCAGTAGTCTGGAGTATGTGCTTCATTGCAGCTCAACAAATAACTATAGGTCATGGCACTGGCATGATGTGCCTGGTTTATTCATAGAAATGAGACAGAATGGAGAGACGTACATGGATAGAACAGCTGATCAGCCCTCCTCGGTTGTATACTTTCAACAGCTTCTCAAACAGCTTCACATTTCTGACACTGTCTTTTGCATAGTTGACCTTTAGCAGGTCAATGGTTTCTGCCACCGAGCCAGTGAAATCAACAATTGCATCGCCAGCATTTCCTCCATCCAGGGCTTCATAGCATCCCGCCAGCCTGCAAGCAACAACACAATCCATATTACATCAAACCACCACACACTGCTTTGGTAGTGACAAAAGTGACAACAATCAAATGTTTGAATCTAGCTCCAAATATATCATCCTACCTGCTTTTCGTTCTCCCTACATCTTCACCGTACCTAAATCAATACTTACAGTGCTATTTCCACCCTAAACCAATCTGAAATAACCCTTACTTCCAGCAGCATTCTATTCCTCCTACAAAAACCAAAGCTTGGCATCATCTAATCACTATACTTAATTAACCTCTCTCCTTCCATGTGCTCTCAATTCTCTTTTCAGTGGTAATTTCTAGTTTAGACATCAAGCCTATATCTAGACATACTAGTACTGGAGATAGAGCATTTGTCCTGAGAAATGTACTTTGGATTTTTTTAATCTATTCTCAACAAAAACTGCAGTTCTCTCTGCCTCGGTTTATTCTATGTTCAGTATAAAGTATGCCCCCACATCTACAACAGAACGAAAAAGGGTAAAATCATTCTACTTTCAATGTCAAATCAGGTACAGAAAGAGAAATAAAGAGAGGGAAAGAAAAACTGGATTAAGAGAGAAAAAAGAGACAAAGAAAAAATAATTTTAATTTTATAAAAAATCTCCAACAACAATTAAAACCTGAAGGAATGAGACTCCACACTTGTAATAGTTAATTTTCAGTGCCAGAGAGGTTGACTGGCAGTAATTAACACTTACCACGTTGTTAAAAAGGTACTTAGACTGAAATGGAGAAGCCCTAACTTTTTTTGGCAAGTTTAGTTTGTATCTACGGATGGTCATGAGTTGAATTTGTCCTGCATTGTGCAAATACAGGAACTTCACGCTGTTCAATGTATTTCAACGGTGAGGCAGACAGTGAGATGCTGTTTTCGCGAGGTTAGTGGTGGAGCGGTGCATCTCGGACAACAACTTTTGGATTTCCGCAGTTAATCGCGCATCTGCCCCTCACCTGAAGTTGCTGTGCCATTTGTGCATAAATAACGGTGAGCGCCGTTAGCCTCACTGTTATTTTGTCAGCAAATTCTGGGTCCTTGTTAGAAATCCGGCAATATGACAAACTCGTGACCAATACACAGGATTTTATGGTACCTGGATAAACTCCAGGGTCCCATATAAATGGAATAGCCCAAAGTGATTGTTTAGTATTATAAATGGATCGTAACACTTTCATACTCTTACTTTGCATATGCTTTCTCCAGAAGTGCATTCCAGAACTCCTCTTTAGAGTTAGAGTGACAAAACAGGAGCTTTTCATTCATTGTTGGAAGACGATCATCTATCACGACATCAATCCACTCAGCAAAACGCCAGAATCGGAAGTGAAAGATGCCAGCATAATTATTTGGATTTTTTGAGTCCCAGTCCTGCTTCTTCCAGTCTGGAATTACCTGCAACCACCAATAGGAAATTAGGTACAATAGATTGAATATAAAATTAGCAACCATTTTGAACTATAAAACACAATTTCAAATATTTTAATTCTGCAATCGCTGTCATCCTTGTTTCCCCATTCTCATTCCCACTCTGCCTTATTTTTTTGCTAATCTTTTCTGCCCTAAAAAGATAGGTTTGAAACCTTTCAGTTACCTTGTTTTTTCACTGTCTGCTTTGAAGCTGAGAGCAAATTTTAAAAAGATTTGCCAAGAAATTCGATTTGTGGCCTAAACAAGCACAAGTTTGTTCGATGATAGCTCCACATGTTGGTCTGGGCCAGCCCGAGGCTCGAACCAAATTTGGCTTCGGGCCTACATGAGGACCTTGCAGGCCAGTGTTTTTTTGTGGCCCCAGGAGAAGCACTGCTGCTTACTCCTGGCCACCAAAACAAAAACTGAAAATTTGCTGGGCCTTTAACATCAGTGGTCCCTTTAAGAATTTCTGCTTAGGCTGCTCAATTACGTGGAGAATACACGCCCAAGCTCTGCTCATTTGGACGTGAATTTTGCATTCGGGGTCCTACAATCGGCAAAGGACCCTGATTTCTATATTTAAGGAGGCTGTTTCAGGCGGGCGCCCTGAACGACTAAAAGTCACATGAGCCAATTTGGCATCCAGTGCACTTCTAGCATATTTCAGGTGTGGCAGATCGTGATGAAACATTCGGAGACCTTGCACATATTTACGCTGGCAAAACAGATGGTCATGAGTTGAATTTGTCCTGCATTGTGTGTTCAGTGCTGGAAACACAGCACTTTTGTAAATTTGATTTCACGGCCGGACTAATCTTTGACAAGTTTCTTTCCATTAAACCAGGAAAAGGGCTGCTGTATAAGTATACGCAATACCACCTGGATGACCAAGACTGAGGACACGGGGAATGAATGATACAGTCGGCTAGATTCTCCTCTGCCATCCCACCTAAAATGGGACAGAATAGCAGTGGAGAATGAGGCAAAATATGTGGGTGAGGCCTACCGCCACCTCACCGCCCTCACCTCAATTTCTCTTTCCTCCCACCAAGACTGCCCCTTCCCCACCTACCACATGCAAATTGCAGTGGGAGTGGGGGGCAGGGATCCAGGACCCTGGCAGATTTTCCCAGTGCCCCACCCCAGTTACCACCATTTCCTGCGACTTCTACGTGGAAGGTAGAAGTAGGCTCTGAGGTTCCCCAATGGAGGTAGAGGGCCTTGTAGCAGCCTGGTCTCCCTCCAATCTGGCCCCCACTTACCTTCCTGTGAAGGCCTCACCTATTTCCTGATCTTCAGGGCTCGTCCTGTTGCCTCTTCTGGCATTGCAGTGGTGGTTGGGCTGCAGCACTGTCGGGATTGAACACCCGAGCACTGACCGGCTCCATCTTGGCCGCAGGAATCCTGCCAGGAGCCTGCTATGCATCAACAGTGACCCCAGATCCTGGGAAATGGGTAAGGGCTGGGGCAGAGTAGAAGGGACAGGCAGAAGTCCCACCCCATTGGAACTTAGCCCCAAAGAGGAGAATCCAGTCCAGTGAATCAGAATAATTCTCTCTGCTCTTATAAAGTTGGCATTTGAATCTCATTCCACTTTTGCAGTTTATGCCATCTTCAATTACTGCCTCATATTCTCTGCCTGACATCTCTTGTATCCTATAAATTATACACATAGCCATCTGTATTTCTACATATAATGCTTAGAATTGCAGCTATTACACATTCAACGCTAAATTAGACAAAGTGGTCAGAGGAGAGAGCCTGCTGAGTAAAATGAAAGTGGTCGACAGATGTGAGAAATGAATAATTTAACACCACAGTGATGTGCCGTCAAATAGCAAACTCAACGTAATGTGTGAGCGCCACAAAAAACAAAGATAATAAACTACTATCTCGATAAAGCTTCTCTCCACTGAAGCACAACCTGACAAAATTAGAACATTTTAAATCTTATCTTCATTAAAAAAGACAAACACAATGTAAAAAATATTACTGCAGGTGTCAAAGGTTTAAAGAGGGTCAAGACACTACAGCTGATTAAAATGACGTGTCCTCACCTTTTGCCACAAACCATCCCGAAGGGCTAAGCAGGAACAAGCAGCCACAAACCAGCAATTCCCCAGTTCCCCTTGCTTCAGATCATGTGAACTGATTCCATCTACAAATAGCCGAGGGGATTCACACAGCTCCTAGGGGAAACATTAAAAAGAGCAGAAATTGAATCCTTATATGTACAAAATTCATCAAATAGTACAGGTTTATTCATGGTTCCAATTTAACCTGAAAACAATATTGAATTGATGATGGGTCATCTGTATTGAGGTTGTCAGTCACTCATCCTGATTAGAAAACGCTAGGAATCTGAGAATGGGAGGGGAATGGGAAGTCACTTCAGAGAGATGAGAGAATCAATGTAATTTAATCCAATTTCAAGGATTCTGAGTATGGGAGGGGGTCATTCGCTTTTGCAAAAAGGGCTCCAGTCCCGATCTCCTAAGCAATGAAATATGGCATTAAAAATGTTATGACTTAGATAGAATACTGTTGAATACTGTAAATGTTGAGGTTGCATGCACTTGTGTCATTCAGGTTGAACAATTTTACTAATACTTTTTATATATTAATTTTCATTTTAAATTTAGACATTAAAGTACCATCCACAGGATGCACTGCAGCAACTCGCCAAGGCTTCTTCGACAGCACCTCCCAAACCTGCGACCTCTACCACCTAGAAGGACAAGAGTAGCAGGAACATGGGAACAACACCACCTGCACGTTCCCCTCCAAGTCACACACCATCCCGACTTGGAAATATATCGCCATTCCTTCATCGTCGCTCGGTCAAAATCCTGGAACTCCCTTCCTAACATCACTGTGGGAGAACCGTCACCACACGGACTGCAGCGGTTCAAGAAGGCGGCTCACCACCACCTTCTCAAGGGCAATTAGGGATGGGCAAGAAATGCCGGCCTCGCCAGCGACGCCCACATCCCATGAACGAATACATTTTTAAAAAATTAAAGTAATAGATTACAGCGAACCATAGTTGTCATGAAGACACAGCTCATACACTGTTGCTCACTTTATCTTCTTAATGGATAGAGACTTGTATACAGGTTTAATTAAAATATGTTGTCTAGATAACTTTCCAATACATTAAATAGAACTGTGAGCTTTCCAGGAGAGTCTTCCAGTAGGTCTTTAGCCTCCAGAGCAAGTAGGATTTGGACCTAGGTTAGATCTCGGGGAGTAGAGACAGACAGAAATGGACACATAGAACTTGACCATCTTTTTATAGAATCATAGAATCATAGAATCATAGAAGTTACAACATGGAAACAGGCCCTTCGGCCCAACATGTCCATGTCGCCCAGTTTATACCACGAAGCTAGTCCCAATTGCCTGCACTTGGCCCATATCCCTCTATACCCATCTTACCCATGTAACTGTCCAAATGCTTTTTAAAAGACAAAATTGTACCCGCCTCTACTACTGCCTCTGGCAGCTCGTTCCAGACACTCACCACCCTTTGAGTGAAAAAATTGCCCCTCTGGACCCTTTTGTATCTCTCCCCTCTCACCTTAAATCTGTGCCCCCTCGTTATAGACTCCCCTACCTTTGGGAAAAGATTTTGACTATCGACCTTATCTATGCCCCTCATTATTTTATAGACTTCTATAAGATCACCCCTTAACCTCCTACTCTCCAGGGAAAAAAGTCCCAGTCTGTCTAACCTCTCCCTGTAAGTCAAACCATCAAGTCCCGGTAGCATCCGAGTAAATCTTTTCTGCACTCTTTCTAGTTTAATAATATCCTTTCTATAATAGGGTGACCAGAACTGTACACAGTACTCCAAGTGTGGCCTCACCAATGCCCTGTACAACTTCAACAAGACATCCCAACTCCTGCATTCAATGTTCTGACCAATGAAACCAAGCATGCTGAATGCCTTCTTCACCACCCTATCCACCTGTGACTCCACTTTCAAGGAGCTATGAATCTGTACTCCCAGATCTCTTTGTTCTATAACTCTCCCCAACGCCCTACCATTAACGGAGTAGGTCCTGGCCCGATTCGATCTACCAAAATGCATCACCTCACATTTATCTAAATTAAACTCCATCTGCCATTCATCGGCCCACTGGCCCAATTTATCAAGATCCCGTTGCAATCCTAGATAACCTTCTTCACTGTCCACAATGCCACCAATCTTGGTGTCATCTGCAAACTTACTAACCATGCCTCCTAAATTCTCATCCAAATCATTAATATAAATAACAAATAACAGCGGACCCAGCACCGATCCCTGAGGCACACCGCTGGACACAGGCATCCAGTTTGAAAAACAACCCTCTACAACCACCCTCTGTCTTCTGTCGTCAAGCCAATTTTGTATCCAATTGGCTACCTCACCTTGGATCCCATGAGATTTAACCTTATGTAACAACCTACCATGCGGTACCTTGTCAAATGCTTTGCTGAAGTCCATGTAGACCACGTCTACTGCACAGCCCTCATCTATCTTCTTGGTTACCCCTTCAAAAAACTCAATCAAATTCGTGAGACATGATTTTCCTCTCACAAAACCATGCTGACTGTTCCTAATTAGTCCCTGCCTCTCCAAATGCCTGTAGATCCTGTCCCTCAGAATACCCTCTAACAACTTACCCACTACAGATGTCAGGCTCACCGGTCTGTAGTTCCCAGGCTTTTCCCTGCCGCCCTTCTTAAACAAAGGCACAACATTTGCTACCCTCCAATCTTCAGGCACCTCACCTGTAGCGGTGGATGATTCAAATATCTCTGCTAGGGGACCCGCAATTTCCTCCCTAACCTCCCATAACGTCCTGGGATACATTTCATCAGGTCCCGGAGATTTATCTACCTTGATGCGCGTTAAGACTTCCAGCACCTCCCTCTCTGTAATATGTACACTCCTCAAGACATCACTATTTATTTCCCCAAGTTCCCTAACATCCATGCCTTTCTCAACCGTAAATACCGATGTGAAATATTCATTCAGGATCTCACCCATCTCTTGTGGTTCCGCACATAGATGACCTTGTTGATCCTTAAGAGGCCCTACTCTCTCCCTAGTTACCCTTTTGCCCTTTATGTATTTGTAGAAGCTCTTTGGATTCACCTTTGCCTGATCTGCCAAAGCAATCTCATGTCCCCTTTTTGCCCTCCTGATTTCTCTCTTAACTCTACTCCGGCAATCTCTATACTCTTCAAGGGATCCACTTGATCCCAGCTGCTTATGCATGTCATATGCCTCCTTCTTCTTTTTGACTAGTGCCTCAATCTCCCGAGTCATCCAAGGTTCCCTACTTCTACCAGCCTTGCCCTTCACTTTATAAGGAATGTGCTGACCCTGAACCCTGGTTAACACACTTTTGAAAGCCTCCCACTTACCAGACGTCCCTTTGCCTGCCAACAGACTCTCCCAATCAACTTCTGAAAGTTCCTGTCTAATACCATCAAAATTGGCCTTTCCCCAATTTAGAATTTTAACTTTTGGGCCAGACCTATCCTTCTCCATAGCTATCTTAAAACTAATGGAATTATGATCACTGGTCCCAAAGTGATCCCTCACTAACACTTCTGTCACCTGCCCTTCCTTATTTCCCAAGAGGAGGTCAAGTTTTGCCCCCTCTCTAGTCGGGCCATCCACATACTGAATGAGAAATTCCTCCTGAATACACTCAACAAATTTCTCTCCATCCAAGCCCCTAATGCTATGGCTGTCCCAGTCAATGTTGGGAAAGTTAAAGTCCCCTACTATTACCACCCTATTTTTCTTGCAGCTGTCTGTAATCTCCTTACATATTTGCTCCTCAATTTCCCGTTGACTATTTGGGGGTCTGTAGTACAATCCTATCAAAGTGATCTCTCCCTTCTTATTTTTCAGTTCTACCCATATAGACTCAGTGGGCGAACCCTCGGATATATCCCCTCTCACTACGGCCGTGATGTTCTCCCTAATCAAGAACGCAACTCCCCCTCCTCTCTTACCTCCTGCTCTATCTTTCCTATAGCATCTGTACCCTGGAACATTGAGCTGCCAGTCCTGCCCCTCCCTTAGCCATGTTTCAGTAATAGCTATAACATCCCAGTCCCATGTACCCATCCATGCCCTGAGTTCATCTGCCTTGCCCATCAGACTTCTTGCATTGAAATAAATGCAGTTTAATCTAGACTTCCCTTGGTCTTTGCCCTGCTTTCTCAGACCATCTGTCCGGTCATGTTCTGTGCACTCTCCCTTACTGCCTTTTGTTTCTGTCACCACTTTATTTCCCACTGACTTCCTGCATCGGTTCCCATCCCCCTGCCACATTAGTTTAAACCCTCCCCAACAGCACTGGCAAACACTCCCCCTAGGACATTGGTTCCAGTCCTGCCCAGATGCAGACTGTCCAATTTGTACTGGTCCCACCTCCCCCAGAACCGGTTCCAATGGCCCAGGAATTTGAATCCCTCCCTCTTGCACCATCTCTCAAGCCACGTATTCATCTTAGCTATCCTGTCATTCCTACTCTGACTAACCCGTGGCACTGGTAGCAATCCTGAGATTACTACCTTTGAGGTCCTACTCTTTAGTTTAACTCCTAACTCCCTAAATTCAGCTTGTAGGACCTCATCCTGTTTTTTACCTATATCGTTGGTGCCTAGTTTATGTTGTTCCAAAGCCTAGTGTGTACAATTCTTTAAGTTGCTACATTTAAAGAGGCTCCTCCTTGTTCAGATAGGTCAGAGACTTATGGATAAGCTGTCTGACAGCACAGAAGCAGTCAAGGGGTCAAGAGAGATGGTAGAGAGGTAGAGCTGGGTGTCATTGATATACTTGTGAAAGCTGACTCGATGGCAGCAGATCATGTCACTTAGGGACAGCAGATAGGTGAGGAAGAGCAGGGACCAATGATAGATCTTAGGAGGACTCCAGAGGTGATGGTGCAGGGAGGAAAGAGAAACCATTGCTGAAAATGTGCTAGTTTCATTCAGGTAGATAGGAATAGAACTATGCAAGGGCTGTCCCATGAAGGTGGACAGTGCAGAAGAGGTGTTGGAAGGGGATGGCTTAATGACTGTAGCTCAGCAGAGTGTGGGAATCAGACCTGGGACCTTTTGGTGTGTGTGGGGAACAAATTCAACTTGTGCCCAAAACGGATAGGTCGGGAGGCAGGCAAACCTGCCTGGCAGCGGCCCGCAGTACCTTTATGGAGCCAGGAGGAGCATTCCTGCTCCTTCTGACTCCACAAAAGTGTAACTTTGAAAAAGTTTGTGGTGGTTTTATGAGCGACCTCCAATTGTCAAGATGTTGTACAACTGCCTGCTTTGTAGGATTTGGCATTGGGGTCCTACAATTGACGTAGGTCCCCGATTTGCAGAGTAAATCAGCCTTATACTTGGTTTAGCGGGTTGGCTGCTCGCATATTTACAGCCATTAGGCAGGCCTTGGGCATCAATAGGTGGCCAAGGTGCCCCCCCCAATTTTGAACTATTAACCATCCATTTTTCAGGTGCAAAATGGACAGGCGTGAGTGAATTTCTCCCCCTGTGAATGCTAGACAATGTACCATAGGGCTTCCCAAGCATTTGTTCATGAGAGACTCTGTACTTTTATGTGTGAATGGTGATAACATTATTTCCCTGCTCAAGAGAAGTAAGATAATTGAGCTGATTATCTTTGCCAAACAGCTGGCAAATTAGAAAGAGCACATTCTAAAAATGTTGTGTAGAGTGCAAAGGATTGGTAAGGGACTGGTCTGTTTAGGAATGAGTAATGCTTCTATCTCCTGTCAATCAATTTGTTTTGCTTTTCTGCAGAGCACAGCACAGTAATCGATAGGCTACAGCTTGCCATTAGATACATTTCTCACTTGGAAACAAATTTTATTCAACAATGTTTTTTTGTGACCAGTGTGAATTTTTTTTTCTATTTTAGGTACTAAAAATCTTTAGCAGCTTTCTGCGTGATACGGATTAAGGAGAACATTTTTATGCTGACTGATGACACAAATCTGTGTGAGGATGTCAAAATATGTAGCACAACTTGAGATAATTTTAAAAGGATTTGAAGATGCACAGCAGTTGGCTAATCACTGAAAAAAGGTACTTTAATGTGGACAAATGCAAGGCATGAATAACATCAACACTGATTAGAAAACAGAGTGGCTGAAGCTTGAAGGAGGTGGAACAGCAGAAGATTTGAGGATGGTTATAGACCAGTCTTTGAAAATCCCTCTGCAGCATGAGAGTGTAATAAGTGACAGGCAAACCGAATGTCAGGAAGCACTGGCAGAAGGATAGAGTTTAATTCCAGGAATATAATATTACATATAGAGAACATACAGCTACCCAAGTGACTGACCAGATAAATGTATTGGCCAAACTGGAATTAGCTCAGAGACCAGGCAGGTCCCAGATTTTATCTCAGTTGGTGCTCATTTAACTGATTTAAACCGGGGGTGGCTGTAGGGGTATCACAATTGACAAGGGAGAAAAAAATCATTCTGTGCCCCTTCTCCTGATCACTATTCGGTGACTCTGTTGCAAAGTGCATATGTATGGATGAGAACAAGATTGAA
This sequence comes from Heptranchias perlo, assembly GCF_035084215.1. NCBI lineage: Eukaryota > Metazoa > Chordata > Chondrichthyes > Hexanchiformes > Hexanchidae > Heptranchias > Heptranchias perlo. Next base: position 47,096,890 of record NC_090339.1, on the reverse strand, counting down.
TTCAGCTGTGATGCAGTCTACGGTTAAACAGTCTACCCACACTTGGGGCTCGATTTTCAAAGTAAAAAAACGGGTGGGTTGGGGGCGGAGGCATTGAAAATTGCCGCCATTTAAAACCCGCCCATTTCCGGTTTTCACCGGGGCAGGATGAGGGGTGGGCGGCCAACCCGCTCCCAGGAGGCAGGTCGGGCTTTAAAACCTTTCAAGGAGGCTTCAGGCCTCCACTTTTAGCTAATTCCCCATTTCAATCCCGGCGGGTCAGGATTCCCGGGCCTTCTGTTTTACACCTCGTGAAAGGAGGCGAGAAGGCCCGAGACTGCAGGTAAGTACCTAGGAAGGCACAGCTTGTGGGCCCGGAGGAGCAGGAGTGCTTCCCCCAGGCCCAACAAGCCTACCTGCACCAACCACATCCCCCACCCCGATTGTGGACCGCCGCCCCCCCCCCCCATCCGATCTTGATCCTCCGACCCCGACTCCGATCCCGATCCTCCGATCTCGATCCCCGACTCCGATCACGATCCTCCTACCCCGACCCCTGACCCTGATCCTCCGACCCCCGACCCGACCCCTCAACGATCACGGACCCCCGCGATGACCCCCCCACCCCGTGACTGACCCCCAATCCCATCCCCCATGATTTGCGACCCTGTGCCCGCATATGCCCACCTGTGCCCCTTGCCCAACTGTGCCACTGCCCCCCCCCCCCCATCCATGCAAACAAAGACTTGCCTGCAGACTTACCTGAAGGCATCCTCTCCCTGGCTGGTCTCCCGTCCGACTGAAAACAAGCCTGTCAATCAGCCAGTCAGTCGGACGGGAAACCGACAATAAAAAATAAAAGACATCCTCACGTCAAAATCATTAGAACGTCTGGGAAACCCGAACTAATGGGTTTACTGACCTCAAATTGACCCCCCCGGCTCCTTCCCGGCTCCGTTTCAAAATTGAGCCCTTGCTGTCTAGGTTCACAAATGAAGAATGATCACTGTGCAAGGTACCAGGGAGCCAGGGAGCCATCAACACCCATTGAATCTTACGCCAGCATGAATCGGTGCCTCTGAATGAGATGGGGGGGAATATTAGGAAAAAAATAGATGATAGATGCAGAAATAAAGCACTGTGTGATAGCACAACTGAAGTCTGCTACAAATAGTTTATTCTGTACAAAGCACCACTCCCTGATATGTAGTCTGGAAATTGAATTGTTTGGAGTTAAAACACATTTTTACATAGAGTTACATTGAAACTACAGCACAGAAACAGGCCATTCGGCCCAACTCGTCTGTGCCGACGTTTGTGCTCCACTATTTGCCTCAACTACTCCTTGTGGTAGCGCATTCTACATTCTTACCACTCTTTGGGTAAAGGAATTTCTCCTGATTTCCCTATTGGATTTATGAGTGACTATTTTATATTTATGACCTCTAGTTTTAGACTCCCCCAAAAGTGGAAATATTTTCTCTGTGTCTACCCTATCAAACCCTTTCATTATCTTAAAGACCTCTATCAGGTCACCCCTCAGCCTTCTCTTTTCTAGAGAAAAGCACCCCAGCCTGTTCAACCTTTCCTGATAAGTATTCATCAAATATATTTTGCTTTGCTTTTCACTATTTGCTGGAGGACTAAGTAATACAGGTGTTGTGAGACGCTAGTGGGCAACACACATGACATTGTCACAAGCAGAAACCCAAATTCAAGTAATTTTTACACAGATCACATATAACATGGTGGTGATTTTCTTTAAATTCTAAAGATACAGAATATGATTCTACCTTTTACAGTTGTACAGATGTTTAATCTATTTGGCTGTCAATGCAACCCAGTGAAATTATTTTTACACTAGGTCCCTAGAGCTGATATGTGTTTTAGGAATCCTACCCAGGACACTTTTTTCTCCCAAATTGGCTATTACCATACATACATTCAGTATTAGTTCCCAGAACAGATGGACAAGATTCATGTTGATCTTATCTTCAAGTGCATTGCTGTGAGGGTTAGTGATAGCCCATAGCAGAGTCCGGGCAGGGTGAGAAATTTAAATGTACCATCCTCCTGCCCTGATATGAAGCATAAGAACATAAGAAATAAGGGCAGGAGTAGGCCATATGGTCGCTAGAGCCTGCTTCGCCATTCAGTAAGATCATGGCTGATCTTCGATCTCAACTCCACTTTCCTGCTTGATTCCCCTAGAGTCCAAAAATCTATCTCAGCCTTGAACATATTCAAACCTTCAGTTCCCACAGCCCTCTGGGAAAGAGAATTCCAAAGATTCACAACCCTCTGAATGAAGAAAGTCCTCCTCATCTCAGTCTTAAATGGCCTACCTCTTATCCTGAGACTATGCCCCATAGTTCTAGACTCTCCAGCCAGGGGAAACAACCTCTAGCATCTACCCTGTCAAGCCCCCTCAGAATCTTCTTTGTTTCAATGAGCTCACCTCTCATTCTTCTAAACTCCAGAGAGAATAGGCCCATTTTACTCAATCTCTCCTCACAGGACAACCCTCTCATCTCAGGAATCAATCTAGTGAACCTTCATTGCACCGCCTCTAAGGCAAGTTTATCCTTCCTTAGATAAGGAGACCAAAACTGTATGCAGTACTCGAGGTGAGGTCTCACCAAAGCCCTGTACAATTGCAGTAAGACTTCCTTACTCTTGTACTCCAATCCACCTGCAGTAAAGGCCAACATGCCATTTGCCTTCCTAATTGCCTGTTGTACCTGCATGTTAACTGTTTGTGTTTCTTGTACAAGGACACCAGATCTCTCTGAACACCAACATTTAATAGTTTCTCACCATTTAAAAAATATTCTGATTTTCTATTCTCCCTACCAAAGTGAATAATCTCACATTTCCCCACATTATACTCCATCTGCCACCTTCTTGCCCACTCACCTAACCTATCTATATTCCTTTGCAGACTCTTTGGGCCCGATATTAGGAGGGAGGCAGATTGCCAGTGGGTGGTTGACTGGGCGCGTGGGTAACGCGCCCAGTAAAATCGGTGGGTTTGGCACGCGATCGTAAGTAAATTGAAGCCACTTACTTTGGCTTCCGGGTTTCGCGCTGGAAAGCTGCGCAGCGGGCGGACTGTGCACCTACATCATAGGCTGTCAGCTGGAGGAGCCCTATTTAAAGGGGCAGTCCTCCACTGACTGATGCTGCAGAAAATAGGCAAAATTACAGCATTGAGCAGCCCAGGAGGAAGGCTGCTCCCAGGTTTAATGATGCCTCACTCCAGGTCTTACTGGATGGGGTGAGGAGGAGGAGAAGGAGGGAGATCTTCCACCCGGCAAACGGGAGGAAGTGGCCTGCCTCTGCCACCACGAAGGCGTGGCTCGAGGAGGCAGAGGAGGTCACCAGCACCACCAACATATCGCGCACCTGCATACAGTGCAGGAGGCGCTTCAATGACCTAACCAGGTCAGCCGAGGTGAGTACTCTTACTCATTTCCCTACATTCCGTCTGCCACATCACCGCCCCCATCCACCATCTCCTTCTGCACTGCCAACACTACTCTATCACATCACTCCTCACACCCACTGAACCCTCATCCTCATCTTACCTGCACTTCCTCACCTCCCCAGTATTCACCCCACCACTACCACTCAACCCAATCCTCATACAATCTCATGGCTCTGTCTCATACTCACCCTCTCATGCATCTCTTTCACGGTCAGCCTCACCCCACCTGCCACTACCTATGCTCCAGCCACAGGGCATGCATCACATATGTGTAGTAGGAAGTGTAAGGCAAATGTGTCGTGAGCATGAAGGGGCTGCACAAGGGTGTTTGAGGGTTTGTCATGGTTTTTACTTATATTTGATTTCTGATCAACTCACATTACATATTATATTGTCACCACTACTGCCACGTCTTGGCCATTCTTGACTGGCTTGTACAATAAGGCCCTTTCATGAGGTTCTCCATGAACACCCTTGATGCCACCCATTGGGTCACCCTACAGTGGGTGTATGTGTAGTTGCACGACTACTTTGTGCAGGTGCCTGTGGCGCAGCACTGTGTTGTGTAGCTCCACGTGGCGGAGGTGGACGGCGTGCCTGGCGAGGCTGGAGATGTTGTTCGTCCTCCAATGGAGTGATGAATGCAGCTATGGAAACCCCCCCCCACAATTCTGATAGTGTGAGTGTGAGGGGGTCCACAAAGTAGGTAGATGTGTTTGGACAGCAGAGTTTAGGGTATGATGCAATAATTTTGAGTGTGGAGACAACAGTGTGGGCAGGCAAAACTTTGTCTGAGGTGACAGAGTGTCCTGCTGCAATGAATGAGGTATTCCTCCCAACTGTCAAGGAAACCTCTGCATCTCCCAATGGCTGCTGACTGAAACACGTCTGCAACAACAGGGAGTGTTTCCCACAGCATGGGAAACACACTGAGGAGAGTCCAAAATCACGTCCCTGCTAAATCTCTTCACATTGATGTCTGTCGACGACCTCAAGTACCTACCTAACTATTTAAACTGCCATCTTGCCGGCTTTAATTGCCGGTGGGAGTCCCGCATGCGGGGGCTGCACGCGCACCGACTCGCGTCATTGGGGAACCCTGAAGTAGGCGGGTTGGAGCCGGGCTCCGGACCCACTCCAGGATTCCCCAATTTTAGCAACCCCCCCGCCACGAATGCACCCGCTCAGCCATCCTAAAATTGACCCCTTTGTGTCCTCCTCCCACCTAGCTTTGTATCATCAGCAAACTTGGATACATTACACTCTGTCCCTTCATCTAAGTCATTAATGTAGATTGTAAATAGCTGAGGCCCAAGCACTGATCCTTGTGGCACTCCACTGCGGCCTGCCAACCTGAAAATGACCCGTTTATTCCTATTTTCTGTTTTCTGTTCGTTAATCAATCTTCTATCCATGCTAATATATTACCCCCAATCCCATGAGCCCTTATCTTGCATAATAACCTTTTATGTGACACCTCATCGAATGCCTTTTGAAAATCCAAATATATTACATCCACTGGTTCCCCTTTATCTACCCTGCTAGTTACATCCTCAAAAAACTGTAATAGATTTGTCAAACATGATTTCCCTTTCATAAAACCATGTTGACTCTGCCTAATCATACTATGATTTTCTAAATGTCCTGTTGCCACTTCCTTAATAATGGATTCCAGCATTTTCCTGATGACTGATGTCAGACTAACTGGACTGTGGTTCCCGTTTTTTTCTCTCCCTCCTTTCTTGAATAGTGGGATTACATTTGCTACCTTCCAATCCGCTGGGACCGTTCTAAAATCTAGGGAATTTTGGAAGATCATATTCAATGCATCCACTATCTCTTCAGCAACCTCTTTTAGAATCCTAGGATGTAGGCCATCAAGTCCAGGGGATTTATTGGCTTTTAGTCCCATTAGTTTCTCCAGTACTTTTTCTCTACTGATATTAATTACTTTAAGTTCCTCATTCTCATTAGTCCCTTGGTTCCCCATTATTTCTGGTATGCTTTTTGTATCTTCTACTGTGAAGACAGATACAAAATATTTGTTTAACATCTCTGCCATTTCCTTATTCCCCATTATAATTTCCCCTATCTCAACCTCTAAGGGACCAAAGTTTACTTTTGCTACTTTCTTCCTTTTTACATATGTGTAGAAGCTCTTACTATCAGTTTCTTTATTTCTTGCTAGTTTACTTTCATATTCTATTTTCTCCCATTTTATCAATTTTTTAGTCATCCCTTGCTGATTTCTAAAACTCTCCTAATCCTTAGGCTTACTACTCTTCTTCGCAACATTATAGGCCTCTTCTTTTAATCTAATACTATCCTTAAATTCTTTAGTTAGCCACAGATGAATCACTTTTCCCGTGGAGTTTTTATTTCTCAATGGAATGTATATTCGTTGAGAATATTGAAATATTTCTTTAAATGTTTGCCATTGCTTATCTACCGTCATACCTTTTAATCTAATTTCCCAATCTATCTTAGCCAACTCACCCCTCATACCTATAAAATTAGCTTTATTTAAGTTTAAGACTTTAGTTTCAGACTGAAGTACGTCACTCTCAAGCTTAGTGTGAAATTCTATCAAATTATGATCACTCTTCCACAGAGGATCCTTTACTGTGAGATGACTAATTAACCCTGTAGCATTACACAATACAAGATAAAAAATAGCTTGTTCCCTGGTTGGTTCCATAACATATTGTTCCAGGAAACTGTCTTGAATGCATTCCATGAACTTGTCCTCCAGGCTGCCTTTGCCAATTTGATTTGTCCAGTCTATATGAAGATTAAAGTTCCCCACGATTATTGCATTACCTTTGTTACAAGCTCCTATTATTTCCTATTATGAAGCAACACCATTAGAACCAATTAACTCTGAAGATATGAGCTCCTCCGGGCCCCACTAGGAAAACTTGGGCCTCCCTTGGCCACAGGCTTCCCCCCAAATCCCAATCGTGTCTGGAGCCTTCCGTCACACTTACCTGACTGATGGGGACTGTTCCCTCGGGTCATCGGTGGAGGCCTCTTGCTGCTCGAAATCCCGCTCCCATCTGCCAGCCAGGCAGTGATTTCTGCCGGGTTCGGGCAGGAGTCAGGACCTGAATATTAAAATGAGGCCCGGGAGTTAAAATCTCTCCAGGCCTCGACATGCGAGCTTGTTACTCATCCAGGGCCCCTTGCACGGACCAATACCGCCCTGACTTCAAATCGGGACCTATGTCTTCATTTTCTGTTGGCAATAGGTGAGCCCAGCTCAGATCTAACAATTTACCCTGAATTGCAGTAAATCATTTACTGAAGAATACACGGGATGCCCAACACATTCCCTCATCACCTCAAAAGCTGGGAAAATATCATACTGCCAGATCACTGCATTCAGGCTAAAACTACTGTTCACAATTATTTACAGGAACAATATATAGAAGTAAATGGATAGGCAAGACATAAATGAAATTTACACTAAAATAAATTGAACTGAATGTGCAAAAACTAGAGCTGTCAAACGATTTAAAAAATGAATCGTGATTAATCTCTCGATTAAAATTTTTAATCAAAGTTAATCTTGGTTTTAATCGTCTGTTTAATTGATGTAATTACTGCATCCATCTCATTCAAGTTTGTTTTATTACATGGAATTATATAGAAAAACTCAAACTGAACTGTTTATTCTGAAAAGTACTTCTGTGATACTGGAACTGTTTGATAATAAATACAAGTAACCGTCTTTCTATCCAATGAACCATCAGTTAGTTTTTAAAAATAAACTTACCATTCACAAGTCCTTCACATTTAGTGCTTTGCTCCATAATACTTTAGTTTACCTTTACCTTTTTTTCTTTCAATTACTTTCTGCTGAATGTTGGTCCACGTTAACCAGACTTAATTTTTTTATTTGCTTGATGGCCTTATTTTCTACTTTTATTTTTAGCCCTCTTTCCTTTCTTTAAGGATGTCTCTCTGCTTTGTTCTGCCACATTCAACCTCTCTGCCCTGCGCAACCTAACCTGGTGACTTTCTGTCTGACCACTCGACCCCCACCAGACACCCAACATCAAGTGGCAAATGCTATTGCTCCCTGATTGACATCCTCCTTTATTTGTTTTTCTTATCACCTGTCCCTACACTTCACACCACTAGGGATCGTATGGCTGGGAAGCAATAGTGACAGGGGCAGGCATCAGAGGGTTCATTGGCAGATAAGTGAAATAATTTTATAATTTTAATTTGAATACGCAAAAGGAAGGTTAGGTGGTGTTTGAAAACAAAACATTGAACATTGAAGCAATGTTTTTTTGAAACACGGCATTATTTCTGTTTCTTGCTCGATTAAAGCATTAAAATATTAATTGCCAAAAAATGTAATGTGTTAATCGCAGCAATTAATTGATAGCCCTAGTAAAAACAAAGGGAGTAATTTTATCCCCCAAGAACGGGTGGGTTGGGGGCAGATGGGCAGTAAAAATAGTGGATTTTTGGAGCGGGACCGCATCCCAGCTCCAAAGCACCCACTTCCGGGTTTAACTCAGGTGCGTTTAGATGCGCACGTGCAACAGAAACCCATAAGTCCCATCCCCACTTAAAGCCAGCACAGCTTATACTTAAAAGGGCAATGTACCTCATTGCGTAGTTGAGGCACTTAATGTAAAACGAATTTAACATTAGCTGTTGGGGTTTCCCATCGCTTCTGATTCACGTCAGGTTAAAGCAGGCGGGAAGGGCCGGATCCATGAGGTGAGTGCTTTTATTGCACAGCTTGTGGGCTTGGAGAAGCAGGAATGCTTCATCCAAACTAATCAAGCTCACTTGGCATGATTGGCCAACCCTCCTCCGATGGTGGACCAACCCCACGGATGGTGGATCCCCCCCCAACAATGCTGGACCACCCCCTCGCCCCAATGATGGACCCCCTGACCTTCTCCAAGGTCCACCCGACGTCGTCCATGACCCCCCCACCATCCCCCACCTCTCCGATTTCTTCTACGGCCCACGATCTCTCCCTCCCTCCCGCCTCTCCAATTTGCTGCTCCTTTCCCTTCTGACATGCAGCCAGCCTGTCAGTCTGGCTGCCTGGCACATGGGAAACCCGGAAGCACAAATACGTACCTTCAATTGAGTTGCGATCGCAGATTGCGACGCACTCATTTGGCTTCCGGGTTCCCCATGCCAATATCTATGGACGTGCTGTGTTCTTGACTCCAAGGTAATATTATGTCCAAAGTGTCTACATTTCTTGCAACTCTTCTCCATATATTCTTATAAATACATTTCTGATGGTAATCACGTGAGGTGATTTCTCAGAGTTCCTACAGTCCCAGCAGAAATAACAGCACCATGCATGAAAAACTGACAACCATGGAAAAATCTCTGGATTACAAGGGTATCTTTTTCCCTTGAAGATCAAGAACAACCGTCGAAGATGACTTCGTCCTTAAGCTTTGATTGAATTAGCTATCAAAGTGATTAGACGTTAATCTTAAATCACACTTTACAGTGAATTCTCTAAATTCCCAGCAATCATGGAACACAGAGCTGTCTGCATTAAGAAATTAATTCACAACCTCTGAAATACCACCTTCATCTGCATTAATACTTTTTAAACCTGCTGTCCCAGCCATGAAAATTAATCCTTTCATCAGCTGCTTTCCCTGGACTTGTAATTTGGTGGAAACAGAACAGCTTCATGTTGACTTAAGCTAAAATGTATGAAAGAAAGAGAAACTCTTGGGTTTAGCACAGTGGGGTTGTGCTTGTGACCATGTTCCACCACACTCTGGAATTACCAACCATTGCCACTGTGGGAAAGTGCAGTGTAGGAGAAGCAGGCAATCACCACTGCAGAGGAGTAGGATCAGTTGAGTCATCATCAAGCTGCTGTTTGATTGTCTCAAAGGGAAATTGGTAGAGTCTGAGGGCAGCCTAGCCCTCAGCCTCAGTGTGTTGGTGTTTACTTGTAAAAGATAGTTTCATGTGTTGTGAAGATAATCAACCATTTTGTAGCAGGGGTCAATTACATGTGGATAGGGTCACTTCACCTTTGACCCCGACTTTCTACTAATTACAGAGCCAGCAACTACTGCAGAGAGAAGTGAGCCACTGGCATGCAAACAACCCATTACTTATGTCAATTGTCAGTACAAATAAAATACCAGGAATTACTTGTAATGCCATATTTATTACAAGAGCTCAATTAATTTAGTTTGCTTTCTAGTTACTGATCCACCAATGCACAATAATACTTAGAACAGTTGGAAACAGTTTCTTAGAATTGTTAGCAAAATAAAAATACAAACATGCGAAGCTGAAACAGATGTGTAAACAGATCTGAAGGAAAAATCTTCTGATGTTTTGCAGTCAGTGGAGCAGAAAAATTCCTGAATATGCAGGTCCTTTAGGAAAGACTATTCACAAAATGCATACTCTGTGGGATTGAAGGTGGAATGATACTGTCACAGAAATAACTGTTTTAATTGTAACAGGTGATGCTTGTACATAGAATCAAAGAATGGTTGCAGCACAGAAGGAGGCCATTTGGCCCATCGATCCCATGCCAGCTCTTTGTAAGAACAATCCAGTTAGTCGCATTACCCTGCTCTTTCCCTATAGCGCTGCAAATTTTTTCCCTTCAAGTATTTATCCAATTCCTTTTTGAAAGCCATGATGGAATCTGCATCCATCACCCTTTCAGGCAGCGCATTCCAGATCATAACTACTTGCTGCATAAAAAAGTTTTTCCTCATGTCGCCTTTGGTTCTTTTGTCAAACACCTTAAATCTGTGTCCTCTGGTTCTCGGCCCTTCCACCAATGGGAACAGTTTCTCTTTATTTACTTTATCTAAACCCTTCATGATTTTGAACACTTCTATCAAATCTCCTCTCAACCTTCTCTACTCTAAAGAGAACAACCCCAGCTTCTCCAGTCCATCCACATAATTGAAGTTCCTCATCCCTGGAACCATTCTAGTAAATCTTTTCTGCACCCTCTCTAAGGCCTTTACATCCTTCAGAAAGTGCGGTGCCCAGAATTGCATCCGAACCAGTGTTTTATAAAGGTTGAACATAACTTCCTTACTTTTGTACTCTACGCCTCTATTTATAAAGCCCAGGATCCCATATGCTTTTTAACTGCTTTCTCAACCTGCCCTGCCACTTTCAAAGATTTGTGCATATATACCCCCAGGTATCATTTAGTTTATATTGCCTCGCCTCATTTTTCCTGCCAAAACGTATCATATCACACTTCTTTACGTTAAATTTCATCTGCCATGTGTTCGCCCATTCCACCAGACTGTCTATGTCCTCTTGAAGTCTATTACTATCCTCCTCACTGTTTACTACACTTCCAAGTTTTGCGTCACCTGCATATTTTGAAATTGTGCCCTGTACACCCAAGTCCAAATCATTAATATATATCAAAAAAAGCAGTGGTCCTAGTACTGACCCCTGGAGAACACCACTGTTTACCTTCCTACAGTCCGAAAAACAACCATTCACCACTACTCTCTGTTTCCTGTCACTTAGCCAATTTCATATCCATTCTGCCACTGCCTCTTTTATTCCATGGGCTTCAATTTTGCTGACAAGCCTATTATATGGGACTTATCAAACGCCTTTTGAAAGTCCATATACACAACATCAACCGCACTGCGCTCATCAACCCTTTCTGTTACCTCATCAAAAAACACAATCAAGTTAGTTAAACTTGATTTGCCTTTAACGAATCCATGCTGGCTTTACTTTATTAATCCACACTTGTCCAAGCGAATATTAATTTTGTCCCAGATTATCGTGTCTCAAAGCTTCCCCATCACTGAGGTTAAACTGACTGGCCTGTAGGTGCCGGGTTTATCCTTACACCCTTTTTTGAACAAGGATGTGTTTTTTTATTCATTCATGGGATGTGGGCGTCGCTGGCAGGACCAGCATTTATTGCCCATCCCTAATTGCCCTTGAGAAGGTGGTGGTGAGCCGCCCTCTTGATGCTGCAGTCCGTGTGGTGAAGGTACTCCCACAGTGCTGTTAGGTAGGGATTTCCAGGACTTTGACCCAGCGATGATGAAGGAACGGCGATATATTTCCAAGTCGGGATGGTGTGTGACTTGGAGGGGAACATGCAGGTGGTGTTGTTCCCATGCGCCTGCTGCCCTTCTAGGTGGTAGAGGTCGCGGATTTGGGAGGTGCTGTCAAAATAGCCTTGGCGAGTTGCTGCATTGCATCTTGTAGATGGTACACACTGCAGCCACGGTAACATTTGTTATTCCACAGTCCTCTGGCACCCTCATATCTAAGGAGCATTGGAAGATTATGGCCAGCACCTCTGCAATTTCCACCCTCAGCAACTTAGGATGCATCCCATTCAGACCGGGTGACTTATCTGCTTTAAGCACGGCCAGCCTTTCTAGTACCTCCTCTTTATCAATTTTTAGCCAATCCAGTATCTCAACTACCTCCTCTTTTACTGTGACTCTGGCAGCATCTTCTTCCTTGGCAAAGACAGATGCAAAGTACTCACTTAGTACCCCAGCCGTGCCCTCTGCCTCCATGCGTAGATCTCCTTTTTGTTCCCTAATTGGCCCCACCCCTCCTTTTACTACCCGTTTACTATTTATATGCCTATAGAAAACTTTTGGATTCCCTTTTATGTTAGTCGTCAGTCTATTCTCATACTCTCTCTTCTCCTCTACTTTCTATGTTCAGCCTGGTTCTCATTGTACTGTATGACTGGATGTGGTAGTTTTGTTAACTATGTACACGGCAAGTAAAAGTGGGTTTCTAACACAGTACTGCTGCATTCACACTTCACAAGTTTAACATCAGTGTGAAGACAAGATGGCTTCACTCCAACCTTAACATTGGAGTGTGAATCATGTGTTGAGGCCTGAACTGATTCCAAAGCGAAATGGAATGAGATTAGCTCCTCCATAGAGTCTCACTCCACTTTATTCTGATGACAGGTTGAGCCCTGACCTCGGATTCAGGCTGCATTTACACTAAAACAGCTTTGTACAGCTCCATGAGTGCCTGCAGCCATCCAGTATCTTGCCCAAGTGGGCAATCAGCCAACGCTAGATAGTGAGTTTCAACAGACTGTCTGACTATGGGAAAGCATTATAGCCAAACCTGTCTTCAGCCAAAGGTCATGTATATCCTCCCTCATGGCAGATTTAATGCAGTCCATTTTGGAGAACACCAAGGTTTGAGAAGCTGCCAGTTCTTGTCTTATGGCCTAGATTTCATCCAGTGTGACTGTAGCAATTGATGGCAGGAACAGTGTATCCAAACCTGAAGATCCCTGGCAACCAACAGAAGGGAATATGTGGCTATCAACAGCGTGTCTAAGCTCACAAACAAGCAAGCATCACAGTAAATTTTAAAGTTTGGCCAAGTTTCTTTTCACTCTTGTTGTGAACCATATGGTTAATATCCCAGAGCTGATAAACTAGTAACTGGGCAAAGATAAATACATTTTAAAAAGATGTGAGCATGTGCAGTAAGGAACTGGTTAGGTAGCAGCACCACATGCCACGTACAGCACTAACCGAATGTACCCTAAGTTTTCCTTTCTTTGCCTCGTACTTTTGGTGTCTCCATCCACTTTTCACTCCTTTCCTTTCTCTCCTTGCAACAGATTCGGAGGTGACACTAATTGGTAATCGATGTTTCATTTATTAATAGTCAAGTCAAACATGTAAAGGTATCAAATATTTAAACAACAAAGATCAAAACAATATTACCCCGTTTGATCTGTGGGCAGAGGTCGTAATTAAGTTGTCAACATGGTCGTTTCGAGTTTTCCCACAGTGAGGTGGTCTTCTGATAGTTAGCTGTTCTTCTGACTGTGATGTCGTCTTCAGACAGCTAAGTGTTCTTTCGACAGCTGGTGGTCATCGCTGATTCCTCTGCCCTGAGCTCAAAAGACGTCGTTTTTTTTCCCCCACCGGAACAACACTCATTAGACCCTTATAGATTAACAAAGTTGTTTTTCAAAGAATTCCAGATGGTCAGCTTGTTTTATCATTACTCATTTAACCATGATACCCCTTTGCAAGGTTGTTTTCCAAAGAATTCAAGATGATCTGTTTGCTCCAACGTTACTCATTTAACCGCAAAATCCTTTTCAAGGTAGCACTGTTTAGCCATCTCGTCAAGGTCCTGGTCTTGCTGCTATCTTTGGGCTAATGTTCCACTTTTTGAGTCATTGTTCCTCTTTTATCACATAGCTGCTCTGTCTCGCAAGGAGGGTGACAAGGGTCAATTACTAGTCAAAGGTTAACAGTTTGCAGTGCAGCAAAATAAGCAGCATTGCCTGCAGAGCATGATGGTTAATAGCTTTAAGAAAAAGACGTCAATTTCTCCCTATTTCCAATATTCTTACACCTTGACTAGATTTATCTACGGATATATGAAAACATCAAACAGGAAAAGACCAGCTGGTCCATCTAGCTTGTCTCTTTCCTTTGTTTATCTGTCTTCCTCTCCTGTTTTGCTCTTCTGCTGCTATATTGAATTTAAACCTCTTTTGCTTTTCTTCTTACCGCCTTATTTATTTTCCCTCTTATTTGCATGTCTCTCACAATGATCAAGCTGAAGGGAGGTGGAAAGGAGAATGGCCCAAACAGATGAACTGGACGTTTCTATTTATTCATTTATCTTCCTCCTCCTCCCACTTTAATATTATTAGGCTCCACTTGCAATCATTGGAGTGGTAAACACTTGTTGGTGCGGAGAAGGATGTAATGGGCTATTGTGACTAATAGGCTCCACAAGAGAAAGGGAAAAGAAAGCTAATAAACAGGATGAAATGCCAAAGTAATTCCACCAAAATCCAATTCAGGAAGCAAGATAGTTTTAAAAATGGTGCAAACAACTGGAGGGCTGCAGATTTTAAGATTGTTCATGGAGAGATACTAATGCAGGTCTACATGCCTGATGAGATTACCACTCCTCACCCTTCAGCCTTTTTAAAAAATAAATTTTATATTATTTCACTTTTAATGTCAGTTCACAAATTAAAAATGTCATTCCAGCTCAATGCTCCTACTTTGGCCCTAGACAGTCCCACAGATTTCATTCATCTTCTCTACAAAAGTATTTTCAAGCTGGAATGATAGCTCACATATATTGTCCACTAATATATATTAAACTGCCCTCCAGTATTGTAATATTCTTCACAAAGGATAGGCAAAAACAATTCTTAAAAATACACAGGTTAGTGATCAGACGTATAAAAATACTCAGTGGGGGAGCCATATATTTCAAACAGAGAAGATTAGCAAGAACTCATGAACAGCTTCAGAAATACACCAACAATTCACAAGAAGCCCTGAATATAGGTCCACAACAGCAACAACCAACATTTACATAGTACCCTTAACGTAGAAAGATGTTCCAAGGTGCTTTACAGAAGTGAAATCGGACAAAAAATTGACACCAATCCAAAGAAGGAGATATTAGGAGGGGTGAGTAAAAGCTGGGTCAATGTGATTTCCAGGAGGGCCTTAAAGGAGGAGAGCGAAATGAGAGACAGAGAGATTTAGGGATGGAATTCCAGCGCTTAGGGCCTAGAAGGCTAAAGCCATAATCACCAATAGTGCGGCAAAAGGAGTCGGGGATGTACAAGAAACCAGAGTTGGAGGAACACAGAGCTCTTGGAGGATTGTAGGGCCGGAAAACATTACAGCGATAGGGAGGTGTGCGACCATGAAGGGATTTAAACACAAGGATGATTATTTTAAATTTGAGGCGTTGAAGAACAGTGAGCTAATGTCAGGCAGCAATGACAGAGGTGATGGGTGAGCAGGACTTGGCGTGAGATAGGATACGGGCATAACAGGTGGGTGGTCCCCTCTGCCAGTTTACCACCCAGGCAGCGAAGTTGAAAATAACCTCTCTGCAATCAGTTACAAAGAAACAACTTTCATTAAAAAGCTCCTGACCATCTCTTAGAAACATCTTAATGCACTTCGCATAGAATAAATTACTTCAAAATCCAATGCTTGTAATTACATCGGTGAATTTGCACAGCAAGATCCTGCAAATAATAATGAGATGCATGACCAGTTAATCTGTTTTGTGGTGGTATTGGTTAAGGGAGGAATTTTGGCAAGGACACCAGGAGAAGTACCTACTCTTTTTTGAATAACACTATCAACATTTTGAGTCCAGCATGGGACTCCTGAAAACTGAACATGGTAATCTGAATAGACTTGTAGTTTTGAGCTAATGATCCTTGTTAGGGTGCTTCCATTTGCATCTTGAAAGCATAGCTCATGCTCAACTGTGAAACGACACTAATGGCATTGACACGGAAGTTTTCAGTCTGGACTGTGTTGAAGGAGAATAGCATGTGCCAGGCAGGCTGTGACGGGTGGATATTATGCAACAAATATTGAATTTGACTACCCAAGACTTTATACTGGAAAATCTAATTTGGTAACATAAAAGGAAAACAAACAAAAATGGTCTGTCTTGCTTTTAGAACAAGTAATTAGGGTCAATGAGCTGTTTATTTTCTAAAAGTATGATTAATTACAGCCATACTTTCAACAAATGTACATAAATATAGCATCCGAGGTCATTAGCAAACAAAATGTCATGAGGTGGCCCAGCCCAACGACAGCTTCCAAAGAAAATTGGTTGAAGAAGAAGCAAGTCCTTAGCTGCAGCCGAACACTGAAGTGCTCCAAGGCAGGTTTCATACAAGTCTTATTCTTCATCGCTGGTTTCTTTTGTTCTTGGCATGTTTCCAAAGAAAATCATTTTTTCTTTAAATGGAGAAAACTGAAGTAAACAATGTTTATTAAAATCAACAGCAGACTGGATGTGTTGCGCTTCAGTTAACCCAATTGCTTTCCTTATAATTTTGTTTTTCCTTCAATATTTGCGATAAAATGCTTACACAAAACACTAATAAAAAGCTGTTCAAAAGAGGAGTTAAAGCACCGTTATGTCCCACTGTGATGTATTGCCTCAGGACTGCAGTAAGCAGTTATTCTAGCTGTATATAATTCAAACACTAAAACTAATGATGCATTTCAAATTTAAAGGCTCGAAAAGCTTTTGCACAATTTCCAATTGTTTATAATTTGTATTACCAAAAACTTGCTGATAACAGCATAGCATAATGATCTGCCTTAAACAGGCACAGTTATCCCGTAAAACAGAAGGACAAACATGTTTGATTCAATGGTGCAAAACAGAATTGTGTGCTGCAGATGGATATTTGAAACTTAATTTAAATTAATTGTTGTCATGCTTTTTTGCCTTCATTACTATTCTCTTATTACAGTTATTCTCTTCCAGGCATTAATGGCACATATGGCATCAGGATTTAAAGATGGCGTAATTTAAAACTGAGATGGTGGGGTGGATTTTCCGCTAGATCGGACTCCAGGCGGCCGGCCGGCAGAATGTGCTGGCCAGCTTCCAGGAGACCAGGACAATTCTGAGGACCAGGCCCCATGTGCCTCGGAAAGGTGGGCTGTGGCCAGAAACAGAGTGCCTAGGGTTGCCAACTCTGCTAGGATGTAATCCTGGAGGTTTGATCACATGACCTCCTGCCTCCAACTGCCCCACTCCTTTGCTCCAGCCATTGGTCGCCCAACACGTCCATCCACAAGTGCACCGCCTTCCCACGCTAATTGGGAAACAAACAGGCTCTTCGTTACACGATTGGATGATCCTCGACTCTCAGTCAAACTGCCTTTTTTCCCATCTCCAATATTTTAACAAATAAGCAAGAGTGTTCAAAGAAAATGAAGGTTGGCTCCTGGGTGGGGCACAATCTGTGGAGGGGGAGGGAGCCAGAGTGGCAGCAGCCCAGGCTGCTCCTCCCAGCCTGATAAAAACGAAGAGGAATTTCCTTTCAGGATCCGCTTCATCTGGACCACGATCTGATGCTGGTCAGAGTGTGTAAATGGCATACCTTCACCCACCTCAGTTCAAAAATGGCATCCGGGGTCCTGTTGACGTCAAAGAACCCCAATTAGTATTTTAAATTGGCCTACCTGGCGCCTGACTCCGGCAGCCACTTAAGCCGCCCAGCGGTAGGCCTGAGGAAACATTGTTGGGGCCACAATGACGCCAGCAGCAGGGCGCTACCATCATATTTCAGCCAGGCAGGGGGCCTGAAAATTCATTACATTAAGTTAAAGTCCTAGTCCCATAGTGCAGAACACCACAAGGACGAAAAGAAAAGAGGTGAGATAAATCAGAAAGTATTGAGCAGGTGACTATAGCTTGCATTATATCCCCCACGCTGGGGATTTAAAAAGGAGCAAGAGCAGGTAGGATAGCATATTTGAAGTTTGGAAGGAACATGAGTGGAAAGTTTGATGGACTACAGGCCATAATAGTACCAATAAAATAGAGAAAGAAAAAAAAGGGAGCTGAAGGTGAGAAATGAATCACTTATCAGATGACAATTGTTTTCTTGTATCCTGTCCAGGTATTTGAAGAGCTTCCTCAGATGTATGGGCAATATTCAAGTCTTTGATGAACTTGTGATTATAGCTATTGAGGGGGGAAATGGTTCAACTTTATCTGAGCTAATTTTCCTGAAGAAAAACAGATGAGGGTTTAATAACAAGGGTTGCTGAAACAAGGGTAAATTTCAAAATAGAATGTTTGTATATAATATAATGTAATCTAAAGAGTTGCAGCTGCTAATGACCAGCTGTATTTTGGGAGTATTCTGGTTGGAGGCGGCCCCTTCTAACAAATATACTCTTCTGCCCTGAGAAAATGGACTAGATGACAAGGACTAGATGACAAGGACCAGCCTGCCACTGAGGACTGCAGCTTCCAAGTAACAGAAAACATGGTCTTGAAACCCTAGCTTCTGCAGGATGGAAGTACTGAACTACAACCATAGCACAGCAGCAGCAAGCATTTATCTAGCGTAGAAAATGTCCTAAAACACTTCACAGAGGCGTATGAGAAAAATGGGCGTTGAGCCAAAGAAGAAGATATTAGGAGGGATGATCAAAAGCGTGGTCAATAAGATGGGTTGTAAAGATGGTCTTAAAGGAGGAGAGAGCAGTGAAGGGGTTTAGGGAGGGTGTGTGGGGCTAGACGACTGCAGGCACGACCGCCAAAGGTGAGGTGAAGAGAGGGGGAGATGCATAAAAGGCCAGAGTCAAAGGAATGACGAGATGCAGGGGGGGTGTTGGGGGTGATTGTATCGCTGGAGGAGGTTTCTAACATAGGGATGGTCAATGCTGTTGAGGGATTTAAATACAAGAATAAGAATTTTAAATTTGCGGTATTGGGGATCAAGAAACCTTTCCAGACTCGATAAACTCTCAGCAGAAGCCTGGTTTGAATAGCGCTGCCAAGATCCTCTTGAGTGTTTACATGGCTATGAAATGTCAAGGGTTTAGGATCCTTATTGTGGTTGTCTTTGAGAGAGGCATCCTGATGGGGGCCTCAGAATGATTTCCATCATTCAATGCCATCATCTAGAAGATGTGATGTGGAGATGCCGGTGATGGACAGCCTCAACCGGGATCTTGGGTTCATGTCACGCTACACGTAACCCCACCAGCAAAAAGGGAAAAAAAAGTTATGTTTTTAATATTCTCTCTCTCTCTCTCTCTCTGCCATTTGGGTTTCTTTCTGTCTGTCTGTGTAATTGACACAATGTATATCCAGTGTACTGGGATGTGCTGTTCTCCGTGACTGGCCTGTTTGAACAACAACGACACCTTTTGATTGGTGTGATGCTGTCCCAGCCTAGTATAAGATATGCGATTTGAGAACCTTTTCACTCATTCACCTGACGAAGGGGATAATCTCCGAAAGCTTGTGATTTTAAAATAAATTTGTTGGACTATAACCTGGTGCAAGATTCCTTACAATCATCTAGAAGAACTCCAAAAGGTTCAGTTTGAGGTCTGGGAGAAGGATGGAAATTCATGTGCTCATTGCATTTAAGTCCTTTAGTCACGAGCATGAGTGGTATATGCATTCAGCTGGGTGCTGCAATAGCTTCATTACAGTCCATCACAGACCATAATAACTCCTCTCAAAGGACTGATTTTTTTTCCCACTTGGAAATGGTATTGAAATAACAAAGAATGAAGTTCAAAGAGATCAACGTGTCTAACCCATGCAAAAGCTGTTGGAATGTTGAACTGTAGCCAAAACAGTAGAATACAAGTCAGAGGAAGTCAAACTGTATAGTGTCTCTGGTCAGATCACAGTTTGAACTCTTGGCAGTAGAGAAAAGAGTAATGAGGTTGATCCCTATTGTCAGAGAACTGAGTTACAAGACTGGAGAAAATTGAACTATTTGGTCATGAAAAGGGGTGACTGAAGGTGATCTTATAGAGGTCTATCAGATAATAAACACAATGGACAAAATAAATCCAGAAAATTATTTCAAACTAATTACAAAGTAGGACAAGGGGGCCCAGCTTTAAAATGATAAAAGGCAAATTTATTGATTGGTGTCAGGAAGTTCTTCACATAAAGAGTGATCAATATATGGAATGGACTTCTTGTCAGAGGAGTGGAGGCTGAAATCATAGAATTATTTTAAGAATAATTGGATGCTGCAATGGGGGACTATACAATCATCTTAGATGGATGAACAAAAATCCTGAATGGTCTTCCTCATCCATAATTATCTTGAGTATCAATTCTTTGGGTGGTAAGAAGCCTAAGATTGTAATTTTGTCTTTCGGCAGCATGGGTTTGTGTACTTGCCTTACAAATGAGCAGCACCTAAGATTCCATGGTTACCAAGTAGTAGCAGGGCCTATGGGCCCAGACACAAATGAGTCCTAGGTTGCAGCTCAGATTACCTACCTGGATTTACATACAGTAGAAATTGGGATGTGCTTGGTTAACCCTTTCTGAACAAATATACTCTATAGGGGTTACATTCCTCAGAAGCTAAATCGTGTTGAACAACAAGAAATGCTTAATTAATGACAGTGAATGACAAGACCAGTGCTCTCCAACAAATTCATAAGGGTCCTTGGCTCTTAGAAAGAATGTACTGTGTTGCCATCTGATCCAAGAGACCATAGAAAGGATCTCACTGCATGGAGGTTGGAAAAGCTGTGCTCTGGAATATCGAAGTATGCATGTCTCAACAAAATCTTATTTGCCACCAGGACAGCTCCAAGGTGAGTCAGTTCATGTCACTGTTACAGTATATCTAGAATTTGCTGTACAGAAAGAAGGCTTTAATGAACAAGTTCAATGGGAGGAAGTGTATTCCACATTGCACCAGCTAGCTAATGATAGGGCAGCAGACATGGACAGTATTCACTACTGAATTCCTTAATGCTGCTCTTGATAATGGTCTCGATCAGTAGTACCAGGAACTGACTTGCCTTGCAGCTGCCCTTTTGAGGCTGGTGAATATGATTCTGTTTGCGGCACACATATCCTCAATGTCCCAGAGTCCAGTTGTGGTTTCTATCCACAAGAGGTGAGATCCTAGTAATCCCAAAAACTACAGAGGAGTCTCGCAAGTTTGCTACACTTGCAAACACCTCCCTCCTCCAAGATGATCTGAAGCACTCAGGACCTCTCTTTCTATAGCAGGATCCATTTTTTCTAAAACTTGATTTTTCTTAAAATAAAAATATAGATTGCTGTGTTGCTACACTAAATGAACTTTGAGGTAGTCTAGTTCCTTGGAGTCCATATTCCAAAATGGTGGTTCTGGCAATAAAGTATATAAAGGTTAATAAAGTATATTTTTATCAATAAAGCTTTTTTAAAAACGCAGATTCTCGAGGCAAGCTTTGAGCAACAAATAATGACGTTTTTCATTACTTCAGTTGTGACACAGAGCTGCTTTAAATGAATAGTCATATGTCCAAATTGTACACTTTATCATGTTCAGAGCCTAGATTACCCAGTCAACTTTTGTATCAATGTAAGGAGTCTTACAACACCAACAGAGTACCCTTCGTCGTCCAGTATTTCCCCTGAGCGGAGAAACTACGCCATGTTCTTCGCAGCCTTCAACATGTCATCGATGACAACGAACACCTCGCTAAGGCCATCCCCACGCCTCCACTACTTGCCTTCAAACAGCCACCCAACCTCAAACAGACCATCGTTCGCAGCAAATTACCCAACTTTCAGGAGAACAGCGTCCATGACACCACACAACCCTGCCACGGCAAACTCTGCAAGACATGCCAGATCATCGACACAGATACCACCATCACACGAGAGGACACCACCCACCAGGTACATGGTTCATACTCCTGCGACTCGGCCAACGTTGTCTACCTCATACGTTGCAGGAAAGGATGCCCCGGAGCATGGTACATCGACGAGACCATGCAGACACTGTGACAACGGATGAATGGACACCGCGCAACAATCGCCAGACAGGAGGGTTCCCTCACAGTCGGGGAACACTTCAGCAGTCAAGGACATTCAGCCACCGATCTTCGGGTAAGCGTTCTCCAAGATGGCCTTCGAGACACACGACAACGCAAAATCGTTGAGCAGAAATTGATAGCCAAGTTCCGCACCCATGAGGACGGCCTCAACCGGGATCTTGGGTTCATGTCATGCTACATGTAACCCCACCAGCGAAAAAAAGTTATCTGTTTTTAATATAACTGGTCATTCTCTCTCTTTCTCTACCTTTCGGGTGTCTCTCTCTCTCTCTCTGTCTTTGTGTTCTGACCGTTTGTGTATTCAGTAGTCTTGTATGTAATGTTTCTCTGTCTGAACACCATTCCACTCCTTTGATTGCGTTGATTATATCTCTGCCGAGGGTGATAACGGGCAGTTGGAAAGATTATCTGTAATCACCAGGCATTGTTCTCTGACTATATATGCTGTACCGTTATGGAATCCTACACTCAACTGACGAAGGAGGAAAGCTCCGAAAGCTTGTGATTTCAAATAAAGCTGTTGGACTATAACCTGGTGTTGTAAGACTCCTTACATTTGTCCACCCCAGTCCATCACCGGCATCTCCACTTCATGGCAACTTTTGTATCGTAAGTTGTATTAACAATCTACAACTGACCACATATTGGAAGAAATGAGTCTAAAACTATTTACATTATGGAAAATTCTGCCCTACAGTCAAACGTCTGACAAATGATGCCATAGAGAATTTGTACTAATATTTCACTATTACCTCTAAAAGAACAGAGTTTTGTTGAAAACAGATTATTCACTTCACGAATATTGACTGAGTTACTAAAGCAGTCCATCTAGACTCTGTTTACACAGGGACGGCAACATTCATGCCAGAATAAATCTGACATTTGGAGAGGTCCAGAACAAATTTGGTATGTTACGCTTTGCCAAATTACATATTCTGATTTCAGACTGGCACGGAAAGCACGACTTTAGGGAATTGGGACTACTCTTTTATTGCTGTTATGAAATTGTGGAAAGCCAGCCAGCTTCACTACCAGGGCACTGCAAAGAATCTGAGGTCACCATCCAAAACACTATTAGGCTTGGGTATCATTTCAACAACATCACACATGCCGTTGCTCTCAGCTGCGCAATTTTCTGGAGGTATAAGTAGGGGCATTCTGAGTTACAGAAAGGACATTAAAGCCATACAGCACATTCAGTATAGATTCACCAGGATGATGCCAGAGGCAGGAAACTATAATTATGAAGAGAAACTTGCGATACTGGGGCTATTTCCACTGGAGCAGTAAAGACTAAAAGGAGTATTAATAGAGATTTTTCAAATTAGGACAAGTTTTGATAGAATAAATGAGGAAAGGTTATTTCCTCTGGTTGGAGAGTTTGCGGTGAGGGATCATCAATTTGAAATTATCACTAAGAGAATGTAGAGAGAGGCTAGGAGAAATTGGGTTGTTGGATTATGGAATGCTGCACCGCAGTGAATGGTTGAGGCAGACGCCATTGCATTTTTTAAGGCAAAATTGGATAAATATTTGAAAGCAAGTAAGTTATAAGGATAGGGGGAGAAAGCAGATCAGTGAGATTAGTTTTGCATTGCTCTAGCAAAGAGCTGGCACACAAACAATTGGGCCGAAGGTCTTGCATGCTGTAAACTTCTACAGTTCATAGGAACATTTTTTACAAACAGGAAAAGGATCTGTGGCCCAACAATCATTGTCTCTTTTTGATGGAACTCATTCTCACCTGCTCACATTTTCATCATATCCATTAATATCTTCTCTCTCCAGAAGTACATCAAGTGCCAGGGATTTTTATGCTGATACAAACAGCAACCACCAAAGATTAATTTTCCTTCTATGCTGCTTCAGGTCTTTAAGACCCACTCCCTCTTTTAAGCAATTACCCAATGCTCACCCACGATATATAAAACAACTAAAGCTGGAAACATGGCCAGACCCAGCAGAGATTAAATTGGGCATGTGCAAAACATGCACTACCCAAATTATGCTGGGGCAATCAGGGGACAAGAAAATTGTCCCCATTGTTTCTTCAATCACTGATCAAGTACATGTTAATCACGGCGCAGTTTCATTTTGGCTCTTAGTATTCTCATCATCAGTCCAAGGTTTGTAGTATAATCACAATGTTATAACAGCACATTGATAAGAATTCATATTTAGAATTAATTAATATTATCAATATGTTATACTGCAACAATTAATAGTAGCACTTGAGGGCTTTGCTATATGAGCTCTATCTTGAAACTTGGACAAGAAAACTTTTAAACTTACAAGATACTTTTCTCAATAAGGTAATGGTGCCAACAACATCAGCTAACCAATGCAGCCAAATAATCTGAAACTCTCTTTACGAGGAATTCATCTCCTGATGTTGTAAAAGGTTCAATACTTCATTTACAAGGCTCATGTGATGGCAGAGGCATAAATTAAAAGGCTGGCTCCTCACATAAAGACATGTATCAGTTCCTCAGATCCTACCCGTTCCCAGTCAATGGGCAGAAAATCTAGTCAAGTTATATTAAGAGATTATTAATTTGTGCAGTTTAGAGCCAAATTATGGGCATAAGAAATTAGTATCTGATTTAGTAATGCATCATTAATGATTTTAAAAATGAGGTTACCTTTTTGAGGTAAAGAAAGAACATAATATCCAACGAACATTGTATGTAGTTAAAAAGAGTAATTAAAAATTGAACACTTGAACAGAGGCAGAATCACCTAGTCACATGTCACAAACTGCCATGAATACTTTATTTACATTACCCTCTTGCCAGCTGTCTCAGCCCTGCTTTGGTATCAGTCCTGGTGGATAAATGAATTGGAAGTGATGCCTCTGGGGTTGCTGAAACTCCCTTAGAGATGGGTTTTACTGGTGCCTCTAGGTGCAGAGCTGCCCCCATTGGCAATAGAAATGGACTGTCTGGCCAAAATGTAGTTTTTCGCTCACTGGCCTTTGTGGATCCTTTCCAGCTAGAAAATAAAATCATGAACCGTAACTTCAAAATAACTCCACATGCACAGTTCCTTTTGTATTGTTCTAGTCTTGTGGAAACTTCCATGCAATGTAAAAGGGGTAATTTCATGAAGCTATTCTGTAATATAAAGATAGCGTATAGCAACAAAATAATATGTATAGTAGAGGGAACGTCCAGAATGATGACTACTTGGGAATGACAACATGGCAGTGATCTCTTGGAGAGGTTCAAAAAATGTCATAAACCACTTGAGCTGCACTCTAGTGCACTATGCAATTGCAAAACCTTGGCCTGAATGCCAGAAAGCTCTCCCACCAAGAGGACATTACAGCTGAGTTCAACCCTGTCCTGATCAGACATCCACACATGCATTTTCTAGCAAAATCACTGGATAACAGTCAAGAGTGATAACCTCCAAGCCCAGAAAAAGGTAGGCGGGAGGTGGTGGGTTCTGTTCTCGGGTGGGATGGCAGCCACCCAGGTTGTTTTTGTGGACGAGTCCTCTTGCTGCTGCCAGCCCTACAAAAATAAATAAAAACTTACCTTCTGTGCTCCTGAGGCTAGTCATGCCAACTGAAACAGTGCAAAGCATGCACTCCACCCAGTTCAGTCCTAAAATGGTAATTGGAGGCCTATGGACACAGATTTATATATTAAAAGGCCCTACCACTCCAGCCACCAAGCAGTAGGCCCTTGGAAAGATAGCATTGCCCACACCGTCAAAGGGAACAGGGTGATAAGTCATACCCCATCACTTTTGGGTTGCTACCGCTCCGTGTCGGCCCAGCGGGTGGCCTGCAAGTCTCCTTCTTTGTAGCCCAATGGGAAAACTGAGACTGACCAAGCTCATTTCATGTAGCACCCTTAAAACTGGCAGAGGGAAAACTTTCACCCTATTAGTCTGGCAGGATTTGAACCCATGAAAGGATAATGTTTCACCCATATATATCACAACAAGGCATACAATCTATATAGTTGCCTCCTTGATAAGAGAATAAATATGGCTATCAGTATATCACTCCTTAAAATACTACAATGGGCATGTGAGATGGCTGACACTGCATCAGAGTAAAATTAGCTGCGCCTCTGAATACATAAAGGTACAGCTTATACTGTTTCACAATATATGGGAAATAATATTCCTTTTATATATTATAAAGTGGAATTCTAGAAACATTCAGAATCAGACTTCATATAATATACTTGTAATGAATATTATATGAATATTATACAAAGGGTGGTAGAAGTTTGGAACTCTCTTCCGCAAACGGTAATTGATACTAGCTCAATTGCTAAATTTAAATCTGAGATAGATAGCTTTTTGGCAACCAAAGGTATTAAGGGATATTGGCCAAAGGCAGGTATATGGAGTTAGATCACAGATCAGCCATGATCTTATCAAATGGCGAAGCAGGCACGAGGGGCTGAATGGCCTACTCCTGTTCCTATGTTCCTATGAATAAAAAAGCAGTAAATCACATTACTTTTTTGATCGGTACGGAAATACTACCATATTTGTTAAAACAGACAGTAAACAGGAATGTAACCAAATGAGGATTTATTCTGTCTTTCTGGACATTGCTTATCTTTGTAACCCAGCATAAATTTTAAAAAAATATTTTTTTAATATACATTCAGATCTAGTATAGAAGGGGCAAAAGCAGTTCTGATCACAATTATAGTAAGACATAGAGTACTAGGAAATAATTTGCAGATATTATACGGTATGGATGGATGCACAGTGTAAACGATAATGTTGACATGTGTAACACCCCATTTAAACAGAAGCTGCACATCATCTATTTGGCTACTACATCCATCTAAGACGGTAAATGAATAACAGCTCCTCCAATCCCATGTCAGCCAGCTCCACTTCCACATAATGTACTGGTTCCTCTCCCATTGCATGCAGATACTCCATTCATTTTACAACAATACCGTCACACACCAATTCACAGCACCCCCAATTTTCCTACAGGTAATTTCTAGCCAAAAAATGAGGCTGCACTACCAGCATTTTGGGCCTTATATAAAAATTTTAATGATTTAAAACAGATCCCACAAAGGCTTTGGCCAGAACATTCACGTCATCCATATGAACTAGGCACATGGGAATCCTCAAACCCAGTTTTGCCATTATCATAAAATCGGAACTTACCTCTCTGATACGTGAACTGCATAGAAATCAACTTTCTTCAAAAAAAAATCTTTTATGTTTCCTTGCACCATACACAAAATATTCCTGCTGAGACATTCTGCTTTCTGAACACACCAATGTCACTTTATAACTGGTTTCCAGGAGAAGCATAATTGGATCTTCATTCTGATTTAGCCCTACGTCCTTACCTTTGCCCAGCACCGCCCCACAGCAGAATACCTATAATAAGGAGCTCATTGCAAGGGGAATTGCAGACATGATTCCCCCATGCTAACATCCGATGACACAATCTGTAGGAATTAACCCTAGCACAATGTGGGGGTACTGTAAAGTCCCTCCAGCCTCCATCATGACCAGTACTTCAATAGATACCACAGATAATGCCAATAATTTGGGCATAATTCCATTTAAATTAAACAGTATTTAAGTTTCCACAATATTTAAATTGGATTTCAATCCTAAGAATCTTTTTCCAATTGTTGGAGATTATAATATAATTATTATTTTTCTGCCAATATCATTATCTTAAAACTCTTACCACTAAGCGATTTAGCTGTTATATTACATTATAATTGCTAATAAACCTTGTTTTTCTTCCTGTCTGTTTCATGAAATTCAATCAAACATTACTGCATTACCAAAAATAATAAAGCACAAATCTACCCAAAACCTCGGCCCAGTTGTTACTAACTTTCTGTCTACATCACAATCTCAACCACTTCAGATCATAACCACTGCTCCCATTTTTTTGGACAGCAAGTCCTGGGAATGGTTCTGCTGTTGCCATTTACAGCTCCTCTAAACCCATCTTTTGTTTCTTTGCTTGTCCCATTACCACCCTCCTTACCTTGCACCATCATCCCTTTTGTCATTTAATCATTCCTGCCATCTATCACGGACCTACCCCTCTGTTCTTTCCTCCCCTCCCCTTCCTCCCCCGCACCCCCCCCCCACCCTTTGCCTGGCTCTGTACTTGCATAAAAACCGTTTAATCTTTCAGTTCTGATGAAAAGTCATCGACTTGAAACATTAACTCTGTTTCTTTCTCCGCAGATGCTGCCTGACTTGCTGAGTATTTCCAGCATTTTCTGGTTTTATTTCACTCACCATATATACCTGGGATAACCCAGCCTCATAACCCAACCCTTATCTCCCTCCGCTGGAAAGGAAGAAAAGGAGGTCAAACAGCGATGAATCATAGCTTGGTCAACAGCAGGGCAGGCCATGAAGGGAACCCCAGAGATATATGAAGCAGGAGGTTAGCTGAGGGAACCAGGTTTAAGGGGGATGGCCCACAAAAAGGTCTCAGCTGTATTATGAGTACATCCAAATTTAAGCTATAAAGAGCTAATATGACACTACTTGGCAGCTTGGATTCGGTGCTCATTAGCAATATTTCCCTTGTTTTATAATGACAGAAGTGTTACATTTTGCAATGCACAGTGTTGGTATTCTGCTGCTGAAATGGAGCAGTGTTTAAGGTGACCTGTCCCTTTGAGGTCACAAAGTCTAATTGCTAGAAGTAAATACAGCCCGAGGCATATATGAGTTAATTGCTGTTTAGATTTTCTAATGGGGGATGTTCCCCATCACCAGCATGTACTCATAAATCCGACCCCAGTGCGTATATTTTAGGGTAGCTCAAGACAATGCGTAGGTGTTAGTGTCGTATTATGTTTTGCATCACACTAGCTCCATAATAATACTGCTGATTTCTGAGAAATAAGCAGTTTTGTGTCTTTAGTGAGACTACCTTAAAGAGATGCCTTCACAATGCAAGTGCTGTAGAACAGAGCTGTCTTTTTAACTTGAAAAATTAAAGTTTAAAAAGTACTTGGGCAGTCCATGAATCACCTTTAAGTTCACTGCAGTAGAAATGAGTGGATTATCCTGTCAGCTCTTTTGCAACACCAGAACTTTTATCAAGCACTGGTAAGCAAAGCTCCATGAATGCAGTTATGTGCACACAATGTTAACAGGGCCGCCCGTCACTGCTACATTTTTTGGTTTTTTTACATTAGATACTTTCTCAGCACTACTGGCCACTCCTGTAAATGGCCTTTGCATTCCCTACACAGCTGTCCAATATCTAGGTAAATGTAGTGTGACCCAGGGGTTGAACAGAGAACCCATGTCACTGTACTCCAGTTTACTGGAATAAATCACATACCACCATCAAGTGATTTCCTTGTCTCGGGTGGACAGATAAATATACAATTTACCAGACTGGCTCAGACAAAATTATTGAATCTTAAACACGTAAATGAAGAATACTCAGTACAAACTGTATATTTACAGTAATTACACACTCTCCTCAATGTGAAAAACAGTAACAACTCTTCTATTGAACAGCCCTTCAACACTAAGCTGACCCTTTTACTTCTTACAGGTATGTACACTACCCATAGAGTTATTGATGAGCCCTGTCTCCCTGCCTGCTTCAAACTGAACACATTCTTTGTGTAATACTGTACTGCCCAAGATTTAATTCCAAATTTATTTGAAGATATCACAGAACAAAAGGAATTAAAAACTGTATTTCTGTTAACTACATTAGATGGCTAAACAGTCACGGATTCAAAATGGCATTTGCCCATACAAATATAGTTGGTAAGCAAACATGAACTGTAAACCAGCCCTTCAGGATGCTTGTAATGAAACAGAATGGTTTGATCCATTATTAATTCCAAACACTTTCAACAACTTGTGACTGCAGGAAATTAACACATATCCAATTAGCTATTAGGACATTGTGGATAGAATAATGCTGAGGCTCTGAATTTACACCAGAATGATATGAGGGCTTAAAGGGTTAAATTATGAGGACAAATTTCATAAACTTGGCTTGTATTGCCTTGAGTTTGGAAAGTTGAGGGGTGAAATAATCGAGGTGTTTAAAATTATAAAGGGATTCGATAGGGAAGGTGCAGTGAAACTATTTTCTCTGGTTGGGGAATCCAGAAGAAGTGGGCATAATCTTAAAATTAGAGCTGGGTAATTTAGGAGTGAAATCAAGAAGCACTTTTTCTCATAAAGAGTAGTGGAAATCTAGAAATCTGGAACTCGCTCCCCCAAAAAGGCTGTGGATTCTGAGTCAATTGAAAAACTCAAAACTGAGATCGCTAGATTTTTATTAGGTAAGGGTATCAAGAGATATGGAACAAAGGCTGGTAAATGGAGTTACAGTACAGATCAGACATAATCTAATTGAATGACCCAAGGGGCTGATGTTCCTATGTTAACAGATACTAGCATATTTAACCAGCTTTTGGACCACAGGAACACCCTATCTGTAAAATTTATCAGACAATCATGTGTGTTCTCTATAGCTTGAAGAATCAGCTGACATACCTAATTGTAACCCTGTATGTACCATACATCAAGAAAGAATCCAACAAATAATCCATCATAGACAAATATGCTTTCCTCCTATCACAAGCAATAATTGATACTAACTTGGAAACCTCACTCAGATGCTTCAAGGTGAGCTGGCATGGGAAATAGAAAATATCACAGTGGTAGGGAAACTCATTTGAGTTGTTGGCTGAGGCACATCATTGGGGCAGAGTAGAGGAAATGTTACTGTACAGCACACTATGCTACATAGAAACTTAACTGGACCAGCCATATAAATACTGTGGCTGCAAGAGCAGGTCAGAGGCTGGGTATTCTGCAGCGAGTGACTCACCTCCTGACTCCCCAAAGCCTTTCCACCATCTACAAGGCACAAGTCAGGAGTGTGATGGAATACTCTCCACATGCCTGGATGAGTGCAGCTCCAAAAACACTCAAGAAGCTCAACACCATCCAGGACAAAGCAGCCCGCTTGATTGGCACCCCATCCACCACCCTAAACATTCACTCCCTTCACCACCGGCACACAGTGGCTGCAGTGTGCACCATCCACAGGATGCACTGCAGCAACTTGCCAAGGCTTCTTCGACAGCATCTCCCAAACCCGCGACCTCTACCACCTAGAAGGACAAGAGCAGCAGGTACATGGGAACAACACCACCTGCACGTTCCCCTCCAAGTCACACACCATCCTGACTTGGAAATATATCACCGTTCCTGCATCGTCGCTGGGTCAAAATCCTGGAACTCCCTTCCTAACAGCACTGTGGGAGAACCTTCACCACATGGACTGCAGTGGTTCAAGAAGGAGGCTCACCACCACCTTCTCAAGGGCAATTAGGGATGGGCAATAAATGCCGGCCTCGCCATTGACGCCCACATCCCATGAATGAATAAAAAAAATACGGCCTGAGTGCTTGATACTGACAGAAGGGTCCAATTTTAACTTGCCTAAATCGGCATTAACGGGCGGCAACGGCCACAAAATGGGATCTGTAGACTTACAAAATGGAGTCTATAGACTTACCGTCCTGTTAATGTCGAAACTCTGACGTACATAGGACCTCGATTGCTATCTTATGACAGAACTGGTCGGACAATGTGCCAAGCACTCTCCGGCCAGTTTTAATGGTGATACAGCCAGAGAGGCCCCGAGATGATAAGTTTTAAATTATTTTTGTGGGGCCAGGAATAGCAGGGGTGTGCCTCTGGGCCCCACAAAAATAATCTGGGCCTAATTTTGCTGTCAACCAAGCCTCCCGATATTACATTGGCATGAATTTGGCAAGCTGAATTGTGATGCCATTTTGGGGATGGGCACCTTGCCGGTTCAATTTAAATGAAGCTCGGGCCTCCAAATGGATCCGGACTTTTCATTGCCGGCTCGCTCCGTCCGGTTGGCCGCCCAAAAATTAAAATCGACCCGAGAGCCTTAAATGGGAAAATGCTCCATTCGCTAGCACTAACATCCTGCCGCATTATGAATAGAAAAATCAACCAAAAACATTAAAAGGAAAACAGCAACAAGTTATAGTTACTCCAATTGTCCATAATTCTACATGTAACATACTTCAAGTCAGTTATCCTTTGATAAGTAGGCAGTAACAGAAGAACAATGCAATGATTTGGAACTGGCTTACACCTTTACAGAGCTTTGGTAGAACTGTAATATTAAAATAATAAAATATAAAATTGCCATATAATAGGAATCAATTGGCCAACAAGCATCTAGCATTTAACATTTAGTTGCTCGACTAATATTTTGGTTACCTGGGTTACAGACTCACTGTGAATTTGTCCCATATCTGCAGTTCTGTTACATTCTTAGATTCATTCAATTTTATACGATGTAAGATTAATAAATCACATTGGATAACTTTTTGCAGATGTTAAGTGATAGATATCCCCATAAACATTGCTGAGAAGGTCAGTGGGATGAGGTGGAAACTTCCATTCTTCATTTGTTTATGTCACCACCCATTCATTCAACACTACAGCTGTATCCTACCACTCACACCCTTAGTACAATTCTCAAGTTACCGCCAAGAGAAATACCATGGTCTAAGATTACAGCTGAAACAACACAAAAAAATGGATGAAGACAAAAGATGTCTAAAATCTGAAGCGGACTCCTTCATTAAAGCTCTCATTTCTCTCAATATTTACTGACTACCTGTTATTTTCTTGATTTCATATATTTAAAATGAGTTATGAGGGGGTGGGGATGCTAGTAGCAAGTACTGTAGAGTGTTGGACACCTCCCCCACCTTCAGAAGGCCCTAGTTGATCTAGTGGAAGATAATTGGACTTCTGTTGAAAAAATCCTGGTCCTACTCAGATCCTCTGATCTGATTGAGGCCTAGTTGCCACCAGGAGACCCATCAAAAAGTAAGGCTTTGCCTTCCACAGGGCCAGTAATAAGACTTTTGGGGTTTGAGACCGCCTGCAGGCTCTTTTTAGATAGTAACTAGATGCTCCGGAAGCCAGCATTCATTACCGCTGCAGCAGGCCTGCAGAGCAGCTGGATTTGCAGCTGTTTACACCGAGGGGGCTGCTCCACATTCTGCCAAACTAATGACTTGAACCCACAAATATGACGATGGGGGTGAGGGGGGGGGGTTGTCAGGTCAGCCGGAGGGCACTTCAGGTTGACCTTACTTTGCACAATTCCCTCACCAAATAGTTAAACTGTGTTTGGCCTGAGGCTATGGTCATATAACAACAATTAGCTTTGTGACCATTAAGCGACACAGCTCCATTTTAGCAACAGAACATTAATTGTGCCTTCATGGTATAACCTGCTTTGAAACGCAAAGCCAGGCAGGATGCCAAAGTAAAGTTTGAGGAAAGGTACAAGACAGAAAAGAACAAATGATTCTTCCAAAAGCTGTGATTCTAAATTGTGTATCAATATAAATAAATATTCATTTAACAAAAACAAAATCTCTTTATAAAATAGCACACTTACCATGACCAATACCATGGGCGATCCATTAGCAATATAATAAAAATAGTACAATACTGAACATTTCCTGCCCATTATGTTACATTTACTGTGTCACTCTTCTGGTGCCACATTTTGTGATTTGCTCAAATTTCATATTATTGAAACAAGTCAAAACTGAGTAGATAAAGAATGTACGAATGAAAAGTCTATGAATCCACAGAGCTATTTTCAATCCTCAATCTTGTACAAATCTGGATGCAGGACAATTCACAAACTACCAGGCTAAACCCAGAGTTTCAGGAACAGGTGAGATCTCAGGACTATAGGCCATCACTTTCCAATAATCAACAGCTATAAATGTTTTAGCTATTTGCTGTAGTGATCGTCACTTACAATAACTTGAACAGGAAGGTAAAATGTAATTCTCTCTAAGTATCAGTGTACAGTTTGAAGGACCTGGTGACATTCAAGCTGTCTCTAAGATTTCCACAAAATGTACTGTATTCCTTTAATTAAAAATGAGTGATGTACAGGTCAGTTTGGCTACAATTCTCTGACTCCTGAACAGACAACAATGGGCTTGATTTCATTGTTGGATCATTATTTGAGTCACTGATCACTACTGACTGTGAAACACATCAGTGTGTTACATGGGCTGGATGGTTCAGTTAGTTAGAATATTGTCCTTAAACCTCTGGAGCTGAACTAGGAATTCAGCCTAAACTGTTGGAACTGAGTATGTACTATACTATCTACTGGATGCACTGCTGCAACTTACCAAGCTGCTTCAACAGTACCTTCAAGCCCACTGATCTCTGCCACCAGGAAGGACAAGAGCAGCAATATCATGGGCTGGTAACACCAAGTCACATACCATCCTTATTTGGACGTATATCGTCATTCATTCATCGTTGCTAATTCTGCCCTCCCTATCATCAAATACAAGGGCCGCCAGTATAAACGAGGTGGGCCCTGATACTTGAAGATGATGGAAGTGTTGAGATTTAACAAGGAAACAAAATTCAAATTGAGCAAATGAGTTGAAGATGAGACTAGCATCAATTTGCAGGAATGGAGGGTTGAAGGGGTTTGCGGTGGAGCGGGGGTAGGGGGGGAAGAGGAAGAAGAGTGGAGGGGAAATGAGGGGAGAGAAGAGAGGAGGAGAGTGGTAAGGAGAAGATGAGGGAGAGGGTATGTAGAGAGGGAAATGAGGGGAGGGTCAAGAGAGATTAGAGATGGGAGGGGAAAGAGGGAGGTGGAAGAAGCAAAGGAGACGGGAGCTGCTGGTGGGTGGTTCCTGGATTTCTCTGCCTAACACCATCGTGGGGCCACCATCACCACAAGGATTACAGCAATTCAAGAAGAAGGCCCACCACCACTTTCTCAGGGTAACCAGGGAAGGGCAATAAATGTTCATAAAACTGCAGAGTATTAATAAAGCTAATAAAAATGTGCAGATAATAGTTGGGGCAATATGACAGATTTTTGTGGCACTGAATCTCTCTGGCCAAACTGGGAATTGATATGAGACTGTGGTACCAACTGGACATACTTTTAAAATATCAATGGTGTTTATTATGTTCTGCTATATAAATATAAATTTGAATTCATAATGGTGACATTTGGGATTTATTTTAGGCTATTTCTGCCAAAGTCAGCACAAAAGGGGAAAATGAGCCAAGTTATGTTTCCATTGGGACATTTCAAATTATATAATTCTTGTACAATTACTTTCTCTGTGTTGAATTTGATTAATATGATTTGTTTATTTTGAGCGGCACCAAGATGGTTCATTCCAACTCTGGCCGTCCCCAATGATATACAAACAGCACCAAGGGTTGCTGATGAGTGACAATCTCATTCTGTTGCACCATTAGACAATATTGCAACATCCCTTAATCATGAACAACCTGAGCTTTAATAAAAATGAACTGCTGCATATTACAGAATTGCATATTCTTCTCATTTGTATTGCTTTTTATAGACAAATACACCTAGTGATTAATAACTTATGATGAGCTTTAGACAATGAACAGGATTCAAGACAGTAATTGTACTTAGAACATATCTGTGGCTAGAGAACACAAATTTTCTTTGATGGTGTCCAATGGAATAAGAGATGGGCTACATAAGAAAATAAGAAAACACTAGTCATCTTCCGTTGCACTTCACACAATGTGTCAACAGGGCCACTAGTTTAAAATGTCTGTCGTCGCCTGTTGCAAGCTGCTTAACACATAGTAATCACATTATCTCTTCAAATAATACTTATGTATAACACTATCTGATTATTCTACTGTACTGTACATCACAAACAGACAGGTTATTGTCATATCAAAACATTAAATTAAGTGTAAAAAGACTAACATTTTCATTACTTAAACTAAGGCACCCAGAAATCTTTTTAAGTAAAAGAAACAGTCTGTTTGAAGCAAATATCCACCTCCCTGCAGAAGGCCAGCCCAACTCAGCTGAGGTCATAGGTGACCTGGAGCAATGACCACACAGCAAGCAATGGGGGGAAGAGAGGAGGAGGAAAGTGGAGGCGAGAGAGGAGCTAAGGGGATGTAGCAAGGGAAGGGGAAAAGGAAAGGGAGGAAAGGGCATGAGAGAAAAGGAAAAGAAAGGAGGGCCAAAAATCACATAGAATATAAAATACAGACACAAAAATAACATACGAGAAAACAAACAATAAAAACAGAAAGAACCAAATAAGAGCAAATTAAAAAAGAAACAGCAGTAACAAAAATCCCAGATGACAGTGAGGGGGCTATGTGGGTAGAAGTGCATTTGTGTTACGATCTTCAAGGGATCAATTAAAAAATTCTGAAATTCTCAGGTTTTGGACATCGGGGCCGATTTTGACTTTTGGGCAATGGATTGGCAGAGTGCAGCCCCTGATCGCCCATACCCACGCCAAAGACGTGGCCGTCGAACCCTAAGGCTCCAATTGGGCATCCCAAAACAGCTCACCAGAATGAGGCCTCCCAATATTGGCCTGCCCTGGCTGCCAGTAAGTTAAGTGCAGGGTGGGGTGGGGGTGGGGAGGTTGTTGCGATAGTGGAGAGTGGGAGTCCTGGGTGCAATGGCCCAGATTATTATTATGGAGCCTTGAGGAACAATCCTGCTCCTCCAGGCTCCATAAAAAGAATTCTATATTTACCTTGGTTGGGCGTCTTCGTGTGTGCATGGAGCATACTCCAATCAGTTCTGATCTAAAGCGCCTTGGGACGTTTTGCTACATAAAAGGCACTATATAAATGCAAGTTGTTGTTGTTGTAAAATAGCAATCGGGGTCCTAGGACCCCAAATTGCATAGTAAAAGGGGCCTATGGCCTGGGACAGGTGGGCGCATTGTGTGCCCAGCGGTCGGCCCCTTTCAAAATGTCGCCGGCCTCTTTGTCGGTAATGATGGGGCAGTAAGGCTACTGACCCAATTTTGAGACTGTTAACGTCCTGCTAATGCCAGGCGATAGAAGTGAAAATTGACCCCTATTATTTTGATTTCAGAAATAGATGAAAGTATAATGCAAATCAAAGTGTATTGCAAGTTATCTGCTGCACGTTGTTTGTCTTTGTGTAATTAAATATCACCATATGAATAAATATGTATTATTAGTTTTAGCCTGAATAATACGGCCTGACAGGCTAGTGTTTTCTGGCTTTCGAGAGAACAGGACTGTAGGGTTGACAGCACGTGCAAGACATTAATAAACTTGCAGAATGGACATATAATTGGTAAATGAATTTCAATATAGGTAAGTGTGAGGTATTACATTTTGGTATGAAGAGTAAAGAGGCCACATACTGCTTAGATAATAAGAGTCTAAATGGGTTAGAGGAGCAAAGGGATCTAGGGTACATAAATCACTAAAAGTAGCGACACAGGTTAATAAGGCCATAAAAAAAGCAAACCAAGCGCTGGGTTCATTTCTTGAGGGATAGAATTGAAAAAAAGAGAAGTTATGTTAAACTTGTATGGAACCTTGATTAGACCACACTTGGAGTACTGTGCACCATTCTGGTTTCCATATTATAAAAAGGATATAGAAGCATTGGAGAAGGTGCATAAAAGATTCACAAGGATGATACCAGAGCTGAGAGGATATACTGATCAGGAAAGGCTGAACAGGCTGGGTTCTTTTCTCTAGAAAAGAGAAGGCTGAGGAGTGACCTGATAGAGGTCTTTAAAATAATGAAAGGGTTTGATAGGGTAGACGTAGAGAAAATGTTTCCACTTGTGGCGGTGTCCAAAACTAGAGGTCATAAATATAAGATAATCACTAATAAATCCAATGGGTATCAGGAGAAACATCTTTACCCAAAGAGTGGTTAGAATGTGGAATGCACTAATACAAAGAGTTCTTGAGGCAAATGGCATAGATGCATTTAAAGGGAAATGAGGGAGAAAAGAATAGAAGGATATGCTGATAGGGTTAGATGAAGATGGGTGGGAGGAGGCATGTGTGGAGCATTAACGCCGGCATAGATCAGTGGGGCCGAATAGCTTGTTACTATGCTGTAGATTCAATGTAACTCAAAGTAACATCAGATGTGAAATATCTCAGCAAAAGGGTAATTGTTACCCTATTGATCCTGTTGCATGTTACTCCCATTCACAGCATGTATAAAGGGGTAAGTTTCTGATCATAGGAGACTTAAGATCTCGCTATGAAAACTGCATTTTGCTGTAAACATGAATAAAGAACTGAGAGCGCGCACAAGTTACAACACACCAGATAGAAATGTGGAAGGGATGAAAGGGGAAGATGATACATTTATGAATCAGTGAATAATAGAACATTCAATTAACTGTCATAGCCGTCTGGAGATCTATATATGAGTTATGATGATTATGATCCTTTCTATTGCCAAACCAATTATTTGGGTGCGTTTTATGGGCAGATTAATGAGCAAAGACCATATGACATTGCTGGCTGCTGAACCAAAAAATCTGCTTTCTTTCACAAACCTGACATTTAAATGGAAATATCAAATTTGCCTAACTTGTCACCCTCAAATAATTTGGGCGCCAATCCAATTTATCCATTAGATTGTCCTATTTACATGAGTCCTCTTGCTCACTGGCTTCTTTAAAAATATAACATTTATCTGTATTATTAAAAATCTTTTCTTTAGCACATGCCTGTAGTGTCAAAGGCAAATGTTCATGATTTGTTCAAACAACATTTATCTGTTGTTTGGTCCAAATATTACATTGGCTACCTATTAACAATGAGAAAGTATCATAAAATAATCCAATCAAATCACTCATTTTTTTCAATCCAAGCAATATGGAACCAGCAACTATCACAAAACAAACAATCAAATTACTCAAAACATCTTTTCAAACTTTGTTTGGGCCTCCATTTTCTTTCATGACTCAGGCCAGTATCTACAGCTAATGTTTATATGTATAACTTCACATATACATTTTACATGTAAATAAATATTACACATTTATAATACAACAGAAATAAAAATTACATAATCTTGAAAAAAGTTGCCCATAAAATGAATCATTTAGGCCTAGAAATTCCTCTTGGCCAAAATACCAGTGGAAGTGTGGTGGGGCAGGACTTCCATTCACTGTAAGGAGGCATCCGTGACTCGGCCAACATTGTCTACCTCATACGTTGCAGGAAAGGATGCATGGTACATTGGCGAGACCATGCAGACACTGTGACAACGGATGAACGGACACCGCGCAACAATCGCCAGACAGGAGGGTTCCCTCCCAGTCGGGGAACACTTCAGCAGTCAAGGACATTCAGCCACCGATCTTCGGGTAAGCGTTCTCCAAGGCGGCCTTCGAGACACACGCCAACGCAAAATCGTCGAGCAGAAATTGATAGCCAAGTTCCGTACCCATGAGGACGGCCTCAACCGGGATCTTGGGTTCATGTCACGCTACACGTAACCCCACCAGCAGGAAAAAAAAGTTATCTGTTTTTAATACAACTGGAAATTCTCTCTCTCACTCTCTCTCTCTGCCTTTCGGGTCTCTTTCTCTCTGTCTGTGTAATTTGACCCATTGTGTATTCAGTATACTGGGACCTACTGTTTTCCGTGGCTAACCTGTCTGAACACCAACGACACCTTTGATTGGTGTGATGGTGTCCCAGCCTAATATAAGATATACGATTTGAGAACCTCTCATTCACTCCCTCACCTGACGAAGGAGATAATCTCCGAAAGCTTGTGATTTTAAAATAAAATTGTTGGACTATAACCCGGTGTTGTAAGATTCTTTACATAGATATTATTGTGGCCATATTTGAACAGCCTGATTTATTTGACACGTAGAATATATTGACTAAGTCAGTCTGGCCAGACCTGGGAGTGCGCCATGGAGCAAGTCAGGAAGCACGAAAAGTGCCTCAACTTCCTGTCCAGTTGTCATAATAGCTTTCTGAATAAATAGTTATTTATTTGCAGTCCCTCAGTGGATATAATTACTGATGAAAACATATGGCTTTGAAAACAATAATAAGCTCAGATTCTGGACATTGTTTTCATAACACTGAGTATGTGCTTGATATAAGTTGGCAATGGATAGTCTCAACATGGTGTATTGGCAGTGTTGACGTGGCATTTGAAAGTGCTAACAGTGTTGGTTGGCTCAGAAACACTGCATGCAATGTATTTTAACACAATCACCAAAGTAACATATGTGGCCTAAGAATGGCAAGCTGTACCA
Organism: Heptranchias perlo; assembly: GCF_035084215.1. Lineage (NCBI taxonomy): Eukaryota > Metazoa > Chordata > Chondrichthyes > Hexanchiformes > Hexanchidae > Heptranchias > Heptranchias perlo. Next base: position 47,056,895 of record NC_090339.1, on the reverse strand, counting down.
GTAAGACCGCAATTTTGTTTCCACTCCAGGATTCTCTTCTCTGCTGAAGGTAGTTATTTGTACTGAGATGCAATTCCACATGTTATTGGCAGCCGTCCAATATCTCACCCACATTACCATTTTTCACAGGTAAGCCTAGGCAGTGAGTGTTGGCAGCCTAGTTGACTGTGGGGGATATTGCAGCTGAGTCCAATCCGGTGTTGAACCAACTTCCACACACACACACTTTCTAGCTGGGGCCTTTAAATAATGATCAGAAGCAAGAACAAAGATTTTTCCCTTCACATGCCTGGGAAGTGTGATGCCAATTACCATTCCCACTGCCCTCAGCTATCTCAACACAGATCAGGCATTGAACTTGGAATCTTGTAAGGTCCAGCACCAGTCCATACAGTGTATGTAAACCGAGCCAGCAGGTGAACTGGTAAGGTGGCTCTCTTAACCTTTCACCACGTTTTAAAAATACTCAGAAGTCAAGAACTTCTAAAGGGAAACTAAATCTGAGGCAAATAAGTATAACATTGGCCTAGAAAATTCACAGGAGGATGGAAGGTGCACCCGGCCTCCATCGCTGACCCTGACAAAGTTTGAGGGGCCAGGGGGAGGGGCTATGAGTAGCAGGCCTTTGGTGGTGTGGGGGTCTATCTGGGGCATGGTGGCTACTAAGAAGGCCAGACACATCTGCTGAAGCTTGCCGTGAGGGGGGACGTGCCAGAAATGGGAGGAGGTTGCCCCCGTTTTCCACGTGCCACAAGGCCATTGTAATATTTTTTAAAATAAAGAACCCTTGGTGCAAATAAAATAATATCCTAAGTTCTTCTTTCATTCTTTTGGTGATGATCTTAAATATATGTCTTCTAGTTTCTGACTCACTAAGCAGTAGAAATCGCTTCTCTCAATTTACTTCATCAAAAGCTCTCATAATTTTGAACAACTCTATTAGATCTCCTCTGAATCTTCTTTGTTCTAGTGAAAGAGCTCCAATTTAATGCCTGTCAACACTGGTACCATCTTGATGAATTTTTTCTGCATCATCTCCATGGTCTTGATATCCTTCCTAAGGGAAGTTGGCAAAAACTGGACATAATAGTCTAACTGCAGTCTAACCAAAAATTTGGGTTGCACTTTATTTAAACAAGCAAATTTATCAGGTGGCAAAGTTGGTTTAATAAGTTTCATATTTTCTTAACAAAAATATTCCATATTGTATTAATTCACTGATATGATTTGCATTCAGTGAATTGTCTACTGTTTTAATGTTATCATAGTCTCAAGATAAGGGGTCAGGCATTTAGGACCAAGATGAGGAAACATTTCTTTACTCAGAGGGTTGTGAATCTTTGGGATTCTCTACCCCAGAGGGCTGTGGGTGTTCAGTCGTTGAATATATTCAAGACTGAGATCGATGAATTTTTGGACACTAAGGGAATCAAGGGATATGGGGATAGGGCGGAGAAGTGGATTTGAGGTAGAAGATCAGTCATGATCTCACACTCTACATCAGGCTTTGTAAGTCAGAAGAGAATCTGGACCTCTGGCAAAGATAGCAGTAGTCAGAGCTCCCATCAAAGCTATCCGAGCTATCACCAGAAGCTCCATCGTTGTGGGACCCCTGCAGTGCTCATAGAACTGACCACATGCTCCTTTGTTGACTGAATGGACCTGATGCCGTGTGCAAAGACAGCACACAAGTTGGAGTTGGACTCCTCCATGTTCTCCGACATTGTGCGCAAACTTGCTGACAGGCAAGCCAGTATACTTAGAAGATCCTCGTTAATTGCCCTCAGTCTTCTTATGAATGCTGAGCCCTCAATGTCTGCATCTGTACTCTCCGCAGCAGGGTTAGGATGAGAACATTCCCTCCGGCAAGCTGCTTCCTGTGTAATCCTATCCCCTGCCATTGCTCTTGCGCATCTCCATGTATACCCTCTGAACTACATGGGATGCCAGTCTCTGAGCTGGAGTCTGCAAGTGTAAGGTTGAGTGATGCTTCCTCTTTTGCTGTGCTGCCTTCTTCTTCTGCTCCCTGAGGGCTGAAAGCAGCTTCTGGAACTGAAATGGAAGAAAGGGACAGGGTTAGCTTTTGGTGACACGGGTAATCAGAGAAAGATGAGTAGCTTCTGAAAGCAGCAGCAGTTTGTCATGCATAGTGTGTGAGAGTGAGATTTAAGTGTCAAGGGAATGAGGGAAAAATGGTTCAAACCCTGCAGAACTTGTTCTCCAGCTTCGTCAGACCACCACGTTCCTGACATGCCCCCTGCTCACGATGTCCATCTGTTCTTCAAGTGGAGACAGCACATGGATGAAGTATAGCCCTCATCTTGTGGCTGCTGGCTCCATGTAATTGCGTGCGACCTTGACCTACAAGAAAGAAGGGAGTGTGTCAGTGTTAGAGTAGTGAGGTGTTTGGAGGATCAGCATGTCAGGGTAGAATAGTATTGCTGGTGTATAAAATATGGCAGAGGGGTGAGGAGCTGAAAGAAGTCTAACATCTGTTGTGGGGAAAATGCTGGAGTCTATAATTAAGGATAGGGTGACTGAACACCTCGAGAATTTTCAGTTAATCAGAGAGAGCCAGCATGGATTTGTGAAAGGTAGGTCGTGCCTGACAAACCTGATTGAATTTTTTGAAGAGGTGACTAAAGTAGTGGACAGGGGAATGTCAATGGATGTTATTTATATGGACTTCCAGAAGGCTTTTGATAAGGTCCCACATAAGAGACTGCTAGCCAAAAAAGAAGCCCATGGAATCGAGGGAAAAGTACGGACTTGGTTAGGAAGTTGGCTGAGTAAAAGGCGACAGAGAGTAGGGATAATGGGTAGGTACTCACATTGGCAGGATGTGACTAGTGGAGTCCCGCAGGGATCTGTCTTAGGGCTTCAATTATTCATAATATTTATTAACGACTTAGATGAAGGCATAGAAAGTCTCATATCTAAGTTTGCCGATGACACAAAGATTGGTGGCATTGTAAGCAGTGTAGATGAGAACATAAAATTACAAAGCGATATTGATAGATTAGGTGAATGGGCAAAACTGTGGCAGATGGAATTCAATGAAGACAAATGTGAGGTCATCCACTTTGGATCAAAAAAGGATAGAACAGGGTACTTTCTAAATGGTAAAAGTTAAAAACAGTGGATGTCCAAAGGGACTTAGGGGTTCAGGTACATAGATCATTGAAGTGTCATGAACAGGTGCAGAAAATAATCAATAAGGCTAATGGAATGCTGGCCTTTATATCTAGAGGACTAGAGTACAAGGTGGCAGAAGTTATGCTGCAGCTATACAAAACCCTGGTTAGACCGCACCTGGAGTACTGTGAGCAGTTCTGGGCACCGCACCTTTGGAAGGACATATTGGCTTTGGAGGGAGTGCAGCGTAGGTTTACTAGAATGATACCCGGACTTCAAGAGTTAAGTTACGAGGAGAGATTACACAAATTGGGGTTGTATTCTCTGGAGTTTCGAAGGTTAAGGGGTGATCTGATCAAAATTTATAAGATATTAAGGGGAACGGATAGGGTGGATAAAGAGAATCTATTTCCACTGGTTGGGGATTTTAGGAGTAGGGGGCACAGTCTAAAAATTAGAGCCAGACCTTTCAGGAGCGAGATTAGAAAACATTTCTACACACAAAGGGTGGTATAAGTTTTAGAACTCTCTTCCGCAAACAGCAATTGATACTAGCTCAATTGCTGAATTTAAATCTGAGATAGATAGCTTTTTGGCAATCAAAGGTATTAAGGGATATGTGCCAAAGGCGGGTATATGGAGTTAGATCACAGATCAGCCATGATCTTATCAAATGGTGGAGCAGGCACGAGGGGCTGAATGGCCTATTCCTGTTCCTATATTCCTATGTTCCTAAGTAATAGTGAGGAAAGTAGCAGGTGCAGAGTGCTGTAGTAGGAGCAGGAGGTGGATTGAAGTGTGCTGCAGTAATTGCAGGAAAGTGCTGTTAATGGGGGAAGGGAAGGGTTGTGAGTGCTAGTGCAAGACTAAGCAAAGAGTAATAAGAGATATGAGTTAGGAGGCTTACCTTAGCTAACTTGTATGGTTATTGAACTTTTTCCTGCATTGCAGTCATGTCCTGGGGGTGATGCTTCCCTGCCACCTCTGCCCACTCATGCCAGGCAGCTTGCCTTGATATATTCCTGCCATCTGGTTGATAGAAGATGTTTCTTCTCCTGCCGACCTCCTCCACTAATACCTTCAATTCAGTGTCGACAATCTTCAGTTACGGCTGCCTGCAGTCAAAGTGCACCTCCCCTTTAAGAGGTGCAGGCTTAAATGGTGTTAGCAACCCGTGATATTGACACCTCCCTTAGGCAAGCTGCCAATGAACAAAGTGAGTAATGCTGGCAGCCCTCCTGTTTTAATTAGATTAATCAGGGGGACCAATTTGGGGCCATAGTTGCTTCCATGTGATCTGGTGCACATTCTTGAGCACAGCGTCCATTCTGCACTCGAAAATGGGCTTAAACCAATTTCTACCCCAAATACTCCTATTGGTATATTTCTCCACAATTTGATATGCCATTAATAACTACTGTTTCTTCACTACATTTAGCACTAGGAGGAGATTGGAGCTACAGGTGTCCATTTTTCCTATGATGATTAACGTGCTGAAATAAATTGCTAATAGTGGCATTAGTATAAACAGCAGATTGTTCCTCTATAGTTTTATCTACTGCGTATGACAGAACATTTGGACATTAAGCAAAAGCTTTGTAAACAGATATGGATATTTTAATGCAATACTGTCTTGCTTCTTACTGACATAGATCTCCTAGTACTATGGTTCAGATCATGAAAAACCTGTTGAGATAAAAAATGCATATCGACAAGTTTAAATTACTGAATGGATATTAGTGCATATATGAATTTTAATATTGTCAAGTTTGTCTGGAAAGCTGACTTCAAAGAAAATTAAATGGTTAAGAACAGGAGTTTGTTGCAATTCCGAAGTTTATTTCTGAGTGTGAGACTGGGTCAGATGAAGGGCCTTCTTGACATGAGACTTACATTATATACATCAAGAACAATTCCAGTCAACAAGATCCCCCCAGGAGAATGAGAGATTGAAGAAAGGTGGAATATGCCAATCAAGAGACTGCTATTTTCTCAGGACATATCTCAAAAAGATTAGCTAACCCATTAATCACATGGCTGATTGGGTTTTCTGTTTAAAATTGTTGTCATCGCATTTGCAAAATTTATTTGTGCTTTATATTTTCACATATTGCACATAAATATACTTGAATCACTGTACAATTTCTGGTCTAAGTTTAATATTCCTCCTAGAGTGTTGCAGCACAGCATGATACTACATTTAATCCATCACACAGACTACTGCAAATAGAGTCATTGTTAATCATTTGGGCGATGCAACTCTGTAAGAGCAGATTACTGAAAACATACAGATGCTGGGTGTAGGCGGCAGGGTCTGCTTGCAAGAACTGCTGTGAAATAGTTCCATAAAATATAAATTGCTAGGGCCTTTATAAGCAGCAGTAGATTAATTTGTAAATTTGTAACAAGCATGTGCCTAACTGATACTTAATTGACTTTAGGCATCACAGTGGCATTGAGATACCAACCCCAACAGTGCTACTGCAGGGAGACCATAATGAGAAGCCAGCTGCTTGCCTTCAGGGTGTAGGAGGGGAAAGAAATAAAAAGTGAGAGTTGTCCCTAGGCTGGTCTGACACAAATTACAGCAGGTGGCTTCAGAGCTGCGTTCATGGAGGCATGGGAACAGGTTGTCTATCAGCCTAGCTTCGCAGTCACAGACCATTCGTTGTGAAAAGACCGAGAGAGGGATAGGTAGAAGAAGAAAATACTTTAAAAACGAGGCGGCCCCCACCTTCAAACAAGGAAACATTCAAACAAATTACAACAAGGTGAGTGGAAACTCAGCAGAACCATTTTACAGTATTTCCACTGCACTAATAAGTTTAAATGACAGCTGTTGATCCCACAACTTAGCATGACGAGGGACAGGCCTCAACTGACAAGTGAGTCAAGGATCGAGATATTTTATAAAATACATAAAAGTTTTTTTTTTAAAAGAAAAAAATATTTTGTATGACAGGTTGAAAGAACCACCATAATAACAGTGCCAGATGGAGACAGAGATGAAGATGGATTTGGCTCCAGCTCTGGAAGGATTTTGAAAACAGCCACATTTCTTCCTTTTGCTCCCGTCTGTCTCCTTGGCGGAGAGTCTGTTTACCAGTCTGGAAGGAAAAAATAGTCAACTGGTTTTGTCGTAGTTGTGCTAAAAATTGGCTAAACAGTATGTATAAAGGAGGCTGTGGACTGTTCTAAAACTGAAGAGAATTATTCCATTATATTTTTGTTTGATAATAATGGGTATGAAATTCTGACCATTGGAATGAACATGGACTGGGACTTTTGCCTGCCTAGAGCTCTAGGGACTGACAGCTCATTTAACTATGCAGAGGTATGGAGACTGTCTAGATATAGTCTGCAATACCTCTGATATGCCAGGAGTGGAGTTAGAACGTAAGGAACAGGTGGGAGTTAGACATCATTTGGGCAATGAAGAAGGAGTAGGGGTGGGGGGAGGAGGAGTGGCAAAATACCTGGAGGAGAGGCAGAGACCTGGCGCAGCAACAGGATATTAAATCTGTTGCTGCTTAAAGGGGCAATTGCAGCACTGGAGGATGGAGGCAGCCCGGGCGAGAAGAATGGCAGCCAGATCAAAGCAATGAGCGAGAAACTTTAGGAATCCAAACCAGTCCTCAGAAAGGCTGAGCTGTCTGGGGTTGGGGACTGGAGACTGCCAAGAATATCGCAATGAGTACAATGTCCTTGAACCTCACCAGTCAAAGTAAGCACTACCGACCATTCCTTGCAGTCCCCTGGTGTGTGTGACATTCCTTCATACTCAAGGCAGTGTCCTAGGCCCAACCATCTTCAGCTGCTTCGTCAATGACCTTCCCTCCATCATAAGGTCACAAATGGGGATGTTCGCTGATGATTGCACAGTGTTCAGTTCCATTTGTAACCCCTCAGATAATGAAGCAGTCCAAGCCCGCATGCAGCAAGACCTGGACAACATCCAGGCTTGGGCTCATAAGTGGCAAGTAACATTCGCGCCAGATAAGTGCCAGGCAATGACCATCTCCAACAAGAGAGAGTCTAACCACCTCCCCTTGACATTCAACGGCATTACCATCGCCGAATCCCCCACATCAAACATCCTGGGGGTCACCATTGACCAGAAACTTAACTGGACTAGCCATATAAATACTGTGGCTACGAGAGCTGGTCAGAGGCTGGGTATTCTGCGGCGAGTGACTCACCTCCTGACTCCCCAAAGCCTTTCCACCATCTACAAGGCACAAGTCAGGAGTGTGATGGAATACTCTCCACTTGCTTGGATGAGTGCAGCTCCAACAACACTCAAGAAGCTCGACACCATCCAGGATAAAGCAGCCCGCTTGATTGGCACCCCATCCACCACCCTAAACATTCATTCCCTTCACCATCGGCGCACTGTGGCTGCAGTGTGTACCATCCACAGGATGCACTGCAGCAACTCGCCAAGGCTTCTTTGACAGCGCCTCCCAAACCCGCGACCTCTACCACCTAGAAGGACAAGAGCAGCAGGCACATGGGAACAACACCACCTGCACGTTCCCCTCCAAGTCACACACCATCCCGACTTGGAAATATATCGCCGTTCCTTCATCGTCTCTGGGTCAAAATCCTGGAACTCCCTTCCTAACAGCACTGTGGGAGAACCTTCACCACACGGACTGCAGCGGTTTAAGAAGTCGGCTCACCACCACCTTCTCAAGAGCAATTAGGGATGGGCAATAAATGCCGGCCTCGCCTGCGACGCCCACATCACATGAATGAATAAAAAAAAAACCCACACAGTTCCAGAGGAATCAAAGGTGAAAGTGGGATCTGCAATCACAGAGCAAAGACTCCAGAGAAGTCATCCCCTGCCTCCTGAGCTTACAGACTCAGATTTCTGGGGTTCTGCACTAAAAACAAGGATGCCGGATGAGCATCATACTCATATCTTGGAGGATGTGAGACAGATGGCAGGGGTCATGGCAGAGACGAATGCCATTCTCAGTACCAGTACCTGAGAATGATTCAACTCAATGTTTAGGGTGGTGGATGGGGTGCCAATCAAGTGGGCTGCTTTGTCCTGGATGGTATCGAGCTGTTTGAGTGTTGTTGGTGCTGCGCTCATCCAGACAAGTGGAGAGTATTCCATCACACTCCTGACTTGTGCCTTGTAGATGGTGGAAAGGCATTGGGGAGTCAGGAGGTGAGTCAATTGCTGCAGAATACCCAGCCTCTGACCTGCTCTTGAAGCCACAGTATTTATGTGGCTGGTCCAGTTAAGTTTCTGGTCAATGGTGACCCCCAGAATGTTGATCGTGAGGGATTCGGCGATGGTAATGCCATTAAATGTCAAGGGAAGGTGGTTAGAATCTCTCTTGTTGGAGATGGTCATTGCCTGGCACTTATCTGGCACGAATGTTACTTGCCACTTATCAGCCCAAGCCTGGGTGTTGTCCAGGTCTTGCTGCATGCGGGCACGGACTTCTTCATTATCTGAGGGGTTACAAATGGAACTGAACACTGTGCAATCATCAGCGAACATCCCCATTTCTGACCTTATGGTGGAGGGAAGGTCATTGATGAAGCAGCAGAAGGTGGTTGGGCACTGCCCTGAGGAACTCCTGCAGCAATGTCCTGGGGCTGAGATGATTGGCCTCTAACAACCACTACCATCTTCATTGCGATGAGAAAGAGAATTCTTTCTATGTTCCCTTACTGAACCATTGCCTCCTTAAGCAGACCTCTTCTGAGATATCATCGAGGGAACAGTGTGATTTGGACTTTGGGACATGGGAAACTTCTGGTTAGCCTTCTTCTGCTCCTGGCCTGCCTCCATTATAAGGACATTAGTGGTATGCACATAGTGAATGCCATGACAGAGAGATGGGAATCAAAATTCCTGGAGTGTATACATGATGGTTTTCTAGACCAATACGTTGTGGAACCAATTAGAAAACAGGCGATCCTAGACTGGGTATTTGGCAATGAGAAAGGATTAATTAACAATCTTGTTGTGCAGGGTCCCTTAGGGAAGAGCGACCATAACTTGATAGAATTCCTCATTAAGATGGAGAGTGAAGTAGTTGAATCTGAAACTAGGGTCCTGAATCTAAAAAAAGGAAATTACGAAAGTATGAGGTGCGAGTTGGCTATGATAGATTGGGGAACTTTACTAAAAGGGATGATGGTGGATAGGCAATGGCTAATATTTAAAGAACGTGTGCAGGAATTACAACAATTATTCATTCCTGTCTGGCTCAAAAATAAAACAGGAAAGGTGGCTCAACCGTGGCTTACAAAAGAAATTAGGGATAGTATTAGATCCAAAGAGGAGACATAAAATTGCCAGAAAAAGTGGCAAGCCTGAGGATTGGAAGCAGTTCAGAATTCAGCAAAGGAGGACAAAGAGATTGATTAAGAGGGGAAAAATAGAGTATGAGAGTAAATTAGCAGGGAACATAAAAAACTGACTGTAAAAGCTTCTATAAATATGTCAAGAGAAAAAGATTAGTGAAGATAAATGTAGGTCCCTTACAGTCAGAAATGGGGGAAATTATAATGGGGAACAAAGAAATGGCAGAACAATTAAACACACACTTTGGTTCTGTCTTCACAAAGGAGGACACAAATAACCTGCCAGAAATGTTAGGGAACCAAGGGTCTAGCGAGAGGGAGGAACTGAAGAAAACCAGTATTAGTAAAAAAAATAGTGCTAGGGAAATTAATGGGGCTAATGGCTGACAAATCCCTAGGGCCTGATAATCTACATCCCAGAGTACTAAAGGAAGTGGCCCTGGAAATAGTGGCTGCATTGGTGATCATTTTCCAAAATTCTATAGACTCTGGAACAGTTCCTACAGATTGGAGGGTGGCAAATGTAACCCCACTATTTAAAAAAGGAGGGAGAAAAAAACAGGGAATTACAGACCAGTTAGCCTAACATCAGTAGTGGGGAAAATGCTAGAGTCTATTATAAAAGATGTGATAACAGAACACTTGGAGGGCATTAACGGGATTGGACCAAGTCAGCATGGGTTTATGAAAGGGAAATCATACTTAATAAATCTACTGGAGTTTTCTGAGGATGTAACTAATAGAATAGATAGGGGAGAACCAGTGGATGTGGTGTATTTGGATTTTCAGAAGGCTTTTGATAAGGTCCCACACAAGAGGTTAGTGTGCAAAATTAAAGCACATGGGATTGGGGGGAATATACTGGCATGGATTGAGAATTGGTTGACAGACAGGAAACAGAGAGTAGGAATAAACGGGTCTTTTTCCAGGCGGCAGGCAGTGACCGCAGGGTACCGCAGGGATCAGTGCTTGGGCCCCAGCTATTCACAATATATATCAATGATTTGGATGAGGGAACTAAATGTAACATTTGCAAGTTTGCAGACGACACAAAGTTGGGGTGGAATGTGAGCTGTGAGGAGGATGCAAAGAGGATCCAATGTGATTTAGACAAGTTGGGTGAGTGGGCAAGATCATGGCAGATGCAGTATAACGTGGATAAATGTGAGGTTATCCACTTTGGTTGTAAAAACAGAAAGGCAGATCATTATGTGAATGGTGATAGATTGGGAAAAGGGGAGGTGCAACGAGACCTGGATGTCCTTGTACACCAGTCGCTGAAAGTGAGCATTCAGGTGCAGTAAGCAATTAGGAAGGCGAATGGTATGTTGGCCTTAATTGCAAGAGGATTTGAGTACAGGAGCAGGGATGTCTTACTGCAGTTATACAGGGCCTTGGTGAGACCACATCTGGAGTATTGTGTGCAATTTTGGTCTCCTTATCTGAGGAAGGATGTCCTTGCCATGGAGTGAGTGCAACGAAGGTTTACCAGACTGATTCCTGGGATGGCAGGACTGACGTATGAGGAGAGATTGGGTCGACTAGGCCTATATTCACTAGAGTTTAGAAGAATGAGGGGTGATCTCATCGAAACATATAAAATTCTAACAGGACTAGACAGACTAGATGCAGGGAGGATGTTCCCGATGGCTAGGGAGTCCAGAACCAGGGGTCACAGTCTCAGATTACGGGGTATGCCATTTAGAACCGAGAGGAGGAGAAATGTCTTCACTCAGAGGGTGGTGAACCTATGGAATTCTCTACCACAGAAGGCAGTGGAGGCCAAGTCATTAAATATATTCAAGAAGGAGATAGATATATTTCTTAATGCTAAAGGGATCAAGGGATATGGGGAAAAAGCGGGAACAGGGTACTGAGTTAGACGATCAGCCCGAAGGGGCGAATGGCCCACTCTTGCTCCTGTGTTCATATGTTTCCATGTAAAAGATTTCCCTGCTTGAACCCGTTGAAAGGCAGTTTGCAGAATCCTTTCTTAATTGCACAGCTGAAAAAAAGATGTCTCTAATCACTGCAGTTAAAGCTGATTTTTCAAAAAAGTTTGTGGTTGTTCAAAGCCTGTGTACTCAGCCACTTCCTGGTTTGATAGAATCATTGAAAGGTTACAGCACTGAAGGAGGCCATTCGGCCTATAGAGTCCATGCTGGCTGTATGCAAGAGCAATCCAGCTGGTCCCACTCCACCGCCATATCCCCATAGCCCTGCAATTTTTTTCCTTTCAAATACTTATCCAGTTCCCTTTTGAAAGCCATGATTGAATCTGCCTCCACCACCCCCTCAGGCAGTGCATTCCAGATCATAACCACTCACTGTGTAAAAAAGTTTTTCTTCATGTCACCTTTGGTTCTTTTGCCAATCACCTTAAATCTATGTCCTCTGGTTCTTGACCCTTGCGCCAATGGGAACAGTTTCTCTCTCTCCATTCTGTCTAGACCCTTCATGATTTTGAATACCTCTATCAAATCTCCTCTCAATCTTCTCTGTTCCAAGGAGAACAATCCCAGCTTCTCCAGGCTATCCACATAACTAAAGTCCCTCATCCCTGGAATCATTCTAGTAAATCTTTTCTGTTCCCTCTCTAAGGCCTTCACATCTTTCCTAAAGTACGGTGCCCAGAACTGGACACAATATTCCAGATGTGGTCAAACCAGTGTTTTGTAAAGGTTCATCATGACCTCATTGCTTTTATACTCTATGCCTCTATTTAAAAAGCCCAGGAACCCATACGCTTTTTTAACCGCTTTCTCAACCTGCCCTGCCACCTTCAACAATTTGTGCACATATACCCCCAGATCCCTCTGTTCCTGCACCCCTTTTAGAATTGTCTAGTTTATATTGCCTCTCCTCGTTCTTCCTACCGAAATGTATCACTTGCATTTTTCTGGGTTAAATTTCATCTGCCACGTGTCCACCCATTTCACCATGCAAGTCCTGCAAGTAATTTACCCCTCATGCAAGTAATTTACTCAGTTTTTCTATAGGCTTAAGTTAAATCAGGTTCAATTCTGGTGTAAATGGCAGAATTTCTGGGACATCAGCTTTTGCCTTTATGTGCACCACTTTGGGGAACAGACACATCTTCTGCCAGGAGCCAATTCTACTGAAATTTAGGGTGCGTTTTAGAGCAAGTGTAACTCTGACGTCCCGGATTTACGCCAGTAATTCCCATTCCCCATGCCAAACCTACACCACTTTCGCACTAAAAATAAATTGGAATTTCAGGCCCATCTCCCCTGATAACAGAACGTCATGTTGGTCATATTCCTTGGGTTGGCAGTTTCATGTGCTAATGCTACAGAACTTTTCAGCTGAACAGTTTACAGAATGCAGCAAGAACCCAAGGACCTGCGGAAAGACCCTATTTTTACCTGCTTAATTTCTTTGAAAAAGCAGAGTGGTGAATTTTAAAGATATTCTGGTCGATATTTCCTGGTTCCACAAGTACCTCTCCATTTCTGAAGAAGGGATTTGTGATGATACACATTGAATTTCTTGCCATTTTGGACTCTCAGACGATCTATTTAACACCAAATATTGATCCACCTGTTGTTCATAGGTTTGCCCATGGTATCTGTGAAGTGCATCAGAGAATTCCTAAAAGCCTGAAGTCACCTCCCTGATACTTTTACAGTTAAATCGATCTGAGAAATATTGACTGCGTTTGCAAGGTACCATAGTAACAGAGTATTGTCAGTATAAGCAATGCCAAGCTGAGAATAATCCTATAAGAATCATAAGGCTCCACTAGAAATGCAGTGAAATTTAATTTCCGACAATATTTGCAAACCTGTGCAAAGAGTCCCTATATTAAAGATTTCGTGAAAAATATGCAAATATCAGAGGATTTTAACACTTCAGAATGCAAATATAGGAAAAAATAGAACACAATCTTGAAATATTAAAGTTTACACCTCCTCAACATAAGTTTGGTGATAGCTAATCCAGGATTTGTTTGGGGGAAGGGTAGAGAATATTCAAATCTTATCACAGAACGATACTATATTTTGCCCGCATAGTACTCATAGAACTTGCACTGCACATTTCAGTCCTAGGAGCATATCAGTAATAATACATAAATCAGTGGTTGACTGAGTGCCAGGACCCTCCCTATTTGTAAACTTTTTGTCTGGGTCAGATTCTGCAGATACCGATGGAGGAGAAAGTTTATGCTGACTAAATGTCTGGGCACTTCATCCACATAACCCTTACATGGATTTTTTAGGATAATTCCTATGAAAACAAAAGCAAGTCCAAAAAGATCTTGTGAATACTGTGATTGCTGTCTCTCCAGAATTACAGAAACATATGCTTGAAGGTTTTATTTTGAGACCTGATTACATTAAGCAGGATATATACCAGTGAGCCAGAATCAAATCACACAAGCTAAGCAACATGACAGTTGGTGTTGATGTTGAATATATTATAATAGCAGTAACATGGTACTGGTACCTTATAAGAAAACAACACATTAAGGCTTTTCAGAAAACCTAGGTTATGAGATCATATGACCTCTGGACACCCTTGTTTTTCCTATAAATTATTACTGTGTCATCTAGGTTCCACTAAAGAGGTTCTCTCCCCTGCTTTAGTATTTGGAAATTCCAAAAAAACACAAACTTCTGCCAAGTTCTCGGAACCAGAAGCTCTCCCATGAGCTGTCTTTGTGTGGGAAGAATAACCACCTGTGTCCAATAGTCATAACTGTACTCAGACTTCACACTATAATCACAGGTCTACATTTCTCTCAAAGGAGATCTTTTGTTACCTCCAAGATACTAAGGATATCAAGGAGCTGGGCCTCAATATTGCACTAACTTTTTCTCCATCTTGACCCCTTGAAAACAACATTGGATTCTGAAAATTTGGGTCAATACAGTCAGAAAATGTTCAGAGAAGGTGTGAGCTAGAAACACATGGTCGTGGATCAACATTCACTAGATTAACTTAATTTCTCCTCACTACCATATTTTTATTTAGAAATTGTTGGCAATATTTTTTTGAGTGATATTATGGGTTTTAGAGTGTATTAAGAGAATGTACATTGAAGCTATTTCTAATAATAGTCAAATTTTAAGACAAATAGAAATGTATTTTGGATGGCAGAAATAATCGACATTACCTGCATTATGATTTCCTAGTTATTGACTGCAAATAATTTTTTTAAAAGTAAATTTTCAATAATCACATCATGATCATTAATCTTTCAGAGGGAAAATGATCACATGCCAACATTAAGTGTACTACCAGTCAATTGTCGGCATGGATAGCATAGAGTTGAATACAGCTACCTCAACATATGACAGTATATGAGATAAAAGTTATAGAGACACTATGGAGTGATTTCAAAGTACTGTAATTCCAGTGTTCGGATGCTATAATCCATTATTCCTTATATAAAAGCCCATAATTACATTACTGCCTCATAATCACTTCCATGTATTCAGTTCTCTATTTAAACCATTCAAATCTCTCCAAGTATGCATTATTTTCCAATTAATAATCCCTTATTTTCTCCATGAGCAATTGACAGCAACATTTTTCAATCAGATAGCCCTACCATGCAGAGTCCCTGAGGTAATATTTCATTCTGAGCGCATAGGGCATTAATAATTGTTTTAGCTACAGTGTGTATTTTATAATCCTAACAGTAAATCCATATTAAATGTTACCCAATTTAATATTGAACCATAACTTCTTAAAGTTCATATCTGGCTTATTTATGGGTAATAAAGATTCCCTTTATTGTGCTCCAAGACTCTGATCTCCTCATCTACTACTTAATATCTGCAGTTTGAGGGAAAGGAGACCTCCATCAATATTATCTCCAATTTTACTTGCATTTTTGCATAGAAGTGCTAATGTCCACTCAGCAACTTCCCAGAACAACACAGCTGAGATCAGGAATTCAGTGGGTACAAACTTCTGTCCCACCACTCCATAATACATTGGTGTTTCAATATACTGTGCTACTGTGCCCCACCTCCTTCAAAACTCCAACATAATCGCTGTAACTAACCAAAACAACCAAGCTGAAATGACAGGCAGACCTAGTTAACTAGATTCTCAACCTTCATATCAGAAGTTAATCACTTTGCAAACTCAACCATCAACAATCATATTCTGAAAACCTCTTCAAATATATTCTAATGTGTTGAATGAAAAGTTTCATAAGCCTGCATATAAGAAACCTGAGTATACCATGGATCGGAAGATACTAATTGTTCTGTCACTAGTCAGGGCAGCCAGATGATGATAAAACATCAGCTTGGCAGATTCTTTCCTTAACTTCTTGTCAACAATTGTGCAAGGCTTTATGTTGAGGAAGTTTTTCAATAACCCTCCCTTCATGAGCTTGGCTGCAGCATTGAATGATGAGCAAATTGCATGTTTCAAGTTGTTGCCAAATTAACTATAAAAATAACACAAATGTTACTTGCATCAAATTAAAAGAAAAGAGAAAGCAGACGCAAACTGGAAGTTCAATAGAGCTACAAAATGGATAGTGTTTAATTATATCATGTTCTATTTTGTGAGGCCCTTGTATTGCAAACTGTATGAGTTATTAACATTTGGTTATTTTAACTCTTACACTACTGACAGCTTTCTACCCCAGCACCAATGACAAAAGGCATTTGACGAACCCCTTTGTGGTTTGGGGAGAGAGATAAGCTATAACAAGATGATGGGATGTGCAAGTGAAGTGATGATGCATTTTGATGTGATTTAAATAACTGCTTTGCATCCTTGCCGAGAGATGAAACACAGGTTTGTCAAATAAAATAGTTTTTCAAGAAAATCAGTGCCCCTAGCATGAACTGGAGAGGCAGAGTAGAATAGTGCCAGGGAGAAAGAGGAGTGCCAGAATGAAATGGATGAGAGGGTAACAATCATGGACATTCTTACTTTAGATGGCTTACCATGGGGGTGGAAATTCAAGGGCTGTCTGCTCACAATCGTGTCAGAAAATCATGGATAATATGCCCCGGGAGTTCCATTTTGTGCTGCTGACAGATAAGTCTGACCAATGGCAGTGTAAGTTTGTTGAATTGCTCCCAAAATCTTGGTTTCGGCTCCCCCAGTGGCTCAGCAATATCCCATGAGACACAAAGATATATGAAATGCGAATGTCTGGGAACAGTGGAGCCCTGAGGGATCCTGAGGTACATGATAACTGATGACCAAGAAATGGTAGATATCCTCAATGATTTTTTTATGTCAGAATTTACAAGCCTTTTCAGTATAGCAATGACACTGCCATCTACCTAACAATGTGGAAGGTTGCCCAGCTACGTCCTAAACACAAAAAACAGGACAAATCTGACCTGGCCAATTACTTCCCTAACAGCCTCCTCCCAGCCATCATAAAGTGATGGAAGAAGTCATCAGTAGTGCCATCAAGTGATATCTACCCACCAATAACCTGCCCGCTGACACTCACTCTTCATGCCTCGGGGCCTCCTGGCAGCTGTTAGAAACCAGGGCCCTGATTTTAGAATGGAGGCAGGATGGCAGCAGCAGGGGGGTGAATGGGCATATGGGTAACCCAATAAAATAAGTCAATTTCCCACACGATCGCAAGTGAATTGGTGCCACTTAGCGTGGCTTCCGGGTTTGCCATTGGAAAGCTGCACAGTGGGCAGACTACGTACCCGCATCACAGGCTGTCAGCTGGAGGAGTTCTATTTAAAGGGCCATTGCTCCAAAGGCTTTTGCTGGAGCAAAGACCCAGAATGGAGCAGCACAGGGGCAAGGCTGCTCCAAGGTTCAGTGACGCCTCACTGCAGAAGCTACTGGATGGGGTGAGGACGAGTAGGGAAGTGTTTTACCCCGCGGACGGGAGGAAGTGCCCTGCCTCTGCCACCAAGAAGGCCTGGCTCGACGTGGCAGAGGAGGTCACCAGCAGCAGCAACATCTCCCGCACCTGGATCCAGTGCAGGAAGAGCTTCAATGACCTAACTAGGTCAACAAAAGTGAGTATATTTACTCATTCTCCTGCATTCCGTGTTGCATATGACCCCGCACCCGCCCCCCACATAATTCTGCACTGCCAAGACTACTCCATCACATCACTCCTCACACCCACTTAAGGCTCATCCTCAACTTACCTGCACTTCCTCATCTCCCAATTAGTGACCCCACCACTACCACTCATCCCAATCCTCATCCAATGCGACATTTCTGTCTCATACTCACCCTCTGATGCATCTCTTTCATGGTCAGCCTCACCCAAAGCAATGCATTCATCGTTTGGCCACTTCACCATCACTCACTCACTCACATCTGTTCTTTCTCCCCTTCTAGGAGAAGTGAGTGCAAAATGCACGCGAGAGGGCGAGGCCTGGAGGGGGGCTACAACAAGTAGAGTCCTCACAGATGCGGAACAGGAGGCGCTTGAGATCAGCCACATCCTCGAGTGCCTGTCTGTTGGGGACGCCGAGACTGGCACCCCACAAACGTCTGGTGACACAACTTTAACATTCATCACACACAATATAGATTGATGTTAACAATGCTTGCCATGTTCAACACCTCAGTGTGCTCATCGCAACTTGAAACATCTGTGATGATGCTTAATGTTGCCTTCTGTTCTCTTACAGGCCCTTCAACGACCACAGTGCTGGCAGAGGGCGATTCCTCAGAGGACCTACTGGCCTCTGAGGCTGCATCATCACATCTTAAACCTTGGTGGGTCCTAGTAGTGAGTTAGTTGGGTTGGCACCTGGTGAGTCACCACACACAAGTGAGCACGAGCAGACACTGGTGGCAGGGGCAGCTGTTGAGAGTCCGCGTCGGTGGGCGCACTCCTCTCCAGGCTCTGCTCAGCTGAACCCCGGGGGCCATCCTTTAAAAGGAGAATGATCAAGGGACAGCAGCACATTTGCGAGGTACTGGAACAGATGCCACGCGCACTCTCCACAATAGCGCAGAGGATGGAGGAGTTCAACTCCTGCATGAGTGGAATGGTGGCACAGTACGGGAGGGAATCTCTGAAATAGTGAAACAGGGACGTGAGCAACTGTCTGAGATAGTGTCGCACGTAACTGTGGAAATGTCTGAGATGGTGTCGCAAGTAAGTGTGGGAATGTCTGCGATGGAAAGAAGGCTAGCCTTCATTGAGCTTCAAGCATGGCTGACAAATGAGTCCATTCAGGCCCTAACATCAGTTGTTCGGACTCAGGGTGAACAACATTCTGCCGCCTTAAACAGGCTGACAGATACTTTAGAAGTGGCCTTCCAACGCATCACACATGTCCACCACACTGTTCTCCAGCAGGGTGGTAGGAGTGATGTGGGCCTGGCCCAGGGGAGGGATGATAGCGAAAGGGGACACGGAAGTGGGCACGCCACTCAAAGCGCCACCACGTCTCACCCGTTGCCCCGTCAACCAGTACCCGCAATGCTGCCTCCTCTCCAGGTGGCCGAGTCTGCCCCTGCACAGATGCAGGTGGAGCAGTCTTTGTAGGGGGTCTCACAGGCTCCAAAACCCAGAGGGCGTGGGCTCAAAGCAGCTAAGCAGGCAGGGCATGAAAATGAGCAACCTGCCACTACCTTTGCTGCAGCCACAGGGGATGCACCACATAGAGGTAGTAGGAAGAGAAAGGCTAAGGTTTTGTGAGCATTAAGGGTATGCACAGGGGTGTCTGACAGATGGCCATGTTTTTCATTTATATTTGTTTTATGTTAAACTTACATTAAATGTTATGATTATCACCACTACTGCCACGTCTTGCCCATTCTTGTCTGGCTTTTGTGATAGCGCCCTTCCATGAGGTTCATCACGAACGGCGACACTTGATGCCACTCATTGGATGACTTTACAGTGGGTGTATGTGTAATTGCAGGGAGGGGTGGGGGGACTTGTGTTGGCGCTGCTCTTTCCAGGTGCTCTGAGGACTTGACTCTTCACACTTTCTGATGTTAGGAGAACTGTTCACATATCAGTGACTCCCTGGCCTCACGAGCAGCCAGGTGAGCCGCTGCTCTATCCATGGTTTCCTCCTCCTCCTCCTCCTCCTCAATGTGGTTGGCAGATTTGGATGGGGCCTCCTCAAGCGGCACCCTTTTCTGTTGTGCCATGTTGTGCAGGGCACAACACAATACCATAATGCGTCCTACTCTGTCTGGTTAGTATTGAAGCGCTCCCCCAGAATGATCAAATCACCTAAATCGCATCTTGAGCATGCTCAATTGTAGACCTGGTGGTGATGTGGCTGTCGTTATAATGACCCTGTTGCTCAGTGATGGGGTTCCTCAAACGTGTCATGAACCACGTGTGCAGGGGATATCCCTTGTCCCTGAGGAGCCAGCCTTAAGGGTGTTCGGTGCGTGTAGGAGGGGCGGGATGTTGGATTCCCTCGGAATGAAGGAATCATGGCAGCTGCCAAGGAATCTGGCGCACACATGAAGGAATCTTTTGCGGTGGTCACAAACGAGTTGAGCGTTGATGGAGTGATACCCCATTCTGTTGATGAACAGTCCTGGCTCGTGTGGAGGTGCTCGTATTGCTATATGGGTGCAATCAATTGCACCCTGCACCTGTGGGAAGTCAGCCACAGAGTGGAATCTCACTGCCCTCTCCGTCTGGCTGAGGTCATCCATGGGGAAGTTGGCGTACTGCAAAGCTCTGCGAAACAAGCCATCGGTGACCTGCCTTTGGCACCCTGGAATGATCTGGAGGTGAAAAAGTTGAAGGCAGTGGTGACTTTAACTGCGACAGGTAATGAGATGCTGCCAGGCCCAGCCGGGAGCAGCTCGGCATGAAGGAGGCTGCAGGTGTCTGCGACCACCTAGCGACTCACTCTGAGCTTCTGTACGCACTGCTCCTCAGAGAGGTCCAGGAAGCTGAGCCTTGGTCTATAGACCCTGTGGCGAGGGTAGTGCTTCCTGCGATGTTGCTCTCTCTGTTGTTGCCCTCTGTGCTCTTGTGCAGGTGCCTGTGGCGCAGCACTGTGTTGTGGAGCTGCAAGTGGCTGGCGAGGCTGGTGATGTTGTTCGTCCTCGGTTGTAGTGGTGAATGCAAACATGGCGCCCCCCATCCTGATGGTGTGAGTTTGAGGGGGTCTGAAAAGTTGGTAAATATGTGTGAACAGAAGAATTGTGAGAGGAAAGTAAGAATTTTCAGTGAAAACACAAAGATCTCCCAGCCAAACGTTTGAAAGAACTGAGTGCCCTGCTGCAATAACTCACCTTTTCTCCCCATCTATCAAACAAGCATTTGAATGTCCAATTGGCTGCTGGCTGAAACACGTCTGGTAGAACATGGAGTGTATCCCACAGCACAGGAAACACACTGAGGATGTTTGAAAATCGGCCACCTGCCTACAAAATTAAGTACTTCAAGTACTTCAACTATCTAACTAATTGTCTTAACTGTCATCCTGCCGGCTTTAATTGCCGATGGGACCTCCGCATTCAGGAGGCGTGCGCGCACCCAGACGTGTCAGTGGGGAACCCGAAAGTGTGCGGGTTGGAGCTGGGTTCCGAACCCGCTCGGGATTTCCCCTATTTTCGGACTCCCCCCGCCCCCAACGCACCCGCACTTGGATTCCAAAATCGAGCCCCAGAAGTCAGAAGAACCAAGGCCAGGGCACTATCCTGCAGCTGCATCTGTGTTCCCCCCCCACATTTCCATTGGCAAAAACCTGCCGGGGGTTGGATTGCATGGGGAAACAGGAATTACATGCAAATGACCAGGACTACCAAATGTGGGCATCTGAGGCCTGAACAGCAGCAGCGCACTTCAGGGCGAGGGGAGTGGAGGAATATCAGGAATACCTCTTCGTGCAGAGGGTGGTAAACATGTGGAATAGTCTATCTGGGGAGGCAGTGCAAGCAAAGGTTGCTGGAAACTTTAAGAGGATGAATATTTGCCAGATGGGGCTACTGAAAGATTTTAAGAGATAAAATGGGGTAGGACATCTTATATCTTTAGAACTGGCTGGAAGGATGGTTGTTTCCCATCCTTTATAGTCCTGTATTCCTCAAGATATTGGGGCATATAGAGCGGAAGGGTGGGGTGGGGGGTGGTGGTGGGGGGGTTAGTTTAAGTATTTCTAATTATGTGTCATGGACAAACGTAACCTCTTGGAGCTTGGGAGCCTTAGGGAGTTGGGAGGAATTTCCCAGAGTTTTTGTTGTAATTTGCCTTAGTGTTTTGTTCTGTAGTTTGCCTCCTCTAGGACTTAGCATTACTAAGCCATTAGAGAGAGAGGGTACAGGAGGTTGCACTATCTAATGGACACTGATGTAGTTGGTAGCTTTTCCTCATTTTTTTTTCACATGTTCATATGACTCAGGCTCAATCCCTGGTCTGTACTGAGATACCTGGTCCCTGAATTTGCACAGGTCATGAGTATGGGGGGGGGGGGGTCAATGGGGTGGGGGGGGCATCAAATTAGCATGCGGCAAGTGGGCACCGGCCAACCTTCACAGGGGCTGATAAAAAAATGACCAAAAAATAAAAAAATGTTACCTCATTTTTGGAGGTTCGGGAAGCTTCCCTGGTCTCAGTGCTTGTGGAATAGGGAGGGCAAAAATCAGCATGGTTCCACTATCCAGTGCCCACTGTTGGAAAGCTGTCAGGTGAGAGCAGGATCAAGCTTGGTTGTGATGTCCTTTGCAGCCAAATAGTCTGCCAGCACTCACTGGCAAGGCTCACATATGAAGAATGGCAATTGCATGAGGTACTGGATAGCCGACAGCACTCTGGAGCCATTCCCAGCACAAGTCAGCAAACAGAAAGAAAACATTTTCAATCTGTACCAGTACTCAGATTTCTTCACAAAATCAGATGAATTTTTACTTAAAACAAAGAACGCCACATGTTTATGGCAATACCAGTCCCAGAAGTCACCCTCCCACCAATCAACAAATTAATCAGTTAATGTACTAAAAGGGGGTCAGGGTGATTAGAGAGCTGAGCCACAACAATTATGTCCTCATTGATTGACAGGTTTTTATTTTATATAATATTTGATTTGCGGTGCAAAAAGATCATTGTATTTTTGTATAGAAACAATCTGAAGATTAGAGGAATTAAAGATTTATTGCATGTACTGTATTATCCTGTTGAGAGTCAACCTTAGAAACCAATACTATGCTGAAATAACTTTTGGTATGGCTTTCAAGAGTGTTAATTTTTTTAATCCATAAAACATCTCTATATTTATTCTTTTGTGCTGACAATTTGTCACGACCATTGTTGTTTTTATCCACAATCTTCTAAAAGTCTGTCAGAATCAGTTTGCATTTAGTCAGTAGATGCAAAAAGCAATTTCAGATAAACACATTGACCTGTAGTTTAAATTGCCAAAGTTAATGTCATTTATCAATCTCTGATGATTTTCATGGAATTACTTAAGTGTTTGTTGATCAAGGTGATGCGATGGCATTAAGCATTGCTGCATTACAGAGTGGCAGGGTACAGACAGTTGGCTCATATCTACAATTCCCTACATGGGCAAGTTTCAGATCTGAGCCGTGCCAATATAGGGAGGACTTGGCTCTTCCTCAAGGAGAGGGAGTCAAAATCAAATAACAGCAGGCCTCTCTCACACATTTCTTAACAGCCAGTTCTGAACAACCGTTGGCAGAGGCTCAGGGGATGTCTGCTTGCTGCATATCCTGTGACAATAAAACGGAGTGACATAAAGAGAGGCATTAAATAAAATCTATATGCGGGTGGAGAAAATGATCATTCCATATAGAATAATCAAGTAATCCACTTTGGAAATGAACAGCTTTGATTAAACTCAGCAGTCAACTGAAATATTTTGACATGATCGTTGGCTCCATACAAATTGGAGTTGATTTTGGTATCTGATCTTAGAACTGGTGGGAGGCCACGTAGCAGGAAAAGCACTTGACCAAGACTACAACCATTGAACCTGACTGAGTTTGCCTGTTCAACTTTAATTATCATATTGCAGCCAAGCTACAGGCATGGGATTGGTAGCTCACCCGTGGGGAGTGGGAATCCATGTTCTGCTACAAACTTTAAAGGCCTACATCAGCTTAAAGGAACATTCATCTTTTTTTCGTTCAAAGGGGAGAACAACTTTCAGAAACTTGTCTTCTAGCAGTTGAGGTGGAAAATTCCTAGAACTGATCAGATTACAATCTGAAATATTCATAAATTATGACTTGTTCACTCCTTAGATCATATTGTGTTGTATCTGGGGTAACTTAGTAAATAGCTCATAAATTTACATTCCTGTAATAAAATGTAGTAAATCAGTGAGGTATTGGGTAAGTTCTCCTTTAAAGGGAATGGGCAGTCGCTAGCAGCATTTCCAACAAGTTTTACATGTGAAGGGGACTTGAACCTTGTTTGATATATTCTGGGGTAAATGATCCAGTATTTATAAAGAACCCAGTTCAGTCACACAAACTGCATTTTAATTACCTTCCTACAATACTACTAAAAAGTAACATTTCCAATTGTGTATCGTGAATTTGTGACTAGCTACCTTGTTATTCATTGCCCTGCATGTCATCCTGGTCTTCTAAAAGTGTGCATTAAATCAGTAATCTAAGAGGAGAGGGAAAGAGAATTAAATTTGTTCTCAATTTAAAAAGAAATTTTAAAAAACTTGTATCACATAATCCATTTCTATAATGTGATAATGTGTTATATGATGTCGAAATGTCTGAAAGCATGTCATACAAAAAATTATCTTTGCATGCATTGACTGTTGTTATGAAGGCAAAAATGGAAAACAAAAGCATGATCTAAGCTGTTAAAGTCATCACAAGTGGGCTCGATTTTCCCGGGAAATTGCGGGTGCATTGGGGGCTCCAAAAATCAGGGAAATCCCGTTCGGGTTCGGAAGCCGGCTCCAACCCGCCGACTTCCGAGTTCCTTACGGACGCAACTGTCTGCGCGCTGGCGTCCCGAATCCGGAAGTCCCACCGGCAAATAAAGCCAGCAGGATGATAGTTAAACAGCCAAATGTACCTCTTGAGGTACTTAAGGCACTTGTGACATATTAGGTAGTTAGAACGATTTTTAACTTACCTGGGTGACTTTCCCACGGCTTCTGATTCACGCCTGGTGAAACCAGACATGAAGGGGTGGATCAAGCAAAAAGAAACAAAATAAATTAAATAACAAACCATTGCACGAAGTTAAAATACAAAATCTTTCCACCCTGCTCCGATGTTCGATGTCTCTCTCTCCGATCTTCTCCTCTTCACCCCCCCTCCCCCCAATCTTCCCCTCTCCACCCCGATCTTCCCCTCTCCACCCCCGATCTTCCCCTCTCCACCCCCGATCTTCCCCTCTCCCCCCCCGATCTTCCCCTCTCCCCCCACCCCCCCCGATCTTCCCCTCTCCCCCCCCGATCTTCCCCTCTCCCCCCACCCCCCCCGATCTTCCCCTCTCCCCCCCAACCCGATCTTCCATTCCAACGCTGGATGACATCTCTTTCCCTCTCTTTCTCTCCCCCCACCTCGAGTTGCAACTCCTAATGGCAGCCAGCCTGTCAATCAGGCTGGCTGCTGGGCGCGAAACCCGGAGAGCACGTTAATCACCATCATTACAATGCAATCGCGTCGGAAACGGTAAGTTTTGTATATTCGGGTTTGCCACGTGCACCTTCATCCCCCCACAGCCAACCTGCCACCATTTCAAAATTGAGCCCCCATTTTTGTTGAACCAGGACAAGAGAACTAGCGATAAAAAGTTATGAAGGATCAAACCCAAAAGTTTAACCTCGTTTTCTCTTAGGTGTGTCAACCAAACCCTAGGCGCTAAATTGGGCCGTCCAGCACCCATTGTTTCGGCGCTACGCGGCCTCCCAGAGATCCAAGATGGCTCCTTGGCAGCGCACGGACGTGCGCCGGACGCCATCATGGTAAAGGTTTTGGAACATGCGCAAATAACAAATGTCGGCATTGTGTAAAGTAGGGAGAAAATGCATTTGATCAGTGCGCAATGCTGATTTAAAGTGATAGACACCATTTTGGCACTTAAAGCTCCACTCAACGTACTGTCTTAACCATCTAAACATGTCTTAGAGTGACTGGGGAACCCCCAACCAGCGCGATTTAAAGGGACCATACAGGATTTACAGGTTAGTTGCTGGATTATTGCTTCTGACTGCTGATGCATTTGTAACTGTTTTTGGAAGTCCCCTATACTTGAATACAAGGACGAAGGATCAGAGCCTAACATTTAGAGCCACGATGTGCAGGAGTGAATTGAGGAAACCCTTCTACACGCAAAGGATGGGAGAAGTTTGGAACACTCTGCTGCAAATGGCAGTTGATGCTAACTCATTTATGAATTTTAAATCTAACACTGATAGATTTCTGTGAACCAAGGGTATTAAGGGATATGTGGAGTGAGGTCACAGATCAACCATGATCTCATTGAATGGTGGAACAGGCTCAACGGGCTAAACGCCACTGCCACTTGCTGCCTCCTGTTATGCGCCACCTTCTCCGGCAAGAAAGCAGGACATGTGTCTGGGTGATGTGCCTGTCATGGTTGAATAGCTGCCAGTGTGTGTGGCCTATGAGTTGTGGGTGGGCAGCTTGCAACAGTGGTAATGCATAAGGGTGAGAGGAAGCATCTGATTGGAAGAGTTGCATACTGATGGAAAGAGTTTGTTGGTATGTGAGTGATGGGGGTGTAGTGCCTGGAGCAGTGGATGTGGCTAGTTGGTAGGAGATGTCACTTGTCAGTTGACCTCACTCACTTTGACCACTCGTGTCAAAGCATTGAACTTCTTCCTGTACTGGATCCATTTTCATGGTGCTGTGCCTAGTATTGACTGCGTCCCCTGCTGCGTCCCACAATCTTTTGAGCATCTGTCTGGAGGGCCTCTTGCCACCACCCTCCCCCTCCCCACCCCTGCAGATATAGGACGTCCCTCCTTCTGTCCACCTCTTGCACCAAGGCCTCTAGTGCATCAGCAGAGAACCTTGGTGCACACACTCTCGCAGGCCTGGTATAAACTCAGATTGGCAGATTGGTGCGGTCTGGCATGCAGATTGGAGAATGTGGGATTTAGAAGTGCACAACCTTTATTCATTGTTTTAACATAACTCATCAGTTTGTAAACATAGGGACGGGACCTGCATCTACATTTTATGCGTGTGATGTCTGATCTCCGTTCAGACTCCGCGCAGTCAGCAGACTGTTATTTTTAGCAAATAACAGGTACCTGTTACCTTTAAGAGATTTTGACAGGCTGTCAGAGATTGGGGCTCCCCCTGCTGCTGAAAAGTGTGAATGTCATTCAAACCTCGAGGCAACGCTGGTTTGGAACGCTGCTTTCCGGTAAGTGTTGTGGCTAGACAAATGTCTTGTCCAGCCGGCGACAGAAGCACCGGGCGCGGGTTAATCATGGATCACGATACCCGCGCCCGGTTCGGGCCTTATCCAATTTAACCTTCTCCATATCCTCTCCATTACAAACACCACCTATTTAAACCTCTGTAACACCATGGGGGTGTAATTCAACTTCCGCAGGAATGCAAAATAGCGATAGCAGATTAGTCACCCATTATACACCCTGCATGATTTTTCCTTCCATTTGACTCCAGATTGTGCAAAACTGTGCAGTCCATATGGAAAGAAAAATTGGGCAGGGTGTATAACTGGCAGTCAATCCACTACCGCCCGTTTTGCACCCCTGCCAAAGTTGAAATTCACCTCCCACATCTCTCCACCCCTACCTCGGCCCACCTGCTGCTGAAACCCTCACACATGCCTTTGTCACCTCCAGACTTGATCACTCCAGTGCTCTCCTTGATGCCTCCATTGTTTCTCCTCCATAAACCCAGCTTGTGCAAAACTCTTCAGCCTGTATCCTATCCCACATCAAGTCCCACTCGCCCATCAACCCACATCCTCCCTGACTTAGTGTAGTCTGCTAAATTCAGGCTGCTGCTGTTCCCACTGCTTTAAATTCAAAATTTTTATCCTTGTCTTTAAATCTCACCATGGCCTCACTCCCCCCAATCTTCTTCAGCTCTACAACCCTCCCCAAACTTCTGTTTCTTTGACTCCATCCTCTTGTGCACCCCCTACCTTCACCACCACCCCCATTGACAGCTATGCCTTCAGCCACCTAGATTGCACTTTCTGGAATTGCCGCTCAAAGCACCTCTGCCTCTCCACCTCCCTCACCTCCTTTAATACACACAAAGGGTGGTTTCTACACACAAAGGGTGGTAAAAGTTTGGAACTCTCTTCCGCAAACGGCAATTGATACTAGCTCAATTGCTAAATTTAAATCTGAGATAGATAGCTTTTTGGCAACCAAAGGTATTAAGGGATATGGGCCAAAGGCAGGTATATGGAGTTAGATCACAGATCAGCCATGATCTTATCAAATGGCGGAGCAGGCACGAGGGGCTGAATGGCCTACTCCTGTTCCTATGTTCCTAATGTTCCTAATACCCTCCTTAAAACCCACCTCTTTGACCAAGTTTTTGGTCATACCTCCCAATCGCTCCTTCTTTGGCTCAGTCTCCATTTCCATTATGCCTCTGTGAAGCATGTCTTGGGACATTTTTTCCCAATAAAGATGCTATATAAATGGAAATTGCTGTTGTTCTTGATATTGATCAAGCTGCTGTGCATTTCCAGTTTTTATTACCGAAGAGAATTGGGAAACATTATTATAAGCTGAAAGCTGTTCAATTATGAACAGATTGCCACCCAGCATGGTGAACGTGGACTTAGTTGTTGCTTTCAGTAAAGACAAAGGCCGAGAAATTGCTTTTGCACCAGAAACTGGCAGAAATTTGGCAGTGGGGTCCTAAAACAGACATTAGACGCCTGATTAGCATATTCAAGGGGCCTCAGGCCTGGTTTAGGCAGGCGCCCTACACTGTTTTATGTCATCAGCTGCAGTTCCAGGCAGGGTCAGCCGCAAGAGATTGCATCCGGAAATTGGTCTCCCAACTCTCAATTTTCACCCCCAACTGATCAGAATTAAGCAACACAGATTTTGTGCTGAGACAGAACACAGACAAAAATGACCTGAGCAAGTCTTCCACATGGACATAAACATTGTGAGTTGTGTGTGTCAAACAGCCTTTCCTCAACCCTATCTTTTTATATATTCTAGTAAAAATCAAGACATCTGGGAGGGAAAAAAAATCAACTTGGAAATATCTAACTAACAACTAAAACTGATATGATTAGTTGCCTTGTTAGCCATACAACCCTCAGTGCTTAATCAAAGTGTCACAGATTCTGCATAGTGTGGATGCAATCAATATTTTAATAGAAAATTTTGAGGCAAATTTAACTCATTGTCATCATAAATTTGTTCCAGCCCAGTTCATTTGAAAGCCTATGTATGTTAAACATTCAGAAAATTATTTTACTTTAAAAAGGTCACCGATGGCATATGTGACTCAAAACTTGTTTTCTTTTTTGATTAGCCATGACAATGCATTGTGACACTACTCCATAGCTGTGAGAATTATTAACTACCTGTATAGGCCGGATCTTGCTGGAACAGGGCTTTGATGCCAAACCTACGGGTTCTTAAAGGGATTGCTGGAGGTTGCCATCGGAAAGGTAAGTTTTAATTTTTTTTACTTACCTTATTGTGGAGCTGGGAGGAACATGCTCTGCATTAAATCCGCTGGCCACTGCTCACCTCCCCACCCTCTGATTGCTTTCCTCGAGCCGACCAACCTTGGTGTCTCCCGGTACTACCAAGCTGGCGCCTGCAACAAATGAGGCTGGCTGGCCGATATCCCATGGTCCTGCCACTGGCCTCTTTAAGTGCCTGCAGCAAAGTGCTGCACCCGGATCGCACCCCAATTCGAGCACCATCCAATTTCTAGGCCAATGGGTCAGGATAAATAGGTGTTGCTCAGATTGGGGAAGGGTTGGAAGTGGTGTAGCCCAGGGGTCAGTGCTGGATTTAATTTTTTTCTAAGTATATATAGATGATTTAAGACTCGGGCACAAGGGACACAATATCAAAATTTGCTGATGATACAAATGAAAGGGGCGTTGAAAATCAACGAGGAGAACAGTAAAAAAACTTCAGACTTAGCAGAACGGGAAGACGTGTGACAGATACAAATTTATGTGAAGAAGCGTGAAGTAATAAATAGTAGGAAAAAAATAAGGAATCAGAGTATAACCTCAATGGAAAAGAAAATGGATAAACAGGGACCTGAGTGTTCAAATACATAATTTCCTTAAAGTGCAAGCGCAGGTAGGTGAAATCACAAAAAAGGCATTTTGGATTTTATAAATAGGGGCACAGAGTATAAGATCAAAGAGATAATGATAAATTTGTAGAAGGCATTGGTTAGGCCATAATTAGAATACAGTGTGCAGTTTTGGTGCCCCATTATAGAAAGGACATTAAAGCCCTAGAGAATGTTTTTTTATTATTCGTTCATGGGATGTGGGCGTCACTGGCGAGGCCGGCATTTATTGCCCATCCCTAATTGCCCTCGAGAAGATGGTGGTGAGCTGCCTTCTTGAACCGCTGCAGTCCGTGTGGTGACAGTTCTCCCACAGTGCTGTTAGGAAGGGAGTTCCAGGATTTTGACCCAGCGACGATGAAGGAACGGCAATATATTTCCAAGTCAATATGGTGTGTGACTTGGAGGGGAACGTGCAGGTGGTGTTGTTCCCATGTATCTGCTGCTCTTGTCCTTCTAGGTGGTAGAGGTCGCGGGTTTGGGAGGTGCTGTCGAAGAAGCCTTGGCGAGTTGCTGCAGTGCATCCTGTGGATGGTACACACTGCAGCCAGTGCGCTGGTGGTGAAGGGAGTGAATGTTTAGGGTGGTGGATGGGGTGCCAATCAAGCGGGCTGCTTTGTCCTGGATGGTGTCGAGCTTCTTGAGTGTTGTTGGAGCTGCACTCATCCAGGCAAGTGAAGAGTATTCCATCACACTCCTGACTTGTGCCTTGTGGATGGTGGAAAGGCTTTGGGGAGTCAGGAGGTGAGTCACTCGCTGCAGAATACCCAGCCTCTGACCTGCTCTTGTAGCCACATTATTTATATGGCTGGTCCAGTTAAGTTTCTGGTCATTGGTGACGCCCAGGATGTTGATGGTGGGGGATTCGGTGATGGTAATGCCGTTGAATGTCAAGGGGTGGTGGTTAGATTCACTAGGATGATGCCAGGGATGGGAAACTATAGTTAAGAAGAAAGACTTGAGATACTAGGATTATTTCCACTGTAGCAGAGAAAGTTCAGAGGAGATTTAAAGAGATTTTTACAATTATGATGGGTTTTGATAGAGTGAATAGGGAAATGCTATTTTCTGGTTGGGGTATCAATTTAAAATTGTCACTAAGAGAGTGAGGAGTGAGGAGTGAGGATAGGAGAATTTTTCTTATGCAGTGAATTTTTGGACCATAAATTTATTTGCCATAGGGAATGGTTGAGGCAAAGACCATTGGATCTTTTAAGGGAAAAGTGGATAAATATTTAAAGCCCAGGAAGGTACGGGGCTACGGGGAGAGAGCAGAACAGCAGGAATAGTTTTAGATTTGTCGAGAAAATGGTAGACACAGACACCATGGGCTGTCCTCATCCAACTTCCACAAATGCATCACTGGATTGTGATCAGAATCCCTGGACCATTTTACCCTCCCTAATCCACGGTTATGGAGGTGAATTGTAGCACCCCGACTGCTGCCCAGGCTGGCAGAGACCAGCGATCAAACCTGGGATCGTCCTAATCTTTATGGCTCAGCAACTCACTGAACTATCAGGGGTTCCCATATCTGCTTTTTTCAGAGCATTTGCCATTTGTTACAGAAGAGTAACTAATTGAAACACTTCTAGAAAAGTGCTGCAATAAATCATTCCTTGATGTCGCACAGTGGCGTCAGTATACCATGAAATATTATAATTGCATACATTCTTCTGCAGTTTATAAGCCACCTGTGGTTTCATATTCCTTCTCCTGAGTGTTCGTGCCAGCAGAGAATTCTTTAAACGACTGGACATTGTTACCATAATTGTTTACAGTCAGCTCAAGAATGTGGCTTGCGTAATACACTTCTCCAATTAACTCTAATTTAGTGTTTTTCCTGTGATTTCTTTCTTACTAATGAAATCATAGGCTTTGAAATGGTGACTTCTGAGAATGTTAACAGGTCATTAATTATGGAAAAAATGGAAATTATCCTGTTTTCATTGAAAGGGAAGTTTGACTACCTAAATAGGGTTTCCTGCCAGAAGTCATTATCAATTCTCTTAAAACATATGACTATTAATTTTTTTTCAATTACTCACTTGTCAAGGGGCATTGTCCAGAACTGTATCATGTATAAATATCGTGGATGTTCCAATATACTGTACCAAGGTTTGATGGGCACAATAGAAACCCTTGCACTTCACGACTTTCACGACCTCAGGACGTCCCAAAGCACTTTGCAACCAATGAAGTAGTTTTTTGAAGTGTGGACACTGTTGTAATGTAGGAAACGTAGCAGCCAATTTGCACGCAGCTAGGTCCCATAAACAGCAATGTGATAATGACCAGATAATCTACTTTTAGTGATGTTGGTTGAGGGATAAACATTGGCTAGGACATTGGGGGGAACTGCCCTGCTCTTCTTCAAAATTGTGCCATGGGATCTTTTACGTCCACCTGAGAGGGCAGACTGAGCCTCGATTTAAGATCTCATCCAAAAGATGGCACCTCCGACAGTGCAGCACTCCCTCAGTACTGCACTCAGAGCGTCAACCTAGATTACGGGCTCAAGTCTCTGGAGTGGGGCTCGAATCCACAATCTTCTGAATCAGAGGCAAGAGCATTACCACTGAGCCAAAGCTGACACAATGTAACACAGCTCCACACACAGTACAATCTCGATATATGTACACACAATTATTTTTAATGCCCATGATTTTTCTCCTGGGTTGCTTGCAGCAATGTTCAGGAGATTAATCTGTAATTCCTGGAGACTCCAGGTCAATCCTGGAGTGTTGGCAAACCTAGGGGGGACTACAGTTTTAATAGAGCTACTTTCAATTGCTGTGTGGGTACTGGGATAGGCCCACTTGCTAACAGCATTCCTTGCCTTCTGTTACTGATCAGCAACAGAAGCAGAGGGAACAGTGCTGAATTGCAGCTCTGGTGACATTCCATGCAGGTCAGGTCATGAGTGAAGGCCCAGAGGAACATGAAACAGCAGCTTTCACAAAGGCCACAGGTGAATGAGGTTAAGCTGCAGGCTGGGCCCGGGCTGCATTATGAGTAACTATAGCCTAGTTGAATGCATAATGTTTTTGTGTATTGTTCTGTGATTTTCATATTCCATAAAACATAAGAACATATGAAATAGGAGCAGGAGTAGCCGCTCGAGCCTGCTCCGCCATTCAATAAGATCGTGGCTAATCTTCAACCTTTTTTTTATTCGTTCATGGGATTTGGGTGTCGCTGGCGAGGCCAGCATTTATTGCCCATCCCTAATTGCCCTCGAGAAGGTGGTGGTGAGCCGCCTTCTTCAACTGCTGCAGTCCGTGTGGTGACGGTTCTCCCACAGTGGTGTTAGGAAGGGAGTTCCAGGAATTTGACCCAGCGATGATGAAGTAATGGCGATATATTTCCAAGTCGGGATGGTGTGTGACTTGGAGGGGAACATGCAGGTGGTGTTGTTCCCATGTGCCTGCTGCTCTTGTCCTTCTAGGTGGTAGAGGTCGTGGGTTTGGGAGATGCTGTCGAAGAAGCCTTGGCGAGTTGCTGCAGTGCATCCTGTGGATGGTACACACTGCAGCCACAGTGCGCCGGTGGTGAAGGGAGTGAATGTTTAGGGTGGTGGATGGGGTGCCAATCAAGCGGGCTGCTTTGTCCTGGATGGTGTTGAGCTTCTTGAGTGTTGTTGGAGCTGCACTCATCCAGGCAAGTGGAGAGTATTCCATCACACTCCTGACTTGTGCCTTGTGGATGGTGGAAAGGCTTTGGGGAGTCAGGAAGTGAGTCACTCACCGCAGAATACCCAGCCTCTGACCTGCTCTTGTAGCCACAGTATTTATGTGGCTGGTCCAGTTAAGTTTCTGGTCAATGGTGACCCCCAGGATGTTGATGGTGGGGGATTCGGTGATGGTAATGCTGTTGAATGTCAAGGGGAGGTGGTTAGACTCTCTCTTGTTGGAGATGGTCATTGCCTGGCACTTGTCTGGCGCGAATGTTACTTGCCACATATCAGCCCAAGCCTGGATGTTGTCCAGGTCTTGCTGCATGCGGGCTCGGACTGCTTCATTATCTGAGGGGTTGCGAATGGAACCGAACACTGTGCAATCATCAGCGAACATCCCCATTTCTGACCTTATGATGGAGGGAAGGTCATTGATGAAGCAGCTGAAGATGGTTGGGCCTAGGACACTGCCCTGAGGAACTCCTGCAGCAATGTCCTGGAGCTGAGATGATTGGCCTCCAACAACCACTACCATCTTCCTTTGTGCTAGGTATGACTCCAGCCACTGGAGAGTTTTCCCCCTGATTCCCATTGACTTCAATTTTACTAGGGCTCCTTGGTGCCACACTCGGTCAAATGCTGCCTTGATGTCAAGGGCAGTCACTCTCACCTCACCTCTGGAATTCAGCTCTTTTGTCCATGTTTGGACCAAGGCTGTAATGAGGTCTGGAGCCGAGTGGTCCTGGCGGAACCCAACTCCACTTTCCAACCTGATCCCCATATCCCTTGATTCCCTTAGAGTGTAAAAATCTATTGATCTCATTCTTGAATATAGTCAATGACTGAGCATCCACAACCCTCTGGGGTTGAGAATTCCAAAGATTCACGACCCTCTGAGTGAAGAAATTCCTCCTTATCTCAGACCTAAATGTCCGACCCTTTATCCTGAGACTATGTCCCCTCTTTCCATACTCTTCAGCCAGGTGAAATATCCTCTCAGCATCTACCCTACTATGATGTGGAGATGCCGGTGATGGACTGGGGTTGACAATTGTAAACAATCTTATAACACCAATTTATAGTCCAACAAATTTATTTTAAATTCCACAAGTTTTCGGAGGCTTCCTCCTTCCTCAGGTGAATGGTGTGGAAATGACATTTTCGAATCCTTCGCATTTGAAAATCACAGAACAATGCCAGGTGATTACTGCCCGTTGCCAAGGCAATCACAGTGAGCAGACAGAAAGGTGTCACCTAAAAGGCCACTGAATAAAAGGTTCCGCACCCATGAGGACGGCCTCAACCGGGATCTTGGGTTCATGTCACACTACACGTAACCCCACCAGCGAACAAATGTTATCTGTTTTTAATATAACGGGTCATTGACTGTCTTCCTTCTCTCTCTCTCTTTTTTTGGGGGGGTTTGTATATTCGGTGGCCTTTTAGGTGACACCTTTCTGTCTGCTCACTGTGATTGCCTTGGCAACGGGCAGTAATCACCAGGCATTGTTCTGTGATTTTCAAATGCGAAGGATTCGAAAATGTCATTTCCACACCATTCACCTGAGGAAGGAGGAAGCCTCCGAAAGCTTGTGGAATTTAAAATAAATTTGTTGGACTATAACTTGGTGTTGTAAAATTGTTTACAATTGTCTACCCTACTAGGCCAGGAATCTCCTCAGAGCTGCTCTCGTACACAACCATAACTATGCAGGAAGAGCGGCAGACACCTCGTTTACATGCAAAGTTACGGTGGTGGTACGAGAGCAGCTCTGGCACAATTCCCGGCCTAGGTCTTTATATGCAATGCATTTACTATTTTTCAGCAAAATTACTATTTCTTACTTAAGTCTTGAAAGTGACTTTCTGAACTAAAGTCAGATAATGCAGCTACAGGTATAGCTGTTGGAAAGTCATCAATACCCCATGATTTATATTATGTGTAATATATGCACAAGCATTGCTTCCCTGTAAAATAGACAACACATTAAATCTCAGTAAAATAAGTTTGTTCTTTCAGGTGACTCAAAGCAGCATTACAAAAGTTGGTGGTTGTAAAGCCAACATGAGTTCAGGTGGTCTCATTTAAGTTTCTAATGGATATAGACCACAGAAGTTTACAGCACAGAAGGATTCCCTTTAGCCCATTGTATCTGTGCCGGTTGTTTGTTAGAGCAATCCAAAGCTAATCCCACTGCCCTGCTCTAACCCCATAGCCCTGTATCTTTTTCTGCTTCAAATATTTCCCTTAAATGATGCAATGATCTCTGCATCAATTACTCTCTGTGGCAATCTATTCCATGTTCTAACAAATGTCTGCATAAAGGATTTTGTCCTAACCTCTTTCCTCATTCTTAGTGAGAATTTTAAATTGATGATTCTCCCCCATCACTGACTTCTCCAACTAAAGGAAATAGTCTGTCCCTATTACATAGATTTACATAGAATGTACAGCACAGAAACATTCGGCCCAACAGGTCCATGCCAGTGATTATGCTCCATACAAACCTCCTCCCTCCCTCCCTACTTCATCTAACCCTATCAGCATATTCTTCTATTCCTTTCTCCTTCACGTGTTTATCTAACTTCCCCTTAAATGCATCTATTCTAGTCACCTCAGCTACTCCTTGTGGTAGCAAGTTCCACATTCTAACCACTCTCTGGGTAAAGAAAGTTCTCCTGAATTCCCTATTGGATTTATTAGTGATTGTCCTAGTTCTGGTCTCCACCGTAAGTGGAAACATCTTCCCTACGTTTACCCTATCAAACTCTTACATAATCTTAAAGACCTCTATCGGGACACCCCTTAGTCTTTTTTCTAGAGAAAAGAGCCCCAGCCTGCTCAAACTTTCCTGCTAGATATAACCTCTCAGTTCTGGTATCTTTTTTACACCTTCTCCAGTGCCTCTATGTCCTTTTTATAATATGGAGACCAGAACTGTTCACAGTACTCCAAGTGTGGTCTAACCAAGGTTCTATACAAGTTTAACATAACTTCTCTGCTTTTTAATTCTATCCCTCTTGAAATGAATCCCAGTGCTTGGTTTGCTTTTTTATGGCCTTATTAACCCGCGTCACTACTTTTAGTGATTTGTGTATCTGTACCCCAGATCCCTCTGCTCCTCTACCCCATTTAGACTCTTATTTTCCAAGGAGTATGTAAGCCTCCTTATTCTCCCTACCAAAATGTCATACCTCACACTTATCTATATTGAAATTAATTTGCCAACTTCATTTGCAGGGCTATGGAGAAAGAATGGGGGAATGGGACCAACTGGATTGCTTTAACAAAGAGCTGGCACAGGCTCGATGGGCTGTAACCATTCTATGATTGTATGATTCTAACTGATGTATGACCACATTTTTCTTTATATCAGACCCTGGAGTAGGACAAATTGAATTTGTTGCAATTGCTGTTACTTGTTAATTAATTAATTTGTTATTTATTTAAAATCAAAAAGCAAAACAGCTTACAGGTTTGAAAGAAGCCAAGCAAAATGTTTGTGGATCAAGACTCCTCACATTGTTTCCTACTCTAACTCCAAATTTTGGAACTCCTTATCCTCCTTACTTTTCTCTTTCTCTTGTAATCCATGGGTATTAAAACGCTAAGCTTTGGCTTCACCTAACCAATACCTCTTGATTTACCTTGCCTTCTTTTCCATTCTGCTCAACTTGGTCCGTATCCCACACAATTAGCCCTGGTCCTTCATCCGAGTTGTTCAGTTTTAGAAAAGTAATCAGTTTTTTGCTGAAACCAATATCCTATTTAGATCTAAATTACCTGGATGGCTTGGGAACTATTAAAATTATGAGAGTGCCTCTTCTTTCATAAATGTTTTTTTAGATGACAGTTAATGGAATGGAACCAAAATGCTTTTATTGCAGATCATAAAATATTGCCCTTTCACCCTACCAAAACCCTTCATCATTTTAAAAACCTCTTTAAATCTCCTCAGCTTCCTCTGCTACAGTGGAAATAGTCCCAGTATCTCAAGTCTTTCCTGATAACAACAGTTTCTCATCCTTGGTATCATTTTGGTGAATCTACACTGTATGCTGTTAATGGCTTTAATGAAGTGCCCAAAAGTACACACAGTACTCTAACTATGACCTAACTGTTGCCTTGTACAGAGTTCATAGAATCATAGAATCATGCAGCCCTTTGTGCCTGTGCCGGCTCTGTCAAATATCCAATTCGTCCCATTCCCCCTTCCCTTTCCCCATAGCCCTGCAAATTTTTCCTTTTCAAGTACATATTTATTCCCTTTTGAAAGTTACTATTGAATCTGCTTCCACCATTCTTTCAAGCAGTTCTTTCCAGATCATAACAACTCGCTGCGTAAAAAAAAATCTCCTCATCTCAGCTCTGGTTCTTTTGCCAATTATCTTATTATCATTACCTCTTGAATTCTATGCCCCATTTATAAAACCCAAAATGCTACAAGCATGAACCTACAGCACAACACTGCCCCAATTTAACACTAAGGGGCAATATCACTCAGAGGGGTCTAAGGATGGTAGGTGTGGGAAATAGAAAAAACACTATGCCGTTGCAATAGAGTGTGCTCTTCTGAGATTGGATCTGAAACAAATCACTGAGGCAGAGTAGAGGGACCTTTACCTGCATCTGCCTGCACTGTAACTTATCTGGAAGTGCTTGATACTGACACTGTGGGTGCCTATAATGGAAACTGTTCTATTTCCCGGCAATAACATCACCACTTTGATGAATACTAATAAAAAACAAAAGGCCAATATTTGATGGCACCAATAAAATTATTACAGTCGTAATAAAGATACAAGCTGTGATTACAAAACTCCATGGAAAGTTCATGAGAACAGACAATTGTATATATAGGAGTGTGTTCAAGGCTAAAGTTCTGCTTTGATGACGTCATGGACTATGGGCAGCATTCCTCATTCATGATGTCCATGGAGTAGAACTCTTAATGCGATGTTAAGGGAAGTTCGACACAGACAGGCTTCTCTCCAACTGCCTTTAACCAGTAGCTTTAAATCATAAAAGTAAGAAGGAGTCGATGCTAATCATAGAGATATTTCTCGTCATAACATCTTGGAATTATGAGACAATTCAATAGATTACACTTACTCCATTAAACATAAATGTATCTATTTGAAATGATTTTAAATTATTATCCATATAATATATATTAAGTAGAGAATTGTGCTATAATCCATGGAAAAAGCCTTAACATAGTGATGCTCTAGATAGGTCAGAGATTCAATATATCTTCAGAACTTGTTATACATAGCACTTTCAAGTGTTGCAACACTATGTTGTAAGATTGTAAAGAAAATTTATCATATTTTTGTACATGTCATTCATACGAGTAGGTACCTCAGTGAATTCAATCAATCCTGGGATTTACGTCATAGAAATCGTTTGGATTTTGCTACCACAGTTCATGATGCCGTCTGAATGCTCTCAGTTGGATTCACTAAGAGGTAGAAGCCATTAGTCTTTATATACAACCCAATAAGTTCAAGGTAAAATCCTTATTGATTCATCCTTCAGTCTAAGCCAGTGACTCAGAAAGGTACGTTTTCTGCACCTGGTGCCAAGGCTGAGGGATCAGTGCATTGCCAGCTTTTTGCTGACAGAAGTTAGGAATGGCTACCCACTGAATCTTATGAAGTTGGCCTCACCATACACTGAGTGAGCACTGTTGGCCTGAATTGGGCCTGCCACCAGGACCTCACCGAACAACTGGGTGGGAAATCTGGTGCAGCTGCAACTTTTAAAGGGGCTGCAACTGCCATTTTGTTGGCAGCTGGAGTCTCACAGAAACAGGAGTCTCACAGCAGCAGGTGCACATTGCTGGAAAGGAATGGCAAGGCATCCACAAACAATTGCAGCATTCATTGATGCAACAATGGAGCTGCTCCTTCAAGAAGTGGATCAAAGGAAGTTTGGCCTGTTTGGCACTGAATGTAGGACACTAAATTGACCCTTTGGGTATTATCTCCCATTCAGTCTGAAAGTCACAACAGGACAGCCATTCAGACTAAAAGAGTCAATACAATGTTCCACGTTCAGAGATGAGGAATTTCTTTCTTTCTATCTATCTACCTCAATGCACTTTAGTTGCAGTATGAGTGCGACAGGAGGGCCAAGGATTTTCATGTCTAGGTGGCATGACTGGCAGCATAAATAAGCTTTAAGGTATCTGGTTATCCATTTCAGTGGGGTGTGAGTGGAATCCTCCATCATGCATATGTGACTGATATACACTACAATTATTGCAGCACATCAATCACTGCTACAATAATTCATTAAAACACTTTATTCAAAAGGAACAATATTAGAACATATCAGGCAGTTATTTTTTCCAAACAGGGAGGTTTGAAGTTATTGCAGAATTCCTCAAAGCCCTGACCTTCAATTCCTACTCTCAGTTTACTCCCTTTTGTGTAAAATGCCAATAGCCATTTTCTCAGAATTAATTTTCTTGCCAAGACTGAAATCTTGAGTTTTCACAACGTGGGTAATGGAAAACACACTTTGTGTGAACTAAATGATATTAAGCATTTATTGGTCATATTCTAAAATGTTTTTCCTCAAATTATTCAACAACAATCTGGTTATACTTTTATTTTTAATCAAATTTAAATTTATTTTTACTAATTTCAGTCTGCTTTTCTTCTGAATGTTAGCAGGCCAATCTACTATGGGGCACCACAATAAGGCCCAAGCCTATCCTCTCCTGACCCCATACCGGCACAATTTGCAGCAGGAGTTGCTGGATAGTGATAATGATTAGTAACCCATGCTGATTTTCCTCACCCCCTACCCACCTGAGATCAACTAGTAAAGCATTTTTAAAACATTATTTAATGTACATTTCTAATCATGGACTCTGCCACATATTAAATCCTATTCTCGTTCAATGGCCATCTTGAAGCATCAGAGAAATTGGGTCAGTTGTCTCTTCCACCTGTTGATTTGTACTCACTCCTCACTGCC
This sequence comes from Heptranchias perlo, assembly GCF_035084215.1. Classification (NCBI taxonomy): domain Eukaryota; kingdom Metazoa; phylum Chordata; class Chondrichthyes; order Hexanchiformes; family Hexanchidae; genus Heptranchias; species Heptranchias perlo. The sequence continues at coordinate 47,016,558 of NC_090339.1, read as the reverse complement.
TTATTATGTTAAAGGATAGCATGACTATTGAAGAAAGGACTTTTCCCATGCCAAATTTTCTCTCCTGTTCTTCTAAAGGTGAAGTCATGTGGGGTACGAATCCACATGTGCTGGTATCTCTCCAATACATCATCAAAGTGGTCAGCCATCCTGTGTGAACCTGCACAGTGCGTGTTGGCAATCTGTTAAGTTGTAGGGGGTATCACAACTGAACCCAGTGCAGTCTTCACCTGACATCCGCAAACATGGGTCATTGGATAGTAATCACAAGCAGGAAACTTGGCTGATTGTTTTCTTCCCTAAGCCATGTATGCTGAGGCCAATTTAAGTGCTGTAGAGGAGATTAGCTAACTCAACAGAACATGAATAAAAAAAATTGTCAAAATGTCCCATATCACTTTATATAATTGATTACTTTTGAAGTGCAGTGACTGTTATTTATGAAAAATTCAACAGGCTATTCCACACCAGGAATATCCCACAGATAGTCAGGTAATCTGTTTGTAAGGAAGGACTATTTGGCAGGACAGCAAGAGAACTGTCCGCTCTTCTTAAAATAATATTGTGGGATTTTTAACATCCACCTGAAATATGACAACAGGTAGACAAGACCTCGGTTTAACATCTCACCCAAACGACAGATCTAAAGGATTGAATCTAGATTCAGGAATTGTGACAATGGATTGGAAAATTACAAATGTCACTCCATTATTTAAGAAAGGAGGGAGGGAGAAACCAACTACAGGCCTGTCTAATGACAGGCCTGTCAGTTTAATGTCAGTTATGGGGAAGTTACTGGACTCTATCATCACTGATTATGACATAAAGATCTCCTGGAGCTTCTAATATACTTTGAGCAATAACAAAACCAAAATACATGGACCACGTCTGGAACTGGAAGAGCATGGGAAATGTGTGGGCCCTCTTCTTGCAGGCTCACTCTATCTTATTCACCCATGGCAAATACAATGAAAGAATTAAGGACGATATTTAGCAGTCAGTCAGAATAGAGTTTTTAACATGACAGCCTACAAGCAACTCTCTCTGGGGATCTGAATAATCTATTCTCGAATTGGAAGCACATGTGGTTTTCAATGTTTTCCATTATACATCCACCTCTCCCCTCACTCCAAGGAGATTCCATAACATAGTACTCAGCTGAAAGTCGCAGAAAGTCAGATGAACATTCTTCTTTCCAGAATGTTGATAGAATGAACCCTTTCTGATCTAAAAGGTACTTTCAACTCCTGCTGATTTTCAGCACAGCCTAGCTGTACTCCGGGCAGGCATTTGACTGTGTTTGTGTCTTTCAGCTGCTACATCTATATAATTTCCTCTTTACTTTCCAATTTTGCACAAACCCCCTTTGGGATACCATTATCCAATGTACTATTACTTTACTGATTACTAATATTTCACATGGGTATTATATAAATACAGGCTCTTTGGTGGGTGAATTGAAGACTTGAATCCTTTTGGGGCTGTTTGTACCAGCACAAACACCGTCATGTGATGCCATGCACATCTGTAAATCATTCCCTGGATACATGTTGTTTTGTGTAATTGATGCAATTTATATCTTCTCTCCCTTTGTTAAAAAAATATCTTGGGAAAATGCAACTCACTAGGCTGAATCTTTATTGTTCCCTGTTCCATCAGAATAGAATTCCTGCCCAGCTAATGAGTACTGAGATAGGTCATTAGCTTATTTAACCTGGATGCAAGATCTCTGAATCCTGATTACAAACTTTCATTGACCAGTTGTACAGCTAAGTTGCATTTTTATAAAATTTTTTATAAGAACAGAAATACACAGAAAAACAAACCTGCACACGATTTGAGGACAATTTGCTCTGCTAAATAAATGCCAAGTTTAAAATAAGGAAAGAGCTTGCACTTATAAAGTAGCTTTCATGCCCTCAGGACATCCCAAAGTGCTTTATAATCAATGCATTACTTTTTGAATTGAAGGCACTGTTCTTATGTAAGGAAATATGGCAGCCAATTTGCACATAGCAAGGTCCCACAAACAGCAAATAAATTGGTTGAGAGAGCGATGTTGGCCTGGACACTGAGAGAATTCCTTCTTCAAATGGTCTGGTGGGATCTTTAACATCCAACCAAGCAGGCAGGTGGGGCCTCAGATAACATTTCATCTGAAAGATGGCACTGTCCAGCAGTGCAGCACTCCCTCAGTACTGCATTGAAATGTTAGCTTAGATTATGGACCGGATTTTGCTGTAAAAATAACAGTAAGGCTAACAGCGCTCACTGTTATTTATGTGCAAATCGAACAGTAACTTTCAGCAACCGCACATGTGCAGTTAAACGCGGAAATTGGGATGTTGCTGCCCAAGATACCCTACTCCTCCAAAAGCTGCATGAAAGTGGCATCTTGCTGGCTGACTCACCATTCAAATGAATTGAATAGCGTGAAGTTTCTGTACTTAAGTCGTGGATACGGACTAAACTCACCACAAAAAGTTAGGGCTTGTCCATCCCAGTGTAATTACCCTTTTAACGACGTGGTAATTCTTAATTACTGCCAAACAACCTCTCTGGCACTGAAAATTAACTTTTACAAGTGTGGAGTCACTTCCTTCAGCTTTTAATTATTGTTAGATATTTTTAAAAAATAAAAATAAAACATTTTTTCTTGCTGTCATTTTTATCTCTGTCTCTTAATCCAATATTTCTTTCCCTCTCTTTACTTCGCTTAATGTTCCTGATTTGACATTGAATTCACTATTCTACTTACACTTCCTGGTACAGTCTCTGCGCGGCTCATTAACGATTCTTCAATCCGATTGGTTAAGGAGACATACAGTTGCTTGCCCTGTTCACACAGGTCCCAGATGCCCGGAAATCTCTAATTTACAGGAACTTCCCGCGCAAAAGCTCATAGAAAGTCCATGGGCAAGAGCAAATCTAATGAACGGCGCTCACAGCAAAATCCGACCCTATGTGTTTAAGTCCGTAGTTGGGCTTGAAACCCACAACCTTCTGACTCAGAGGTGAGAGATGTTACCAACTGAGACACACTAACACGAAGTTTAAGGAAAATTATAGTTTTGTATCACTTTTGAATAAGTGTTAAAATTCTAAAAAAATATTTTGAAAGATTAATAAGAGTGGAAACCTTCCTAGTCTGCACAGCTCAGTACTACAGCATGCAGTGCATCTTACCAATTCATTGATGAAGGCAAGAAATAGAGTTCAGCCAAACAGATTTCCCTGAGGGACCCCTGCTCAGGTGTTGAAATGAGAAAAGGAACATGCATTCGTAATGAACCAATGCTTACATTCTCAGTGGAAACTGTTTGTGCAGTTCAAAAGCTCAGATATACTCTAGGAGTTCAGGAGGACATCCTCAGACAAAGGCTGTTGAATGCCACTGCCCTTAGTTAATGCTGGACATCCAGAGAATCATTCCATTTCTGGACCCATGAGATGGATCATGTCACAAATCATCTGATTTGCTCTTAAGCAAATTGGTACCCAGATAGTAGGTGGTGTTGATGACTTTATCAGTGGCAAGTCATTGCATAATTTGAAACTGGAAGAGCAAAGTCAAAAAAGGAAAGTAGAAGGGACACTGTGAAGCAGTATCCTTGGCTGCCCCAATAGTTCAGTGGATGAATGCACCATGTGGTGCACTTATGAAACATTAAGACCAGGAAGATCCCAGGTTTGATCCATGATCTCTGTTGAATTAGCTGATTTTAGCCAAGTTGCAATTGTGCTATTATATGTGACCTCAGTGCTCCTGTGCTACAGAGTGTGAAAAAAAATCAGCCAGATTCCAGGCCTTCGCCATTGCCCAGAGATCCCCTACTGGAATGTTTATGCATGTATTTGTGAGTCTTCATTTGTGAGCCTAGACATTTATGTGTCAGAAGGCTATTCAATAATGCGGGCATCATATCTGGACATCACTTTGTCCCCACCCAATGTCCATTCACATACACTTTTCAACAGACACCTGATGGTGATCAGCAACAGGAAACCTGGCTTCTTTTCCCCTCCTTAACCCAGGAACATTAAACCAAATTTGTAAAGCTTTTACTGTCACTCCAGCTTGATAGTTTGTATGCATTTACCCACTGAGGCATTAGGGGAGCTATAATGGATGTTCTAATGACAATTAATTATCATGAGAGAATCATTGCAAAGTAGATTAACCTTGTTTATTTGTTACTGTATGTACTCTATATAAAACAATACAGCTTACACAGAATAGAGCCGCATATGATGGTGGTATTTGTAAAATAAAGCAGAATGGCATTGGGGTTGAGGTGGCCTAAGTCAGGAGTAGTGCAGCTTTCATATAAAGCCCACATTTTGCACTGGAATGACACTTCTAATATTTCTCAGGCCAATATTTTAGTTAAATACTTATGAAAGTAAATTGTCCACTCAGACTGTGTGACCTCCTTATAGATCCCCTAGCTATCCCCTAGTTCCAGTACAACTACAACACTGGCATCTACCCGACAATGTGGAAAATTTCCCAGGTATGTCCTGTCCACAAAAAGCAGGACAAATCCAACCCGGCCAATTATCAGCTGATCAGCCTACTCCCAATCATCAGCAAGTGATGGATGGAGTCACCAACAGTGCTATCAAGCGGCACTTTTTCACCAATAAAATGCTCACTGATTCTCAGTTTGGATTCTGCCTGGAGCACAAGGCTCCAGACCTGATTACAGCCTTCGTCCAAACATGGACATAAGAGATGAATGGCAGGAGGTGAGGTGAGAGTGGCTGCTCTTGACATCAAGGCAGCATTCATCCAAGTGTGGCACCAAGGAACCTTAATAAAACTGAAGTCAATGAGGATCAGGTGGAAAAGTCTCCAGTTGCTGGAGTCATACATGGCATAAAGGATGGTTTGTAGTTGTTGGAGGCCAATCATTTCAGTCCCAGGACATCACTGCAGGAGTTTCCTAGGGCAGGGTTCTAAGCCCGACTATCTTCAGCTGCTTCATCAATGACCTTCCCTCCATCATAAGGTCAGAAGTAGGGTGGCACGCTGATGATTGCTGTGTTCAGCTGCATTCAAAATTCCTCAGAGAATGGAGAAGTCCATGCCCGCATGCTACAAGACCTGGCCAACATGCAGGCTTGGGAACATAATATTCGTGCCACACAAGTGCCAAGCAACTACCCCATATCCAATAAGAGAGACCCTAAACAGAAGACAGAGGGTGGTTGTAGAGGGTTGTTTGTCAAACTGGAGGCCTGTGACCAGCGGTGTGCCTCAGGGATCGGTGCTGGGTCCGCTGTTATTTGTTATTTATATTAATGATTTGGATGAGAATTTAGGAGGCATGGTTAGTAAGTTTGCAGATGACACCAAGATTGGTGGCATTGTGGACAGTGAAGAAGTTTATCTAGGATTGCAACGGGATCTTGATAAATTGGGCCAGTGGGCCGATGAATGGCAGATGGAGTTTAATTTAGATAAATGTGAGGTGATGCATTTTGGTAGATCGAATCGGGCCAGGACCTACTCCGTTAATGGTAGGGCGTTGGGGAGAGTTATAGAACAAAGAGATCTAGGAGTACAGGTTCATAGCTCCTTGAAAGTGGAGTCACAGGTGGATAGGGTGGTGAAGAAGGTATTCAGCGTGCTTGGTTTCATTGGTCAGAACATTGAATACAGGAGTTGGGATGTCTTGTTGAAGTTGTACAAGACATTAGTAAGGCCACACTTGGAATACTGTGTACAGTTCTGGTCACCCTATTATAGAAAGGATATTATTAAACTAGAAAGAGTGCAGAAAAGATTTACTAGGATGCTACCGGGACTTGATGATTTGACTTATAGGGAGAGGTTGGATAGACTGAGACTTTTTTACCTGGAGAGTAGGAGGTTTAGGGGTGATCTTATAGAAGTCTATAAAATAATGAGGGGCATAGATAAGGTAGATAGTCAAAATCTTTTCCCAAAGGTGGGGGAGTCTATAACGAGGGGACATAGATTTAAGGTGAGAGGGGAGAGATACAAAAGGGTCCAGAGGGGCAATTTTTTCACTCAAAGGGTGGTGAGTGTCTGGAACGAGCTGCCAGAGGCAGTAGTAGAGGCGGGTACAATTTTGTCTTTTAAAAAGCATTTGGACAGTTACATGGGTAAGATGGGTATAGAGGGATATGGGCCTAGTGCAGGCAATTGGGACTAGCTTAGTGGTATAAACTGAGTGACATGGACATGTTGGGCCGAAGGGTCTGTTTCCATGTTGTAAACTTCTATGATTCTATGATTCTAAACACCTCCCTTTGACATTCAATGACATTATCATTGCCGAGTCCCCCACCATCAACAATCTGGGGGTCACCATTGACCAGAAATTCAATTGGATCAACCACATAAATGCCATGGCCACTAAAGCAAGTTATAGGCTGATTATTCAATGGTGGTGGCTCACCTCTCGACTCCCTACAGCCTCTCCACCTATAGTCAGGAGTGTGATGGAATACTCTCGACTTGCCTGGATGGGTGCAGTTGCAACAATATAGAAGAAGCTCGGCACTATCCAAGACACGCAGTCTGGCTGATCTGCACCTCGTCCACTTGCCACTAGCCTAAATATCCACCCACTCAATCACCGGCGTACTATGGCTGCAGTGTACACTATCTACAGGATGCACGGCGGCATCATATTAACGCTCTTTAGCAGCACTTCCCAAACCTGTACCACCTAGAAGGACAAGGGCAGCAGGTGCATGGGAACACCATCACCTCCAGGTTCTCCTCCAAGTCACATACCATCCTGACTTGGACACATATTGCTGTCCCTTCATGGTTGCTGGACCAAAATCCTGGAACTCTCTACCTAACAGCATTCTGGAAACACCTTCACCACATGAACTGCAGTGGTTCAAGAAGGCAGCCCACCACCACCTTCTCAAGGGCAACTAGATGCCGGACCTTCCAGCGATGCCCACATCCCAAGGTGGACTGATGTGGCAAGTTCTGAAGCCAGTGCTAGTTGTACTCACACAATGCTGTTTTAGATTAAATGTGTAAATTTGCAAAAACTTTTGATCACATAGAATCATAGAATCATAAAAAGGTTGCAGCAAGGCAGGAGACCATTCGGCCCATTGAGTCTGCGCCGGCTCTATGCAAGAACAATCCAGCTAGTCCCATTCGCCCGCCCTTTCCCCGTAGCCCTGCAAATGTTTTCCTTTCAAGTCCTTATCACGTTCCCTTTTGAAGGCCATAATTGAATCTGCCTCAACCACCTCCTCGGGCAGTACATTCCAGATCCTAACCTATCGCTGTGTAAAAAAGTTTTTCCTCATGTCACCTTTGGTTCTTTTGCCAATCACCATAAATCTATGTCCTCTGGTCCTTGACCCTTCCGCCAATGGGAACAGTTTCTCTCTATCTACTCTGTCTAGACCCTTCATGATTTTGAATACCTCTATCAAATCTCTTCGCAACCGTCTCTGTTCCAAGGAGATCAACCCCAGCTTCTCCAGTCTATCCATGTAACTAAAGTCCCTCATCACTGGAATCATTCCAGTAAATCTCTTCTGCACCCTTTCTAAGCCCGTCACATCTTTCCTGAAGAGCGGTGCCCAGAACTGAACACAATACTCCAGTTGTGGCCGAACCAGTCTTTTATAAAGGTTCATCATGACTTCTGTATTTTTGTACTCTATGCCTCTATTTATAAAGCCCAGGATCCCATATACATTTTTAACCACTAAGAGGTCTGTTCCTGTACCCCTTTTAGAGTTGTGCCCTCTAGTTTATATTGCCTCCTCTCATTCTTCGCATTTTTCTGCGTTAAATTTCATCTGCCACATATCCGCCCATGCCTCCAGCCTGTCTATATCTTGTTGAAGTCTATCACTATCACTATCCTCCTCACTGTATACCACTCTTCCAAGTTTTGTGTCATCTGCAAATTTTGAAATTGTGCCCTGTACACCCAAGTCCAAGTCATTAATATATATCAAGAAAAGCAGTGGTCCCAGCACTGACCTCTGGGGAACACCACTGTACACCTCCCTCCAGTCCGAAAAACAACCGTTCATCACTGCTCTCTGTTTCCTGTCCCTTAGCCAATTCTGTATCCATATTGCTATTTCCCCCTCCATTCCATGGGCTGCAATCTTGGTGATAAGCCTACCGTGCGGCACTTTATCAAATGCCTTTTGAAAATTCATATACACCACATCAACTGCAATGGCCTCATCTACCCTCTCTGTTACCTCATCAAAAAATTTTATCAGGTTAGTTAAACACGATTTGCCTTTAACAAATCCGTGTTGGCTTTCCCTAATCAATCTACCCTTGTCCAAGTGTCTGTTAATTCTGTCCCGGATTATCGTTTCTAAAAATGTCCTCACCACTGAGGTAAACTGACTGGCCTATAGTTGCTGGGTTTATCCTTACACCCTTTTAAGAACAAGGGTATAACATTTGCAATTCTCCAGTCCTCTGGCACCACCCCTGTTTCTATGGATGTTTAGAAGATCATGGTCAGTACCTCTGCAATTTCCACCCTTACTTCCCTCAGCAAACTAGGATGCATCCCATCCGGACCGGGTGACTTATCTATTTAAAGTACAGCTAGCCTTTCAAGTACCTCTTTCTTATCAATTTTTAGCCCATCCAGTATCTCAACTATATCTTCCTTTATTGAGACTGTGGCAGCATCTTCTTCCTTGGTAAAGACAGATGCAAATACTCATTTAGTACCTCGGCCATCCCCTCTGCCTCAATGAGTAGATCTTCTTTATGGTCCCTAATCTCCTTTATGGTCCCTAATCGGCCCCACCCCTCCTCTTACTACCCATTTACTGTTTACATGCCTGTAGAAAACTTTTGGGTTCCCTTTTATGTTGGCCGCCAGTCTATTCTCATACACTCTCTTTGCCCCTCTTATTTCCTTTTTCACTTCCCCAATGAACTTTCTATATTCTGCCTGCTTCTCACTTGTGTTATCAACCTGACATCTGTCATATGCCCCTTTTTGCCGTTTCATCTTACTCTCTATCTCTTTTGTCATCCAGGGAGCTCTGGCTTTAGTTGTCCTTCCTTTCTGCCTCATGGGAATGTGCCTAGACTGTACCCGAACCATCTCCTTAAAGGCCGCCCACTGTTCAATTAGAGTTTTGCCTGCCAATCTTTGATTCCAATTTACCCAGGCCAGATCTGTTCTCATCCCACTGAAATTGGCCCTCCTCCAATTGAGTATTTTTACTTTAGAGTGGTCCCTGTCCTTTTCCATAGCTATTCTAAACCTTATGATACTATGATCGCTGCTCCTTAAATGCTCTCCCACTGACACTTGCTCCACTTGGCCCACCTCATTCCCTAGAACCAAGTCCAGCAATGCCTCCTTCCTCATTGGGCCGGAAACATACTTGTTAAGAAAGTTATCCTGGTCGCATTTCAAAAATTCCTTCCCCTCTGTGCCCCTTATATTATTATTGTTATCCCTGTCTATATTAGGATAGTTGAAATCTCCAGTTATCACTACTCTATAGCTTTTGCACCTCTCTGTAATTTCCCTGCAAATTTGCTCCTCCATATCCTTCCCACTAGATGGTGGCCTATAGAATACACCCAGTAGTGTAATGGCACCAAACTTGTTTAAAAATGTCAGAAATTTACCAAAATCATCAGAGTTTTAAAATAATATAAATACATCAACAGGATGCAGCTGGATTTAACTGTAATCAGGTCAGAGATGCCATGAAATGATCCCCAGTGGTTGACAAAAGCACAGAAAGACATGGGAATCTGTGCTGGACTGCCAAGTTGCACTGCGCAGATGTTTGAGTACTGACTGCTTTTTGCAGTTTTCAAAATATTCAAAAAAAAATTTAAAAATCACATACAAAGCAGATTTGTACAACCCTAGAATTCTATGGAAGAATCATTACATAGAAATACACAGAATGTACAGCACAGGAACAGGCCATTCGGCCAAACAGGTCCATGCTAGTATTTATGCTCCACATGAGCCTCCTCCCTCCTTTTTTCATCTAACCCTATCAGCATATCCTTCTATTCCTTTCTCCCTCATGTGTTTATCTAGCTTCCCCTTAAATGCATCTATGCTAGTCGCCTCAACTATTCCTTGTGGTAGCGAGTTCCACATTCTAACCACTCTCTGGGTAAAAAAGTTTCTCCTGAATTCCCTATTGGATTTATTATTGACTATCTTATATTTATGGCCCCTAGTTCTGGTTTCCTCTGCAAGTGGGAACATCTTCTCTGTGTCTACCCTACCAAACCCTTTCATAATCTTAAAGATCTCTATCAGTTCACCCCTCAGCCTTCTCTTTTCGAGAGAAAAGAGCCCCAGCTGGCTCAATTTTTCCTGATAGATCTAACCTCTCAGTTCTGGAATCATCCTAGTAAATCTTATTTGCACCTTCTCCAGTGCCTCTATATCCCCTTTATAATATTGGAGACCAGAACTGTTCACAGTTCTCCAAGTGTGGTCTAACCAAGGTTTTATACAAGTTTAATATAACTTCTCTGCTTTTCAATTCTATCCCTCTAGAAATGAACCCCAGTACTTGGATTGCTTTTTGTAACGGCCTTATTAACTTGCATCGCTACTTTTAGTGATTTGTGTATCTGTACCCCCAGATCCCTCTGCTCCTCTACCCCATTTAGACTCTCATTATCCAAGCAGTATGTGGCCCCCTTATTCTTCCTACCAAAATGTAATACCTCACACTTATCTATATTGAAATTCATTTGCCAATTACACGCCCATTCTGTAAGTTTATTAATGTCTTCCCGTATTTTGTCACAGCTGTCCTTGGTATTAACTGTACCCCCCAATTTGGTGTTGTCCTCAAATTTTGAAATTACTTCCGATTCCTGAGTCCAAATCGTTTATGTAAATGGTGAACAACAGTGGTCCCAGCACTGATCCTTGTGGAACACCATTTTCCACCTTTTACCAGTCTGAGTAACTACCTTTAACCTCTACTCTCTGTTTTAGTAAGTAGTTGAAAGGAAAAAAATTGCTTGGCTACAGGGATAGGGTGGGGGAGTGGGACTAGCTGGATTGCTCTTGCATCTGAAATATCTTGAATTTTTGGGTGGGAGCTCTTCCTATGGTTAAATGGTTTGATCACAAATGGCAGTTTGTGTCAATACTTTTTTCTACCTTTGAAAGCAAGAGAGCATAAATACACCTGTTGAAAGTCATTTGCCTGGGGCAAGGTGCATTTCTTTTCCTGCCGTTTAACATTTCTGTTATTGGTCAATGGAAGAACATGGATGGACTCGATGGGCCAAATGGCCTCCTTCCATGCTGTAACCTTTCTATGATACTATGATTCTGTTTTGTAGCCAGCTTACTATCCATTCTGCTACTTGACTCCGCATGCTCTGACCTTAGTCATGAGTCTACTATGCGGTACCTTATCAAAGGCCTTTTGAAAATTCAAATATATTATATCTACTACATTACTCATGTCTATTCTTTCTGTTACTTATTCAAAAAATTCAATAAGGTTGATCAAGCATGATCTTCCCTTTTGAAATCCATGCTGACTATTCTTTATTATATTTTTGGTTTCTAGATGTTTTTCTATTATATCCTTGAGTAAGGATTCCATTATCTTTCCTACCACTGACGTTAAGCTAATTGGGCTATAGTTCCCTGAACTGGTTCTATCTCCCTTTTTAAATACAGGAACCACATTAGCTGTCCGCCAGTCCTCTGGCACTATTCCCTTTTCTAATGAATTTTTATATATATGTAATAGTGCAACTGCTAACTCTTCCCTAACTTCTTTTAATATGCGTGGATGCAATCTATCCGGACCAGGGATTTTATCCTCTCTAAGTTTGATTAGTTTATCAATTATCTCCCACCTTTCTATCTTAAATGTCTTTATATCTTTTTTGATTGTAAGTTATTTACAAACTGAACCTATCACACAGCTTTATTTAAGTTTGAATCATGCTTGCAGCATTGTATTGATACAGGCTTGCTACAGGAATCTTAACAGCAATTCTTATTTTTTTAAACTGCTTATTTACCACGGCTAGGTATAAATGAACAGCAACAAAACCAAACTAGACAAATAATGCCTTTTTAAAAAAAACGGTACATGCATTGTCTACTGTGGCACTGAGCCATACAAATCAGAAAGATCTCAGTTTCGACCCTCAATCTGTGCTGAGTGAGTTGATTTCAGTTTGGGGTCACTGTAGGGTGGCATATTTGGTCTCAGTGCCTCTGGATTAAGCATGGAAAAAGAAAATCAGACAGGATTCCTGCTCCTGATCACTATCTAGTGATCCGTGCTAGAAAATGCACATTTCTGGATGTCAGGTAACAAGAGGGTCAGGCTTGGCTGCAGTGCTCACCACCCCTCCCACCCAAGAGTTGAATATATTGCTGACACTCTTTCATATTGTCTAGGCTCACACATGAAGAATGTCCACTTAGAAAAGGTATCAGAGGATCATTGGCTTCTATTGAACTATACCACAGCACAACTGAGTGCCTTCATAAAGGGAGGGGAATGAGAAAGGAAAAGTAGATATTTCTTCTTCTTTCAAACAACATTGCATGAGATATTTTGAGAAAATTAGTGGTAGACCTCACAGTTTTTATGTTTGTGAAGCATCCTTAATCTCACAATTGCATATCAACAAATAACATGTTAATTCTGACCAATTATAAAACAATCTTATATTTTACATTTGGTACAATAGCACTACTGAAGTCCTCAAAAGATAAGTAGGCAAAGATGGTCACTTAACAGAAAGAAAGAAATATTTGCATTTATCTTGTCATCAAAATACTTCATATGGTGAATTATTTTTAAAGTGCAGTAACTGTTATGCATTCAATAAGAGAAATAATAAATAAAATTAGTCATTTTTATTATTTTCATTAGACAATGAAATGGCTAAAAGCTATCTATTATCTTGAATGTTGATCAGTATAAACATGTGAAGACCAGAAAAGTAGTTCCCATTGAGTGTTCTCCTTTTTGGGGTTCGATATCCTCTATTCTGATAAAGATTCAGCCACGGTTCGATTGAACATTTGCTAAAATGAGAAGTTTGTAAAAGCAGAAATTTTTTGGAATGATATATTATACTCTTTAGATTTGTTTGGTGTCAGTGTATCTTGAGAATGCTCATCAATAATCAAATCCTAATTTTAGTCTAACAGACTAAGGTGACAAGCTGGCCAATCTGTTAAGAGAGTATCCTGAGTAATACTCCAGAGAAGCCAGTCAATTAGTGAGCCTCTCCCTGGTAATTAATGAGCATCATCAGTGACACACCCTCTGGAAAAAAGTGTCAATTTGTGAGCGTCCCGAGTGACATTTGCTCTGGGGAAAAAGGTGCATCAATTAGAGAGCCTCCTGAGTGATACTCCTTCTGGAGAAAAGTATCAATTACTGACAATCCCCCGGACAGTTCTGTCTCTCATACAGTACCAGCATCAGTCTGTCCCTCCACTACTTGCAGATAATGAGCATCCAAAATTCAATTCTGGATTTAAATTCAGAAGAATTCTGGAGTCAAATTCTAATTCACACTTCAGGTTTCGTCCATTCAATGCACTTCTAGAGAGTGTTTGGGTTTCCAAATCTGAAGCCAAAGTTGTGAGAAGTTAATCCCATCACTCATTGCCTTTCTTGTAGACATTGCACGTGCTGATATAGGTATTTAAATGCACTATACATGATGGATCCCCTTTATTACGCCAATGTCATGATGTAATAGGGGACTCTTTTGAAAATGATACAAGGAAAATCCATATAAAAAAATTAATGTATCTAAAAACACTGCATAACTCAAATTAACCAGAATCGGAACAAATCATTCCAATGCCATTACCTACGGTCTAAAAATTTCAAGAAATTCTGACTATCCTGTAATAGTGTTTTTAGTATTGATAAGAAGTTGTCTAAAACACACACACATATACGTATAAGTGCACACATACACAAACACATGCATTCATGCACACACACACTCCCATTCATGTACATAAACAGAGACAAACACACATACGAATATTCAAACACACGTATTCACATCTTAGGAGCGCTGCTGAAAACAAAAATAATGAAAGTGCACATCATGCATTTATAACTGGAAGTATTTGTTCTTTTTGCAATGGAACGCCCAGATCCCAGTGACAAGTGAATCTCACTGGCAGGTCTAAATCTGTACCTTCTGACCTACATCAGAAAGATCTAAACATATCAGTGAACTCAGCGGGAAGGATAACTCTAAGCATTCTACATGGTCAAAAGCTCTGCAACACATATACCCTTGCTTATACAATTCATTGCTAACAACAAAGCATAAGGATAACCAACTAATGATGCTAATAAATAAAGTGATAATGCTAACAATGTTTACAATATGATCCTGTTATGTGGACAGTAGGTGAATATGTTATTGGAATTAGTTAATCAGGATTGTTAATGATGTGGCTGGCTGAATTAGTACCAGATCAGACAGAAATCAAAGCTTGGTAACAATTTGCTTATTTCAGGAATTGATGTGTTGATGTGACTTCAGTTGTACTTAAGTTGGGTCCCTGAAAATGCAGTGTTGGGCTTAAGATCCACTATTCCTGCATTTTTTCCCTTTTTGTAAATCTGGTTTGTTACTATGACAACTGGGGTGAGGCTTAAGGTGAACATCACAACGAGATCAACACCAGTTTACAGTACATTGTGTTTTCTAGCATAATAACGGCAAAGAACAAAGCTATGCATTACTGTCCTGCTTATGATAGACTTTGCCATTGTCCTTCCACCATATCAGACAATAAACAGTGAGTAAATTATTACCTGTGGCCGTCTCCACTCAATTTCTCCTGGAGGGGACTTGGTGTAGAACAACGACTCATTAGTAGCAGGAAAATGAGGGTCCTCAAACAGTCGATGGTGCTGAATGCATTCTCCTTTTAAAGCTGAGTACTGCTGGTCTTTGTACGACTTTACAGATAAAACCATCCTTCACAGTCCAAAACTAAAATAGCAGCAATGCATGCGTAAACTTCATTAGTACACTCAATGGTAAAGCTTGCCAAAATATTTAAGACATTTAAATATACGTAAATATTTCCCGCACCCCAGCTCTGTCTCTAGAGCAGTGACATTACTTTAAGCAACTATTCTTATTGCTACGGAAATAATTCAATTGAGACTGAAGTTTTGTGAGGAATTAAAAGCCACTCTTACCTACCAGCTTTTTTTTTAAGTGAGCTGTCAGCTGGATCATAACAAACTCTTCATCTGTCCTGCAAAGTTCTTTGCATTTTAACCTGCAAGTTTCCAGACTCTACCATCTCTGAAAGCTGAATGGGGAGTTCTCAAACTTATTAGCAGTCTCCTGCTAGCTCGAATGGTTTGGTGGAGCCTTTTATTTTGTGAAGAAGCCAAATAAAGATAGACTTAGAAATTTAACTTTTTTATTTCTCTCCTCACTCCCCATAAAATCTTTACCAACAGAATTTAGTACAAAATATTTTCCTTAGCAGTCAAAGCTCATTGTGCTGAAAGAATTATTTAATTTGAAGTGAAGTTAAATAAAATACAATAAACAACAATTATTGCTAGCAAGGAATAGTTTTTGCTAAAAGGTGTTACTGTTACCATTGTTTAGTTCAGTGTAGTAATTCCATTTTGTGCTGTGGTAACTTGTCATTCATGAAACCTTCTACTTTATGAGCCTCAAGTTTAACCATTGGTAGCACTGGAGGAGAAAAAAGGTTGTCTTAAAGGGGCACTTCATCTTGTTCAAGTTGCTGAACGTTTTTTTTGGAAATTTTTTTCTCCTCAACACAGGGTGGGTATGGTTCCAATGGTGTGGTTAATCTTTGGTAATGTACCCAAGAGACCATTCTTCATGTTTATGCCTAGGTAATGATTGTCATGGGCTATTCACAATCAAAACCAATGCCTTAATCTGACTTCCATACATATGTACTTATCAGCACAGGTAACTATATAGAGATCAGGAGCAGAAACCCTGGTTGATTATTTTCACAGAATCATAGAAAGTTATGGCACAGAAGGAGGCTATTCGGCCCATCGTGCCGGTGCCGGCCGAAAAAGAGCTATCCAGCTCAATCCCACTTTCCAGCACTTGGTCTGTAGCCCTATAGGTTATGGTACTTCAAGTGCAGATCCAAGTACTTTTTAAATGAGATGAGGGTTTTTGCCTCTACCACCCTTTCAAGCAATGAGTTCCAGACCCCCATCACCCTCTGGGTAAAAAATTTTTTCCTCAGCTCCCCTCTAATCCTTCTACTTTAAATCTATGCCCCCGGTCACTGACCCCTCTGCTAAGGGAAATAGGTCCTCCCTATCCAGTCTATCTAGTCCCGTCATAATTTTATATACCTCAATTAGATCTCCCCTCAGCCTCCTTTGTTCCAAAGAAAACAACCCCAGCCTATCCAATCTTTTCTCATAGCTAAAATTCTCCAGCCCTGGCAACATCCTCGTAAATCTCCTCTGCATCCTCTCTAGTGCAATCACATCTTTCCTGTAATGTGTTGACCAGAACTGTACACAATAGTCAGGCTGTAGCCTAACCAATGTTTTATACAGTTCTAGCATAACCTCCCTGCTCATCCAGGGGGCTCTAGTTTTGGCAGTCCCACCCTTTTTCTTTGTGGGAACATGTTTACTCTGAACCCTTTGAATCTCCCCCTTGAATGCTCCCTTTGCTCTGCTACTGATTTACCTTCAAGTAGCTGTTTCCAGTCCACTTTTGCTAAATCACTTCTCAGCTTAGTCAAATTGGCCTTTCCCCTTTTCTCCTTAACCTGGGAACATGGAGACCAATAGTAGCGGTCTGAGATCATTTAAGTGATCAGGCACCAGGGTTCAAACCTGGGATCTTCCTGATCTATATTATTCAGTAGCACACCAGATGGCACATTTATTCATTGAGACATGAGGCAAGTCCTAAACTGAGTGAATTTTAACATCTTACAGCAGGCACAATAGGGCACTGGATGTGTAATGGGTTAATCTTCATCATCTGGTTTCAAATCCAGCCCAGACTGATAGGATGAAAGCTTCCTTTGTCTGCTGAATGTAAAGGTCCTAAGTGCAATGAGTTTGACCAGTTCCTAATGAATATGAGCCCACAGTACAAAATGACACCAAATTCAACATTAATTGACAGTAAGTTTGCAAAGTTATTTGTTTTGCGGAGCAGGCTGGAGGGGCCGTATGGCCTACTCCTGCTCCTATTTCTTATGTTCTCAAACAAAGAGAATGGCTGGTGTGAGAATTGGGAAAGTGTCACACTGATGTAGTAGGAAGTGCTCTTCTAAGGTTGGAACGGCAGCACATTGCTAGGGCATAGTACAGGGAGCATTATTCTGCAGGTAACCATGCAATACCTGATCTAGGAGTGCTTGATGCTGACCCGGGGTGCCAAAAATGGAAAATGTGCTAACCACCCACATCTCGATAAGCACAAATTTCACAAAAAAAGTTAAATAATAAACCACAGGCAATACTGTTAGCAATAGTAGTCTACCATCCAACACGGCAAGGACAATCTTGATCTTTTCAATTCTACTGCTTATGAAACATTTGAACAGAGAGGGTGAAATTGGAGAAGCGTGAAACCGGCCATAGCGAATCAGCAGTTAGTTTTACACCGCGCCCAATTTTCTTTTCCACTGAACTCGCTTTGCCAAACATCAATTTCACCCCAGAGTATCTTTGGGTAGAAGGCTCTGAATCAACAGCATACTGTTTGCATTGCACAATTTAAAAGATTATGGCAGTTGGCTAGTGTGGACCAGGTACATTTGTCTTTAGAATACAGGATTGAGAATTAGGATTAGAAAATCCCTCTTGATAACGCCATTTAAATAGCACATTCCACTGTAATAATTGGGTAAATGTATATATCTTCTCCAGCAAATTAATAAGTGATTTTTTTATTCCATTTAATAAAAAAACAAATCCTTTAGGCATTCCCACACAATGTCCCGTTCCAGTCCCAGACCTTGTCCCCAGAGGCTGAAGTAATGCAATGCTTCCAGGCTTTTACTAATGGCAGGAATCAGTGCAAGAGAATATTCCAGGATGAAAAGGGGATGGCTCATGTGGGAATTAGTGACTCACTGCCTACCTCTCACCTCCTCCCAGTGGGAAATGCCTGACTTCTACCTCTTTCTTCTCTGTGATGACCTGACTGAGATGGGGATTTTGTCAAATGGAACAATTCCAGTCCTATCACTCCTTAATGCAGCATGTCAGTCATCAACACTCTGTGCCACCAAAGATACTGTTCATTTAATTTTAGGAATCTTACAACACCAGGTTATAGTCCAACAAATTTATTTTAAAATCACAAGCTTTCGGAGATTATCCCCTCCGTCAGGTGAATGCATGTGATTTTAAAATAAATTTGTTGGACTATAACCTGGTGTTGTAAGATTCCTTACATTTGTCCATTCCAGTCCATCACCAGCATCTCCACATCATTTAATTTTAGTAACATTGCAAAACTCACTACAGTGCAAAAACAACAACACTTGCTGACAAGCCCTTCCTCTTCCCTGTATCCTAATTGTGTGGAAATGAAAACTGATCACACAATCTCCTATTATAACTCCTTCTTTCTCAGAACAACAACAATAACTTGCTTTTATATAACATTTAACATAATACATCCCAAAGCGCTTCACAGAGCATTATCAAACAAAATTTGACACCGAGATATTAGGACAGATGACCAATAGCTTGGTCAAAGAGGAGTGTCTTAAGAGGAGTGTTTTAAGGAGTGTCTTAAAGGAGGAAAGAGAGGTGGAGGAGCAGAGAGGTTTAAGGAGAAAAATCCAGAGCTTAGGGCCCAGGCAGCTGAAAGCACAGCAGCCAATGGTGGAATGATTTAAAATCTGGTCTGCACAATGGCCAGAATTGACCATTATATTACTGTTTAACCAGTACCATCGAAAAAAGGAGAGTGATTATTATGTTCTAGTTAAAGCATCCAACATTCATGAAAAAGATATATAACAAATCTGTTTCTATTGGATGTGGGCTGGAATGACATAAATGCGTCATTCCAGAAAGTGATATTGTCCCTGAACAGACAAACAGTTTTCCAAACATTTTTGAAGACAAGTCTCCATCTAAAACTGATCAAGTAAATGATTATAATAAATATATAAAATCATATAGCACTTACAAAGTTAGGGAGGGGCAAGGCCTTGAAGAGACTGAAGATTTTGAAGTCAATGTTTTGGGTTTAGGGAGTTGGCAAATACAGGGGTAATAGATGAGCAGGACTTTTGTGGATAGAATGTGGGTGATATTTTAAAATTCTAAAATTTTTTAAGGATTTTAAAATTCTCATCCTTGTGTTCAAATCCCTCAATGGCCTCGCCCCTCCCTATCTTTGTAACCTCCTCTAGCCTTACAACCCTCCACGATCTCTGCGCTCCTCCAATTCTCTCCTCTTGCACATTCCGGATTTCCTTCACTCCACCATTAGTGGCTGTGCCTTCAGCTGCTTGGGCCCTAAGCTCTGGAATTCCCTCCCGCCTCTCTACCTCTCTCTCTCCCTACATCGCTCTTTAAAACCTACGTCTTTGACTAAGCTTTTGGTAACCTGTCATAATATCTCTATGTGGCTCGGTGTCAAATTTTGTCTGATATCACTCTTGTGAAGCGCCTTGGGATGTTTTATTATGTTAAAGGCACTATATAAATGCAAGTTGCTGTTGTTGTTTACATGCTTTTTAAAGGGTGGCTAAGGCAAACGTAGGTCCCTTAGAGGATGAGACCGGGAAATTAATGGTGGGAAACATGGAAATGGCAAAAATGCTGAACAAATATTTTGTTTCAGTCTTTACGGTAGAGGACACTAAGAATATCCCAACACTGGACAAACAGGGGGCTCAAGGTGGGGAGGAGCTAAATACGATTAAAATCACTAAGGAATTGGTACTCAGTAAAATAATGGGACTCAAGGCGGATAAATCCCCTGGACCTGATGGCTTACATCCGAGGGTCTTGAGGGAAGTGGCAGTAGGGATTGTGGATCCTTTGGTAATAATTTTCCAAAATTCTCTGGACTCGGCAAAGGTCCCGGCAGATTGGAAAAATGCTAATGTAACAAAAGGGTAGTAGGCAGAAGGCTGGAAATTAGAGACCAGTTAGCCTAACATCTGTGGTGGGTAAAATTTTGGAATCTATTATCAAGGAGACAGTAGCGGAACATTTGGATAAACATAATTTAATAGGACAAAGTCAGCATGGCTTTACGAAGGGGAAGTCATGTCTGACAAATTTGCTTGAGTTCTTTGAGGACATAACGTGCAGGGTGGATAAAGGGGAACCAGTGGACGTAGTGTATTTAGACTTCCAGAAGGCATTCGACAAGGTGCCACATAAAAGATTATTGCTCAAGATAAAGAATCACTGGATTGGGGGTAATATTCTGGCATGGGTGGAGGATTGGTTATCTAACAGGAAGCAGAGAGTTGGGATAAACGGTTCATTCTCGGACTGGCAACCAGTAGCCAGTGGTGTTCCGCAGGGGTCGGTGCTGGGTCCCCAACTCTTTACAATCTATATTAACGATTTGGAGGAGGGGACCAAGTGTAACATATCAAAGTTTGCAGATGATACAAAGATGGGAGGGAAAGTGGAGAGTGAGGAGGACATAAAAAACCTACAGGGGGATATAGACAGGCTGGGTGAGTGGGCGGAGATTTCGCAGATGCAATACAATATTGGAAAATGTGAGTTTATGCACTTTGGCAGGAAAAATCAGAGAGCAAGTTATTATCTTAATGGCGAGAAACTGGAAAGTACTGCAGTACAAAGGGATCTGGGGGTCTTAGTGCAAGAAGATCAAAAAGTTAGTTTGCAGGTGCAGCAGGTGATCAAGAAGGCCAACGGAATGTTGGCTTTTATTGCTCGGGGGATAGAATATAAAAACAGGGAGGTATTGCTGCAGTTATATAAGGTATTGGTGAGACCACACCTGGAATACTGCATACCGTTTTGGTCTCCATACTTAAGAAAAGACATACTTGCTCTCGAGGCAGTACAAAGAAGGTTCACTCAGTTAATCCCGGGGATGAGGGGGCGGACATATGAGGAGAGGTTGAGTAGATTGGGACTCTACTCATTGGAGTTCAGATGAATGAGAGGCGATCTTATTGAAACATATAAGATTGTGAAGGGGCTTGATCGGGTGGATGCGGTAAGGATGTTCCCAAGGATGGGTGAAACTAGAACTAGGGGGCATAATCTTAGAATAAGGGGCTGCTCTTTCAAAACTGAGATGAGGAGAAACTTCTTCACTCAGAGGGTAGTAGGTCTGTGGAATTTGCTGCCCCAGGAAGCTGTGGAAGCTACATCATTAAATAAATTTAAAACGGAAATCGACAGTTTCCTAGAAGTAAAGGGAATTAGGGGTTACGGGGAGCGGGCAGGAAATTGGACATGAATTTAGATTTGAGGTTAGGATCAGATCAGCCATGATCTTATTGAATGGCGGAGCAGGCTCGAGGGGCCGATTGGCCTACTCCTGCTCCTATTTCTTATGTCCTTATGCTTGTCGTTATGTGCTTTATTACCATTCTGTCAATAATCATGAGTGCAGTTATTCCAGACACTAAATGACACAATAGAAAATACATTTTTACAGTTACTATGCGGTAGGAAATCCCAGTGCTTCATAAAATAGCGTTAGACCATATCTAGGACGTCTCGTGTTTCTGAAAAGGATACAAGATAATACTTGTTGTCTGATAGGTGATCCAGCCTCTCTCTATCTATTGCAAACTTGCCTTTCTCCATTTTATCAATGGTCAGTGTTCTTCTGAACTTTCCTTATTTGTCCGTCCTTAATTCTAAATATGTCATTGTTAAAGCATCCTCCTCCCAGCATCTTCATTGAGTTGAAATCAAGACTAATTGCACCAGTTCCTATTCTAACTAATACTCCTAGCACCTGAAAACCATAACACTCCTTTCCTCCTTTAATCTTCCCTACCTCTTACAAGCTTTTAAACTCAATATTGGCATCACCTATTCATTACATTTTGATTTATCTCCTCATTTCTCCAACACTTCAATGTTGGTTGAGCCCTGAATATTGGCCCTTCATCCAGGTTTATCGATAAAAAGAAAAGAAATAGGAATGATCTGAAGTTACAAATTCATTAATGTGTCTAATTAGCTTTATACACTCAACATATTTCTTTAAAAGAAACACAAAGACTAGCAACTACTGTACAACTATTCATGATTTCCCAATTACTTGAAACTTACATAAATGCTGACTCAGACAATGAACTGATGCCAGACTACGGTTTTGAAGGAGCCCTTGTTCCTCTCTCCCTGCTGAGGGTTGTGCGTTAAGCAATCTTTCTGGGGTTTTGATTGACCTGTTGATAAAATTATTAACTGGGTCCTTTGTGGTTGTGATTGAAATCAATTCCAAAATCTCAAATTAATCCATTGAAGCATTTACATGGATTTTTTTTAATGTTATTTTTGTTCACATTCACATTTGTATATAAAGTGAAGCAATTGTAAACTGATTACACAATGCTTGTGGAGTACAGTGAAACATTGGGAATTCTTGATTGCACAGATACTTATTCACTTACTTCTGGTAAAGCACAGAACTGAGCTTAAATTTAGGATTAAAAATTCCAGTGAAGGAATTCATTATTTTACATGATATATGCAGCATTTATTTCTACTGAAAAACATGTTTACTAGGAGATCTGACATGGTGTTGCTGGGTTACATACAAAATACTGCCCCGATTTAGAATGAATATATAATAGGTCAGGGTGCACCAGAGTTGAGTACTCTAGTAATAGAGTTAGTACTGTAACCATTGCACATTTAAAAATTGCATTATATTGAGAAACTTAGCACAAGTTGGTCTCCATTTTGTCCTTTCTTCAGGGCTAGGTTTAGAGTTAAGGAACACTATCATTAATGGGATCCCATATTACTGGCTGGAAGATGTAGAAGGTAATTCAGCTTGATGTGCTGGAATAATTGCTCTCAATTACTGAATTAATAACAGCAGAACTGGTAATGCACTGAATTTACTGCGTGCTAATTTGACTGTATGAGTGTCATAAACATGTGTACCACTGCAGGCAAATCAGTCAGAGTAAGTCAGGAGCACATTACTGAAAGCAATGCTTTAAAGAGGAATTGGCAAAGTTAGAATAATATCTATCAGAATTATATCATGTAGAAACACTGCAGTGAGATTACTGAAAGATCAATTGCCAAATACACTGTTCAGCATAGTACTGAACTGAACAGGCCAGGAACATAGCAATGCTATTCAAGAAAGGAGGGAGAGAAAAAGCAGGAAACTACAGGCCAGTTAGCCTGACATCAGTCGTCGGAAAAATGCTGGAATCCATTATTAAGGAAGTGGTAAAAGGGCATTAAGAAAATAATAACATGATTAGGCAGAGTCAACATGGTTTTATGAAAGGGAAATCATTTTCGACAAATCTATTAGAGTTTTTTGAGGATGTAACTAGTAGGGTAGATAAAGGGGAACCAGTGGATATCGTATATTTGGATTTTCAAAAGGCATTCGATAAGGTGCCACCAGAAGTTATTACACAAGATAAGGGCTCATGGGGTTGGGGGTACTATATTAGCATGGATAGAGGATTGGTTAATGGACAAAAAATAGAGAGTATGAATAAACGGGTCATTTTCAGGTTGGCAGGCTGTAACTAGTGGGGTGCCGCAAGGATCATTGCATGGGCCTCAGCTGTTTACAATCTATATTAATGACTTAAATGAAGGGACCGGGTGTAAGGTATCCAAGTTTGCTGACGATACAAAGCTAGGTAGGAAAGTAAGCTGTGAGGAGGACACAAAGAGTCTGCAAAGGGATATAGCAGGCAGGTTAAGCGAGCGGGCAGGAAGGTGGCATATTGAGTATAATGTGGGAAAAGATGAGGTTATTCACTTTGGTAGGAAAATAGAAAAATTGAATATTTTTTAAATGGTGATAAATTATTAAATGTTGGTGCTCAGAGGGATTTAGGTGTCCTTGTACACGAAACACAGAAAGTTAACCAGAAGGTGCCGCAAGCAATTAGGAAGGCAAATGGTATGTTGGCCTTTATTGCAAGGGGGTTAGAGTACAAGAGTAAGGAAGTCTTGCTGCAACTGTACAGGGCTTTGGTGAGACCACACCTGGAGTACTGTGTGCAGTTTTGGCCTCCTTACCTAAGGAAGGATATACTTGCCTTAGAGGCAGTGCAACAAAGGTTCACTAGATTGATTCCTGGTATGAGAGGGTTGTCCTATGATGAAAGATTGAGTAGATTGGGTCTATTCTCTCTGGAGTTTAGAAGAATGAGAGGTTATTATTGAAACATATAAGATTCTAAGAGAGCTTAACAGGGTAGATTCTGAGAGGATGTTTTCACTGGCTGGAGAGTCTGGAACTAGGGGACATAGTCCCAGAATAAGGGGTTGGACATTTAGGACTGAGATGAGGAGGAACTTCTTCACTCAGAGGGTTGTGAATCTTTGGAATTCTCTACCCCAGAAGGCTGTGGATGCTCAGTCATTGAGTATGTTCAAGAATGAGATAGATAGATTTTTGGATTCTAGGGGAATCAAGGGATATGGGGATCGGGCGGGAAAGTGGAGTTGAGGTTGAAGATCAGCCATGATCTTATTGAATGGCGGACCAGGCTCAGGGGGCCATATGGCCTCCTCCTGCTTCTATTTCTTATGTTCTTATGGAGGACCTAGGTTCAATTCCTGGTCCATGCTGATTTTGCTGACCTTAGTTGGGTTGGAGGTAGGGGTGGTACACTTGGCTTTAGCATTCCTGAGTTAAGGATATGGAAAAAATATTATGGTGGGTTCCTGTTCCTAATCACTATTGAGTGACCTTTGCTAGGAAGGGTGCAAGTATTCATGAAATGAGGACAGGATTGGTCTTGATTAGGCAGTCGATGTAAAACTGAGGCTTTTTATCTTATTTTCTCCCAGGTCTAAACTTGCCCTTAATCAATGTTCACACACATGCAGTTTTCGACTAAGGTCACCACATAGCAATCAGGTGTGGAAACCTTAGCTGATTCTTCCCTTTGAGGAAAAGTGAGGCCAGTTTTTCATGGTGCACAGATATCAACGAACTCAGACAAGGGACCGATTCCGAAATCTTCCTTGTCTATATGACTCAGTACCATAATGTGTGGTGCATTCATACACATGAACCATCAGGGAGTAAATCATTTGTCTTCAGCTGAAAGACTGCATGAAGTTTGAAGTTCTATAGAAAGTAGTAAATCTTTAGTATCAAATACAATGGCGATAAAATGGAGCCCAACTTTTGCAAGATACTTTACTTTCGTGGCACCATCAGCCTGAACAAAGAGGGGGAAGAAATTGGATAGGAGCCATTTTTGGGCGCAAGTGGCATGATGTGCTATAACCCCATGCCCAATGGCCCCCTGTGCAGGCAGAACGCAAGTTTCAGCCCACCCGAGAACTCACCTGCAATCAGTGTTCCATTCCAGGCCTTGCACGTGGAATCAATACAATTTGCACTTTCCACCATCAGCAGGAGCCCAATCTCTTAAAGGGAGGATGTTTCTTAGAGCTCTCTTAAAGGTAACTGGTACCTGTTATTTGCTGAAAATAACAGTCTACTGTCTGCACGGAGTCTAAACAGAGATCAGACATCGCACACGTAAAACACAGATGCAGGTCCCATCCCTATGTTTAGACACTGATAAGTTATGTTAAAACATTGAATAAAGGTTGTGCACTACTATATCCCACATTCTCCAATCTGCGCGCCAGACCTCACCAATCGGCCAATCTGAATTGGTACCAGGCCTGCGAGAGTGCGTGCACCAAGGTTCTCTGTTGATGCACTAGAGACCTTGGTGCAAGAGGTGAACAGAATGAGGGACATCCTGTATCCACAGGGTGGGGGGTGGGGTGTGGGGGGATGGCAAGAGGCCCTCCAGACATATATCCAAAAGGCAATGGGAGGCAGCGGGGGACAAATCAATGCCAGACGCACAGCATCATGAACATGGATGCAGTGCAGGAAGAAGTTCATTGCTTTGACATGAGTGGTAAAGGTGAGTGAAGTCAACTGTCAAGTGGCGTCTCCGACCAACTGCGCCACGCACTACACCCCCTATCACCCCCTATCACCCACTTTCCATCAGTACTCAACTCTTCTAACCAGATGCTTCCTCTCATCCTTACACATCACCACTGTTTCAAGCCGCCCACCCATAACTCACAGGCCACACACACTGGCAGCTATTCAACCATGACAGGCACATCACCCAGACATACGTCCCGCTTTCTTGCAGGAGAAAGTGGCGCATATCAGGAGGCAGCAAGTGGCAGTGGCATTTAGCCCCTCGAGCCTGTTCCGCCATTCAATGAGATCATGGTGGACCTGTGGCCTAACTCCAGATACCCGCCTTAGCCCCATATCCCTTAATACCCTTGGTTCACAGAAACCTATCAATCTCAGATTTAACTTTCACAAGTGAGCTAGCATCAACTGCCGTCTGCAGAAGAGCGTTCCAAACGTCTCCCACCCTTTGCGTGTAGAAGCATTTTCTAACTTCACTCCTGCACATCCTGGGTCTAAATGTTAGGTTATGTCCCCGTGTCCTAGTATTCAAGTGTAAGAGACCTCCAAAAACAGTTACAAATGTCTCGCCAGCCAGAAGCAATAATCCAGCCACTAACCTGTAAATCCTGCATGGTCCCTTTAAATAGCACTGGTGGGGGGGTCCTCCAGGCACTCTAAGACACGTTCAGATGGTCGGGGTTAAGACTGTGCGTTGAGTTGAACGTTAAGTCCCAAAATGGTGTCCATCACTTTAAATCAGCGTTGCACTCTGATTGAAGCCATTTTCTCCCTACTTTACATGATGCCAGCGTTCGTTAGCTGCACCTGTGGTAACCCCTATACCAAGATGGCATCTGGCGCACGTCACGCTGGAAACATGCGTGCGCATCCAAGACGCCAGCTTGGATGTCGGAGAGGTCGTGTAGCACCGAAACAACAGTGCTACACAGCCAGAGTGTTTTCACTACTGTACAGTACCCTCTTGTGCCTCTATTTTGTAAATTTATCTTCTCTAAGTGTCCCAGTGCCTTTTAATGAATGAAACTGCTACAGTTGTGTACAAGAGACCCATTTTATCAAAAGATGTTGAGTAATGTGCACTATTTCCTGTACCTAACTTTATCAGATAAGATACAAGTACACTTTACGCACTGAAGAATATGAGCTAATAAATCTTGCACAGTCCAAACAAATTAAATAATTCATTCAGTAGACGTGGATGCCTGTTATGGCTCAGTAGCCTTTTGCAAATGTGTTATTGTACATAGATTTATATCCTCCATAGAACAATTTCAAGGGACACTAACTGAGTGGTCCATATTTATTGTCAAAACACTGAAGCACCATTGGCTAGCTACCAAATAGTAAATGGAATAGAATCATAGAATCATACAATGGTTCCAGCACAGGAGGAGGCCATTTGGCCCATCAAGCCCATGCCGGCTCTTTGTAAGAGCAATCCAGTTAGTCCCATTCCCCCACTCTTTCCCCGTAGCCCTGCAAATGTTTTCCCTTCAAGTATTTATCCAATTCCTTTTTGAAAGCCACGATTGAATCTGCTTCCACCATCCTTTCAGGCAGCGCATTCCAGATTTATAACTACTCGCTGCACAAAAAAGCTTTTCCTCATGTCGCCTTTGGTTCTTTTGCCAATCACTTTAAATCTGTGCCCTCTGAATAAATCATATCCAGAACTGAATCCAGTAAAAACATGAAAGAAAAAATTCCATTGGCATCTTGATGTATGCCCTAGGAAATAGAGAAGCAATCATTGCTTTCATACTAAGCAGCAGTGTTCTACTGATACTATCTCTGAGTACTGTTATATAACATGTTGAAGCTGCTAGGTGGCAGATTTACCCCATAAATAATATTTTCCCAGCACATAGTTGGAGCTAAAGAAAACAGCTTGATCAAAATGCTCTCTTCTTTGCATTGTCACTTACAAAGATGTTTTTATGGCAGAAGATCAAGCTGAGGAATATGTAGCTTATGTAATTATATCAATGACCTTCATTCCTCACCCAAGGTACCAACTATTCATTGGAAGTAATCCTGGGGCAGAGAGCAAAAGACAATGTATGTGAGTACACAAAGCACATGTCCTTGAAGTCAATTGAAATAAAAATTGGGAGAGATGTAATAGGGGCTGCGACTCACTATCACCTATTTTATGCTATCGCACAAAATCAAGATCTACCCCTGTATGTCCACTTGCTGACTGCAAAATAAAGCAGCTTAATGACTTGTATCTGGCCTTGTCTCGCTAAAGTGTTAATCAATCTACCATTCGGAAGAATGGAGAAACTCATAAGGACGTGTGCAAACAACACAATATTCAGTTCTCATATCAATGGGGTCTCATTGTTACACCCCCGAGTTACACCATCATATAATTAGATATTGGGCAGTACAGGAGAATTAATTATCATTAGGGACACTTACAGAAAGTGACCACCAATGCTGAATCTGACAGAGTATCTAGAGTGGATCCAAAATTCGTAACATTCACACTAACTGGCACTAAATTGCGAATCCCACTCAGAAATCCCACAATGCGGATTGCAAATGTAATACTGGTGCAGTAGGCATGCACTTCAGAGATGGAGGTTAAGGAAATATTATCGGGACAGTGTACGATAGAGGAAGCTTTACCTTTGCACTTAACCATGTGTTGTGATTAGGGATCATTGACTATTTGATCTAGGAGAAATTTTTGGTTTAAACTATATGTTTTTGTTATGAAATCAAGTTCAGCATTTTTAAGAATTAATTCGTGAAGAGCCAACATCCTTCCTGTTATTTTGACAGAGGAAGGTTGACTGGGGCTATTTGAACAATAGAGGACTAGGTTTCTCAATAGAATCTCTTGAATTAAATGAGGCAGCTATTGAAACTGTTATCTATATCAGATCGAGACAAATAGATATGTCATTACCACATTCAGATACTACCATTAGGCATTCACATATGAGATGTTAGGAGGGACTGTGTTCATGTATAGACAGAATGAGGTTATCTGGCTGGGCCTTACTTCCAGGAGACCAATGGCTAGTTTGATTGCCAACCTTACTGAACAGGAAGGGAGTCAGAGATCAACTACTAAACTTCCTATCCAGCTACCAGACAAAAGAGCATAAGATCACATGTGCAGGTCAGCTGGGCAGATCAGCTGAGAGAGAGATAAAGGCCAATGCTGCATTAAGATTGGGCCAGTCAGATTCAGAAAGGTCTGACTAGTACAAGTAATTATTTGGCTTGCTAACTGTGGCTAAGTGGCATAGTTATTCTTTTCTTAGTAACAAGGGGCAATACAGAATTAAGTCAAAGTGCATTCATTTACTTAACAATTCGACAATAAAGCAATTGGTTGATTTGCATCTTGTCTCACAAGAATGTTCATCAGTTCTGCCTTGTGGAAGTTTGGAGAAGCACATGTGTAGGCACCTGCAAATTTACGATACTCAGTGTTGTTATGGTTCTCCAGGCTGCACTATTGTAAAACTAGATGTTGGACAGTAAAGATAAACTCCTGATTGTGACAGAGCAGGAATTGGTTACAGGAGAAACCAGTGACTTTGAACCCATGAGAATATCTAGGGCAGTCAAAAAACTTGTAAAAACACCTTGTTATGCCTGACTTGGGTGTGCTCTTTGCTGACTATGGGCAGGAAAGTATTTCACTCCCCAACACTAACATTATTCACCTTGATTTCTTGGTCATTGGGATTGCCAGGGTTGTGGAGAAGTTAAGTAACTTGCCCTAGCCTTCCTGGCTGAAGAACAGCGTGAGGTTGGGAACAGAGCAAAATATCATAAACTGGAAAAAAAATTTAAAAGGACCTGTGGCAACCTCCAATCCCACAATAAAATGACCACAATGCTGCTAATACATTTACTTAACAAAGAATGGGATGGAATGAAACTAACATTTTTAATAAGGAATTTATGTACTGCAAATCTCAGCCCCAGTGTCTTTCTGTGGCCAAGAGTTTAAAAAGGACAAAGAGAAATCTTGTTATAGTAAAAGGGCCTATTGGCTGAATCAAGTGGGTGCTCTGGATGCTCAGCGATAGGCCTTCCGAAGATAGCATCAGCTGGATCGGGAGCGGGAATGGGGCAGTAAGCTTTTCCCCACCACTGTAGAAACGCTACCGTCCAGCAGCACCAGTGAACATCTCCCCCACCATGTCAAACATTGCTAGTTATTGCAGTAAGTAACTTTGCATCACAGCATTGTTCCAAATAAAACCAGATTCTGTTAATCTAATTATCTTCTGCAGGTACCTTCATCCTTGCTAAAGCATCCAAAACTGTTGCATATATTATCCCCACCAATTGTTTTGATGCAGTAATTGTCTAAATGACAACACTTCTTATATGGTCAGCATGGAAAGAGATAAAGCTACATCTAGTGGCCTATATGTGAATAGCAGTGTGTGAGCTCTGCTGCAAAACTCAAGGTGGGATGGAAGCCAAGAGCTAACAGTAAAAACTTTGGAGCATACTTCAAATAGAAAGGTGCTGGATGGAAGTAACAATCGGACCTCCAAATATCACACCTCATTATAAATGCGTTCAACTAAATTATTGCACAGATTAGTGCTCAAACCCAAGTGTCATATATGAGTTGGTCTGTGTTTAAGGAGGATCATCATCATATTAAGGAGAGTGAAGAGCTAGTCAATCTCGGTGTCATAAGTGATCTAATGTTTACAGATTGCTGTATTACTTTTTAATATCAGTTACATCATCATGCCATTTATTGACAGAGAAAAGGTTTGCCACTTTTTAAATTATCAATAATGAACCTCTAAGCTACAATTTGGATTTCCTCCTCACCATCTATCTTTCAGTGTGGCGGTGACAATCTTGTTTCTTTAAATTCTTCAAGCATATAACTTCATCATGTGCCTCATAAGTGCAGCATCTTGCAGCTCTAATCTTTGATTGCTCCACCTTTAGTCCTTCTTCATCTATTCTTGACCTTAATCTCTTCCCTGACCTTAAATGGAAGTCCCACAATAAGTTCATTGCTCAAGTTGCTTAAAAGAGGCTACTGTTTGCTGATTAGCGCTTGACTCTCTATAAAGTCCAATTCTGCCCAAGACTTGAATACTGTTCCCATGTCTGGACTCTTATAACACCTATTTTGCACTCCTGGACAGAATATAATAAAAGTTAGTCATCTGAAAGGTGATACTTTTTGATCTCTAAACTCTAACCTCCCTCTCACTCCATTTCTTTCTCTGATCATTACCACTGTGGTCAGTGCTATGAATAGCTATGATGACAAAAAGAATGGCAGACTGTTTTCATTTGTCACTGAGATAGCAATGACAGGTCACAAATTTAAGATAATCACAAAAAGAGTTGATGGGGAGGTTAGAAAAAAATATTTTACACAGAGATTTTATACACAGTATCTATATAGAGCCTTTCGCATCCTTAAGATGTTGCGAATGAAGTTGTTTTGAAAACCGCCGCAAACTCCGTTCCCTAGCCACCGACTCCATCCCTCTCTCCACCCCTGCCTCAGCTCATCTGCTGCTGAAACCCTCATCCATGCCTTTGTTACCTCCAGACTGGACTATTCCAATGCTTTCCTGGCTGGCCTCCCATCTCCCGTCCTCCATAAAGTTGAGCTCATCCAAAACTGAGCTGTCCGTATACTAACTCGCACCAAATCCCATTCTCCCATTACCCCTGTGCTCGCTGACCTACATTAGCTCCTGGTCCGGGAACACCTCGATTTTAAAATTTTCATCCTTGTTCTCAAATCCCTGCAAGGCCTCGCCCCTCCCTATCTCCGTAACCTCCTCCAGCCCTACAACCCTCCGAGATCCCTGCGCTCCTCCA
The DNA here is from genome assembly GCF_035084215.1 of Heptranchias perlo. Taxonomy (NCBI): domain Eukaryota; kingdom Metazoa; phylum Chordata; class Chondrichthyes; order Hexanchiformes; family Hexanchidae; genus Heptranchias; species Heptranchias perlo. The sequence goes on along the minus strand of NC_090339.1, from coordinate 46,984,565 downwards.
ATTCTTTCCTCTTGTGCATCCCTGATTTTAATTGCACCATTGGCGGCTGTGCCTTCAGCTGCCTAGGCCCTAAGTTGTAGAATTCCCTCCCTAAACCTCTCCGCCTCTCTGCCTCTCTCTCCTCCTTAAAATCTATCTCTTTAACCAAGCTTTTGGTCGCCTGTCCTAATACCTCCTTGTGTGGCTCAGTGTCAAATTTTGTTTGATAACGCTCCTATGAAGCGCCTTGGGATGTTTTACTACATTAAAGACGCTACGTAAATGCAAGTTGTTGTTGGTGGTGAAATGTAGTCACTATTATTATGTAGGCATCAAAGCAGCCATTTTGCACACAACAAGGTCCCACAAACAGCAATGTGATAAATGATTAGTTAATCTGTTTTGGTGCTGTTGACTGTGAAAGCTTCATGTAATTTCTCCTCAGGACCTGATAAATTAATAAGGAGGAAGAAAATAGAATATGAGACTAAATGAGCAAGAAATATAAAAACAGATTGTAAGAGCTTCTACAAGTATGTAAAAAGGGAGAGAGTAGTGAAAGTAAACGTGGGTCCCTTAGAGGCAGAGACAGGAGAAATTATAATGGGGAATAATGAAATGGCAGAGACGTTAAATAAATATTTTGATTCTGCCTTCACAGTAGAAGACACAAAAAACATACTTGAAATAGTGGGGAACTAGGGGTCTAATGAGAGTGAGGTACGTAAAGTAATTAATATTAACAAAGAAAAAGTACAGGCGAAATTATTGGGACTAAAAGCCGACAAATACCCTGGAACTGATGGCTTACATCCTAGGGTTCTAAAAAAGGTGGCTACAGAGATAGTGGATGCATTGGTTGTGATCTTCCAAAATTCACTAGATTCTAGAGCAGTCCTAATGGATTGGAAGGAAGCAAATGTAACACCGCTATTTAAGAAAGGAGGGAGAGAGAAAACAGGGAATTACAGGCCAGTTAGCCTGACATCAGTCGTCGCGAAAATATTGGAATCCACTATTAAGGAAGTGGTAATAGGGCACTTAGAAAATCATAATATGATTAGACAGAATCAACATGGTTTTATGAAAGGGAAGTGGAATATAATATGGGGAAATGTGAGGTTATTCACTTTGGTAGAAAGAATAGAAAAACAGAATATTTTTTAAATGGTGAGAAACTATTAAATATTGGAGTTCAGAGAGACTTGGGTGTCCTCGTACAAGAAACACAAAAAGTTGGTATGCAGGTACAGCAAGCAATTAGGAAGGCAAATGGTACATTGGTCTTTATTGCAAGGAGGTTGGAGTAAAGAATAAGGAAATCTTACTACAGTTGTACAGGGCATTGGTGAGACCTCAACTGGAGTACTGCGTACAGTTTTGGTTTCCTTATCTAAGGAAGGATATACTTGCCTTAGAGACGATGCAACAAAGGTTCACTAGATTAATTCCTGGGATGAGAGGGTTGTCCTATGAAGAGAGGTTGAGTAGAATGGGCCTATACTCTCTGGAGTTTAAAAGAATGAGAGGTGGTCTCATCGAAACGTATAAGATTATGAAGGGGCTTGACAGCATAGATGCTGAGAAATAATTTCCCCTGGCTAGAGTCTAGAACTAGGTGACATAATCGCAGGATACATGGTCGGCCATTCAAGACTGAGATGAGGAGGAATTTCTTCACACAGAGGGTTGTGAATCTTTGGAATTCTCTACCCAGAGGGTTGTGGATGCTGAATCATTGAATATATTCAAGGCTGAGATGGATAGACTTTTGAACTCTAGAGGAATCAAGAGATATGGGGATCGGGCGGGAAAGTGGAGTTGAGGTCAAAGATCAGCCATGATCTGATTGAATGGCGAAGCAGGCTCGAGGGGCCATACGGCCTACTCCAACTCCTATTTCTTATGTTCTTATGTTCATATGTAAATCATGTTTGACAAATCTATTAGAGTGTTTTGAGGATGTAACTAGCAGGGTAGATAAAAGGGAACCAGTGGGTGTAGTATATTTGGATTTTCAAAGGGCATTTGATAAGGTGCCATACAAAAGGTTGTTACATAAGACAAGGGCTCATGGGTTGGGAGGTAATATATTAGCAGGGATTGAGGATTGGTTAACGGAGAGAAAACAGAAAGTAGGAATAAACGGGTCATTTTCAGGTTGGCAGGCGCGAACCAGTGGGGTGCCGCAAGGATCAGTGCTGTGGCCTCAGCTATTTACAATCTATATTAATGACTTAGATGAAGGGACTGAGTGCAATGTATCCAAGTTTGCTGATGATACAAAGCTAGGTGGGAAAGTAAGCTGAGAGGGGAACACAAGGGCCCCGATATTAGCGGGGAGGCAGGATGGCAGCAGGGGGGGCAATTGGTGCGTGGGTAACCCGTCCAATTAAATCTGTCCGTTTCCCACGCGATTGCGGGTCAATTGGAGTCACTTAACTTGGCTTCCGGATTTGCCGTCCGAAAGCTGCACAGCGGGCAAACTGCACACTCGCATCACAGGCTATCAGCTGGAGGAGTTCTATTTAAAGGGGCAGTCCTCCAATGGCTGCTCCCGGAGCAAACACCCACAGAGCACAATGGAGCAGCACAGGGGAAAGGCTGGTCCTAGATTTAGCGATGCCTCACTCCAGGTGCTACTGGATGGGGTGAGGAGGAGGAGGGATGGCTTCTACCTGGTGGACAGGAGGAAGTGGCTGCCTCTGCCACAAGAAGGCCTGGCTCGAGGTGGCAGAGGAGGTCACCAGCAGCAGCAACATCTCGTGCACCTGGATCCAGTGCAGGAAGAGCTTCAATGACCTAACTAGGTCAGCCAAAGTGAGTACACTTACTCATTCTCCTACATTCCGTCTTCTACATCACCGCCCCACCCCCCAACTCATTCTGCATTGCCAACAAAACTCAATCACATCACTCCTCAGATCCACTCAAAGCTGTTCCTCAACTTACCTGCACTTCCTCAGCACTTCCTCACCTCCCCATTAGTCACCCCACCACTACCACTCAACCCAATCCTCATACAATGTCATGGCTCGGTCTCATACTCACCCTCTGATGCATCTCTTTCACGGTCAGCCTCACCCAAACCAGTGCATTCATCGATTGGCCACGCCACCATCACTCACTCACATTTTCTCCCTTTATAGGAGAAGAGAGCCCAAAATGCACGGGAGAGGACGAGGACTGGAGGGGGGCCGCAACAGACCGTCGTCCTCACAGAATCGGAGCAGGAGGCGCTGGAGCTGAGCTGCACCCTCGAGTACCTGTCCTTCGGGGATGCCGCGATTGGCACCCGACAAACGTCCGGTGATAGAACTTTAACATTCAGCACTCACAATACGAATTGATGTTAACATGCCCCGCCATCTTCAGCACCTTAGTATGCTCATCGCAATATGACACATCTGTGATCATGCTTAATATTGCCTCCTGTTCTCTTACAAGACCTTCAGCGACCACTGTAATGGCAGATGGCGATTCGCATCTGAGTGAGCCATCCACCAGTGCAGATACACACACCTCAGTGGGTCCTAGTCCGCAGTTAGTTGGCGTCGCACATGGTGAGTTACCACACACAAGTGAGCACGAGCAGACACTGGTGGCAGGGGCAGCTGTGGAGAGTCCACGTCGTCTCTGCTCAGCTGGACACAGATGCTGAACCCTGGAGGCTATCCTTTAAAAGGAGAATGATCGAGGGACAGCAGCACATTTGTGAGGTACTGGAACAGGTGCCATGCACATTCTCCACAATAGCGCAGAGGATGGAGGAGTCCAACTCCTGCATGATTGGAATGGTGGCCCAGGTACGGGAGGGAATCTCTGAGATACTGTCGCAGGGACATGAGGGCATCTCTGAGATACTGTCACAGGGACGCAAGGGCATCTCTGAGATACTGTCCCGTGTACATGCGGGAATGTCTGTGATGGAGGGAAGGCTAGCCTCCATGGAGCTTCAAGCATGGCTCACAAATGAGTTCCCAGTGGCACTTTGGAATGATCCGGAGGCGAAGAAGTTGAGGGCAGTGGTGACTTTGATAGCGACAGGTAAGGAGATGCTGTTCGGCCCAGCTGGGAGCAGCTCGGCAAGAAGGAGTCTGCGACTACCTGGCGACTGACTCTGAGCCTCCGTATGCACTGCTCCTCAGAGAGGTCCAGGAAGCTGAGCCTCAGTTTGTAGGCCCTGTTGCGAGAGTAGTGCCTCCTGCAACGACCCTCTCTCTGTTGTTGCTCTCCGTGAACTTGTTCAGGTGCCTGTGGCGCAGCACTGTTGTGGAGCTCCACTTGGACGGAAAGTTAACATACAGGTACAGCAAGCAATTAGGAAGGCAAATGGTATGTTAGTCTTTATTGCAAGGGGGTTGGAGTACAAGAGTAAAGAAGTCATGCTACAATTGTACAGGTCCTTGGTGAGACCACACCTGGAGTACTGTATCCAATTTTGATCTCCTTACCTAAGGAAGGATATTCTTGCCTTAGAGGCAGTGCAACGAAGGTTCACTCGATTAATTCCTGGGATGAGAGGGTTGTCCTATGAGGAAAGATTGAGTAAATGGGCCTATATTCTCTGGAGTTTAGAAGAATGAGAGGTGATCTCATTGAAATGTATAAAATTTTTAGAGAGCTTGACAAGGTAGATGTTGAGAGGCTGTTTCCCCTGGCTGGACAGTCTAGAACTAGGGGGCATAGTCTCAGGATAAGGGGTCGGCCATTTAGGCCTGAGATGAGGAGGAATTTCTTCACTCAGATGGTTGTGAATCTTTGGAATTCTCTACCTCAGAAAGCTGTGGATGCTCAATTGTTGAGTATGTTCAAGGCTGAGATCGATAGATTTTTGGACTCTAAGGGAACCAAGGAATATGGGGATCGGGTGGGAAAGTGGAGTTGAGGTGGAAGATCAGCCATGATCTTATTGAATGGCGGAGCAGGCTCAAAGTGTAATATGGCCTACTCCTGCTACTATTTCTAATGTTCTTATGACCTGCCAATGTAATCGTAATATAAACCAGAACTTCCCTTCTCTTCTTCAAATTGTGCCATGGAATCTTTTACATCCACTTGAACAGATTGATAGCGTCTTGGTTTAACATGTCATCCAAAAGACAGCACCTCCAACAATGTAGCACTCCCTCAGTGTAACCCTAGGTTATGTGCTCAACTTCTGACCAGGACTTGAACACATGACCTTCTGGCTCAGAAGCAAGAGTGCTACCACTAAGCCAAGCTGGTAATTTATTTGCAAGAATACATACATGTTTAATGATGGGTGAGGAAATGCAGTCTCTGGTCACCTCCCTCATGACACTGAGCTGGTTGCGCTGGTAGGGCAAATTGTCTGTGTAATGTGAAAAAAACAGACTTGATGGACCCAATTTAACACATTGACTTTTTTCTTCTGTTTCACATGCTCATGCAAATCAAAGCATTTTATTTGATGCTCAATAAACGACCGCTACTACCATTGTGAAGCTTCATGCGATTTCTCCTCAGGACTTTCTGATGTAATTGTAATAGCTAATGTGGACATGTTACCATCATTGGTGCCTTCAGCTATCACATCTCTGCACCATCTGGAATTTACTCCCTTAAACCCATCTGTTTTGCCACATCTTCCATCATCTTCAAAAGCCTTCTTGGCACCCACCTTTTTAACCATGCCTTCAGTCACCTCTCCTAATTCTTCACTCAAATTCTTCTTGATATTTGAACCCTCTCCCTTTGTGAAGCACCATGGAACATTTAGCTATGTTAAAGATGGTGCTCAAGAGCAAGTTGTTCTTTTACAAAAAAACTTTGGAATTGCACTGTGGGATGCTAAAGTACAAACACTTAATGCATTCTATTAAAATTCCCCTCTGCTGTTTTAAATGGGTGAATGCTGTGCTAAAGTAGCCAAGAAAGATCTTTCAGATAGACATGATAAGCATTGTACGCTAGTATCCTCTGATGTAATTTCAGGGCCATTGTAATTAACAAATAAAAACGGTGTTACAAACTGACTCCTCATTATAATATTTATTGAGTATATGTACTGTCATAGTAGAATTTGCTTTATTTTAATACTTAATTCATCTTTAAATTATATTAGGGTTACGTTCCTATAAACGGCTTATCTTTGCGGAATTAATAGGTCTTTCACCGCTCAAACAAAGCAGTTTCACTACAGTGAGGCAAGCATGGGATTTATACAAGAAAGATGAAGATAAAAGGTTTCTTTACAAACCAGTGCACTAACTGAATGATTCCAGAAACCAATGATCAAACAAAGCAGTCTCTACTGTACTGCAACTGACCAATAAATCACCAGGACTCTGTCTCTGTTTGAATAATCAGTGTTAGAGGCCATGCTGTCATTTTGTCAAGTTACCAAGGAGATTAACTGTCATGTCTATCAGAATACACAGACGCTCTACAGAAAGCTAAGACTCAAAGAGCAGTAGATTGTCAGTAGAGTCTAGATCATTACATCAACACCAAGGACCAAGATGGAACATAATTAGTGCTCAAAACACCATGGAAACAGCCGTAGTAATTTAAAAAATGAGGCTTTGACAGATTTGAAAGAATACAGGAAGATATTGTCATTAGGCCTGCAGACAAAGGTTGCCATGGACAGATTGTGGTGTGGAAACAAAGCTCACTTACCTACAGAGGCTATGAAATAAGCTGTTAAGTTAGGCCGCAGAATGAATTCATTTTTGACGTACAAAATATTCCAGAATGACAGTGTCCAGCTGACCAACAGTGGCATTTTAAAAAAAGACCATTTATTTGAAATTCAAGCTCAAAAGTGATGTCTGTATAAATATATTCTACCTGGAGCCCAGCCAACACAAATCTGGAGATAGAAATAATTACAAATGGCTGGGCATACTTTGCATTATAACCATGTTTCTCAGAAGTTAACTTCAATCATGTAAACAATTTTACAACACCAAGTTATAGTCCAGCAATTTTATTTTAAATTCACAAGATTTCGGAGGCTACCTCCTTCCTCAGGTGAACGATGTCCACATCGTTCACCTGAGGAAGGAGGTAGCCTCCGAAAGCTTGTGAATTTAAAATAAAATTGCTGGACTATAACTTGGTGTTGTAAAATTGTTTACAATTGTCAACCCCAGTCCATCACCGGCATCTCCACATCAATCATGTAAGGTAATTCAGCCCGGGATATAGTTCCACAGGTGTCAAGAATCCTCTGGTATCTTACTCAAGTTTTGATGTGGAGATGCCGGTCAACCATTTTACAACACCAAGTTATAGTCCAGCAATTTTATTTTAAATTCACAAGCTTTCGGAGACTTCCTCCTTCCTCAGGTAAATGTTCAAGAGCTCCTTGAAGCCTACGCATTTATACATATAGAACAATACATGGTGTTTACAGACTGCCCCTGCAACTGCCCGTTGCCAAGGCAATCACCGTGTTCAGACAGAGAGGTGTCACCTGCAGAACCCCCGAATACACATTCAACAAAAAAACAAACAGGGAAAAAAAACAGAGAAAAAAAACAGAGAGAGGCAGAAACATCCGGAAGGCAGAGAGAGCCAGCAAATGACCCATTATATTAAAAACAGATAACATTTGTTCGCTGGTGGGGTAACGTGTAGCGTGACATGAACCCAAGATCCCGGTTGAGGCCGTCCTCATGGGTGCGGAACTTGGCTATCAATTTCTGCTCGACGATTTTGCGTTGTCGTGTGTCTCGAAGGCCGCCTTGGAGTACGCTTACCCGAAGGTCGGTGGATGAATGTCCATGACTGCTGAAGTGTTCCCCGACTGGGAGGGAACCCTCCTGTTTGGCGATTGTTGCGCGGTGTCCGTTCATCCGTTGTCGCAGCGTCTGCATGGTCTCGCCAATGTACCATGCTCTGGGGCATCCTTTCCTGCAACGTATGAGGTAGACAACGTTGGCCGAGTCACAGGAGTATGAACCGTGCACCTGGTGGGTGGTGTCCTCTCGTGTGATGGTGATATCTGTGTCGATGATCTGGCATGTCTTGCAGAGGTTACCGTGGCAGGGTTGTGTGGCGTCGTGGACGCTGTTCTCCTGAAAGCTGGGTAATTTGCTGCGAACGATGGTCTGTTTGAGGTTGGGTGGCTGTTTAAAGGCGAGTAGTGGAGGTGTGGGGATGGCCATAGCGAGGTGTTTGTCCTCATTGATGACATGTTGAAGGCTGCGGAGAACATGGCGTAGTTTCTCCGCTCCGGGGAAGTACTGGACGACAAAGGGTACTCTGTTGGTTGCGTCCCGTGTTAGTCTCCTGAGGAGGTCTATGCGATTTTTTGCTGTGGCCCGTCGGAACTGTCGATCGATGAGTCGAGCGTCATATCCCGTTCTTACTAGGGCGTCTTTCAGCGTCTGTAGGTGTCTATCGCGTTCCTCCTCGTCTGAGCAGACCCTGTGTATTCGCAGGGCCTGTCCATAGGGGATGGCCTCTTTGACGTGGTTAGGGTGGAAGCTGGAAAAGTGGAGCATCGTGAGGTTGTCCGTGGGCTTGCGGTAGAGTGAGGTGCTGAGGTGCCCGTCTTTGATGGAGATTCGTGTGTCCAAGAAAGAAACTGATTCTGAGGAGTAGTCCATGGTGAGCTTGATGGTGGGATGGAACTTGTTGATGTTATCGTGTAGTCTCTTTAGTGATTCCTTGCCGTGGGTCCATAGAAAGAAAATGTCGTCGATGTATCTGGTGTATAGTGTTGGTTGGAGGTCTTGTGCAGTGAAGAAGTCCTGCTCGAACTTGTGCATGAAAATGTTGGCGTATTGGGGTGCGAATTTGGTCCCCATGGCTGTTCCGTGTGTTTGGGTAAAGAACTGGTTATCGAAGGTGAAGACATTGTGATCCAGGATGAAGCGGATGAGTTGTAGGATGGCTTCCGGAGATTGGCTGTTGTTGGTGTTGAGTATTGATGCTGTCGCAGCGATGCCGTCATCGTGGGGGATACTGGTGTATAGTGCCGAGACGTCCATCGTGGTGAGAAGTGTTCCTGGTTCAACTGGTCCGTGGGTACTGAGTTTTTGTAGGAAGTCTGTAGTGTCGCGACAGAAGCTGGGGGTTCCCTGTACGATGGGTTTCAGGATGCCCTCGATGTATCCAGAGAGGTTCTCACACAGGGTTCCGTTGCCTGATACGATGGGACGTCCGGGTGTGTTGGCTTTGTGTATCTTTGGGAGGCAGTAGAAGTCTCCCACGCGGGGATTACGTGGGATGAGAGTGCGTAGGATGCTTTGAAGGTCTGGATCGAAGGTCTTGATCAGTTTGTTGAGCTGGTGGGTGTGTTCTTTGGTCGGATCTGCGGGTAACCGTCTGTAGTGTTCCTGGTTGTCCAGTTGTCGGTATGCTTCTTTGCAATAGTCTGTTCTGTTCTGTATGACTATGGCTCCTCCTTTGTCCGCTGGTTTGATGACGATGTTGCGGTTGGTCTTGAGAGCCTTCCGGATGTTTCTGCCTCTCTCTGGTTTTTTTCTCTGTTTTTTTTCCCTGTTTGTTTTTTTGTTGAATGTGTATTCGGGGGTTCTGCAGGTGACACCTCTCTGTCTGAACACGGTGATTGCCTTGGCAACGGGCAGTTGCAGGGGCAGTCTGTAAACACCATGTATTGTTCTATATGTATAAATGCGTAGGCTTCAAGGAGCTCTTGAACATTTACCTGAGGAAGGAGGAAGTCTCCGAAAGCTTGTGAATTTAAAATAAAATTGCTGGACTATAACTTGGTGTTGTAAAATTGTTTACAATTACTCAAGTTTGTCATTCTTCATGTGTGAGCCTAGACTCCGAGGCCTGGATTTTCTGATCAGTATTATTTTAATGATGGTGGTAACCCATTTAAAACAAAATAATGGGCTACTGCCAGGGTTAAAATAATGCTGAGTGGAAAATCTAGGCTTAAATGTTGGCAGACTATTCAAATATGAGGAACGTAACAGCCAACTCCAACTGATCTTCACCTAATATCCAACACAAGCACATTTTCCAGCAGGTGACACTATCTATGGATCAGGAACGGAAACACAGGCTGATGTTTTCGCTCTTTTAACCAAACATTACTGTGACCGATTGTAGTACCTTCATTTCTGAGATCAGCTAATTTAACATGGACTAAGGATTGAGCCTGAGTTCTTCCTGTTCTATATGGCTCAGTTCCACACCAGGTAATGAAGTTACCAAAAAGGCCATTTTGGATCGGGGCCCAAAAGTAACATTTTTATTCAATTTGTTATGGATATATTATGGATATATTAGTAATTTCATTTTCCCCCTCCTCCAATACCATTAATTCCATTATGAAAGCCAGGAAAAAGTCAGAAATTCCATCAAGGTTCAAAATTCTTATTTTTCCCAGATTTGACAACGATTTTAATTTTTTTTTACTCCACATAATTAATGGACAATTAAATTCCAGCTCTAGGTTTTTCTGATTTTCTCTTATTGGGAAAATTCTATTTTGATAATGTTACAAAACGCCATGAGCTGGGAATTTCCTCGAAGCTGCTCCTGCTACGCGGCCGCAATTTGGCCGGAAGTGCAGCAGAAACCTTGGCTCGTTTTTGTGAAAATTTTGAGGTAAACATTTCACCCTTCCCCCTAGAAATACCAACTTAGCCCACTAGATGGAAGGAATGCTCCACTGTTTAACGACTACTCAGTCTTCCTTTGTTCTTTCTGGTAACCAAGAAAAATCGGCCTCACCCTCAAAATATACAAAGGAAAAAATAAACTCTTGACCATTGAACTGAAGATTTTGTTTCCCTTAACCCATTCTAATTTTAAAGAACTTGGATGGTTTCAACTATCTTTGTTTCATCAACTATCCAATGTCCACATTTCAAGGTTTTTGTCTTTCAATATCAATTTTTTCTCAGCGACAACATAAAAGATTGGCTTATGTTTTTTCTCCCACACTTTTTAAGAACAGTACATCTATATGATTAAAAATAATAGTTAAAAAATATTGGCTGCCCTACCAACAGAAAATTGTTCACTCCATCTCTGCCCAGAAATAAATGATTGATTTGATTGACTGGATTGTGAGTGTAGGATAAGTGATCACTGCTTTTTCACAAGGAATTAAAATCAAATCCTTAACCATTCCAGGGCAAATTTTCCATTACACATGGCTGGTGGTATCAATACAGAACAGGCCAAGAAATTGGGTGGCAATCTATATCACTAGATTCCCACCAGTTTGGCGCAGCATCTGATCTTCTGACCAGCCTTTAAGGGTAGCCTGAAATGCTCTCACACAACATGTGCAGGAGCTAAATTTAAATATTCAAGTGCTTGGCATCATCAATATATGGAGCGCAAATGTGGTTCCTGAATTTCTTATGGGGAACACACTGTGTGTTCAGTTCATCCATATGAAATGAGCAATAATTGTCAGGCAGACAGGAAATAATGGCTGAAAGGGGGGTCCAGCTGTATTTGTCACATGATCAGTTCCAAAAATGGGCTTTAACAGTGGATTTCTGAGAACTGATTTTCTAAGTGTTCGTTTTTTTTGCCTTTTCCTTTGTGAATATGAACATTCCTTTTTGGATACTCTCCTTTTTGTTATTTGGAGAAGGAGGACGAGGATGAGGATGAGGATAAAAGGTGGGATGCAAGGCAGGCTTGACTGCACCAGGGGCAGACTGCCCTTGCCCACCACTAATTGCCAAGCCTTGTCTACCAACCCAGGGCACACCTACCTGAGGAAAATTGCTTTCTCAGGCTGCACGTCACCAGGGAGGCAGTTGTGTCTATTGAAACTGATAATCTCCACTACAGGGATGAAATTAGCAGTAACGGCCAAAGTCACCACAATCCTGAATTCATTCCAGGATATATCAAAACTTCAGTCAATACACATGGCACAGATTCATCTTTACTGATGCAATCTTCATTGGTAGCATAACGAAAAGACCCTGTGTTTTTTCCAGGCTGTTATTGATGGCACCCATGTAGCCATCCATGCCCCTACACACAATACTATGGCTTTCGTGAACCACAATGGTTTCCACTCTTTCTGTGTGCCACAGTGGGTCACTGGCCAATAATACAGACTGCAGGTGAATGCCTGCTTCCCAGATAGCAGTCATAATGGCTTCATTGTGAGGCAATCCTCTGTGTCTGTGCTATTTGAAGCAGAAGACAGACTTCAAGGATGGTTTCTGGGAGATCACGTCTACCCTATTCATCCCTAGCTCATGACAGCATTGAGACAGCCACAAATAGCAGCTAAAACAAAAGATACACAGAGGCCCATGCAGTCACCAAGATCATTGTCAAATACACAATAGGCATTATGATGTGCTTCAGAATCTTGAACAGAAACCTTATGATGCAGTGTCTCTAGGATCAGGATCTGTTGTATGCCCCATAACTTTTACCACTCAGAGAGGCCTAACAATGGAGCAGTTGGAGAAGAAGAATGTCCATCTGCAGCCAGGACAGAGAAAGACCCTAACAATGAACTAGAAGATATCCCTAGTGAAATACTTTTACAAGCAGCAAAAACCATACACAGGACTCTCATAGACAACACCTTCAATTAAGTGTCACATCTGCCCAATTCATTAACATTTGAAATAAAGTGCAACCAAATTTAATCCCTAAAGATGATTAGTATGTGATTCATGTTTTCTTGTCCCAGTGCTTCACTTTAGTGACAACATATGTTTTGTGTGCTGTGATATTTAATGTTGTGCTCCTGTGAGGTACTCCCCAGTGGCTGGAGTAAGTGAAGTGGCTGTCTTCTGGGCGTCAGAATCAGCCTGTTAGGATGGAGGTGATCCAGTGCCTCTTTGTCATGAGATAGCCCAGCAGCAGGTGCCACCATATCCAATGCTGGAGAAAACAGCCTGGTCCTGGCATAGCATTGGGTCAGGTGTAGCTGGATGGTCAGGATGTGGCATCAAGCTGAGCAAGAGCAGCCTCACAGGCCTACTCTAGCCAAACCCCTGCTGTTCAGGCAGACGCTTTAGTGTCGGGACTGAAAAATATTCCATCCCATTGTTTAAATTAGTCATGTGCATGCATAATTCTTCCTGATCTTTAGTTTCTTGGTTGCTGAATATTTTTATAAGAGAAGGGAGTTTTTCAGGGAGATATTTTAAAACCACTCCAAAAAGGTAACATGACCCAGATCTTTAAATTACTGAAAGGCATGGAAAACAACAACAGCAACAACTTATATACGACTTTTAACGTAGTAAAACGTCCCAAGGCGCTTCACAGGAGCATTATCAAACAAAATTTGACACCGAGCCACATAAGGAGGTATTAGGTCAAATTGATAGTTTTTAAGGAGCGTCTTAAAGGAGGAAAGAGAAGTAAAGAGGCAGAGAGGTTTAGGGAAGGAATTCCAGAGCTTAGGGCCTAGGCAGCTGAAGGCTGCCAATGGTGGAACGATTAAAATCGGGGATGCGCAAGAGGCAAGAACTGGAGGAGCGCAGAGATCTCGGAGGGTTGCAGGGCTGGAGGAGATTACAGAGATGGGGAGGGGTGAGGCCATGAAGGGATTTGAAAACAAGGATGAGAATTTCAAAATCGAGGCATTCCCGGACCGGAAGCCAATGTAGGTCAGCGAGTACAGGGGTGATGGGAGAACGGGACTTGGTGCAAGTTAGGATACGGGCAGCAGAGTTTTGGATGAGCTCAAGTTTATGGAGGATGGAAGATGGGTGGCCAGCCAGGAGAGCATTGGAATAGTCCAGTCTGGAGATAACAAAGACATGGATGGGGGTTTCAGCAGCAGATGAGCTGAAGCAGGGGCAGAGGCGGGCAATGTTATGGAGGTGGAAGTAGGTGGTCTTGGTGATGGAGTGGATATGTGGTCAGAAGCTCATCTCAGGGTCAAATAGGATGCCAAGGTTGCGAATGGTCTGGTTCAGCCTCAGACAATGGCCAAGAAGAGGGATGGAGTCGGTGGCTAGGGAATGGAGTTTGCGGCGGGGACCAAAGACAATTGTTTCGGTCTTCCCAATATTTAGTTGTGACATAGTAGTAACATAAATACATGCAAGTTGCTTAACTTAAACTGTGGCCACAGGATCTGAGAACATAAGAGCAAAGCCAGTAATCCTCAAGCATCATTACAGATTAGAGAAAAAACATAATTGATCATATAAGCCTAGAATATCTGACTGTAACAGAGGGGAACTCATTTATCTTAACTGGGTTATCATCAGCATTACAATCGGAAAATCTAAGCCTTAGTCTATGAAACACCACAGGGCTGATTTTTTGAACATGTGGTACTGGTGGGGAGCCTTGCCTGCCAGCTACATGTATTGGCCAAGTGCAGGCGTGATATGCATGGACAGCAGACGAGGCTCCCCACTGGTAGCGTGCATGTGTAAAACAGGGCCTTGTAGTTCACGGCATGTTTGAATCATGAGAATGATTTTTGTAAAAGGTCAGGAGAATTTATTTTTGGTGATATGGTCAGGAATGAATAAAGTATAACATTATGTTGATATTCTGGTGAACTGGGTTAAATTCCTAGGAGAAGTTTCAAAGTTTTCTCCTTTTTGAAGTTCTTCTAGTGATTAGTCACTTCCGTCAGGTGCTGCATTAGTTGGAGAGAGTCCATGATGGTGCAAACTATAGGTGAACTGTCAGTAATCATTGGCTCAGTGATCCTTTTGTGTTCTTTGCTTTCTTGAGTCCATTTCTTCTTCTCCAGTAGTCTTTTTGGGGTCCCTGCTCCTGATTGTTACGCAGTGAACCATGTTGGAAGTGTGCATGACATCAAGTGAGGACAGGCTTGGTTGAATAGCCCATCACCCTTCAATGTCGAGGTTCACACAATGCCCACTTGTGTGAGGTGTCAGAGAATAATAGGTATGCATGGAACTGTGCCCCATCAGAAGTTAATGTCTTCAGGAGAGAGGAGGAAATTGGCAGAAAATGAAGAGGCAGGAGAAAAATAGTGTGCATGTGTTAGTAATTTACTCCTGGGGAACATCTGTGGAAAGACCACATATGTAGAAGTTGACACATTTTTCAAATTTTCCCTTATCCTGTTCTAGTAATGTAATAAAATAATACTTTGTTGGCATCACAGTAACTTCAAAAATGGTGTCCTGGCCAATATTTATCACTCAACCAATATCATTAAAGCAGACTAACTGATCATTATCTTATTGCAGTTTATGGGACCTTGCTGTGCGCAAATTAGCTGTCGCGTTTCTCTACATTACATTACTGCACTTCAAAATACTTCATTGGCTGTGTAGCGCTTTGGGATGCCCTGAGGTTGTGAAAGGCGCTATATAATCCCATGGGATCCAAGAGAAAGTGGCAAGTTGGATCCAAAATTGGCTCAGTGGCAGGAAGCAAAGGGTAAGGCTCAACGAGTGTTTTTGTGACTAGAAGGCTGTTTCCGCAGGGCTCAGTACTAGGTCCCTTGCATTTTGTGGTATATATCAATGATTTAGATCTAAATGTAAGGGGCATGATTAAGAAGTTTGCAGATTGGCCGTGTGGTTGATAGTGAGGAGGAAAGCTGTAGACTGCAGGAAGATATCAATGGACTGGTCAGGTAGGCAGAAAGGAGGCAAATGGAATTCAATCTGGAGAAGTGTGAGGTAATGCATTTGGGGAGGACAAACAAGGCAAGGGAATACACAATAAATGGAAGGATACTGAGAGGTGTAGAGGAATAGAGGGACCTTGGACTGCATATCCACAGAACCCTGAAGGTATCAGGGCAGGTAGATAAGGCGGTTAAGAAGGCATACGGGATACTTTCCTTTATTAGCCGAGGTACAGAATATAAGAGCAGGAAGGTTATGCCAGAACTGTGTAAAGCACTAGTTAGGCCACAGCTTGAGTATTGTGTACAGTTCTGGTCACCACATTACAGGAAAGATGTGATTGCACTAGAGAGGGTACAGAGGAGATTTATGAGGATGTTGCCAGGGTTGGAGAATTTTAGCTATTGGGAAAGATTAGATAGGCTGGGGTTGTTTTCTTTGGAACAGAGAAGGCTGAGGGGAGATTTAATTGTGGTGTATAGAATTATGAGGGCCTAGATAGAGTGGATAGGAAGGACCTATTTCCCTTAGTGGAGGGGTCAATAACCAGGGGCATAGATTTAAAGTAATTGGTAGAAGGATTAGAGGGGAGCTGAGGAAAGATTTTTCCATCCAGAGGGTGATAGGAGTCTGGAATTCACTGCCTGAAAGAGTGGTAGAGACAGAAACCCTCATTGCATTTAAAAGGTGCTTGGATGTGCACTTGAAGTGCAGTAACCTACAAGGCTATGGACCAAGAGCTGGAAAGTGGGATTAGACTGGATAGCTCTTTTTTGGCCGGGATAGACACGACGGGTCGAATGGCCTCCTTCTGTGCCGTAAATTTCTATGATTCTATGATAAATGTAAGTTACAATTTAATTTATTTTTGGAAATCCATGCTGGACCACAAGGGTTGAAATACAAATGTTTTGTGGAATCAGTTGGTGCAGTGAGTTGTAGTGCTGGTATTCTGCACCATGGAGTGGTAGGATACAGTTTGGAACCCATGATGTATCACACATCAGATGAAATAAAGCACATGCCTTGCCACAGGGAGGGAAAATAATGGGAGAGAAAAAAAAAGAACTAGAATTTTAAAAAGGATGTGCAGGGTACCTAACACTAGTCTAAAGAGGCTGACAAGGCTTCCGGATCACTGGACATTCTGCTTTTCCAGCTCCTATCTATCCCCATGAATCTAACCACAACTCACATGCTTTGGTTATCTGCACTAATTACATACACGCCCACTGTAAAAGGCCAAAGGCCAGCTGAGTATCCACATTTATACAATAATGAAAGGTAATTTCTAGTCTGCATCACACAAATTTACATCCGGTATAATAGGCAGATTCTGTGGGGAGTTATTGGGTCGGCTCAAATTGCTGCACCAGTCAGGAGCAGCCTGCTCTGTGCCTAGAGTGGGCAACATGACTGACACTATATTTTCTGACACACAAGAATTACACTTTAATTCTATATTTTTATTTTAATAGAAGTGAAATTAGTAACGGTATGATAATGCCATCAGAAAATTGAGTCCACTTCTATTTCTAACATTACAACACACTCTACCTTGATGAATTCCCCCTTCCATAATACACAAATCATACTCACACTCATTATTCAGACTAAATTTTCCCCGGGTTTCTCCTCTTATCTCCTGAAGGCATTGCCTCTTACTGAGTTAGAATTCCAGTGGTCTCCTCTAACATTGGTTAGCACAAGATGCACTGCAGCAACTTGCCAAGGTTTCTTCGACAGCACATCCCAAACCCGCGATCGCTACCACCTAGAAGGACAAGGGCAGCAGGCACATGGGAACCTACCACCTGCACGTTCCCCTTCAACTCACACACCATCCTGACTTGGAAATATATCGCTGTTCCTTCATCGTTGCTGGGTCAAAATTCTGAAACTCCCTACCTCACAGCACTGTGGAAGAACCTTCACCACACGGACTGCAGCGGTTCAAGAAGGCGGCTCACCACCACCTTCTCAAGGGCAATTAGGGATGGGCAATAAATGCTGGCCTCGCCAGTGACGCCCACGTCCCATGAACGAATAAAAAAAAATGTGTGAGCTTAGACAGTGAAAAGCAGAGCCTCATTAGACACAAGAATAGGACACATAATCAAGGCTCTCTCCAACTTGCACTTGCAGCTAGCAAGAAATTTTGCTGGCAGAAACTTCTAGTAATTTCTGCCCCTGAGTGTCTGTAGGCTATTCGACTATGGGAGATATCACAGTGCAACCTGACTATGTCATCAGCCGATGTCCACATTCATACTTTACAACAGGGATCACTGAATAAGGAACAGAATTAGAAGGTCTGGTTGATTTTTCCTGACCCTATTCCAAGGATGCTTATTGTAGTGCCCCCATCTGAGATCAGCTAACTCAGCACAACTGCAGATTAGGCCTGAGGCTTTTCTGATAGGGTATGGGTCAACTTTGCCAGAAATTAAAATAGCTAGAGTTGATCTTGACCAACTGAAGCCTGCCTCCTGCTGACCGGTACCAGAACTACATTGGTAATTACAGAGGAGAGGCCCACAGCATTGATGATCTAGAAGGTTCCCCTGGAGTAAGGGAAAAAGCATTACAGTGGGAGGTAATGAGGAGTGAGACTTCTGACATCTTCAAAAAAAATCCAAAATATGAATCTCTTAAATATAACAAAGTTACCAAATTACTCATAATAGAATTACTCTATTGTGGTCTCTCACTCTCTTTAAATCTAAGGAATCTTACAACACCAGGTTATAATCCAACAGTTTTATTTGAAAATCACAAGCTTTCGGAGGTTTTCTCCTGACGAAGGAGAAAGCCTCCGAAAGCTTGTGATTTTCAAATAAAACTGTTGGACTATAACCTGGTGTTGTAAGATTCCTTATATTTGTCCACCCCGGCATCACCATCACCGGCATCTCCACATCATCTCTTTAAATCTACCTGGGCTATAATCATTCTCCTGGCTAAGGGTTGTGTAAAAGCAGATGGGGGAGGGGATTGCAGGAGGACTCATTTCTTTAAATTTGCCCTCCCTCTCTGCAAGGAAAAGGAAAAGCCTCTGCTCATCATTTCCTGCCAATGACACAGCTGAAACCAGGGGAAAAAATCCTTTTGTCAAAGAAAAGATTCGTAATGATTTGCATTTATAAATGCAGACACAAGAAGGCAGTTGTGAGTACAGACACAATGAATGGTCTGTAGCTGAATTGAAACAGGCACCCAAGTGTTCGTCTTCCAACATAACACAGACGTATCATTTAGCATCTTTATTAGGACAAGGTTTATAATTAAGGTCCAACTGTGTGTAGGAGGATCAAGGAGGAGCGGAAGCTCTTTTCTTGCAAGATTAAGGCTGTAATTCCTGGCAGTGAATAAAAAGAAAATCTGTAAATGTTGAAAATTTAACGTGACAATAGAAAATGCTAGAAATACACAGCCTCTGTCAGTATCAGAAGAGAGAAAGGCTAGGTCAATGTTTCGGGTAGACGTGCCTGACGAGGGGCCTCCACCATTAACCTGTGTTTTTTCTCTTTACAGATGCTGTGGACCTGTTGTGTAATTCCAGCAATTTATGTTTTATCTGCAGCTACACATATGCAAATAGAAACACCCTATACAGCTATCATGGTAAAATCATATCATAGTTATCATTATTGGAAACAAAGAAGTGAAGCTGTGTTTCACAGGTCATGTCTTGTTTTCTTATGTATTATTATCCAGCTTACAGAAGGTTATTCAAAGAATAGCAGGAAGATATGTTAAAGGTGTTCTTTTAACTCAGTTAGTATTAATTGATTTGATATATGGTTAAGTGTTTTGGAGTTTAACTTTAATTAAACCAACATTTCTTCATGATTATCACAAAATTAGTTAATAATCTAACAGTAAGGGAACATTTATCTAACAGTGATCATAACATGATCGAATTCAATGTTAGGTTTGAAAAGGAGAAACTTAACTAAGATTCTAGATTTCGGTAAGGCTAACTTTAACGGGATGAGACAGAGACTGACGACAGGAAACTGGTCAAAACTGTTATCAGGTAAAACTACAGATCAACAGTGGGAGTTGCTCAAAAAAGAATTTAGCATAATACAGGACCAGTGTATACCCCCAAGGGGCAAGCACACTACTTAACAAATAAAATCGCCATGGTTGACAAAAGAGGTGAGAGATAACATAAAACGATAAGAAAGAGCATACAAAAGTGCAAAGAATAGTGTAGATCCAGGGACTGGGAGAGATATAAAGAACTGCAAAGGAAGACAAAACAAATAGTAAGCTGCAAAAAGGGAATACGGAAAGAAACTTGCAAGGGATATCAAGATTAACACTAGGTTTTTACAATTATATTAGAAGAAAAAGGGTAGTCAAGGGTAATGCGGGTTCTTTAAAAACAGATGTGGGTAACATTGCAAATGAAAATAAGGAAATCGCAGACTTGTTGAATAGTTACTTTGTGTCAGTTTTCACAGTAGAAGAAGAGAATAATATACCTGACATTCCAGGGAAATTAATAATGAATCAAGGACCGGAATTCACCAAAGCGAACGTAAGTAAGAAAACAGTATTAGAAAAAATAATGGCACTAAAAACTGATAAATCCCCAAAACCTGATGGTTTCCGGCCCAGAGTTTTAAACGAAGTAGGTGAGGAAATTGCAGATGCTTTAGCCATAATCTTCCAAAGCTCTCTCAATTCAGGAATTTTCCCTTTAGATTGGAAAACTGCAAATGTAACTCCATTATTTAAGAAGGCTAAGAGAGAGAACAGGAAATTGTAGACCCGTTAGCCTAACATCTGTTGTGTGGAAGTTATTGGAATTTATAATTAAAGAAAGTGTGACTGAGCACTTAGAGAAATTTGAGCTGATTAGAGAGAGCCAACATGGATTTGTAAAGGGTAGGTCATGTCTAACAAATCTAATTGAATTTCTTGAGGAAGTAACTAAAGTAGTAGACAGGGGAATGTCTGTGGATGTGGTTTATATCGACTCCCAGAAGGCATTTGATATGGTTCCACATAAGAAACTGTTAGCTAAAATTAAAGCTCATGGAATTGAAGGCAAATTACTTACCTGGTTAGGAGATTGATTAGGTGGTAGAAGACAGAGAGTAGGGATAATGGGTATGTACATGAATTGGAAGGAAGTGACTAGTGGTATCCCACAAGAGTCTGTACTGGGGCCTCAACTATTTACTATATTTATTAAATGATTTAGAAACACAATAGAGAGCCACATATCTAAGTTTGTCAATGACACAAAGATTGGTGGCATAGTAAGAAGTCTAGATGGGAGCATAAAATTACAAAGAGACATTGATAGATTAAGTGAGTGGGCTAAACTGTGGTAGATGGATTTCAACACAGGTGAGTGTGAGGTCATCCATTTTGGACCAAAACAGGATAGGAGTATTTTTTAAATGGTGAAAATCTAGGAAGAGTGAAGGTCCAAAGAGATTTAGGAGTGCATGTACACAGATCACTAAAATGTAGTAGTCAAATACAAAAAATAATCAAAAGGCTAATGGAATGTTGTCCTTTATAACTAGAGGGCTAGAATATAAAGGGGAGGAAGTTTTGCTACGGCTATACAAAGCCCGGGTTAGACCACATCTGGAGCACTGTGCACAGTTCTGGGCACCGCACCTTAGAAAGGATATATTGGCCTTGGAAGGAGTGCAGTGCAGATTAACCAGAATGTTACCAGGGCTCCAAGGATTAAATTATGTGGCGAGATTACATAAACTAGGCTTGTATTCGCTGGGATATAGAAGGTTAAGGGATGATTTGATTAAGGATTTTAGGATTTTGAAAGGAACTGATAGAGAGAAACTTTTTCCACTGGTGAGGGGGTCTAGCATAAGGGGACATAACCTTAAAATCAGAGCCAGGCCATTCAGGAGAGAAGTTAGGAAATACTTCTTCACACAAAGGGTGGTAGAAGTGTGGAACTCTCTCCCACAAAAAGCAGTAGATGCTAGTTCAATTAGTAATTTTAAATCTGAGATCGATAGATTTTTGCTAGCCAAGGCTATTAAGGAATGTGGAGCCAAAGCGAGTGGATGAAGTTAGGATACAGATCAGCCATGATCTCATTGAATGGCGGAACAGGCTCGAGGGGCTGAATGGTCTAATCCTGTTCCTATGTTTCTATGTTCCTATTTCCCACATAAACTGAATGTAACTTGCATTAAAAGCTATGGGAAGGTTCCAACTTACTCACTCCTGCAAAGCACTTTTTAAAATCAATGACCTAGATGGTGTTCCTCTCAGTTTTCTTTTCTCAAATAAAATCAAGTTTCATTCTGTGAGCTTCTCTCAAATCTTAGAGATCTCAGTTCTGGAATCCACATTGTTCATATTCTTTGGATTCTCACCAATCCAGCAATGCCTGTTTGAATGCAAGAAACTCAATGCTGCACACATAATGTTAAATTTATACTTACAAGTGAGATAGACAAAAAAAGACCTTACATTTATATAGCATCTTATCACATCCTCAGGATGTCACAAAGCACTTCACGGCCAGTTAATTACAATTTGAAATGCAGTCACTGTTGTTTTATCAGAAAATGTGGAAGCTAATTACACATAGTAAGGTTTCACTTGCCTTCTGATAATCCCAGTAAACTATAATCAGCTCACCCTGATCCACTAACTTTGTTACCCCCTCAAAGATTGCCAGTGTGATTTATGAGTCATATATTTTTCTAAATAAAATTTTAATTTACGGTTAAGCTTATATAAAGCTCATGAATGCCCAGCTGTTTGGAGTTGTGACTCTAACATCACCAGGCCTCACAATTATTAGGCAAGAAGATCAGTAAAATAGATTTGTGTGAAAGAACTGTAATAGAAAGAAAAAGCTTGCATTTATATAGCACCTTTCAAGTCCTCAGGACATCCCAAAATACTTCCCAGCCAAGGAAGTACTTCTGAAATGTAGTCACTGTTATAATGTAGGGAAACGTGTTAGCCAATTTGCATACAGCAAGGTCCTACAAACAGCATTGAGATAAATGACTAGATAGTCTGTTTTAGTGATATTGATTGAGGAATAAATATTGCCCAGGACACCAGAAGAATTCCCTCACTATTCTTTGTATAGTGCTATGGGATCTTTTACATCTTGAGAGGGTAGAAAGAGCCTCAGTTTAATGTCTCATCTGAACAATGGCACCTCGGACAGTGCAGCACTCCCTCACTACTGCACTGAAGTATCAGTCTAGATTATGCGCTCAGGTTTCTGGAGTGAGCTTGAACCTTCAGGCTCAGAGGTGAGGGTGCTACCTCAGAGACAAGGCTGACACCTTAATGCCAATGTGAGGTTTATACAGAACATTGTGTGTCTGTCTTTTTATCCATATCCAACCACCCTTCACTTGCAGGATTAAGACTCTTTATTCTTAGGTCAACACCCTCCCTGAGTGCAATCTAGGTTCTGTATACTATATACAAAAATGGTTATTAGGTGCAGCTAGTTAACTGGATTAGCTGTTTAATTGACATCTTAATCACATAACCTTATGAAAGCAATTATTTTAAGCACAGATTGTGCAGGGAGAACCTGGGCATCAATGAACTATAGGTTCAGAGATTTTAATTATGCATACAACTGCTTGAAAGGTGTAATCATTTATTAAAGTTGTTTTATTCTGAGGTTTGTGTTTCTTATTTTTGGTAATTCCACATGCAACTGCCTGACACTGAAAAATTGTAAAATAAATTCCCCCAAGCTACACAATGGCTTTACTGCAAACTTCCCCATCCCCCAACTATGTCAGCCTGCAAGTGAATGGCATCAATAGAGCATGCTGCACGGGGGAGGGGTGCAATTCAGCAGTATTACCTTGAATCGGTTGGACTGATATTACAGAAGAGGCAAATTAGAATGATTTATCATTATTTACCCTCCCCCTTCACCACAACCAAACATTTTTTCTGTTGGTCACAATGGATTGAAAAAGTGCTGAAGTTAAAACAGAAATGCTGTTTCTTTATTACAGAAGATAGAAAGGAAGGTACTTACAATGAAGATCTAGATTATTATTGTTTGTTAAAAAAGAAATAAGGTTATCGGGTTCAAATTTGAGTTAATGGAGGAAAGATGCTGGGAATTGTGGGGGAGATTAGGAGAGACACTGGAACTCACCAGGGAATAGTAACTGAGAAGCACTGGAGGACAGGTTGAGAGGAGAGGAAACGTGGGAATCAATCTCTTAAAAAAAAATCCATATGGCTTTTATGACATCTCAAATGTAAAGATATGAAAATGAATTTCTCCCCTTGGAAACACACATATGCGACAAATGACAGGCTGAAGTTAAGGATTACCAGAAGATCTGGGTTAATATTCCTCAGTTTGAACAGGGGGCTCTGTTGATTTGTTTCCTATTCCAGATTCTGGTTTTGTATTTCCTCATGTAATACTTTCATGCAAATCATAGTTTACAATATAACCTCTTTGTTCAGGCAAATAACAATTCATAGCCTGAATGTATGATCAGAATAAAAGCCAACACAGCAGAAAACAGTGTCAAGCTTGAGACTGAGAATTTGAAAAATAGAATAACATTTCATGCATTATATCATTTATCTTTTAACAAAGATTACCAATGTTATTATTCTTTGGAGTTTTCTTTAATAACAAAGGACTATCTTTTCCTGCATGAAGTGGTTTTCAATGGCTGCAGAGCCATTCAGTATTTGGTTATACTCCCTTGTGTGATGAGCTCATTGCTGTGGTCTGTGCCTGACAGAAATAATTTTGTCTTTAGAAGCATCATGGATTGATGGGAAAAAATATGAAGTAATACATTTTGGAAGTAAGATTAGGGAAAGGAAATAGACCTTAAATGGTAAGATTTTAAACGGAGTCTAGGAGCTAAGGAACCTCAATATGCAAATACAAACATCATTAAAGGAGCAGCACGAGTAGATAAGGCCATTTAAAAAGGCAAATAGAATCCTTAGTTTAGTATCTAGAGACAACCTAACCCCCCCATCGGGAAACTGACACGATCGGGTGCCACGCTGCCATTGAAGTCGGTGGAGAGTAATATTGGGCGGGGTGTAAAACTAGCATTCCATCCGATCCTGTGGGTTTCCCGGACTGTGAGTTAGGTTAAAATTACCCCTAATTGAACACATAGTAACAAAGTAATGTTGAAATTCCGTAAGACCTTAGTTAGGCCACAGTTGGAGTACTAAGGCTGATTCTGCACTCCCGGCATGAAGCAGAATTCATAGAAGGTGCATCATAGCAAATGGCAATCGGGCAGGACATCATTTTCTATCCAGTAATTATAATGGATAGAAAATCACGCTGCAGACCTGCAATTTCCCTCAATATGCTCTGACCAGATGCACAGAATCAGCCCTATTGGGTATAGTTTTGGGCACCCGATTATAGGAAGGATATAAAAGCAATGGAAAATGTGCAGGGATGGTGGGTTACAATTATAAAAAAAGACCAGAGCTGAGAAGGTTAAGGGTTGATCTGATTGAGATCTGTAAGATTATGAAGGATTTGTGTTAAGGTAAATAGTGTTAGATTGTTTCAAATGATCAGTAAAATGGCAACAAGTGGGCCCAAATTTAAGATAATCACAAAAAGAATTAAGGGTGAGGTTAGAAAATAATTTCTTTACACGGTGGGTGGTTAGAATGTGGAATTCTCTGCCACAAAACATTGTTGAAACAGAATCCGTAAATTATTTTAAAAGGGAATTAGATAGTTGCGTGAAAACAAGGAATATTAAAGAATATGGATGGAGAGTGAGCAAGAGAGTGGGATTAGACTAGATGGCTCATGCAAAGGAAACACCAGCACAGATCTGATGGGCTGAATCGCCTGTTTCTGTGTTGTAACATTCCGTGATTCTAACTTGTTAAGCCAATGCCCAAAAAGAGCAGTATTGAACTGCACGTTACCTGTCATATGATACTGTTATTCTTCAGGTTGAAGGTCACAGGTCAGCTTTTATTTGTTGACCATTTTGCAAAGTCATCAGCACATAAGAAGGCGAAGAATGAGACTACTTCATTGGTTAAATAAGTGACAGTCCTGCAAGATTTCTTCCTGATCTTCAAAGGTAACTGAGTAAAACTCCCAGCTATCTTCACAACCTTACAGTTTGCTTTCCACAGATGATATTTCCGTGGTCCCAGCAACATAGGAACCATCATATTCCATGAAGTATCTGATAATTTCCATGTGTACCAAATCCTATAGCTTTCAATCCTAATCCTAAACAGATATCTATCCAAATTTTTGAAGATGTTAATAGGGGCAGCATAAACTGATTTATTTGGGAATCTGTTTTATACATCCACCTTTGTGATGGTATTGATTCTTCCTGGGTTAGTCTTCTAGTATCTTAGTCTTTCTTCATGTGTAAGCCTAGTCAATGAGTGTGGCAGGCTATTTAACCATGGGAGGCATGACAGCTATGCCCGATCCTATCTTCATCCTTCATCCAGAAACGCATACTTTACAGCATGGGTCACTTACTGTCAATCAGGAACAGGAATCCTAGCTGATTTTACCCCTTTCCAGCCCAGAGGTGATGAGGCAAATTGTACTGCTGCTGTAGCTGTCATCTGCCAACTTTACAGAGATCAAGTACTGAACTGGGACTCTCCTTTAGTCTATGTGGCTCAGTGCTATACCAGGCAGTGAATTTACCCACTTACCCATTTGAGAGGCGCTCATTTTTACTTGTTTTATTTTGCTCTCTGTGAGGTCCCCCTACTCCTAAACCATTCCACGGCCAAGACAAAAGCAATCAAATTGTTCTCAGGCTTTCATGTATGTTGCTTTTCAATTGCCCACTAAGAGGTGCCTGAGAGCAAGCACTTCCAATTGGACTCTCTGTGTAATTTTTCCTCCTTGCCCTAGGGAAATGACCCTGCTAACACTCAGCACTTCCCTGTGATATTTCTAGTTAAGATCAAAACCCCCCGTGAGGAGTATTATAAGCAGAAATTCATTAAGTGCAGAACATTAGTACTGAAATGCATCCACCATCATGTTAGCCATTCTTTGGCATCTAATTCTATCAAACAAAAGATGCCTGTTTGGTGTCAATGATTTTAATCCAGTCACAGTATTTAAAAGATGCCCACTATTTGCTTAAGCATTTTAGAATTAATTTGAACCTTTGGGTTGGGTTACTGCCTCATAACTCCCTTCCAGTTGTATATTATTCTCTCCATCAATTTGTTTTATTGTGTAGCAGTTTAATGTGATACAGCTTGCAAATTGTTTCATGGATAACAAGATACAACGTAATAATATTCTCAAATAAACAAGAAAGCAGGATGCAAGAGATCGTCAATCATTGCACTGATGTGACCAGGTCACTTTAAGATGACTCATCGCTAAATAAAATTGAGACGCCTTGGGTACAAGATTTTTACCCTGACCAAAGTTTTGCTGAGTCAATAGTGCCTATTTAGAGAAATGATCAGGGTTTAAGTTATTCCAGAAATTGTATCCACTCTGAGAGTAACACTTTGCTGACTGATATTGAGCTTTCCCACTTAGATTATGCATGTACACCATAAGGATTGAGAAATATGGGTTTCTTTCTTAAGATCACAGGTAGGTATGGATGAGGAAGGCCATTCATCTAACCTAGCTCACTTATCCAGCAAGAACTCACAGTTACACATCACAACATCCAATTGTTTCTCAAATTATTGCAGGGTTTTTACTCCCAGTACCCTATTCAAAATTCATTCCATATATTAATCACACTTTGTTAAGGAATAATTTCTTGACATTATCCTTAAATTTACCATTGCTAGTTTGAATCTGTAATTGGCTTTAGGTCCCAAGGCTCCTAATCTTCAGTGTTACCCAATGACACCTGCTGGAAGGTATGCATATGCCAGATGAAGACAACTTGGTTGTGATGGATCGGTTTCCCATGGTTGAATAGCCTGCTAACACTTATTGTCTAGGTTCACACCTAGTGAAGAATAGTCCCTTGGGTGAGATCCATGGAACCATTTCCTACCATAAATCAGCACTTTCAGAGAAGAATTTAAAAAAATTAGGACAGGAATCCTTTCACGGGAGCATAAGGTAGAATCAAGAAAAGCTCATCCAGTCCTCCCCATGGCATTAGAATCACAAGAACAGGCCAATTGCTCTGTCAAATTTGTGCTGTGTTTTTCTCTGTCAAGAGCCACTAGTATACTGACTTGATCAGGACTTGCCCAGACCATTATCATCTTATTCCTGATGAGATGGCAAGTGTGTGACTGTAATCCCACTTATGTGAAGCTGCATTATTCCATCCTTCTTGTGCTCCCATTATTACTCAAGTTCATAAATAAATGTGATGAGAGAACAAAAATACATACCATAATGCCTGGTTGTAACCATCAGATGCCATGTGTGCACATTTAGCTTATATTACAAACTCGTTTTTGTGATAAATTCATAGCTAACTCACGCTACTTAGGCAAGAAAAGAGATAGTGAATTATTGATTCCAATCCAATTCCACAGGGGGAGGGGGTATTTGCAGCACTTATTTTGTAATTCAGACTTGCTGCTGACGGTGTCGCACAAGGGGCAGAAACTGTCACCCACTAATTTTATCTGTAAAACTGAACCTTTGTTTTTATTCCGTGTGGGGATTTAGGTCAATTCTGAGAAGGTAAATCAGCTTGAAGTGGGGAGCCATATCTTCCTAACTGCTACATTCAGGCTTGCTTCCAACACTAATCGTGCCCTTTGCAAAAGGCAGCATTCACGATCAGGCCTCATGAAATATGTAATCTTATAGTGAATGGAATGTAGTGCGCCTCAGGGCTAACAATCTAAGCTTTTACCGCTGGGTTATAGCGGATATCGTACGCATTGCTTGTTGTATACTCCTGCTCTCTCCTCGGGGAGAAAAACACCATGCTGAGAAACCGACCATATATTTCAGTTAGACTACAAATTGCTTATGACAAGAAAGAAATAGAAATATATTAAATGCAGTACTCAACTTTCCCTAATAGATTCAGTGGTCTCCTGAGTTGTTTTGGAATATTTAGGGTGCTTTCTTCTTGAGTTTCAGATAAGGTAAAATATGAAGCTCTGGCCATCATGGAGTGCCTTCTTGCCGCAGTGAGTTGGATGTTTTCAAGTAGACTAAAGATGAATGGTTTATCTCGTCTTTATGTCAAAGCAAAGCTTTTAGAGGATGTGTAAATTTTAATACAATATCAATTCCATAGCAGGATACGCTGATGGGACAGCCACTACAGAGAATAGCTGTCTCTGTCTTGTCATGGCAAACATGTTCTGCAGAATTAATTAAACTCTCTGCATGCCTGCAAGAAGGAGCTGGACTAGCTCTTAACTGGGGCAGAGATCGCATCATATAAAAGGTAAGTGGATTAACAGATAATGAACACATGGTCCATGTGATCTCCTGGACTGGTTTTGACCATCTGGGGGAGGGGGGGGGGGGGTCGGAGAGGAATTTTCCAGAATTTTTTTTTTCCTTGTTGGTCCTGGGTTTTTCTCTTTTTTTGCCTCTCCTAGGAGATAACATGGCTGTTGGGGGTGGGGAGGGGGGGCTGTGTTGGTAGGTAGTGTCTAGTCATGATGCTCGAGCCATCATGATTGTCGGCTGGCTTAATGGACTAAAGATGAATGGTTTATCTCGCCTTTATGTCAAAGCAAAGCTTTTAGAGGATGTGTAAATTTTAATACAATATCAATTCCATAGCAGGTCTTTTCCTGTCTGTCACTTTCATTTGTGTATCAATTTGGTCCTGATAGGGATCTGCCTCCAAATAATTAATATAAACAGAGGCTTACTGGTCTTTGAAGCCAAAGATAGGTTCTGTGTATTTGCCTCTACTTACAAGCTAATCAAAACAAAAGGAACACAGTAATTCTTAAAAGTAACACGAATCAACAGACAAAATTTGATGTACAACAACAATAACTGCCATTTCTGTAGTGCTAGAAATAATAGAAAACTTTTAAAGGTGCTTTACAGGAGGGTAATCAGTCAAAAATGGACACCAAGTCAGAACAAGAGATATTAAGAGAGATGACCGAAGGCTTGGTCAAAGAGGTGGGTTTTAAGGCGTGTCTTAAAGGAGGAAAGGGAGGTAGAAAGGTGGAGACGTTTAGAGAAGGAATCCCAGAGCATTGAGCCTAGACCGCTGAAAGCTCGTCTGCCCAATGGTGGAGTAAATGGGGGATGCACAAGAGGCCACAATAGAGGAATGCAGAGTTCTCAAGGGGTTGTAGGGCTGGAGGAGGTTACAGATATAGGGAGGGATGAGGACAGTGAGGGATTTAAACAGTGTGAACTGGTAGAGGGGCAAGAAAGTGCCAACATGAACTGAGGGGGGAGGATTGTCTGTGACAACCATATAAGCAATATTAAAACAATTCAATGCTCAGATGTAGAACAGAGAGTTCCAATTTTACCAATATATATCCACAAGCGAGGGAAAATCCCTGCAATATTTACCACATTCTTCCACTATATAAGTGTGGATTGTTGCGTATACCTGCAGTTATGAGAAGCCTGTGTCTCACTGCACTGTCGGCGTAACTAAATCATTGGCCCATACTCAGAGATATTTTTAAATTAACAGCTTTTTGAGGCTGTTGTCCAGTTTTTGCTAGTTTTCCAGGTTGCCATCCATAAACAGGATATGTACAATCTGCTTCTCATGGACCTGATCCCATCCATTCAATCTCCTGAGGGAAGGTTCTGCCTAATTGCTCCCTTATCCCCAAAAGTAATGAAGCAAGACTCCGGAATGTCTAATCATCCCCAATATACTGTGTGCTTTTCTGACTTAATTAAAGGTTCGGTTAGTGATAGGTTAGTATTGAAACAGGAGATTGCACTATTGCTGTTGGTACACCTCTCTATAGTGAAAACTGACTTTTCTAATGGACGATGTCATCTGAGAAGTTTATAGATGCTTCTCACACTTGCTTTGTCCTGAGGATTGACAGTTCAACAGTTGAATACAAGTAAGCAAATTGCCTTTAGTATTAAACAATCTATTATTAAAATGTTTTATGTCTGTAACAATGTATCACTGTATGATTGGAAAGTGCACAGACCAATTATATTGAAAAAGCAAAAGAACCCGACATGACCGTTCCCTGCCAACATCACCTTCAGTCTCCACAGCCAGCCCCAGAAACATAGCAAAGGGACGAGTGCTATAATAAACTTACTTACCAACTCTGTATACATCCCCTATGATGCTAGCCACCTGACCACCCCTCTTCCTCCTTCCTCCATGCCTTGGGCCCTGGCCTGCTGCCACCCACTCTCTTTGGCTTAGTACCACCCTAGCTAGTCATTTAGGAATAGGAGTAGGCCATTCAACCCCTCGAGCCTGTTCCACCATTCAATTGGATCATGGATGATCTGTATTAGATTTTGGCTGATCACTTTGATTATCTTGGTTTCATTGTCTCTGTCCTGGTAAATATATTTCAAGGTAGCTTTAAATTAATTTAAATTAATTCAGACAATGTCACTTCTAAATTTTAATAGGTACATTTTCAATCTTCTGATTCCTTGTAAAGATATAATTTTGTCCACAGCAGTGGCTCTGTTTTTCATTAGGGGATAGATCACCTGTACCTGAAGAGGTTCCAAAGCAATCACCAGCGTCCCATTCTCCTTCAAACTAAGTTCTCCTCCCCCCACCTCAGCCCAGCCACTTTTTTTCCAAAATTAAATGACGATTTTGCAATATTGAAAATTAATCATCTTACCTTATTCCCATGGAAAGGCTGTAGTGTAGTTATACACATCCATTTCACAATCTATGGTAGATCTTGTCTTTATAAAACACTGGTTCGGCCACAAATGGAGTTTTGTGTCCAGTTCTGGGCACTGCACTTTAGCAAAGATGTGAAGGCCTTAGAGAGAGTTACTAGAATGATTCCAGGGATGAGGGACTTTAGTTACGTGGATAGACTGGAGAAGCTGTGGTTGTTCTCCTTGGAACCGAGACGGTTGTGAGGAGATTTGATGGAGGTATTCAAAATCATGAAGGGTCTAGACAGAGTAGTTAGAGAAAAACTATTCCCATTGGCGGAAGGGTTAAGAATCAGAGGACATAGATTTAAGGTGATTGGCAAAAGAACCAAAGGTGACATGAGGAAAAACTTTCTTAAACAGCAAGTAGTTAGGATCTGGAATGCACTGCCCAAGAAGGCAGATTCAATCACGGTCTTCAAAAGGGAACTGGATAAGTACTTGAAAGGAAAAAATTTGCAGGGCTACGGGGAAAGGGCGAGGGAGTGGGACTAGCTGGGTTGCTCCTGCATAGAGCCGGCACAGACTCGATGAGCCGAATGGCCTGCTTCCGTGCTGTAACCTTTCTATGATTCCATGATTCTATGATTCTAATCATCCTTGAGATTGGCACAGAGAACATGAAAGAGCAACACATGGCTGAGGAAGATTATGTACAATATGTTTGGGCTGTATTTTTTGTGTGCTGTGGATCTGAGGCCACTATAGATTGGACTGAAACCATCCAAGCTGGCTTTATGTTATCCTTTTACATTCAGCAGAGAGGAGACTTTTGTACCATCAGTCTGGGATAAATTCAAATGCAGGTCCCAGAAGTAAATGGATGGAATGCACTGCACCATCCACTTCTCTGCTTCTCTGCTTCCACGCACCTCAAACTATTGGCTCTTGCAGTTCTTCCATCCTAATTGGTCTGTTGGCTGTTTCAATGACTGGTTCAGAAATATCAGAGTTATCCATTAGCCAGCAGAAATATAGTTGACGATTAGCCAATGATGCTCTTTTCCTTCTTTAGTTGAAATGCTGGTCTGTTTGTTTCATCTTTTTGTACAGCCAGTTTTTGTTTAAAATAATTAACTAAATGATGAGCTGAGGCTCCACACACACCTACTGAGTATGAGGGTTGCAGTGCTTGTTTTCACTGTATATTAAATAAACTAATGATAGCATGCTGTATCTTATAGTACATGCTGAAATCTCTCAAGAATGCCTCATACTGTCCCATTTTTCTTTTTCACCATCTATGCTAGAGTCCCATTTTTGTATTTTTATTCCAGTAATTTTTTAACTGTCAACAATCTCATTAATTTACTCCAATTGGTTCCCAGGTTGTTAAAAGATCATTACTACCTTTTTGAAGTGAGACACTTTACACCACTGTTACTTATTTGTAAACAAATGAAAATATTTGACACTTTTGTCATGAAGATGGTGCCTTTTTAAATGTTAATGTGGATGAACCATGATTTGATAAGAAATTGTATCTAAGTTTAGTCTTAATTCTTGAAAGGGGCAAAGTACTTCTTTAGGGAAATACATACTTGAAAAAAAATCCAAAAATCACTTCAAAGATCTTACCTATTTAAGGGACGCTCACCTTAATGAATGTGTTTGGCTAACTTTTATTTTAAATTTGTCTACAAGCATACAATGTGATGTTGAAAAGCATAATTTTGCCATTTGTGGGTGATGTTACCATGTTGAGAATGAGGCTTCATAAACAAAGATGTTCAGCACTAACTTTGACAAGGGCAATATTTCTTTGAAGAGGCATATCAAATCCAATTAGCTCATCGTCAGTTTACTATTCTCCCCTGCCCCCTCCCAGACGACTGTTATTTCTGTGGTAGATGTTAGGCATTTGATGCTCAGTCATATTGATTGGTAAGATAATACTTGAGTGGCAAAGCATCTTTCTCCACCCAAGCATAATGCCACAGCATAGTAGGACATGGCTTTGTGCTAGCAAGCCCCCAACTGCTGAGTTCCTGATGTCAATAAGGGAAGCAATGAAACATTGCTCTACTAGAAGGGCAGGAAGACTGAAGTGGCAGTCACAAGATAGATACAGCGGAAGGTTATTCAACCCATCTCAGCCCATCCAGAAAGACTCCACAGTCACTTCTAACTTTTCTCATTCATCTCTGTATGACCGTTTGAGATTAGTATAAAGACTGGGAATAGGTTGGCCACCATTTTGCCTGTAGCTGGTGCATTCCATAACAACCAAAAAAGAGGGGGGAGAAAAATGGCAGTTTTATGTTCAAATGTTGCGCTTCAGTCTTATTGCATTAAAGAGTAAATAAGACACACATACAGCAATAAGATTTCCATCAAATGTATTTTTTAAATTACACACATCTTGCAAATGTACATTTAAATGAATACAAATTCAAACTACAAGTGTTAGAAAGGAAGTCACAAAGCAAATTGATAGTTTCTCTTTCGTGGCAATCTGATACAAATGGAACGATTTGACCTCATATTTCCAAGAATCCATAACCTCAAACATTGCTAAATGCTGAGATGCATTGTTTTACTGAGTAACAATCTGGATGGGTGGAATTTTCCATAGCTGTATCTGAACATTCAAAAGCAGCGCTAAAAAAAGAAATAAATTCTCTCACACTACCTCACAATATCAAGTTTTAAGTTCTATTATTGAGGGATGGGTAGAAACAAATCGGTGTCAGAGGCCAGTAAAGAAAAGCCAGATGTGGCATGAAAGAGAAACTCAAATCATGGCATAGTAACCTCGAAGCTGAATGGAAATGGATCCTGCAGTCCTCACCTAGTCTAACAAGCAAACACTTCTATCATTAAAACTCTACTGGTGTGCACTTTTGTAAAACTACATTACAGAGTTCCAACTACGCCTACTCACTAGAAGTTTAAAAAGTCAATAATAAACATTTTATGTACATTTAGAATTTCACAAAAAAAGGCAGTAAAAATAGCAAACTGACTTTTCACCACAGATAGCGAAAATGGCTGAATACATGCACATGGTTCAAGCATGATAGCACTGATGTAATAGAAAAAACAAGCAAGCAAACTATTCAGAAATTAATGTTTTAAAAAGAAACATCTCTTTCTCTTAGTTCCATTATATATTCAACTTGATGGCAGGCATTTTTATCAAAAGCAAATTTTGGTGCGTTTGGGTTTTTATAGATTCTATGGATTGCATTGATATTCTGGTTAATTTTCTGACAATGGATTTGCTGAGAAGCGTATCACTGCGTTGCATACCACTGCTCGCTAACTACTGATTAGGTCTCAACACTAATAGATTAGCAACAGCCTAAAAATGCATTACAATAAGAATAACGGGGATAATTATATTGAAAATAGGCACCTGGGAATGATTACCTAGAGAATGCCGTGTACCTGGGAGTGATTAAACAGAAAACAGTAGGTACCTGGGAGTGATTCCACAGAGAACGCTAGGTATTAGGGAGTGACTACAAAGAGAGTGGCAGATAGCTGGGAGTGACTACATAGAACACAGGAGGTTCCTGGAGATCTATTAGATAATAAGCCACTCAAAGGGTTCAGGAAACTACATAAACTATTGCTGTTTGAATAGCATACAGTAGTTTTTAAACTCTGTTTCTGATCACTGTGCCATCAGTTCACTCCATGCACTTGCTGAATAATGAGGTTTATTTAAGAGGATCAACTGTTTGACATTACTGCACATCTATTGGGAAACTGTCTACAGTTAAGTGCCAGAAAATTCCTGTTTAGAGTACAAGATTTTCAAACATGCTTTTAGATCTAACTAGATCCATTTACGGGATAAATATGAGTCTAGTATTGAAGCATGAGTCAGCAGGACACCTAATTAATAGGTGTGTTATTTTACATATTCATTCTTTCTCCTTGGTATATGTATTTAAGTGTCACACTTGGTGATGGGATCTTATTCAGCTCTAAAACCTTGTTAATAACTCTTTCATATTGATCACTGTTGTATACTCAAAAAAGTGAAACATCACAAGCTGCAATAACAAAAAATAATTACTGGCAATAGCCAAAGTGTCAACACCAATCACTCCCAGGTCTTTTTTAATTTCATATTTTTAGATGACCGTGCTAACCAAGTTGAGGTTAGTGCTGAGAAACAGAGTGCATTTCCACTTCTGGCATCCAGTGTCAGCATCAGGTATTCCCAGGTCAGGTTCAGTGCAACCAGATGCAGAGTAGAGCTCAATCCCACTGCTCGTACAAGCTGCATTAATGCAAACCTCAGAAGAACACCTACTACGACACTAATGTGAATTTGGCACAGCAGCCATCCTTGTTGATCTTCTGATTAAATTGACAATTTAGTGTTAATTTGCACCAAATTGGGGCTGTTTTACGTTACTAGGAATTGGATTGAAAACATCAAAATCATTTCATGTAGGACATTTAAAAGAGAGGAGACTTTCATCACATCAGTTTGGGTTGGATTTGAACCCAGGACTCAGGGGTGAAACACACTTCATCACTAAGTCTCCATGTCATTATATTTTAACTCATTAGGAGGGGATAGAAATATACTAATAGCAAGGCCAGAACCAATGTATAGAGTCTAGGCTGATAATGTAATTAGAGAGGACAGTGGAATTGTTCAGCAATACCTTTCTCTGGATTCAAAAAAGCTACAGCTATAATCCTATAATCAGCATTAACCAGGCTCAATGCTGATCCAACGTATGTCGTATTTGTCAGCAGTTCTAACCAATTTCAATCTTGCCAATTTATTTCACATTGTGTCCAGCCTCAAGTTCTGCTGATCACTCATATCCAGAACTAACTTTGCTTCAGCTTTCTGCTCCTTTACATTCATCCCAGCTGCCTCATACACCAGCAGTCAATTATGGGAACTGTGCCATTTATTCCCGTGCGTCTGTTGTTGCATGGCGACGAAAACAGTCCAACTGTTTCCATGGGAATGCTAACAGTCCCAGGTTGCACTGCCCATGACGTGCATGGTCAAAAGAAAAATGAATGCAGCTCATAGCGGGCAATGCTTCAGTCTATTATAATGGCTTTTTTTAATCCTTTGTGATACGGTCTCAATTTGTAACATTTTGAGTGTTTATGCCAGTTTTTTTTTAGGCTGGCCTTTTACCAGATATGCAAATCTGAGGCTGGCTTTCGTGTTTAGTGAGCCTTTGTCTAATTTCAAAAGAAACACACAAATCAACCGCCACCATGGTTAAAATATTCAATGAAAAATAAAAGATACCACTGTAATACACTCACAGTCTTAGGTAATGGTATTTTTAGAGTGTTCTTTGTTAAATAAATACTGCTCATTAGCATTACTATCAACCTGATTTCTTTTCATTACCAGCGATGCACCTACACCCTGTACACAGAGGCAGTGCTGTAAGATAAACTAGACAGTGTACTTGCCTCTGGAGGTACTGCCTCATGAGGTCATTTCACTCCATGCCTCCAAGCAAACAGAGCATCACCTCATGAAGTGGTTTCACTCGCCTTCCTTGGAGGCACAGGACACTGCCTCATGATGTGGTCTCGCTTTCTGCCTCTAAAGGCGAAGGACAACCAGCAACAGCCATTTGTGTTTGCCGTTAGCTATTTTATTGTGGCTGCAGCTCACCCTGCCAGTACAGGCCAGTAATACACTGTTCAGATTGCTGGCCTATACCTTCTCAGGGAAGCTCCACGCAATAGAAATGTTTGAATAACCATTCATGCACAACCTTACACACGTCCAGTTACTTCAATGTTGCTGTCAGTGCTCTCGATCCATCCCGCAGTGTGAACAGGATAAATCCAGAACAGCTGTGGTGCCACTACCAGCGGAAGGAGTTCCGCAATATAAAAGACTAATAATATTGTTAAAATACACGGGTTAATGTTAAATTTAGTTTTAAGTAAGCACTGAGGCAGAGTTTACTTAAATAAAGGCCAGAGCCTTTTCTTCTATTGTTGTGTACCTTGAGCATTGAAATTAATTCAATTACAAATGGGCCATCTGCGTTTTCACGCCCAGCACCATTGTTATGCTTTACAAGTTGCTGTGCATGAGAGACATCATTTGAATAATGTACACTGCTGTTTTAACTAAATCTCAATCTTGCAATATGTTTGCTTCTTACGGAGTGACACTTAGCCTGTCTGAATGAGAATTAATCTGATGTGGCTTCAGCTCATGTTGATGAACTTTATTTGTTATAATCCGACCAACACCACCCCCCCACCTCCCTCCCTCCCAGTTTTATTCCCAGGCATTCCCTGTCTTTATGTTTTCTTCCTACTAGAAAGATAGAATGATCTGGCTTCTCCACGATTGACACTGATGCTGCTCTGTATAGGCTACAGGGAAGCAGACTGGGAGTAGTCTCCCTACTGACTTTTCTGTCCTCTATTGATGGTGTGCTCTGTCACGCTTTATTTTGCACACTCCAAACTTACCCAAGAAGTTCAAATGATATCAAAGGCTGAGAGCCTGACCCTATAAGTGGAAGGTTGGTGCTTTATTGCTGGAGCTGTTGCTATACCATTTGGAACAATGCAGATTAATTTGCACCATCCATTAATACTATGTGACTGAGACTGTGTTGATCTTTTTGAGTTGACCCCTTGAGGATTGCAGATAAGTCATCACCCTGTTCATAAAAATCAAATGCTAGAACTAGCCATCTTCAGCCTGCTGGAAAGAAGATCAATACATGATGGAGGCCCCATTCTGGGAGAGGGGAAGTGGTTGAAAGAAGGAACTTATACGAAGAGTGCATTATCTGCCAGCTAGTTACCAAAAAAGGGAGAAGCAATATGTTGGTTGGAATTGCTGGGAAACAAAGAAAAATTTCAGGAGATTTCTTTTAAAGGATGAAATTAATAAATTCCATGTTGTTTTGCTCTCTGTGTTCCATTCTGTGCACTACCACATTTCTGCAGAGTATGATGACGGGTGGCACATGATCCAGTGAAGAGTGGCAAACCTGCCTCCCAAAAGAATGCGAATGTCAGGCAAAAAAGGACTCCGACTATGGTCTTTATGGAAAGTCTAGTAGCCACAACACAAGAATGTTTGGTTCTCCTCTTAGAATGTTGCCTGGTATTCAAACAGGGCTTGTTTGAGATGAGCTTGCCAGTTTTAGTTGAGTTCCCTAGATGTAGGAAGGTAAACAGGGCGGGATTGCAGGGGGATGGTAGTCCTTTCCATAATTACTTAAATTTGCTTCCTGATAAGTCAACCAAAAAGTAGGTTAACATTCATGGAAGCAGCCACAGATTCAAACATCCTATCCTTATAACTGAAAAGGACAGGATGCATATATAAAACTAAACGATGGAGGAAGATAAAGTGAGAAAGTGGGGTGAAAATTTGTTTCGGCCTGTTTTCAGGCCTGAAATAGGTGGTGTGCTGGGAGCACGCATTAAAGCCATAGGCCCAGGGCTCACCCAAGATTGAGCCTTGGGTCTCATCAGCATATTACCGACCTGCGGATGTCAATTGGGCTTCCAGAGGCAGCTCACTAGTTCCGTGGGGACCAAGTTGGTTCAGCTGCCTCCCCAGCTGTGGCCCTCAGGCAGATCCTGGGAGGGGGATGATCGGGAAGGGGGAGGGTGGTGATCAGGAGGGCGCAATCAGGAAGGGGAAGAGCAGGGACCGGCAATGGTCTTCAGGACTGCTGTGGATTCGGAAGGAGCTCTCCTGCTCCTCCCGGCTCCACATTCAGGTCAGTATTTTTAAAAACTTACTTTTTTGGTGGCTACCTCCAGAGGTTCCTTTAAGGACTGCTGGTTAGGCTGCATGTAGACATGGTTATCCTGAACGCAGCTGGCCCGTGTTCAGGGCAGCCCGATATTGCAAAGGAGACCTCAAACATGGGTTAGGTCCCCTGTTTGCACATGCAAAGGGTCTAACACTTGTTTCAGGCACGGGCCCCGAACGCCTATACTAGAACCTTTACCAATATGATGGGCGATGCACTTCAAGAGTGGAATGTACTGTACACTAAACATTCACTCCCTTCACCACCGGCGCACTGTGGCTGCAGTGTGCACCATCCACAGGATGCACTGCAGCAACTCGCCAAGGCTTCTTCGACAGCACCTCCCAAACCCGCGACCTCTACCACCTAGAAGGACAAGGGCAGCAGGCGCATGGGAACAACACCACCTGCACGTTCCCCTCCAAGTCACACACCATCCCGACTTGGAAATATATCGCCATTCGTTCATTGTCGCTGGGTCAAAATCCTGGAACTCCCTTCCTAACAGCACTGTGGGAGAACCGTCACCACACGGACTGCAGCGGTTCAAGAAGGCGGCTCACCACCACCTTCTTGAGGGCAATTAGGGATGGGCAATAAATGCCGGCCTTGCCAGCGACGCCCACATCCCGTGAACGAATAAAAAAAAACATGCTGCCATATTGGACGCTTAGGAGCCCATTTTATGCCTGTAAAACGGATGCACCATCAAGGAATTTCTAGGCCAATATTTGAGAGACAGTGTAATTGCCCAGCACATTGTAGCACTAAAGCAAAGTGCCAGAGAGAATAGAAGCAGAGGTTTGATCCCCAGACTCCAATGAGTTCCTCCTCTTGGCTGCACCCCTCAGGGAAGCAAAGGAAAAAATCAGATAGGATTGTCAACTAGTTTCTGTAGCTGACTGAAGAAGGCCATTGATAAATGCCTGAGACCAGAGAGTCCACATGCCTCTCTGCACAGGACATCCATGACTCAGCAAGACTCATGCACGAGGAAAATCATAAAAGGCAGACCAGAGAGAGAAATCACAAAATCCTCTGTCCTCGTGGGATTAACTATGATTGCAAGAATATAATGATATTTCTTTAACTATGTAGTAACGGAGACTTTTTCAGAGTGAGATACAAGGGGCATGATTTTGACCTTGAGCCGGGAAGGGAGGCTCAAATTGCGGACGGGAAACCTGGAAGTACGGGTTTCCCGGATGTCCTTACGATCTTAACATAAAGACGTCTTTTTTTTTGTCAGTTTGCCATCCGACTGACTGGCCTGATTGACAGGCTGGTCTCAGTCGGACGGGAGAGCAGCCAGGGAGAGGACGCGTTCAGGTAAGTCTTCAGGTGAGTCTTTGTTTGTATGGATGGGGGGACCATGGTTGGGCACAGGGGCAAGGGTGGGCACAGGTCAGCATGGGGTCACAGGGGCATGGGGCACAGGAACATTGGTGGGCACAGGAGCATGGAGGGGGGGAAGTCAGTCATGGGGAGAGGGATCGGGGGTCAGTCACAGGGGGAGTGTCGGGATTGGGGGTCATCGTGGGGGCACGCAATTGTGGGGGTGGGAATCGGGGGTCATCGCGGGGGTCTGCGATCCTTGGCGGGGGGGGTCCATGATTTTTGGGGGGGGGTCGGAGATCAGGGGGAGGTGGGTCCGCGATCATTGGGGAGAGGTTTCGGTGATCGGTGGGAAGGGTCCGCGATCGTTGGGGGTGGGGGGCGGTCGCAGGTAGGCTTGTTGGGCTTGGGGGAAGCACTCCTGGCTCACAACCTGTGCCAGAATACCTCTTAGTTTCGGGCCTTCTCACCTCCTTTCACGTAGTGTAAAAGAGAAGGCCCGGGAATCCCAGCCCCCA
This sequence comes from Heptranchias perlo, assembly GCF_035084215.1. NCBI lineage: Eukaryota > Metazoa > Chordata > Chondrichthyes > Hexanchiformes > Hexanchidae > Heptranchias > Heptranchias perlo. Next base: position 46,943,659 of record NC_090339.1, on the reverse strand, counting down.
AGGGTTGAAATTGGAAACTCTGGAAAAATGGAGGCCCACAGCCCCCATCCCACCCGTTTTTCCCTTTCAAAATCATGCCCAAGCATTCTAATGAATGCAAACAGTCATTCTGGTACATGACGAATTACCCTCGAGAAGATATGGTGATTGCCTTCCTACTCTTCTCAAAATGCCATTTAGTATCAGCAGAAACCTGCTGAATTACTAAATTGGGTTCGAAGTGATTTGAACTGGTATTAATTGGAATTGGAACAGGATAAAGAATGCTAGGTTGAGTAAGGACCGCCCAAAAGGTTACAGCAGGATCCAAGTACTTAAGGTCACTCTGTACCTTGAGGGGGCAAAGTTTATCAATTATAGACCAACTGCATTTGTTCTTTATCCCCCATTGTTCCAATTGACAAACAATTTTAAAAATAATGTTTCTCCCTGCTCCCCCATTTTGGTAGGTGTTAAATGGTGGATGCTTTGAGATGTCAGCTGGCAATAGTTTTGTACTATGGCACATTGAAATCGCTGGTAAAAAATAGTCACCTAGTTACGCCAATCAGTAGGCAATATACTAACTTGCAACACATGATGGCTCCTATTGACCAATCACCTTCAGCCACCACTTTTTCTGGCTGAAGATGGGCAGAATCTGGTAGCCAGAAAATAAAGTCTCAAGCCACAATATTCAAACAACTGTCGTACACAAGACTGCTTATCTGATGCTACGGGGTCCAATCTGCAATGTTAAATGGGGTGGATTCCATTACACTGGGGAATCCAGGGTATTACAGAGCCACTACTTTCTTGAAAATGAAGGGGGCATAAAACGACGGAGACAGCATCTTAAGAGTCTCTGCAGCAGGACAGCAGCTCAGAAATACTCATTATGAATCTTTCGGGCTTGGCTAGTGAAATGAAAGTGGCCTCATAGTGTATTGAAATTTGAATTCTTCATCAGAACAACATCAGCCTGCAAGCTAAATGTCACACCAAATCAAGCAAGGCTGTAAATATCCTTTATAAATCAAGAAAGAGCATAAGATAAATCTTATGCATGGCAAATTTACTCCATGCTAATCCTAGTCCAGTGGCAAGTCAACATTCCCTTTTCCCTATCAAATCTGTCTTCGAAGAAAAACCTTCACCACCAGGTTTTACAAGTATTCTATTAATGCTATTCAGTAAGTTTATTTATAAACTCGTTTTAATAATTGCACAGTGAACACATTCAGAAATAAAAAAGCGCAAGAACACTTTGTTCTTGTTAGTAAAATGTAGATTTGCTGTCTCACTCTAATCCTAAATAGTTCTATCCATTCAAAATGTAATATAAAGCAAGAATCAGAATCATTTTGATACTAAAAAAAGTATTAAACAAACTTGATCAAATTTAATTTTAGAAAATTAATATGTTTTAGTCTTACTAAGTTGCTTTTTATTCTCAAATTTCTTTCGCATTCTCAAATCGATGTTATTTCTATTTTGAACTAAATGTTTGGGTCATATTTATTGAATGATTTTTTTTGGGGGGGGTTCTCTCTTTTTTAAACAAATCAGATGTTTGACATTTCTGCTCAGCAGAGGATTTTCTTATAAAAAGAAAAAACTGGCAGAGGGTTTTAATAATTAAAAACAGGTTTTTAAATGAAGCGTATAATAACTGCACATCAAATATCAAAGAGAAATGGAAAATCACACAGCACCATTAAAAAAAACAAAATCAGGGACCATAAGTTTCACAGAACATGTGATATACAAGAGACCTGCTTGTGTTATTATGAAATTATTCTCACAGTGCTTCAAATCTGATGTTTAGAAAAAGGCAGTGATATTCCAAGCCACTAGGTTTCTCATGTGAAGGACAAACTGTTAAAAACAGGTCAATTTTTAAATTTTTTTTTTGGTGTCACTTGGCAATTTGTGAGCACCATGAATAATACCTCTGCACTCGGCAGAATTCCTTTTCCAAGTCTCACTGGTTCAGATGGAGAATTCCAGGCTTCCCTCACTCCGCTGGCTTACATCGAGTCACCCAGTGAGTCCGAGTCATCCAGGGAAAGAGGCAGATACAGGTCCTGCAGTTTGGGGGGGGGGGGGGGGGGGGAGGGGCAGAGAAACTGGATTTTAGATATGATTTAAACAAAAAATATTTGTAATAGCCTCACTGGCGATCGTTTTGACTTTGTACGAAAGTATAAAACGGGTGATAGCGGATCAGCAGCCCATTTTGCATCTCTCCCGATTTTTATTTCCATTGACGCGTTGCCTAAACAGGTGTCTGGACCCCTTACATATGTAAATAAGGGACCTAATGCGATACCTGCTTTAGGATCCCACCCCGGGAAATTGAAAAATTGAACATGGCAGAGTGAAGCTGAAGCCAGGCCTGCTCCACAATGGATTCTTCAGCGGCCGCCTAGAAATGGTGAATTTTTAAAAATGTTTTTAAACATTCCTGTGGAGCTAGGAGGAGCAGGACAGCTTCCCCCATCTCCACAGAATCCCGATTGGCCTCTACCCTGTTGCCGCTCCATTCCCCCTCCCAGGACTTACCTCTGGGCCGCCGGCAGCAAGGCGAGCGGACCGCCATTCATCTTTTTAAAACAGAGATGCTGCCTGTGGAGGCACGATAGGTGCCGAGAGGTCAACAAAATAATATTAATGAGGCCCGCGTCCAATTTCAGGCCTGCCTTGGGCCTTTTTGGTCGGGGTGCGCCTACCATCTGCAGCACCTATATCAAGCCCAGAAACAGGCCTAAAGCAATTTCCACCCCACTGAGCGCACTTCAAAAATAACCCATTACTTGAAAAGCACTTTGGAATTTCCTGAGGATGTGATAAGGTGCTACATAATTGCGTGTTCTTTCTTTTTACCACTTCAATTAGTATCTGAATTTAAGATACAAACAAGCAAAAATTCCCCACTCTTAATCTGGGTGCAAGTTAACTGCCCATTGGCCCTATGAATATACTAAACTGTAAATAGCTCTGTTGGATTTAATCTTTCAAATCTATTTGCAAAATGTTCAAACAGTTAATTTCTTCCTTTTAGTTCCTAATGGTATATCTGTAGATCTCACTAACTTTCATTTCCTTTTTATATTTTCTTTGTTGACTTCTTTCCTTATTTTCTCATTTTATTTTCTGTTCAGTGTCTTTTTATAAATAGATTTCATGTTTCCAGGATCTGAAACATTTCAAAATACATAGCTTTTCTCTTCAAAGGAACAGTGTCACCATCAATATTTCCACAAATAGTAACAAAGATATTCCCATTCTTGCAGTGTGGGAGAGATGTATAGACATGTACAGTTGAAATTACAAAACACAGACCCCCTGCTGAGTTAATGACTGCATTTCTGCTGATGTTAATCTAATACCCTCGCAATAACTCTTCCCAGACAGCACCCCATGATAATGATTGTATTCCTGCGGATGTTAATCCAGCTCCCTCACATGTCCCGATAGGATATATGATATGATATGATATGAAATTTAAAAATGCATAAGTAAGAGATAAAGATGTTAATGTTTTTTTATAACTTTTTTTTAAACTAGTGGCTCTCCCTGATGTTGCTCACAGCAGGTACGCTCTTTCATAAGGATAGGAGCATTATACCATGTTACATGCAATGCATTATTCTGCTGCTAAGGCAGAGCACGGTGTAATTTGGCCTGTCCCTTTTACGCTACAAGGTCTAGCTGCTGAGGTTCATTAGAGGCTAATTCCTGTTAAGAACATTCTGAGGTTAGAGGGTAATTTTTCCTCTATAGATTGGTAGCTGCTTGTAAATTCCTGGCTCCTCTTCAAGGTCAGAAAAACAAGCAGGAAATGATTGTCTTTGATTTTTCTTTTTAATATTTTGTTCAAGATTGTTTTGAACCTGTAACAATTGTGACACTTTGAGGGGTTGACCAGCAACCTGCTCCCAGAATCCTGTGAACACTACTGAGTGGCCAACCACTGTGCATGTGTGAGAGAGTAGTTTGTACTGGTTTGAACTCCAAGTGCCCTCCTTCCATTTACTGGTATATCTAACCTCACATAGAGGAGGTTTCTTCCACACACTGGCTCAGCAATGGTAATGGCCATTTAATTTTTCTTGCTCATTTTTCCCTCAACAAACATCATAAAAAAGAGATTAATCAGTTATTCAGATCATTACTATTTGTAGAAGTTTGCTGCGTCGAAAATGGCTGCCATGTTCGTCTGCATAACAGTAATTGCACTTCAAAAACAAATGTATGTGAAGTACTTTGGGGTGTTTGAGGAACGTGATAAATAAAAGTTCTTTCCTTTTATGTACAAAATAAATAATGACTGATTCTAATTAATAATTCTCAGATTTTATTTTTTAAACAGTCCCAAATTTTTTATGCACTTGTGGGGTTTATGAGGATTACTAGGAAACTTGTTCAATTAATCAGATCCCATTGAAGGCCCCAGTAAAGTAGTTTCTCGCTGCTTCCCTTTGTGTATGTGCAGATGCAGTAAGTCAACTCTCCTGAGGATTGAGTATATCCAGTTCTATACTATGACATTAGGGTAACTGAACAGATTCAATTGTATTAGGAATGGGATAAAATATTTTTTAAATGGTCAACGCCACAGGGAGAAAAATGCTTTCACTTCTCATCAAATGCCTCTACTAGTGGCAATTTTAGAAACATAGAAACATAGAAAATAGGAGCAGGAGTAGGCCATTCGGCCCTTCGAGCCTGCTCCGCCATTCAATATGATCATAGCTAACCCTCTATCTCAACACCATATTCCCACTCCCTCCCCATACCCCTTGATGTCTTTTGTATCTAGAAATCTATCTAACTCCTTCTTAAATATATTGTGACTTGGCCTCCACAGCCTTCTGAGGTAGGGAATTCCACAGGTTCACCACCCTTTGAGTGAAGACATTTCTCCTCATCTCAGTCCTAAATGTCTTACCCTGTATCCTGAGACTGTGACCCCTCGTTCTAGACACCCCCAGCCAGGGGAAACATCCCCCCTGCATCCAGTCTGTCTAGCCCTGTCAGAATTTTATATGTTTCAATGAGATCCGCCCTCATTCGTCTAAACTCTAGTGAATACAGACCTAGACAACCCAATCTCTCCTCATAAGACAGTCCTGCCATCTCAGGAATCAGTCTGGTGAATCACTTTGGGTCAGAAAGACGGTCAGTGCTCAATAGAGTTATTGTACACCATGTTGCTGTGCTAATGGGGGATTAACAATTAAAAGTGTGCATTAAATTTCTATTTACCAAAAGTCTACATATTTCATGAACAAAATAGGAAGATCCCTTATATTGGAGCAACATAGTTTTGGAGACTCAAATAGGGTTAAGTAAATCACTTCATTCTAATAGAGAAGGAAAGGGTTAGAATAATGAATAATGACTTACCTTGTGCTTGCGAAGGCAGCCTGGGCTGGTTGGTGTAGAAATGGGTGTTGAAACTGGAGACTTGTTGGACCTGGGGGTGGAGAGCTGGCTGCTAGAGGTTCCATTAGCTGAAAGTACATACAACAGACAACTTGTAGAGGGGTGATAATGTGATCTTAGTAGAACCATGTTAGCTCAGTTCAGATTAGTAAAGGGGTTTTCTTAAAAACAAAATTAGGCCCCATTATATCTCCACTGCTTTCGAACCTCTATGGTGTCCTCTCAGGCTGGAGGGTAGGAAGGTCTAGATAATGCATTTTTCAACAGAACACATACTTGCCAGGTGGAATTTGTTCCCTTCCCAATGCTTCCCTCCTCCTTCACCACCTTTTCCTCAAGAAATGGGATGCTTAGGTACAAGACATTCTCCTACTAGGCTGGAAGATGATGAGTGTCTTCTTATCACATTGGTGTAATCGTTATGTGACAAGAAGAGCAAATATCACTTAATGCAAATATCAAAAGTGTGATACACAAACCATATTGTAAATTAGCCAACTGTTAAGATTTTTTTAAAGTATTGTCGTATACATACAAATTAACATAAAAGTTGGCCATGAATATGTAATGGCTCATAACACAATCTTGAGACTTTGAATTACTAATAAACCAGCTAAGGTGCTATCAGAAACCCCTGCTTACATTACATCAGGGGAACTCACTCTCTGGTGGCTGTCCTGCATATACTATTTTGCACCATGACAGGCCAGTGAAAGTTTATGTGTGTGGACATTCGATGTGGACAGCATTAGAGTTGAGTAAGATGCCTTCCACAGTTGAATAGCCTAACACTCACAGTCCAGGGTAACACATGAAGATTGAGTGAGGTATGAGAGGCTTGCCAATGCCTGTGAAAGTGTATCTCAGCACAAAAAAGAGCTTTCAATAGAGGAAATAAACTTCAGCAGCATTTCTGCAACAGGCTGCAAGCTAATCAAGTTCAGAAAATCTTCATTTCCTCCACTGTGCATTATTAACAGCAAGACATTTTGTATGAAACACCAACAAATTACACTTATAATGTTCATTGTAAAATTTTAGCAGAGTATAATTAAGTAACATTTAATGGAAACCATGCTTTACTTTGCAAAAGTATCAAAAGGTCATTGTGCTCTGAAAGGGGAATAATACTGGGGGTGAAATTATTTCCAGTGCACAGAGTTTATATATGATTGGAACTGAATTTTTAAATTGATAACAGCTCCAGGATTGGCATCCAAGGAAAGCAGGCCGCGAGTTCACACGCCTACAATTAGAACTGCCTGAGGACAAAACCACCATACAATCCAGCCTTGAAGCCCAACATTCAGCTCTGCAGTGGGGTTCAGGGGAGGACCTTCATCTCTGGAAGCTGGATATCAGACTGTTGTGAAAGTCTTCTCTGTTGTTGGCCATTAGCAACCTATATAAAATGGGTTTGGCCATTTATTTGGGACCCTATATTTATATCACACAACTGTGCATAATTCACCACTGATTCTCATTAAATTGGCAATCGAATAAGGACTTAAGAAATAGGAGCAGGTGTAGGCCCTACGGCCCCTTGGGCCTGCTCCACCATTCAATCAGATCATGGCTGGTCTTCGACCTCAACTCCACTTTTCCGCCCAATCCCCATATCCCTTGATTCCCCTAGAGTCCAAAATTCAGCCTTGAATATATTCAATGACTCAGCATCCACAGCCCTCTGGGGTAGAGAATTCCAAAGATTCACAACCCTCTGCGTGAAGAAATTCCTCCTCAACTCAGTCTTGAATGACCGACTCCTTATCCTGCGACTATGTCCCCTAGTTCTAGACTCCCTAGCCAGGAAAACAATTTCTCAGCATCTACCCTGTCAAGCCCCCTCATAATCTTATATGTTTCAATGAGATCACCTCTCATTCTTCTAAACTCCAGAGATAATAGGCCCATTCTACTGAACATCTCCTCATAGGACAACCCTCTCATCCCAGGAATTAATCTAGTGAACCTTTGTTGTACCGCCTCCAAGGCAAGTATATCCTTCCTTAGATAAGGAGATCAAAACTGTACGCAGTACTCCAGGTGAGGTCTCACTAAAGCCCTGTACAACTGTAGTAGGATTTCCTTACTTTTGTACTCCAACTCCCTTGCAATAAAGGACAATATGCCATTTGCTTTCCTAATTGCTTGCTGTACCTGCATGTTAACTTTTGTGTTTCTTGTACAAGGACACCCAAGTCTCTCTGGACACCAACATTTAATAGTTTCTCACCATTTAAAAAATATTCTGTTTTTCTATTCTTCCTACCAAAGTGAATAACCTCACATTTCCCCACATTATACTCCATCTGCCACCTTCTAGCAGACTCTTTGTGTCCTCCTCACAGCTTACATTTCCACCTAGCTTTGTATCGTCAGCAAACTTGGAAACATTACACTCAGTCCCTTCATCTAAGTCATTAATATCGATTGTAAATAGCTGAGGCCCAAGCACCAATCCTTGCGGTACCCCACTAGTTACAGCCTGCCAACCTGAAAATGACCCGTTTATCCCTACTCTCTGTTTTCTGTCCTTTAACCAATCCTTTATCCATGCTAATATATTACCCCCAACCCCATGAGCCCTTCTCTTGTGTAACAACCTTTTATGGCAAGATATATTTGCCATAGAGGGAGTGCAGCGAAGGTTCACCAGACTGATTCTTGGGATGATAGGACTGTCGCATGAGGAGAGATTGGGTCGATTTGGTCTGTATTCACTCGAGTTTAGAAGAATGAGAGGGGATCTCATTGAAACGTATAAAATTCTGACAGGGCTAGACATACTAGATGCAGGGAGGATGTTTCCACTGGCTGGGGGTCTAGAACGAGGGGTCACAGTCTCAGGATACGGGGTAGGATATTTAGGACTGAGATGAGGAGAAATTTCTTCACTCAGAGGGTGGTGAACCTGTGGAATTCTCTACCAGGCAGTGGAGGCCAAGTCACTGAATATATTTAAGAAGGAGATAGATAGATTTCTAGATGCACAAGGGGTATGGGGAGAGAGCAGGTATATGGTATTGAGATAGAGGATCAGCCATGATCATATTGAATGGCGGGGCAGGCTCGAAGGGCCGAATGGCCTACTCCTGCTCCTATTTTCTATGTTTTAATGTGGCACCTTATCGAATGCCTTTTGACAATCCAAATATACTACATCCACTGGTTCCCCTTTATCTACCCTGCTAGTTACATCCTCAAAAAACTCTAATAAATTTGTCAAACATGATTTCCCTTTCATAAAACCATACTGACTCGGCCTAATCATATCATGATTTTCTAAGTGCCCCGTTAGCATTTCCCCGACAACCGATGTCAGGCTAACTGGCCTGTAGTTCCTTGTTTTCTCTCTCCCTCCTTTCTTGAATAGCGGGGTAACATCTCATTCAGAGAGGCCACCACGATGGGCTTTTGTGGGAAGTTGAAGTGCCAGGTTGGTGCAGTAAGGGAGTGTTAGTCTTAACTCCAATCAAGCTGATGTTAAGGTACTTCATTGGGACAATGTAGGGGGAACTTCACTCTGCACCTGGGCTGTGCTCTACCTGATCTGGAAGTGTTTGATGCAGACAATGGGCAAAAAAAGTGAAAAGAAATGCTTAACTGCCCAGTTTGCCTACATCACAACAGCAACTTCTATTCAAATTAGTTGTGCGTGAGGCACTTTGGGATTTCCAGCATGATGTAATAAGATACTATATACATGCAAACTCTTCTTTTAAACGAACTTGGGCTCAGTAATTACAGAAAAATGGAATTCTCCCAAATCCTTAAAACCAGGGTCTCTGTCAGTGAGTTGTGGCAAAAACTGAGTGAGTGTAAGGGATGCCACTTTTTGCCATGGGAACATACATGACCAGGTCTTTGCAATGCCAAGAAGCACAGTAAATGTTAATATAAGCAAACTACTTAAGTTGGACTGAGCGCAAAACTGAAGGGTACAGGATGAAAACTAGCAAGCCTCAAGTGAGACCGGAAAACAGAAGAAATATTATTCTTCCCACAGAGCTGTGGATCTGTGGAAAGCTCCTTGGAAAACTGTTAATGCAGTGTCATTTAATTCCTCTAAAAAAGAACTGGATAAATATCTAGTTAGGAATGGCACTGAAAGTTATGGGAACAGGTGTCCACTAGCCTAAACATCCATCCCGTCCACCACCGGCATACCATGTCGACAGTGTATACTAATTACTGGATTCACTGCAGCAACTCGCCAAGCTTTCTTCCCAAACGCATGACTTCAACCACCTAGAAGGACAAGGGTAGCAGGTGCATGGGAACACCATTACCTCCAAGTTCTCCTCCAAGTCACAGACCATCCTAACTTGACTATATATATCGCTGTTCTTTTATCGTTGCTGGGTCAAAATCCTGGAAATCCCTACCTAACAGCATTGTGGGAGCACCTTCAACACACGGACTGCAGAGGTTCAAGAAGAAGGCCCACCATTCATCTTCTCAAGGGCAATTAGAAATGGGCAATAAATGCCGGAGATGCCCACATCCCAAGATTGAATATAAAAAAAACATAGATCGACAACTGCTAGGACCTTGTAAATGGCTAGGTTTCAGTAATGCAGGTGCAGATATGTAAATTTTTGCTTGATTATTTTGGGGAGTCAGGAAGCATTTATGCAGAACGTTCCCTGAGGGGATTAAATAAGTGGGGTAGAGTCCATAATAGAACAGATTGTACATTGACTGTGGAAGAAATTAACTTGTTGGGCTGAATGACCTTTTCTTAATCCATGCTATATTGTATTCTCATTGGGCCCGATTTTGCTGTAGCAGGGCATCAAACGGCATTTGCCCTGGCACGTTTAGGTTTTTAAATTTTTTGCGTGGCAAGTTTCTGAAAGTGAGGGCTGATAATGTCGCAGCGAGGGAAACAAGGCATCTAGGACCTGAGTGAACAGGGCTACCAACTGTGTATCTCCTTAACCAATCAGATTGAAGGATTGAGAAATAAACAGCATAAGGAATGAGAAGGAAGTGTAAATTAGGGTGGATGAATTCAATATCAAATCAGGTACTGAAAGAGACATAATGAGAGGGAAAGAAAGATTAGATTAAGAGGAAAAAAAGGACAAAGGAAACTTATTTTTAATTTAAATTTGACATTTTAAAAATCTCCAACAACAATTAATGCCTGAAGGAATGAAATTCCACACTTGTCATAGTTAATTTTCAGTGCCTGGGAGGTTGATTGACAGTAATTAACACTTATTACTAAAAGGGTACTTAACTTTCTGTGGCAAGTTTAGTTTGTATCTACTGCGCAAATAGAACAACTTCATGCCATTCAATGCATTTCAATGGTGAGGCAATCAGCGCAATGCTAACGGCAGAGCGGCGTAACTCAGACAGCAACTTTTGGATATTTGTGTATAACCACGCATCTTCCCCTTCGCCTGAAGTTCCTGTACCATTTGTGCATAAATAACAGTGAGCGCCATTAGCCTCCCATTGTATGTACAAATTCTTTTTTGTGCATGTTTTAGATCCTTCCAACATAGGAAAGCTGCATACATTGGTATGTCTTATAGGTTTTACACAAATGTTAACTATGTAATTGGAGGACAAATTAGCTACTTGGGATTTATCACTCAGATTGTATGGTAACTTGAGTTTTTTTTAAAAAATGGACAGGTGTCTTGGATGAAAATTTCAACCATGAAACTGTTAAGTTGGATAGAGAGATCTGACCTATTAGGTGCTGTGAAGTGACTGAGAAGTAATTATAACTGTGACGTTATGATCAGAATGAGAGGCCATCTTCAGTTGTTTCCTCTAAAAAGGAAACAGCGGTGGAAGGGCTGGGTCTCTGGCCAAACCTCCGTACTCTATCTAAGGAATGGCCTCTGTCTTTGCAACGTGTCGTGCTGCCCAAATGTACAGAACTGTGCACGATCTATGTATCTGTAAGTAGTATGTGATGTGTACTATACCATGACCAAGGAAACATGTTAATTTTGTGAAGCTTAAAAAAAATCAGAGTCTGTTTAAGATGAAGGTAGCACAATGCCTTGATCCAACCAGTTTGTTTGATCATAATCATCTTTGGATTCATAAACTGTGGCCAAGCTGAGTATTTTATATGGATGCTCTTCATGCCTATCAACAAGCCTGCCACTGAAAGAGCAAAGACGGTCACTGATTTACTTGCAGCTAAGACATATTCTATTTTTAGCTATGCATAATTTGGGGAAATGTAATTAAAAATCAGTTATAAGCCCCGTTTTACAACAAGAATAGCTACAAGCTTAAAAATTGAATTGGCACAACTGAAGAACATCTGCTGGCATTGAACATTTCCTCTGCTAATGACTCATGGGACCAGTGTCTGCTTTTGGGAGGAGACTGACAACCTCTTATCAAATCTCAAATTGGTACTGGTTTATGCATGAGCCAATTTCTTTGTCTTTGAAGCTGTCATTGTCAGAGCATAAAATTATAGTGCAGTGTATATCATTCACCAATCAGAATCATGGACTTCCGAGGTCAAATTAAATTACAAAATGGTTAGAGCAAGGCCATCTCCTGCAACTGAATCCAGGTTTCCTCTGCAAAGCCTGTGATTTGATTTAACAGGAGATGCTGGGTGTTTATTCTATGGCCAGCATTTAGGTTCCTGCAAAAGATCAAATGCCAAATAATTAGGAAATGCAATAACAGAGGAGCCAACACACACATGTTATTTCCAACCTTTAGAAACCCTCAATTCTTAATTACACATTTCTAATGACTTTTAGTACCCAGATGTGCATTTATATTCAAAGAAACTTGGATCAAGGTTACTAATATTTAATTAAATCAACCCATGAAACTTGAAAATGTTTTTGTGACTTTGCTCCAGCAAAGCAGACTCTACCACACTCAGCACGAAACAGACTAACCTAACTGCCTTTATTCAATCCACATTTCAATATAATTGTACAGTTAGTCTGTTAGCGTGGGTCACAGAAATCTACAGCAGCCACAATTTGTTCTACTTGTGAATGTTTATTGCAAATTATATACCTTTTAACAATATAACCGGCAACCACTTTCTAAAAAGTCATCAATGCACAAGGAAATCGGAACCATCCAATCAAATAAAGCTAAAAATTCATTTGGCTGGGCAGCATGGTGGTGCTCTTCCCTAGATCATTAATGCAAAGAGTGCAGGAATAGAGGTTTGATCCCTACTTTGATCCCAGGCAGTCCAGTGTCCTGACAAAAAGGCAGGGAAGGGAAGCTTCAAGTGAAGTGCAGAGAATTTGTGCAGAACAGGGGCCCTTGAAGGACAAGTCATATGGTTGCGTTTTAGGAAGGTTTTCTGTCAGACTAGCTATTACAGGGTAGAGATTCTTTCCTTCGCTAAATTAAATGAAGATTTAACTGCCCTTTAAATCATTAAGCATGTGATTTGTTTGTGTCGGTATTTCTCTTGTTTATTTTGCAGGGTGAGGGCTAATATGTGTAACTTAGGAACATAGGAACAGGAATAGGCCATTCAGCCCCTCAGATCTCCCATTTGATAAGATCATGGCTGATCTGTGATCTAACTCCATATACCTGCCTTTGGCCCATATCCCTTAATACCTTTGGTTGCCAAAAAGTTATCTATCTCACATTTAAATTTAGCAATTGAGCTAGTATCAATTGCCGTTTGCGGAAGAGAGTTCCAAACTTCTACCACCCTTTGTGTGTAGAAATGTTTTCTAATCTCACTCCTGAAAGGTCTGGCTCTAATTTTTAGACTGTGCCCCCTGCTCCTAGAATCCCCAACCAGCGGAAATAGTTTCTCTCTATCCACCCTTAATATCTTACAAACTTCGATCAGATCATCCCTTAACCTTCTAAACTCTAAATACAACGCCAATTTGTGTAATCTCTCCTTGTAACTTAATCCTTGAAGTCCGAGTATCATTCAATAAACCTACGCTGCACTCCCTCCAAGGCCAATATGTCCTTCCGAAGGTGCGGTGCCCAGAACTGCTCACGGTACTCCAGGTGCAGTCTAACCAGGGTTTTGTATAGCTGCAGCATAACTTCTGCCCCCTTGTACTCTAGTCCTCCAGATATAAAGGCCAGCATTCCATTAGCCTTATTGATTATTTTCTGCACCTGTTCATGACACTTCAATGATCTATGTACCTGAACCCCTAAGTCCCTTTGGACAGCCACTGTTTTTAACTTTTTACCATTTAGAAAGTACCCTGTTCTATCCTTTTTTGATCCAAAGTGGACTTGTACTTCGAAGTACAGTTTGGTGGCACTGCATTTAAGGGACCATCTGTACGATTGAAATTAGACCGTTAGGTTGCAACTCAACCATTTTACCAAAGTTTGTGATGAATTCCCTTAGTTATTCAATGGATTAGTGGATTGGAGGGGATGGGGTTATTGCACATCAGGAGAATCACCGAGTGCCCATTTCACCAATGGGTCTCCTATCATCTGAAATGAAAGTAAAATTTATTAAAAGCCAGGAGAGCAGTCCCCATTTTAGGTGCCAGCCGTGGCTCAGTGGTTGCACTCTTGCCTGAGTCAAGAAGGCTGTGGGTTCAAGTCCCACTCCAGAGACTTAAGCACAAAATCTAGGCTGATACTCCACTGCAGTACTGCACTGTCAGAAGTGCCATCTTTCGGATGTGGTGTTAAACCAAGGCTCTGTCTGCCCTCTCAGGTGGACATAAAAGATCCCATGGCACTGTTTTGAAGAAGAGCAGAGGAGTTCCCCCTAGTGTCCTGCCCAATATTTATCTGTCAACCAACATCACTAAAACAGAGTATCTGGTCATTACCACATCGCTGATTGTGGGACATTGCTGTGCACATATTGGCTGCCGCATTTCCAACATTACAACAGTGATGACATCGCAAAAGTATTTCATTGGCTGTAAAGTGCATTGGGACATCCTGAGGTCATGAAAGGCGCTATAGAAATGCAAATCTTTCAAGTCTTTCTTTTCTCACCCAATTTTTCTGTTGTACAAGGCTGCTGTGGATGCAAGCTGGTATAGGTTTACTCACAAAAAGAGGAACAGAGTAAAACCTACATTTACAAATGTAGATTGTTAGCTTGATCTGACCAAAGTAGATTTTGCTAGTGACAAGCAGATTATTAAGTGATAACTGTGGCCCTGAAATTTCATGGGGTTTCTCCCAGTTTTCTGCCGAAGTTATGGCCGAATGGCGGGAGAGCCCCTATGTAATTTCAGGCCCTGTATCTTTTAAAATGGTGCTGCAATGTCTTGCCATTCATTAAAGCATTCATTTTCTTTACAAGCTTATAATCAGTATTATCATATTAAAATTTAGTGTTCATAGACACTAGAAAGTAGAGGAACTCAGCCCGGTCTGTAGAGTACTGACACTGTCATTACCCCACCATCAAAGTTATGCTTTAAACACTGTCGCATAATGAAACTCGCTTTTTGCCCATACATTAGACCCCCCTCCTCCCCATTACAAGTCTTGTTCAGGGAAGCCATATTGAAACAAACAGCAAGCATATTACAGAGAAGACTTTTCAATTGTGAATAATAATAATATTCACAAGGAATATTTTTTTTTGAGCTGTATCTGAATGTGTTATAATTATGACCCGATTTATTCACACTTTCTTCATTTTGCCTCTATGGTAGGAATTGAGATGCATATACTTGCAATTAGAAGGGAGTTCCTCCACGTTCTAGTTCATGCTGCGTTGATGGATAGCCACAGTCACTCGTCAATTAACATTCATTTTTAATTTTTTTCTGTATTGTGGCAAACCCTCAGGCCTTTGAAGTGCCAGCAGGTTCAGCTTACCAGAGTCAGCAGGAGACTTACTACGACGCGAAGCTCCAGAGCTCTTGCTTGTAGACCTTTGCGATCCACTGGCTGGTTTACCATCAGGGTTTGACTTCACCACACGGCATTCTGGTTTAAAGTAGAAAAAAATTAACAATTAACAATAGCCCCCCCACAAATAATAATAAATGCACTGTACCATGACAGCTAACCATTTCCAATCTGAATTTCTTCCTGGCTACTCACTTTATTCCCTGGGGATCTTGTAAACCACTCATTGTGTAGTACACCTACAATGAAGGTTGTGTATTGAAGATACTGCTTAAGAATGGAGGTGCATTTGGCTATCTTGCCATATCTTGTTTATAGTAGAAGTGATGAGACTTGACCCCTAGGGCAATTATTAACTGGATATTTTCCATTAGATATTAAAGGTTTTATTTGTATATTAGATAAATTGCACAAGGTGTAACCACAGGCAGCTGTGAGAAGGCCATATGATTGACCTAGATAATGGCCAAGAGCACAAAAAGGCCTGGAAAATTTTCTTCTGGGGTTCCAAGCCCACAGCCTTCCCATGGTTAAGTGTATGTTCCATGAACCGTGTTTTAGCAGGCAATTGTTAATCTACATCTGAACTTCTGTCTACAAGGGACAGATTTCCAGGTGATGACACTAATTTGAAGAAAGGTTTAGAGGCAGAAGAAGCTTGTATGTGGTACTCCATCCCAGACAGTGTTGTTGCCCAGAACTCTGCCTGTTGCGTGCAGAAGTTCAAACGGAGAGTTAACTGTCTGTTGAAATGAGAGTTTTCAATGTAATTGTATTCCTATTAATGTTTATTAATGGTTAATGAATTTCATACAAAATCATGCATGGTCTCGTGTTTTGATTCACTGTTGGGAAATTAAAGGAAAATAATCAATGTTTAGAAATTAGCCTGATACGACCACTCTATGCTATGTTACCTAATTTAATATTTTTTAAAGTTTATTACTAAAACATTGGGAGCAAAAGAAAACCTTCAATGTCGGGATAAAGAAATTTTAAATTGTCCTGACATTAAATGATTCTGGAAATATTTATCTTTCCTATTTCAAATATTAAGCAGTGGTACTCATAATGCAGCCCACAGAACAACTGTAACTGTTTTCTTCTTTAGCTTCGAGCCTTGGCAGACTTGCTATTTCTCCGGGCTGCACTTATGGCCTACTTGCCTGTGGGATGTTACTAGAGCTGAGATATAGTGCTATTCACTTCACATATCCTGCTTTCCAGCACTATTTGGATTGGGCCATCCCAGCATGCATAGCAGTTGTAAAAGGGCCACTTGGTGACTTCCCCACTGCAGCATGATTGAAATCAGGCCACATCTCATCCCTCCTTGGTGCAACAAGTTGGAAGATTTCTGAGAGTGGCCTTGAAGCAAACAATATTGTTTGGGACTGCAATCTTCAACAAAAAGTGAATCAGTTACCCTGTTTGAGGATTCCCATAGTCTCTCTCCTTTTGTAGGGTATATTTTCTAGTTTTATCTCCTTTTTTGTTAGCTATTGTCATCTTGTCTGTGTCCATGCCTACTTGCCTTCTTTGCTCTTGCCCTTCACCTTGCCTCTGTTCCTATTCCTTCATTTTCCATTTGAGGAGAGAGTTTGTCCTCATCAAGGTGAAAGATCTATCTGGAGCTATCTGGAACGCAACTCTGGTAAGCATGAGATTGTGGCTTGTGAGGTATCGCTAGTTGCAACCCGATATTAACTTGCAATGGAGTGATTTACCTGAAAAGGGAATGGCATTGGATACAGGATATCTCACTCCAACAGGAAACCCATCTCCCATTGTTGCTGTGAGACTCAGAAAAGTTCATGGCTTACTGATGAGCCTCCTTGTCTGAAGGGAAAGGCACATGGAAGTAAATTCCACTGAAAGGGAAAGGGAATTGTGAGGAATGATTTTATTTTAAAGTAATTTACTGTAGCACGCCCAATGGATCAGCAAATTTATTTAGCAAGTGGCTGAGCCATATGGACCAGAAAGGTCCCAGGTTCAATCTGTGTTGAATTGGGAGCACTACAATTAGCAACAGGGCTCCTGGGTTAAAGAGGGTAAAATCACCTAGGGTTCCTGCTCAAGATCACTATTCAGCATCATCTGCTGGAAGGTTGCAAATACCAACATCAGGTGAAGACAAGATTAACTTCAATGTTTTGCTCCACACAATTGAATAGCGTGATGCCATTGTCTATCAAATAATGGACACTTGGGTGATGCGGTAAGGATGTTCCCAAAGATGGGTGAAACTAGAACTAGGGGGCATAATCTTAGAATAAGGGGCTGCTCTTTCAAAACTGAGATGAGGAGAAACTTCTTCACTCAGAGGGTGGTAGGTCTGTGGAATTTGCTGCCCCAGGAAGCTGTGGAAGCTACATCATTAGATAAATTTAAAACAGAAATAGACAGTTTCCTAGAAGTAAAGGGAATTAGGGGTTATGAGGAGCGGGCAGGAAATTGGACATGAAGCTGAGTTCGGATCGGTCAATGCCCTGTGGGTGGCGGAGAGGGCCCAGGGGCTATGTGGCCGGGTCCTGCTCCGACTTCTTGTGTTCTTTAGATTTGTGGTTGGGATCAGATCAGCCATGATCTTATTGAATGGCGGAGCAGGCTCGAGGGGCCGATTGGCCTACTCCTGCTCCAATTTCTTATGTTCTTATGTTCTTATGAAATACTGGAAGTGACCGCAGCCTGTGGAACTATAGTCCAGCAAGGAGGCAATGCCTTCAGAGAAGGGTGGGCAGAAAATTGGTGAAGAAAATGAAAAAGTAATTTAATGAACTTTTCTCTACCAAATGTGTACAATTATTGTTAATTGCTTTCCATCAAATGTTAACAAGACACAAATGTGTTAGCCAAGTTTAGTAGTTAATTAGGTTAAAAGCCACTTGGTGTGTCTTACCTGTTGAAAGCCCAGTCAAAACATTATCCAATACATGTTACATTTGGGAAAAGATAGGCTCAGCTGTTTCTCATTATGGATACTGTAAACCAGACCCTCTCTGTGAAGGCATTTTTCAGAGCAGTAAAAAGAGCACTATACCGAGGGACATGTTATAGGGAGGTTGTTTTATGTGGTTTCTCTATTAAAGAGGCAGCCATAAACAATATATGTTGTACCAGAGATTGTGGTAAAGTCAGAGATTGCTATAATGAGGGACTGCTGTATACTTCAATGCTCCTCACAAAATAGGTTACAGCAGAGGAACTAAATGACTGCTAGACTGAAATAAAACGTCTGACCTTGATATGAACTAGATTTTGCAATTGGTGGAGTATTACTGGCAAATCATCAGAAAGCAGCATTTTGAAATGTTTAGTCGCTGGTGCGTGAAGTTCAGACAATCTGTTTGAGAGGTTATGCCTGGGGCTGATAGGATTAGAAACAAATTAAAATGCATTGAATTTCAGGTCCAATTTTTTAAATACAAAATATATAAAAGAATCCAATTGTCCCTTTCAGATTGATGACATGTCTGATGTCTTTTAAAAGAAGGAAAGGTAGAATGTATGAGCTGGTTACTACTATCTGTTGGCTTTCGAATGCTCAGCTCCTGTGTTGTACATTACAGAAAAGAAAATTGACAGTAGATAGTAGCATGCAATTTTTAATTGCAACTAGCAATTATCAGTTTTTTGTGCTTTACTAAATATTTCTTGTCACCTCTTTCTAGTTTTGTGGCTAAAAATTATTCTGTCTTATCTTTGCATATTGACACAAGTTCCAAATATGGCTAGTCAAGTCAGTAGATGCAGTCAGAGTCCACAAGTCAAGCCAAGAAATAAGAGTCTGGGCAGAGTAACAGAGCCACTTGCCAGGTCCAAGAGGTAAAAGTTGTATCTGCACTTTGTATATAATTAAACAAGACCAGACAAGAAAGCAAAGTGCAGTATTTCAATTCAAAAACTAATAGAAATAGATAGGGATAGCAAAAGAAAAAGAAAGAATGGCAGCCAAATTTAGACACGAGATAGCAGCAGTGATTGGAAGAAAGGATAGCAGCAAGGACCACTGAAAAAAGAAACATCAGTGATTGAATTCTAAAAAGGAGTTAACACCACAGCAACATTCAGCAAGAGAAACACTGTGACAGCCTTTGAAGAGATACAGCAACAATTAATAAGAGAGACAGGGCAGCAACTGAATATCATAAAAGAAAGAGAATAAACTCTCCAATTATCTAGTCAGTGTTCTACAGTACACTTAGAAATTTTAAATATAATGTTTCTGTTGTATATCCATATTTCAGAACATAAAGTTAGAAAAGGTACAGAAAGTTGTTGGCTAAATCACTGTACCTAATGATTTCTACACTCAACTTTATTTCAAAGGCTATCTTCTCCTGTAATCAACTTTTCTTCACATGTTCATCCCATGATATTGCAAACATTTCTGCTGCTGAAAATCTGTCACCAGTGAATCCTTTACTTACCAACATCAAAACCTCCCAGCGTCCGACTTCTGTGCACCTCTTGGAGAGTACAAAAGCTTTAATCAGACAATTAACAGATCA
The DNA here is from genome assembly GCF_035084215.1 of Heptranchias perlo. NCBI lineage: Eukaryota > Metazoa > Chordata > Chondrichthyes > Hexanchiformes > Hexanchidae > Heptranchias > Heptranchias perlo. The sequence continues at coordinate 46,923,881 of NC_090339.1, read as the reverse complement.
TAACACCTGGCACACCTCAGCCATTTTCTCTAGTTTGTTAATTTAAAAAAATCCCTGTTTCCTCTCTGGGGAATATTTCTCTCTCAACCCTGTTCTGATATTGTTACTGTTTTAACACTCTACAGTTAAAAAAATTATGTTACAGATTTTTTAAAGAAGTGGTAAAAATGTAATGTAAGGTTTATTATTTCTATTTGGTTCTTGGTTAAAATTTCTGCCCCAAATAGTTTTCTGTACAAAGAATTTTTTTTTTTCACTAGAATTTTGCATTCCTGAAATTTAATATATTCCTAATGACACTCTTTTAGAATCCTAGAAATCAGATTTATCAAACGACATTGCCCTACAAAGGGAGTCTGCGCTGCCTCAGTGTTCCAAATTGTGGCTCCAAAACTAATTGAGACTCACTTTACAGAGCTCCCTATGGTTATGTCCTGAGCAACATGTAACTATGAGGAGGTACTGTACTTTTATTAGTTACCAATGTAATTGAAAAGTAGCACACCAGGGCGTATGGCAATTTAGAAGGTCTGAGGTTCTGCAACTCATTCGGTAATTGAGGTATTAAGTCCTTCAGAGCAGATCCTTGCTTGTAATCAAGTCCCAAAGATGGAGGTGGTTTCATTTCCCTAGATTAATTTCTGGGTTAGAAATGGCTGAGCTGGTTTCCCAAGTAGTTTAATTTTCATCATTTAAATCAGAAACAACACACAATTAGAGAAAACATTCATTAGCATTCTTTAAAGTGCTGGCCACTCTATAAACATATTCAGTAAATAATAGTCTTTAATTGCCCCTCAGTTTCTTTGCTTCCTGCATCCTAGTTTCCTTTCGGCATATTGAGGTTCTAAGTTAACAAGAATATTTTGGTCTAGTGCTGAGTCCTGTACATCACTTCCACTGTGTAATCATTCCCTGTGTTGTGTGAAGCAGATGATAAATAAAAGTAATATTTATGGTCACATATTTAATCCGCAATGGGTGCAAGTGGGATTTCAAATTCAAGTTCTGGATGTTGGCCCATTGAGTTCAGCTACTCCACTACATAAAATGTTACAGAAAAAAACTCCTTGGAGACTTTTGTCTGGCTCAGGTTATACTTTCCCTTAAAAGGGGGAACTAAACCCAAGTAAGTAATTTCTTACTCCATTTAATTATCATGGGTCACTTCTGATCTATGTCCTAATTCTGTAATCAGAGCATTCTGTGTGTACTTAAGCCATCACAGATGCCATCCATCTTTACCTCATCCTAAGAAATATGGATGAATTGTGTCATAACAGGCTCACACACTTTCTGTGTAAAGCCAGGTTTGTTTTATCATTTTAAATGATAAAATTAATATTGTGGGGTTGGGCTTTATACTACTTTGCATCGGAGGTTGCATCACTTCTTTGTATTCTTAGCTAGAAAACCTGCTGCAGCAATCCAATTAGCTAAAATAAGTGAGCACAGAGTAATCAGTCACTGTAATTAAATGGTGTGAAGGGTGAGCAATAGAAGAAGAACTTTTTCATTTAAAATTTGTTTATCTTCAATTCTAATAACTTGTATACTTGGAGTTACAAGGAGGTTTCAAAACGTTTTTGTATGTATGAAAAATGAATGAACTGAAAACACATTGTCACACTCTGGAAACAAATCGATGCCTCATTGCAATTTGATCATAAAGAATTTCCCTGATTGGTTAGGTTTACATATAATTACATAATTCTGATAATTATATATTCTAGTCCAGAGCAAGATGTGTGAAGATTATGAACACTCATCATAGTGACACTATAAAAAACTTAAGCAGGTAAACTAACACAATGTTAAATTACATATCCTACCTGGAACTTAAGTTAAGAAGAAAATAAGGACAGCCTTAAAAATACATTTCCAAGTCAACTTTATAGCCTGGTGACTCTTGCTTCAAAGTAGTTAGAAAAGGATCAAAGATGCATCCATTCATAGTGTCTAGAAGCATGGGGCATAGCTTTTACTCCAAGCCATGTACCCCACGCAGATATTTGCGTTGGGAATCCAGAAGCGAATTGAGTGCATCGCAATCTGCGATCGCAACTCAATTGATAATGAGTATCTGAGCTTTCGGGTTTCCCACGCGCCAGGCAGCCAGATTGATAGGCTGACTGCCTCTCGGAAGTGAAAGGAGCTGCAAATCAGAGAGCCAGGCGGGAGGGAGCGAGAGATCATCGGGCTTGGAAAAAATCGGAGGGAGTGGCAACGTGGACCACATCGGGCGGGGGGGGGGGGGCAGCAACGGAGATCGGCGGAGGTGGGGGTTCCACCATTGTGTGGAGAGAGGGCAGCCGATCGCGGGGTTCCTGCCAGCCAGATGAGCTTGTTGGGCCTGGATGAAGGACTCCTGCTCCTCCAGGCCCACTAGCAGTGCAACAAAGGCACTCACCTCATGGATCCGGCCCTTCCCGCCTGCTTTCACCTGACATGATTCCGAAGCGATGGGAAACCCGAACAGGTAACTTTAAATTCATTGTAATTTTCCAATACACAAAATATTTAAGTACCTCAAGTATTTTAATTAAGTACATTGCCCTTTTAAATATCGGCCCGCCGGCTTTAAGTGGGGGCGGGACTTCCTGGTGTTTGCTGTCCACGCATACAAGCCTGCCTGGGTTAAACCCAGAAGTGGGCGAGTTGGAGCTGGGATGCGGTCCTGCTCCAAAAAGCGGTTATTTTAAGCTTCCACCTGCCCGCAAACCACCCGTTCTTGGGGGTTAAAATTTACCCCATGATATGTGAAAGCAATCATTTAAACGTTTTAGTGGATTCATGGAGTTTTTGCCTAGAGATTTCCTCAGCGCTGCTCCCATTCTGCCACCCTAACTTCATAAGAAATGCGGCAGAAATCCCATTTTACACACGTAAATGGGGATTCCACCACACTTCCGGCAAAGTTGCGGGAGCAGCTCCGAGGAAATTCCTGACCTTTGTTTTTACAATAGCTGCAAAAATCAAGCTTATAATAATTTCTGCAAAATAATGCTACTTTGTGCTCATAATTTAAATTCAAGATGTTAGTAAAGTCATAGAATTCTATAATCTCCCTGAAAATAATCATCTGATTCTCCACTCTGTTGACAATGGTGTGTCAAGAGCATTACATGATATCCTTACTGTCAAATTTGCCTCCTGCTTTGGTTATACTCATTGAAGTATAGACTACAGAACTGGGAAATGGAACAACTATGCTATAATGAGTTCTAAAATAACTCCCCCCCCCCCCCCACCCCAAATGTTCTCTTCCTCTCCTGTACGTTCTAACTCTTGGCTGGAGGTGTCCAGGACCTTGCCTATGTGGCCATTCTTGATTTGTGAGTCTAGACAATTAGTGCCTGCAAGCCACTTGACAATGGAGGGCATCTTAGCCGAAACCTGCCCTCACCCAACACCAATATGCGCATTTTCCAGTAAAACTACCTAAGGATCAGGTGTGAGAACGTTGGTTGATTTTCTCCCCCCTCTATAGCCCAGGGTGCTGAGGCAAATTGGAGCGTCATTCCCAGAGCAGCTCTACCTAATAAGTTATCAGGGGAGGTCAAGTTATTTCTGACTCCATTCTGATCTGCTTTACAAATTAACCCAGGTTGATTCAATTTGGATTTCTGACTTTGGTGGTTTTAAATTTGTAGAAACTACTTTTTGATTATCTAATGAGCAGGTATTCCTAATAAATATTAATGCTAATGCACTCACTACTGGTTAAACAGCACAGATTCTATTCATTATCAGGCTTTACTGTCCAAATATAAAAAAAAGGCTTGACTGGTAAAACCAATGTGGTTTTTGCTTAAATTCTACCCAAGATGATGACTGCACCAATAAGCTCACTGATAATGATCTGACATGGGGCTCTGTACATCCCACCAGCTCAGATAGATTGAATGGAAGATAAGAACGGCAAAAAAACATAAAATATGAATTAAATGTAATATAAAAGGGAATTCTAAAAAAACAGATTGCACTCACCCTTGAAAATGACGTACAACAAAATCTCAGAGCAGCTCTCAGCAAAGTAGCATTTAAGAAACATTAGACCTAGAAATTCCTTAGGTGATTAGAATTGCCAAGTCAGAAGCTTAAAAACACTCACTGCATCATATGCTGGTATAAAGGACTGTGATTTGTGCATTCGTATACTTTGAAACTATGGAGGTCTGTAAGCCAAAGAACACACTGAAACATTTGACTGCAGAACATTTATTTAATACAAGCTAAACAAAGCTATTAACAGGCAACAGAAAAGTTGAAAACACACATAAAAGTGAGGAGACCCTCCACTACAGAGTCCCAAACCAATGCAGCCAAAATTGGAAAAGTGAACAGTTGCGGGGTACAGGAGGCAAAAGATGGACAGAAGGCTCACTTGTTCTGGGCCTGGTCCCCATTATCCCTTTCCTTAATCTTGGAATCCTGCTTCTGTGGACGCCGGAATGGCTTTCTTCCTAAATGAAACAGAAGGAGAAGGATGTCAGAGAGCAGCGACCTCTTGAGAGATCGAGTTCATAACCATTTCAAAACCAACAAATAGGTAGCTGGGTGAACAAAGGGCATTCTTAAAACGAAATCTGCTGGACAACATATGAACATGAGAAGGTGGGAAAACAAGGGTAACTCTGACAAGTCTCCTCAGAGAGATTGGTTTGTTTATCCACAGATCTGAGCTTAACTGTTTTTCCTCTTAAGAAGCCTCAGGGAGATAAATATTTAAGTAAAAACAAAACTTGTAATATATCATTGCCACTTGAGCTGGCTTCATTAATTCTCCAGTACAACTCATAGAAGCCAAGAGAATGAAATGGTCCAAGCTTAGGCAGTTTGCCTTAGTGAATAAGCACCCTCCATAGTGCAGACATCAAAATGGGAGATGTGAATAAGTGTAAAAGCTTGCACCGTTTTCATCAAATGATATTGAGATAATGACACTCTAATCAGCAGACAAAAGTCATTGAATGAATCAGTAGTGGTTTGGCTGGTGTCACGTTGAATGAGCCATGGCAGTGGCCAATGTAACCAAGTCAGCCATGTGTTGAAATAGGCTCTGAAAAATTGAGGCAGAGTATTGAGGAAGTCTTACAGGAATTCCTTGAGTGTATCTTTAGTTAACACCTTGCCCATTGTCTTGTGAGGAAGGTGTTGGTACTGATGATAAAATTTAACAGCCGGCTCTGTATCCTTCTGCTTGGCCTCAGTTCCGTACTGACCTGCATTGTTAGACAACTGCTTTGAACAGTGCCAAAAGGTAAATTGACAAAATTGCCCAACCGTGAGCAGCAGTTGGAAACGTAGATACTCTGATCACTGAATTGGGGCCAATATTGGGCAATTCCAAGATATTTGCCATGCTGAAGGTTGAGGAAATTGTGGCCAACTTTGGAGGCTGTTAGCTGAGAGGACCCCAATAACATCTCCCTTCCTGCCTATGCTCAAGGTCTTTATCTAATCTGATCTGGAATTGGAGGTCTTTCTATAGAGAACCACAAGATAAAATCTCTGTGCCCATTGTAACCAAGCTTAGATAATCTTGCAGCCATGATTAGCTACTGGTGAATTAACTAGTGGTAACGCACCCTTATAAAGTCTGAAAGAGGATTCACACTATATAAAGTCATGTTATGATGATATACAATAATGGCAGGCATTGTACGCCATAAACTCTGTACCCTCACCTCTGATTCCATCCCCCCTCCAGGCCACTGTCTCAGGTTGAAGCCATTGTTCACAAGCTCGGTGTCCTATTTGCCCCCCAAGCTGAGCTTCCGACCCCATATTCTCTCCATCACAAAGACCGTCTAATTCCACCTGCGTAACATCATCCGCCTCCACCCCGCCTCAGCCATCTGCTGCCGATACCCTCATCCATGCCTTTGTCACCTCCAGTAAGTAGCAGAACTGTGTAGACCAGGAAGGTCACAGGTTCAATCCATACCTGAGTTAGCTGATAGAAGCCTGGGCAATGGTAGGGGCACTAGAACTATTCACAGTGCCCCTTGGTTAGGTGAAAGAAAACTTTCCATTGTTTCCCACTCCTGATCACTATCCAGTGACCCCTGCTGGAATGCATATGTGTGGACATTGGGACTGTGGTGTTCCCACAGATAGATAATCTGCCAACATTCATTGTCAAGGCTCACAAGTGAATAAAGGTCACTTGAGCAAGGTAGTAGTACTTGTGAAACCATAGGCAACCAAGTAGTCAGCACCTTCATTTAATCACCTCTTAAGTGGGAGGAGGAGCTCATTGGAAGCATAACATATTTGTAGTATTTGAGAGAGTCATTGGGCCCGATATTAGGAGGGAGGTGAGTTGGCAGCGAGGGGTTGACTGGGTGCGTGGGTAACGCACCCAGTGAAATTGGTGGGTTTGGCACGTGATCGTAAGTAAATTGAAGCCACTTACCTTGGCTTCTGGGTTTCGCGCTGGAAAGCTGCGCAGTGGGCGGACTGCGCACCCGCATCATAGGCTGTCAGCTGGTCTGATGCTGCAGAAAATAGGCAAAATTACAGCATGGAGCAGCCCAGGGAGAAGGCTGCTCCCAGGTTTAATGATGCCTCACTCCAGGTCTTACTGGATGGGGTGATGAGGAGGAGGAGGGAGATTTTCCACCCGGCGGACGGGAGGAAGTGGCCTGCCTCTGCCACCACGAAGGCCTGGCTCGAGGTGGCAGAGGAGGTCATCAGCACCACCAACATATCACGCACCTGCATACAGTGCAGGAGGCGCTTCAATGACCTAACCAGGTCAGCTGAAGTGAGTACACTTACTCATTCCCCTACACTCCGTCTGCCACATCACCGCCCCCACCCCACATCTCCTTCTGCACTGCCAACACTACTCTATCACATCACTCCTCACACCCACTGAACCCTCATCCTCATCTTACCTGCACTTCCTCACCTCACCAGTACTCATCCCACCACTACCACTCAACCCAATCCTCATACAATCTCATGGCTCTGTCTCATAGTCACCCTCTCATGCATCTCTTTCACGGTCAGCCTCACTCAACCTGCCACTACCTGTGCTGCAGCCACAGGGCATGCATCACGTATGTGTAGTAGGAAGCGTAAGGCAAACGTGTCGTGAGCATGAAGGGGCTGCACAAGGGTGTTTGAGGGTTTGTCGTGGTTTTTACTTATATTTGATTTCTGATCAACTCACATTACATATTACATTGTCACCACTATTGCCACGTCTTGGCCATTCTTGACTGGCTTGTGCAATAATGCCCTTTCATGAGGTTCTCCATGAACATCCTTGATGCCACCCATTGGATCACCCTACAGTGGGTGTATGTGTAGTTGCACGACTACTTTGTGCAGGTGCCTGTTACGCAGCACTGTGTTGTGGAGCTCCACGTGGCGGAGGTGGACGGCATGTCGGCGAGGCTGGTGATGTTGCTCGTCCTCCAATGGAGTGATGAATGCAGCCATGGAACCCCCCTCCCCTCATTCTGACGGTGTGAGTGTGAGGGGGTCCTCAAAGTAGGTAAATGTGTTTGGACAGCAGAGTTTAGGATATGATTTAATAATTTGGAGTGTGGAGACAACGGTGTGGCAGGCAAAACTTTGTCTGAGGTGACAGAGTGCCCTGCTGCAATGAATGAGGGTTTACCCCCGCACCTGTTAAATGGACCTTTGCAGCTGCCACTGGCTGCTGGCTGCAACACATCTGTTTAAACTGGGGAGTGTTTCCCCCAGCATGGGAAACACGCTCTGGGTAGTCCAAAATCTGAATCCTCCTAAAATCTCCAACTAATGAGGTCTGGAAACGACCTCAAGTACCCAGATAATGATCTTAAGTGGGATCCCACCGGCTTTGATTGCCAGTGGGAGTCCCGCATGCGGGGGCTGCACGCGCACGGATTCGCGTCATTGGGGAACCCAGAAGTGGGCAGGTTGGAGCCGGGCTCCGGACCCGCTCCGGGAATCCCCAATTTTAGGAGCCCTCCCACCACAAACGCACCCGCTCGGCCATCCGAAAATTGACCCCATCATCAGATTTAGCCTATTCTCACCTTGCTTGAATGCAGATATCTTCTTTGAAGACAAAATCTTTCTGGAGATAAGTTATGTAACATTATTACAGGATGCCTAGCATGCTTAGGAGGTGTGCTACATCTAGTGAGCTTCTTATTGTGATTAGAGAGAAGGAAGCAGAAAGTTGTAATGCAGTTCTTAATTGGAAACTCTGTCATGTCATGCCAGAAGGTACCTTTTGCACTTTGAAAGGTTATTTAACTTACCTGAACCATTAGAAAGGAGAAGACCATCAACATGATGGTTAAACAGAGTCTACAGCCAATACTGAAGCAGTTCAGAAGTTGCCGGAAGCCTTATGAGATTAATCTCCCAAAGGAGGTAATGTAGAGAGAGGAGAGACGAAGGGGAAACCAAACCTTATAAGAAATGAAAGATCAGAACCATCAGAATCAGTAACAGTCTTAAATCCTGATTAGGTTACTGATAAGGATTTAAGGGGGGTAATTTTAACCCCCAAGAATGGGTGGGCTGGGGGCAGGTGGGTAGTAAAAATTGTTGAAATCTTCAGCTGGTCCGCGTCCCGGCTCCAACGCGCCCACTTCCGGGTTTAACCCAGGTGTGTTAGGATACGCACGCACAACAGAAACCCGAAGCCCCGTCCCCACTTAAAGCCAGCGGACCGATAATTAAAGGGCCAATGTATCTCATTGCAATAGCTGAGGCACTTAATGTAAAACTAATTTAACCTTACCTGTTCTGGTTCTCATTGCTTCTGATTCACATCAGGTGAAAGCAGGCGAGAAGGGCCAGATCCATGAAGTGAGTGCCTTTATCGCACTGATGAGGGCCAGGAGGAGCAGGAGTGCTTCTTCCAGGCCCAACAAGCTCACTTGGCGTGACAGGACCCCTGCGATCGGCCGATCTCCTGGCCCAATGGTGGACTCCACCCTCACAATGGTGGAGCCCCCCAGTTGGTGGACCATGCACCCCACCCCCCCATCTTCTCGAAGGCCCATCCGATGTCATCCACGTCCCCACCCCACATTAATGCTTCCACGGCCCACGATATCTCTCTCCCTCCCTCGCTCCTCTCTGATTCGCGGCTCTTTTCCCTCCCGAAAGGCAGCCAACCTATCATTCCGGCTGCCTGGCGCGTGGAAAACCCGGGAGCACAAATACTTACCTTCAGTTGAGTTGCGATCGCAGAATGCAACGCACTCACTTGACTTCTGGGTTCCCCACGCAAATATCAACTCACGTTCCCGGCTCCGAGCTAAAATCATACCCAAGATGTCAAAATCATAAGCCAAGAAAGTCTGTTTGAAATAATAAAATGATGGCATAACTGGAGTATGCAGAACATGATGATGATCCAAGAAGGCAGATGGCACCAAGGTGGAGTGGGAAGATGACAGGGCCAATTGATTATGCTCAGAATTTGAAAAAACTGGGATGAATTCCGACCTACAAAGTAATTGCAAAGGTAGACATTAAACACATGGAAGTTATCAGTCACTTAAGAAGTTGTACTTACTGGACCAATTTCACAGGATTTGCATTCGACGCTGAAGACTCAGTGTTGAGGCAGGCATCCCTTTTCCAGTCTTCAGGCAAGTTGGTCTGCATTGTCTGGGTCAGCAGCAAGTTGACCGAATGGGCAAACGAGGACTTCAGACATTTTAAAGTGTGAAATAAGAGGTGACTGCTGACAGAAGGCATGGCAATGTGGAAAAGTGCAAGCACGCAGCGCTCACTGACTTTACATCAGAAGAGATAGCAACATGAGTTTTTAAGCTTCTGGTTGACTTATTCTAGTTGATGAATTTTCATTAAGTGAGAGTAAGGGGATAAAGAGCCATGTATTCATGAGAGTGATCATATACTAGAGGATCTATAAAAGGGGTTTATTGGGGAGAGGCACTGCTCTCCAACTCACTTATGATATTTTTGTTTAATTCATGACCATATAATAAATAAAAAGTTTGCTTAAGAGGCTGCACCCAAATAATTTAAATGTCCTAAGTGACAACATAATCACTTTCCTGCCAAATATGACATGGTTTAATTGCAGGATGAGAATAATGCTTCCAATGTCCGCATCGTGTGTGTGTGTGTGTGTGGGTGTGTGTGTGTGTGACTTCACACGTACACTATCTTACAACCAGATTGCCCAATTAACGCAGAATTCAGCAAAGTCTTCCACAGAAGACTGACATCCAATACCTGCTAGAATTCTTTTCACTTCTGGTAGCTTTCAGTGAGTGAAACATTTTATTTCAACTATCTGGGGCTGGTTTCAAACACAAGGCCAAAGGGTCAAAAAGATTGGTATACCACAATCTTAATCTACACAGCTACTTACCATTTTCATCCAGTGAAAAGTCATCTTGGGCATATCGGAACTTTTCTGGGCCACAAGCAATGAACACATCATCATCGCCAAAAAAGTCCTGTAGACATGACACCTGCATAAACCAAACAACAGTTTATTAGTGCATTAATAAAAAGAATAACAACAAAAAACTCATTTAGCCCATCAAGCTCACTCCTTCTATAGACTACGTACAATCTACTCGACCATGGATTATAGCTCAGCTATTGAAACTTCTGAAAAAAATATTGCGTAAATATTCCTGATCTGCAAAGGCAAAATTGAATGAAACTCAAAATATTTATCCATCTCCACGTCACCATCTCCATTCAACTCTGGCCTGCTGCCTTCCACGTATGGAGAATAACACTGGTACAGACAGACTTGACTTGACCTGCTTCTGTACTATAACATTTTAAACAGAGTTGCAGAAAGCACCAGGATTTTCAGTTGTGTGCAGTGAGAATTGTGGGGTCTGTGTTTGGGTGGGCCGGCAGAGAAATAAGCCAGGGTCATCATGCAATCTGTCTTCCAGTCAGGATAATTAAGTCTTCATTCAAATATTTACATTTACTCACTCATTCAATGCCAAAAAAATAATGCATAATCCAGAAACTTTTTTTTTACAAGGCAGAAATTGAGCCCTGACCACCATTATCTAACACACTCAAATCTTGCCACACTTTATCCAATTCTCGAGAGGATATAAGCAGTATTATGGTGATTTCAAGTTGCTGATTGGAAAGCCAGGAGCAGGTAATGACTACCACTGCCCGAAACCTTGATTTATATCAATTGGTTACTATATCGGTAAACCAAAGGCTCATTTTAAAAAACAGCAAGCCAGGCTGATGCTGGTAGAAGCAGCTGCAAATGGATTATCATCAAGCCACCTGTCAAAGTGTAGGCAGGTACCTAATTCTGAACAATATTAAGGAGTAATTTGGGGCCGTAAAGAGACAAATGAACCCTGGCCTGATCCGCAAAAACAGAACTGAAATAAAAGGGAATTGATTCACACTAAAAACAAGCCCATCATATTTATGGAGAGGTAGAGAAGGAGCATGGGTGCATGTCAGTGGCGGGGAAACCTGGAAATACCGGGAAGGCAGAGGTCCTGCCGACTTTAACAGCAGGACCCCATTAGAATTTTTTTAATCCGTTTCCTGCTCGGCAGTCGGCCAGATTGAGAGGCTGGCCGGCTGCTGTCTGGCCGACTGCTGGGTGGGAAAGCCTGTGGTGCAAGGCTGCAGCCGGGGACGCTTGGTGATGGTCCCCCGCAATCGAGATGATCCGGGGTTGGTGGGGATGGTTGGGGGGCTCGGTACATGGCAAGGATGGAGGGAGAGATCGCGGGAGCAGGGGGTGGATAGATAGAGGTCATAGGGGTGGGATCGGGTCAACGGATCATGGGGGGAAGAGATCGTGGCAGAAGATTTGCTTGAGGGAGTGGGGGGGAAACACTCCTGTTTCTCCTGGCCCAGAAGCAGTGCTGGGAGACCCCAGGCAGCTCCCAGCTCCCTTCAGTTGCCGGGTTTCCTGAGCCCTGGGAAACCAGCCAGCCAGCGTTAAATTTAAATGACTGCCAAAATATTAGGAATGCAGCCTCATTTACATTTACATATTATAATCATTGACCCAACTCTCTAGAGCGGGTTACTCAGCCACCCCCAAACCCCTCACGGTAAAACTGGAAGTAGGGCGTTCACAGCGGGTTGGGGTTGGGTTTCACATTTTTAACAATTTAACAACCCCCCCCAACCGACCCTCTCCCACCCGTTATGGGGGGGTTAAATATCACCCCCCCCCCTCCCCACCGGAGTCTGGGCAGCCAATTCTCCCTTTTTTAAATTGTTGTTTATCTCTTCATTTGGTACTGTGTCAGCAACAGGGGCCAAAACAATATTTGTCTCTGCATTATAAAAAAATATTTTAATTAACCAGCCGGGATGAATGTTAGGAAATATATTCAAAACAAAATGAAAATGAACTAAGAGTCACAGTGACTGGTTCTACAGTACTCTCAGCTGAAAGCTTCAGAAATGCTCAATATATATAAATTAATTAAAGTTGCTCTTCAAATTATACCCTACACAAAAAACTACATTATTTTTATGCAAATAAGAATAAAGATTCAGGCGCAACGAGGGAGCCAAATTAATGCAGTTCAGATCTGCAGCACACTGTTACATAAACGAAAACCTGTAACAAGAAATCAATTTGCATTTTGAAGTATTCAAATAACAGATGAGGAAACTGTGGGAGAGTGAACTGGTGATATCATTCACTACAAAAGTCTTAATATGTGCAGTTGGAAATTCAAAGTTGGGGGATGGGTCATCACGGAATCAATGTGGTTGTACAAATGTTAGTGCAAACTGGGAGTAAGTGGCATAAGAATGTAAAGTATGGAGCAAAGAAAGACTATTCAGCCCATCAAGCTTGCTTCTTCCAAATACTAGCTCATCATTAACCCTATTCCACAGTTTAATCTCTTGAGGGAATGTTCCATACAACTATTCCCTGATCCCCAAGAATTAGTAACTTCATTTCATCTGATCAATCCTAGTACTATCCTTCTGTGCTGTTTACACTACTAGCAGAATTTTGTTGCTATAGTTTAATTGAATATGTATATTGATTAAATGATGCTTTACTGGCCAAACTGTAACAATGAACTTCCACTCCATGTAAAATGACACAAATAATTAAATCCAAGTGGTATTACTTTAAATGAGTGCATTGGGAATAGATGTTAGATCATAGGCAATGACATCACATCTGTGAAATAGAAAATAATCTTTACATTACCACACAATCATTAGATTTGAAAATGGAATGGTTTTTAGCTGCATTCTGGTTCTAAAAGTAAACCCTTTGGTCAGATGTCAAGCAGCACTCTTACAAATAATACCATCTTAAACCCAATGTAACAAATGAATTCCCCATCAAAAAGCCACCTACCATTCTTATCTGTAGGCTATAAAAGATAGGATATACCATTCACTTCTTTAGTGTATCTACACTAGATGCTCTCTAGATGCAGAGATTTGAGGGATACATCACTGCAACATGATCTTTTCCTGGAATCCCACTCCCAGTACATCATCAGGGATCTCATAAAAGGATATGGACCATGAGGGTTTCCATCACCACCCCCCCATATTATAGGAACATAAGAACAGGAGTAGGCTGTTCAGTCCCTTGAGCCTGTTCCGCCATTCAATTAGATTTCCACTACACTTTGTGTGATGAAGTCTTTTATGACATCACCCCTGAATGGCCTGGCTCTAATTTTAAGGTTATGCCCCCTTGTTCTGGACTCCCTTACCAGAGGAAATAGTTTCTCTCCATCTACCTTATCAACTCCTTTGATCATCTTAAATACCTCAAGATTGAAAGGAAACAGCTTGAAGTCATGCTTCGATCTAATACAAAGTAATGTGGCTCTCACTGTAATTCTTTAGAAGCCCAGTACAGCATCCAGGTGCATTGCAGGGCATCCATCTTGCTTGTCAAAGTGCTTACAGTAGCACAACAGCTGCCATGATGCACATTGATTAGAAGACACACTTAGCAGTGACTGTTCCAAATTTGTGCCACTGGAGGATAATCCAGGCATCAGACAGATTTCCTATAACTCTACTGAAAAGCTATACACCCAAGTGACAATGAGAAGAACAAATCCATTGACTTAAAAATACTTCTTTAAATGATTATATTAAAGGCCCAACTGCAGCAAAAATTTCGAATGTATTAACAATCTACAGAGCTTCTTCCTGTCCCTCCTTTAAATTAATCTATAAATATTACCTTCAAAGAAAACAAAATTTGTATTCAGTGATGCAGAACATGTCTAGGGAAGAAAAACAGAAAGATGGGGGAGAGAGGGAAAGAGCACACAAGAGAAAAGAAAAAGAAAAAATTTAAATAATGCTTTACCACAACCTCTGGACATTCAAGAGTGCTTCACGACTAATCATTTTCTGAAGTGAGGCAGCAGCTGGTTGAACAGAGCAAGGTCCCACCAAGAGAAAATGAGATAAAGATGACCAGTTAATCAGTTTTATTGGTGATGTTGGTTGAGGGAGAATTGTTGGCCACAATACCAGAAGAACTCCCTGCTCCTCTTCAAATGACCGGCCTCGGTTTACAAAGGAACATAGGAACAGGAGTAGGCCATTTAGCCCCTCGAGCTTGTTCCGCCATTCAATGAGATCATGGCTAATCTGTGATCGAACTCCATATACCTGCCTTAGCCCCATATCTCTTAATACCTTTGGTTAACAAAAATCTATCAATCTCAGATTTTAAATTAACAACTGAACTAGCATCAACTGCTGTTTGCGGAAGAAAGTTCCAAACTTCTGCCACCCTTTGTGCGTCGAAGCATTTCCTAATTTCACTCCTGAAAGTCCTGGCTCTAGTTTTTAGGCTATGTCCCCTAGTCCTAGACTCCCCAGCCAGCGGAAATAGTTTCTCTCTATCTACCCTATCAGTTCCCCTTAATATCTTGAAAACTTCAATCAAATCACCCCTTAATCTTCTAAATTCTAGGGACTACAACCCTAGATGGTGTAATCTCTCCTTGTAATTTAACCCTTGGAGTCCAGGTATCATTCTAGTAAATCTACGCTGCACTCCCTCTAAGGCCAATATATCCTTCCTAAGGTGCAGTGCCCAGAACTGAACACAGTACTCCGGGTGTGGTCTAACCAGGGCTTTGTATAGCTGTAGCATAACTTTTTTTTTATTCGTTCATGGGATGTGGGCATCGCTGGCGAGGCCAGCATTTATTGCCCATCCCTAATTGCCCTTGAGAAGGTGGTGATGAGCCGCCTCCTTGAACCGCTGCAGTCTGTGTGGTGAAGGTTCTCCCACAGTGCTGTTAGGTAGGGAGTTCCAGGATTTTGACCCAGCGACGATGAAGGAACGGCGATATATTTTCAAGTCAGGATGGTGTGTGACTTGCAGGGGAACGTGCAGGTGGTGTTGTTCCCATGTGCTTGCTGCCTTTGTCCTTCTAGGTGGTAGAGGTCATGGGTTTGGGAGGTGCTGTCGAAGAAGCCTTGGCGAGTTGCTCCAGTGCATCCTGTGGATTCTACACACTGCAGCCACTGTGCGCTGGTGGCGGAGGGAGTGAATGTTTAGGGTGGTGGATGGGGTACCAATCAAGCGGGCTGCTTTGTCCTGGATGATGTCGAGCTTCATCAGTGTTGTTGGAGCTGCACTCATCCAGGCAAGTGGAGAGTATTCCATCACACTCCTGACTTGTGCCTTGTGGATGGTGGAAAGGCTTTGGGGAGTCATTCTACCCCCTTCTACCCCCTTGTATCCTAGTCCTCTAGATATAAAGGGCAGCTTTCCATTAGCCTTTTTGATTATTTTCTGAACCTGTCCATGACATTTTGATGATCTATGTGCATGGACTCTTAAGTCTCTTTGGACCTCCACTGTTTCGAGCTTTTTACCATTTAATGACTCGTCCTAAATACAACACCTTCAACAATGCAGCACTTCCACAGTACTGCACTGAAGGAATGTGCATTTATATAGCATCGAGACATCCCAAAATACTTTACAACCAATGGATTACATCTGAAGTGCAGTCACTGCTGAGGTGTCAGCCTAAATTATATGGTCAAGGCTTGGAACAGGGTTCAACAGCCTGACTCAGAGGCAAGGTTACGATCAACTGAGCCAAGCTGATGCTTAGAAGAGTTTCGAACTTTCTACCTTTAGTCAACTTAACATTAACATGAGAGTTAGTTCCATATCTATTAGCCAGTGTAACAAAATCACCTAATCTCTACTATCCCACGAGACTTGCTAATTTTGCTATACTAGATCACATGCTGCTTCTTGTGCCGCTGGAACTTGATCAATGTCTTCCTGGCTATGGGCCGGGGAAGTGTTGTTTTCACCCCTTCTCTTGCTGTCCAGTGACAGATAGTAAAAGAATGTCACTAGGAGGTAGGGCTATCCCAATGTTCTTAAGGTAACTGAAAGGGATTAAAACTAAAGCATTAATTGTTTCATTAAAACTGCAGTAGTTTCACCTCCCACTTCCTATGGGAAAGTGCCTTTCTACACTTGGCAACGACTGTATCTAATATGGCACATTTAGAATCAAGAATTAATGTCCAAGGAATTGCACACGCAAACCTTTCATTCTGAGGGGTAATGTGTTGGATCATTGGTCTTCAGATGCGCCACTGCTTGTTATTGTGGCCTTTGGCAAAATGTTAGTGAGTAAAACTGGATTAATTCACTTGCTGGTATCCCAGGCCAATATCATTTTAAAGACATTGATCATTTTCCACCATCACATCTCTCCTCAAGAGAAAGAAGCAAAGCCCAGTAGATTATGGAGGCACAGTATGGAATCAGTCTGTTAAAGGGCAGGCAACCTGAAGAGGGAATCACAAAGCATCCAGTAGTGGATGCTCCAATTATCCAAGGCAAAATCCACTGGGACCAAAAGGGTGCTGCCAATCACAAGTGAGCCTCTATAGCCATTAGCAAGCTGACCTTCAGCTAAAATGAAAATGACTTCATACATTAATGGAGACTTAAGCCTTTGGAGGATTAGCAATAGCCTCTCTGCACCAAAACCTAATGCAATTGAAGGTTCTTAGTTTCTTCAAAGAATGCTGAAAATTCAGAACTGTTGTAAACATTTCTCAAATTCCATAATTTTCAGTATTTGTAGTTAATGGAATAACTTTACAGGATTTTTAAAAACTATTTATTTTGAAATCTGCAAAGGGCACTTAGCGCTCAAAGGGTTAAAAGCAGCTCCAATTCCACTGCCTTTCATTTACTGCAGAGCAGCACTATGCACTGCTGACTGTATAGCTACACACTTTACAGATCACTTGACTCATGTCTCTGTATCTTCCGGCTGATAATGCTTTGAATGTCCTGTTTTGTTTCAAAATGGAGTTTTATCATCAGGACCCCTTTTAAAATGAAACTGTAAATCAAAAAAAAAAAATTGTGTCCTTTTCTTATTGATTCCCTTTGAAAAAAAAATAGCTTGCATTTATATAGCACTTTTCACAACTTCAGAACATCCCAAAATGTTTCACTGGCCATTTCTGGCGATTTTAAAAGCTGATTCAAACAATGAATATCAATGACATCATGGGATTGAAATTCAAAGTGAAACTCTCACTTTAATGATGAAGGGTGTCAGATCATGCAGATTAATTGATCTTTTAGTTAATTTAGAAGGTAAGAATTCCTCTGAGTCACTATACGTAGCAATATCAGAAGTGTGTTTGTGAAGATTTGTTCCGTTTAGTATTTGTAGTAAAATGATAAACATGTTTAGCACACATTTACAATTTCACTAGAAATACCATGCAAAGGAAATCTTCACAAGCACACTGACAGCGGGCCCGATATTACCATGGCGGCAGGTTTGTGGCAGGGGGTCTATTGGGCGTGTGGGTAACGCGCCCGGTGAAATCAGTCAGCTCCGCACGCAATTACAGGATAATTGGAGCCACTTACCTTTGGTTCCGGGTTTCCCGCTGCTAAGCTGTGCGTCGGGTGGACTGCGCATGCGCAGTAACGTCTGACAGCTGGAGGAGCTCTATTTAAAGGGGCAGTCCACCAATGCTCCTCCTGCTGCAAACAACGAATGCAACATCATGGAGCACTCCAGGGGGAAGGCTGTCCCAAGATTCTCGGACTCCTCACTCCAGCTGCTGCTGGATGGGGTGAGGAGGAGGAGGGAAACATTGTTCCCATTGGATGGGAGGAAGTGCCCTCCCTCCACCACGAGGAAGGCATGGTTGGAGGTGGCAGAGGAGGTCAGCAGCTGCAGCAACGTTGCACGAACCTGGGTCCAGTGCCGCAAAAGATTTAATGATCTAACCAGGTCAGGCAAAGTGAGTATACTTACGCATTCTCCCACACTCCGTCTTCCACATCACCTCCACCACCACACAACCCCTTCTGCACTGCCACCACAACGCTCTCGCATCACTCCTCACATCCACTCAACTACCATCCTCACCGTGTCTGCACGTACTCACCGCCCCTGTCCCCATTCGAACACTACCACACACCCCAATCCTCATACAATGTCATGGCCATGTTGCACACGCACCCTCTCATCCATCTCCCTCACGCTCAACCCACCCACACCAATGCATGCAGCGTCTCACCATGCAAGCATCACTCAATCACGTCTCTGTGTTCTTCCTCGATAGGAGAAGAGATGCCAGAACACCCGGGAGAGGGCACGGACCGGAGGGGGCCCGCCACACCAGGTGGTGCTAACGGACACGGAGCAGCAGGCGTTAGAGATCAGCCGCACGCTGGAGTGCCTGTCCGTGGCGGATGCCGAGGCTGGGGCTGACAAACGGCCGGTGAGAGAAAGCTAACACTCAGCACACATGATAGCGAATGATCTTAGCATCACTTGGCATCTGCCGCACCTCAACATCTGTCCACATGCCTAATATTGCTTTCTGTTCTCTTGCAGGGTCGTCTGTGAACGCCGTGAGTACGGAGGGCGATTCCTCAGAGGACCTGCCGGTCTCTGAGGGTCCATCATCACATCCGAGCCATGCATCCACCAGCACAGATACACACACCTCGGTGGGTCCCCGTCCTCACTTAGTTGGGCTTGCACATGGTGAGTCACCACACACGTGAGCACGAGCAGACCCTGGTGGCAGAGGCAGCCGTGGAGAGTCCGCGTCAGTGGGAGCACTCTTCTCCAGGCTCTGCTCAGCTGGACACAGATGCTGAACCCTGGGGGCCAGCCGTGAAAAGGAGAGTCGTCGAGGGGCAGCAGCACATTGCCGAGGTGCTAGAACAGGTGCCACACGCACTCTCCACAATTGCGCAGGTGATGGAGGAGTCCAACTCCTGCATGAGGGGAATGGTGGCACAGGTACAGGAGGGTATCTGCGAGATAGTGTTGCGGGTAGGTGCGGGAATGTCTGCGATGGAGGAAAGGCTAGCCTCCCTCGAGCGTCAAGTACGGCTCAACAATGAGTCTATCCAGGCCCTGACAACGGCTGTTCGGATTCAGGGTGAGCAACATTCTGCCGCCTTAAACAGGCTGACAGATACATTACAGGTGGCCTTCCAAGGCCTCACACAGGTCCTCCAAACTGCCGTCCAGCAGGCTGGAAGGAGTGATGTGGGCCTGGGCCACGAGAGGGATGATGGTGAAAGGGGACATGGAAGTGGGGACGCCACTCAAAGTGCTCCCACGTCTCACCCATTGCCCCCCTCTCAACCAGTACCCGCAATGCTGCCCCCTCTCCAGGTGCAGGAGGAGCAGTCTTTGGAGGGGCCCTCACGGGCACCGAAACCCAGAGGGGTCCGCGCAAAGCATCTCATCGGTCAGGGCATGGACAAGAGAAACCTGCCACTACCTCGGCTGAAGCCACAGGGGTAGCACCACGTAGGGGTTCCCGGAAGCGCAAGGCGAAGGTGTTGTGAGCACAAAGGGAATACACAAGGGTGTCTGACGATTTGTCATGTTTTTTATTTATATTTGTTTAGTTCACATCCACAATAAACCCCACTGTTATCACCACTACTGCCACGTCTTGCCCATTCTTGACTGGCTTGTGCAATAGGTCCCTTTCGTGGGGCTCACCATGAAGACGGACACCTGGTCCCACCCATTGGGTCATACTACAGTGGGTGCAGGTGTAGTTGCACCACTGTTCTGTGCAGGGGGCAGGGGAGGGGGCTGGTATGGTCGCTCCTCTGTCCAGGTGATGAGGTCTGGACTCTTCAGACAGTCTGATGTTAGGAGAACCGTTCACATATCAGTGCCACCCTGGCCTCACAAGCAGCCAGGTGAGCCGCTGTTCTGCCCATGGGTCGTTCCTCCTCCTCGACCTCCTCCTCGGACCCCTCCTCCTCCTCGTCCTCCTCCTCTTCCTCAATATGGGTCGCAGATGTGGATGGGGCCTCCTCCAGCGGCACCCCTCTCTGTTGTGCCATGTTGTGCAGGGTACAACAGACAACTATGATGCGTCCCACTCTGCGTGGCGCGTATTGGAGTGCTCCCCCAGACTGATCAAGGCACCTGAAGCGCATCTTGTGCACCTGGTAGCGATGTGGCTGTCGTTATACCGACGCTGTGGCTCGGTGGTGGGGTTCCTCAGAGGTGTCATAAGCCACGTGTTCAGGGGGTATCCCTTGTCCCCGAGGAGCCAGCCCTTGCGGGTGTTGGGTGAGTGGAAGGGGGCGGCACGGTGGACTCCCTGAGGATGAAGGAATTGTGGCAGCTGCCAGGGTATCTGGCGCACACGTGTAGGAATCTCTTGCGGTGGTCACAGATGAGCTGAGTGTTCATGGAGTGATAGCCCTTCCTGTTGACGAACAGTCCTGGCTTGTGTGGAGGTGCCCGTATTGCTATATGGGTGCAATCGATTACACCCTGCACCCGTGGGAAGCCAGCCACAGCATGGAATCCAACTGCCCTCTCTATCTGGCTGCGGTCATCCATGGGGAAGTTGATATAGTGCGAGGCCCTGTGAAACAAGCCGTCGGAGACCTGCCTTATGCACTTGTATGCAGACGACTGACAGACCCCGGCGATGTCCCCGGTGGCACCCTGGAAGGATCCGGAGGCGAAGAAGTTGAGGGCAGTGGTGACTTTGACAGCGACAGGTAAGAAGATGCTGCTCGGTCCATCCGGGAGCAGCTCGTCATTAAGGAGGCTGCAGATGTCCGCAATTACCTGGCAACTGACTCTGAGCCTCCGTATGCACTGCTCCTCAGAGAGGTCCGGGAAGCTGAGCCTCGGTCTGTCGACCCTGTGGCGAGGGTAGTGCCTTCTGGGACACATCTCTCTCTGCGGTTGCCCTCCCTCCTGCTGTGCAGGTAGATGTGCCACAGCACCGTGTTGTGGAGCTCCACGTTTCGGGAGCGGACGGTGTGGCCGGCGAGGCTGGTGATCCTCTTCGTCCTCCGAGGAGGTCATGACTGCAACTACGGCGGCCCCCATCCGGAAGGTGTATGTCTGAGGGGCTCCGCAAGGTAGGTACATGTGTCTGGACACCGGGGTTGAGGTTCCAGGTTGGTGAATTTTCTTGTCAGGAGGAGGGTGGTGGAGGCCAAACTTTGTCCAAAGTGACGGAGTGGTCTCCTGCGATGGCTAAGGGTCTTCCCCCCCCCCACCTGTCGGATGGACCTTTGCAGCTGCCACAGGCTGATGGCTGCAACACGTTTGCCTTATGCTGCCTACTGCACATATGTGATGCATGCCCTGTGGCTGCAGCACAGGTAATGGCAGGTTGAGTGAGGCTGACTGTGAAAGAGATGCATGAGAGGGTGAGTATGAGATAGAGCCATGAGATTGTATGAGGATTGGGTTGAGTGGTAGTGGCGGGATGAGTACTGGTGAGGTGAGTAAGTGCAGGTAAGATGAGGATGAGCTTTGAGTGGGTGTGAGGGGTGATGTGACAGAGTAGTGTTGGCAGTGCAGAAGGAGATGTGGGGTGGGGGCGGTGATGTGGCAGACGGAGTGTAGGGGAATGAGTAAATGCACTCACTTTGGCTGACCTACTAAGGTCATTGCAGCGCCCCCTGCACTGTATGCAGGTGCGCGATATGTTGGTGGTGCAGGTGACCTCCTCTGCCACCTTGAGCCAGGCCTTCTTGGCGGCAGAGGCAGGCCGCTTCCTCCCGCCCACCGGGGGGAAGATCTCTGTCCTCCCCCTCCTCCTCACCCCATCCAATGATACCTGGAGTGAGGCATCATTAAACCTGGGAGCAGCCTTCCCCCTGGACCGCTCCATGCTGTAATTTTTCCTATTTCTTGCAGCATCAGTCAGTGGAGGACTGCCCCTTTAAATAGAGCTCCTCCAGCTGACAGACCTTACTGCACATGCGCAGTCCGCCCGCCGCGCAGCTTAGCAGCGGGGAACCTGGAACAAGAGGTAAGTGGATCCAATCAGCCTGCGATTGCGTTCGGGGCAGACTGATTTCACTGGGCGCGTTACCCACGCAGCCAATCGCTCCCCCCCGCCGTCCTGGTAATATCGGGCCCAACAGGTCAATCAGGTCTGTAAACGACCTGAAATACCAAGATAAATACTTTAAGTGGCACCCCGTCGGCTTTAATTGCCTGCGGGAGCCCTAGATGCGGGGGCTGCGTGCGCATGTCGGCGCGTCTGTGGGAAACCCGGAAGTGGGCGAGTTGGAGCCGGGCTCCCGCCCCGGGAATCCCCGATTTTTGGAGCCCCCCCCGCCAGGAACACACCCGATAGCGGGTGCGAAAATCGACCCCAATGTCTCTTCACAGAGAGACCAGATAAATGTGCACATCCAGGTTATTAAAGGTCATTAATGAAGGGATATATTTTCCTCTGTTCACGAGCTTTGGTGTGAAAGCATGAATTACTGTCCTCAGCATTATATTGACGTTTAATGTAGATGGACTTAAGGAAAAGAGAAAAATATACCTCTAAAAGATTTACAAACAAAGCTGCTGCTTTTTGATGTTTTTTGGTTGAGGGAAATATGTTATTCAGGGAATGCCCCGTTCTTCGACAAATACAGTTATTGAATTACGTGATTTGTGTCATTACAAAATAGTTCCCCTTGAAGTTGGCATCCTTTTAATTGTTTACGAACAAACTCAATCTACCTAGTGTTTAAAAGTTGAGATTTTAAAAAAATAATTGCATAATCCTTTGCCATACATTAGCACTCATACCATACAAAAGTTTTGTTGGCATTGCATATAGAAATGTACTTTCTTTAAACTGTTTTCCTTTAATTACAAAGGGCACAGGTTGAGGGTGCTAGCCAGTGAGAAATACAGGAGTCATTTATTGCGAGTGTGGTTTCAAATGTTTTCCTCATATTCAAAATCTCCAAGTCTCTCAATTTGGCTTTAGAGTCCAGCATTTCTGCTTAGACAGGCTCAATTTAATTCTTGGACATTGAGTCTGCACGTTCATACATCAGAGTACAGAAGTTAATCAATATTCTGTAGACCTAATTCAGTCCTGCCCATTCCAGTTCAGTCTTGTTCACTACATTAAACAAAATTCCGACAGTAATGAAAAGCAGATGCTTTAAAAAATATGTGCCAATATTTTGTTATCCAAAATTTGGATTGGGAGTGGGGAACAGAAAGATAGAAAGAAAGAGAAAGAGAGAGAGGCAGACAGAAAGAACGCGTCAATCAGAATGCTCAGTTTTTTCATGCCTGTGAAAATCTTTCTGTCTGTCTTTCTCTCTCTCTCTCTCTGTTAAGCAGACATTTCTTGAACCATGCAAGGAATTTTTAAACAAAATATATAGATACACTCAATTTCCAACCCCCTTCTTAAAAAATGGAATACAGCTGGATGAAATCAGGACTTAGAACAACCACATTAAAATCTGAAGTATTCTTGGGGAAAAGAAAATGACCTACATATACATTATAGAGGGTCAGACCAGATGGTCATATTTTTTGATGCAGTCTGTGACACACAAGGCATATCATATTACAGGACATGAAAAATCTGACATAGAAATTTAAGATGGCATCATGGTGCCAGAAATTCAACTCTAGGCATTCTGACAAAATGTCACCAAGAGCGGCTTGTAGTAAATTCAGCAACAAAGTCTCTGATATTTACGGGGAGGCGGGAAGGGAGCGGGGGCATGTGTTTGCGGGGGGAGGGGGTGAACCTGGAAATACCGGGAAGGCGGAGGTCCTGCCGAATTTAACGGCAGGATCTCATTAGAATTTTTTTTACTCCGTTTCCTGCCCGGCAGCCAGTCAGTTTGAGAGGCTGGCCAGCTGCCAGGTTGGAAAGCCAGTGGTAGAAGACCGTTGGGGACCGTTGAGGACGCAACCAGGAAACATCGCGGGTTGGTTGGGGGGGTGGGGGGGGAGGGGAGTCGGACCGGCAATCGGGAGGGAGGGGGGACCACGAAAGATTGCGGGTTTTGGGGGGGTGGGGGTTTGCTTGAGGGACCGGAGGGAAACACTTCTGCCTCTCGGCCCACAAGCAGTGTCCTAAAAAGCACTTACCTGCGGTATCCGGCTGCTCCCGCCTCCCTTTGGCTGCCGCATATCCCAAGCCCTGGGAAACACGGCCGGCCAGTGTTAAAATTCGAACGGCTCCCAAAATTTGAGAAACAAAGCCTCATTAACATATTATAATGATGGACCCGCCTCTCCAGTGCAGGTTACTCTGATGCCCCCAAACCTGCCACGGTTAAAATGGAAGTAGGCATGTTCCCGGCGAGTTGGGGTCGGCTTTTGCATATTTGCTGATTAAACCCCCAACCTCCAATCCTCTCCTGCTCGTCGGGGGGGTTAAAACTCCCCCCAAAGTGTCTGTGGTACTGGTTATCCGTGAGTGAAGTGCCTCTTTGTGCAATGTAATGCAATTGATCGTGCTCTGCAAGAACAACTTTTATTTAGTTGGTGGTTCACATCGTAAAAAGCCATTGCTGCTAGAAACTTGATTTTTCCTCCACAGCATATTTGGCAGATGGGACTGTGATGTGTTAGCAGATTGTAAAATGTATCCACACAACTACAAGAACTGAAATGATAACCTGAGTACAGTCAACAGTGGTGTGTACTTATTTGGGACTTTCATGAGTAAATGCACTGAACGGATCACCTGGAAGTAGACAAACATGGGTTACTATGGTCTCTTGTGGAGCCAGGGCCACTCCTAGGGCTCTGCTGTAGAACAGAGTGCAGGAGTGATGTGATGCCCTGCAAGCCCCTTCCAACAATGGCCCCAAAGCCAAGATGGCAGACGTCTGTGCTTCCATGCCAGCAGTGGTGAACTACCGTAGCAGCCCTGTGAGCTTCCATGACCGCATGGAAGTCGTTTTGCCTTTGTGTTACTATGGTCTCTTTTCTTGGTAATCTTCTCTTCTAAAGGTGTTGACCCCGCCCCCTCCCTCTCCTGGGATATAGTTGCATGGGTGCCAGTCACTCTCTGGTACCTCACCCAGGTGCTCATTATTCATGTGTCATTGGGGCACACTGATTAGCCTCAGCACCCCCCAGGTTAGGGCAGAGAGACGAAAAATCAGCATGGGTTCCCACTCTTGCTCACTATTTGGTGACTCTGCTGTAAATGCACATATTTGAATTTTGGATGAAAACAGGATCTGGTCAGCTATGACGCCTTCTGCTGCCAAATAACCTGCTGACAAACTCAATCAAGGCTCATACAAAACAATAGCCCCTTGGGCAAGGTGCCAGAGGCCAACCACAGCCTGTGAAGGTGTAAAACACTTTTAGGAGAGGAAAGGAGCAGAACTTTGCTCCTGTGGTTTATGACATCACCCTAACCCTTCGACGAGATTATTGCCTTTGTACTCATTCCCGGCCATCCACTATTCTTTCTATTATTTTAATCTGTATTTATTATTTAAAGTAATAGGAGCTATGCTGGGAGTTAAATGCAATTCCATCTAAAAGGTCTACCGATATTTAGAAACTGTTTCAGTTCTGAATTTAACTCTATCCATGGTATCCCGTTATTCTACATCTTCTGCATCCGCTCTAGCAGTGGAAATGGGAAACGGATATTCCTGGCCAAGTACCCTGCAGCACTCCAGTTCCTGTCATTGCCTATTCAACAGTAATCAGCAAACATCTGTTTCCCATTCTCTCATACCTTCTCTCTCTATATATATATTATACATATCTTTCTGCTGTAATCATTGGCATTTGTGAAACAATTCCACAGATTTTTTTAATGACAAATATTGAGATCTTTATTGTGTTATATTCTTTTTTCTTTTATTGAAAGCATGTTTGTACTTTTTGGAGGGAAATTCTGTATATTTTTTTTCTTAAGTTATGGTTTTGTAATAAAAATTTACCACTTGTGACTTTTTTTCCCAAAAACAAGTTCAATTCTCACTTCTTCTTCCCTGTATCGTCTCCCTGAAGATTATGACTCATATGGGCAATGGTGCCTGGGCATTAACATCCTTCCAGCACCTCATCTAAGCACCCATTCTTAATGTTTTATTAGTCTAGAGTGTTGGAAGGAAATTCAACTGTGAGGCACATCACAGCTGAGCCTGATCTTGTCCTCATCTGTTACATGCTCACTTTCCTGCATGGTCACCAAATTGTGATCAGAAACAGGAACCCTGACCTATATGCCATCCTTATCTCACAAATGTTGAGGCCAACTGTAATGCCCCCACTGCTCACCAACTTGGGTAACTCAGCAGAACCATGCTCCTTTAAATTCGGCCGCACTGCGCCCTTTTTCCAGATGCTAACCAGCCTACTAAGTCCACAATCTCGGGATGGGCTGCAGCAGTCTGGGCCAGCTGGCTGATTGGCACCAGCAAGGGCACTGGCAGAGTGTCTGGCGGGGGAGTAAGCATTCTGTTATCCTAGGAGATGACAGCAGATGCCTCTCTTGTGGAGCCAGGGCCACTCCTAGGGCTCTGCTGTAGAACAGAGTGCAGGAGTGATGTGATGCCCTGCAAGCCCCTCCCAACAATGGCCCCAAAGCCAAGATGGCAGACGTCTGTGCTTCCATGCCAGCAGTGTGAACTACCATAGCAGCCCTATGAGCTTCCATGACCGCATGGAAGTGTTTGCCTTTGTGTTTCCTCAAAGCGATGTAACAAGCATCCGTAAAAGAGTGATTTGAGGAAAACATTAGCTCAAACCTTTACCCCCTCCTACTGTACCGTTGCAAATTAGTGCTCCTGGTTCAATACTGCTTCACAAAAACACTCAGTTGAACTGTATAACTTAAATTCCAAACTCTTAAGTACTTTTGATGCATGGGTTATTGGTTGAGTGACTGAGTGTTGTTTTAAAAAGTGACTGTAAACCCTTAAATGGTGCATAATTTATGGTTTAGTAATTTTCACAGGAATTCAATTTACGGTTGTTTTTTTGAAAGGTCATAAATCTCTAAAAGTCTCCAAAATATTTTGCTCTACAGGTCACATTCTTTATGCACTATGCAACTCTACTTCTATCAGTTTTATACGGTATTTATCTCTATTGCATTGCATTTGATTACAATCCTGACCAGCAGCAGCATGGTAAAGTAAACAAGGCTGCGTTGCTAGCTGTGAAGGTCCCATAATCTCCACTGCCACCTCCAAAGGCAGCAATGGCTCCAACAGCATTATAAACTTTGCCACCAGCAAAATGCCATTAATGTTTTATGATAAATGCCAGGCTGTACAAGCCAGGATTGCAGGTTTGAGCTTGCTGGCTGGCATTGATCTTCTCCAGCCACTCGGGAAATTATTGTAGCCAGAAACAAAGTGGTGAACTACAACTTGAAAAGTAGACAAGTGCAAATGTGGATGTGAGCAGCTGTTTTTTTATTCTGTTGCCCTGGTTCTGTGGAATCCACTTTGCAACAGGGCACTTTCCATAGCACCCGTCCTCTCAGGCAACTAAAACAACGTTGTATTATAAATATAGCATTAGCTCATCCCTTTTGTCCTGCCTATATTAAAACTGAGCAGTAATTCCAGTAAGGACAGTAGATGGGGTTTAGGTCTGTTATATGTAGCATGTAGATAGAAGCTTAATTGAAAGCCTCGCCATCAATGTACAGATGAGTCGTTGGCTTCCTTTTAAGGTTGTAACAAGTGCAAATGTTTAAAAACAATGACTTGCCAATGCATTTCATTTAAAAATTAAACTACAGTATTCTTTGGACTTCACAATCTTCAAGCATCTCTTAAAAGTTCACTGAAAATTAGTTACTTTGTTTATTTCTTTACAAATTATTTCCATTCACTACACTTGCTTGATGTGTATGTTTTCTGAGGTGGCATTTGCTTACAAAACACCATCGCGATGCCCAAAAAGTTCTCCGTTTTATGGCATTTCTGGTGAAATATTTTCTAAGAATTTCACAGTGACTCGATCTCGAAGAGTGTTGTGCAACACTATATCATCAATCTAAAATCAGTAGGGGGAATTTTGTAAGACCCTGTGCCTTTTGCATGGTCTTGTACACGGCCTGCAAAGTTCATGAAATCTGTTCTATGAACTCAAATGCCCGATTTACTGAAACTTGATTTTGAGGCTAAAAAATTAGGCTGTGGTACCAGTATTTGTAGCCTCATTAACATATTAATATCTTCTCGTGAAGTTCCCAGGTCTGAATTTTATTACTTTGGGCAAGGCACCCATCAAGCATGAACTTCGCCCGTAAAAATCAGCAGTATTGGCCTGTACTGGGAGCTCTCTTTATGAAGAATGCCTCTTAAAGGGAGATGGGCAGTTTTTTGGGTGGGTGGAGAGTTGTGTTATTATTTATTTTTATTTTTTTTTATTCGTTCACGGGATGTGGGCGTCGCTGGCAAGGCCGGCATTTATTGCCCATCCCTAATTGCCCTTGAGAAGGTGGTGGTGAGCCGCCTTCTTGAACCGCTGCAGTCCGTGTGGTGACGGTTCTCCTACAGTACTGTTAGGAAGGGAGTTCCAGGATTTTGACCCAGCGACAATGAAGGAACGGCGATATATTTCCAAGTCGGGATGGTGTGTGACTTGGAGGGGAACGTGCAGGTGGTGTTGTTCCCATGCGCCTGCTGCCCTTGTCCTTCTAGGTGGTAGAGGTCGCGGGTTTGGGAGGTGCTGTCGAAGAAGCCTTGGCGAGTTGCTGCAGTGCATCCTGTGGATGGTGCACACTGCAGCCACAGTGCGCCGGTGGTGAAGGGAGTGAATGTTTAGGGTGGTGGATGGGGTGCCAATCAAGCGGGCTGCTTTATCTTGGATGGTGTCGAGCTTCTTGAGTGTTGTTGGAGCTGCACTCATCCAGGCAAGTGGAGAGTATTCCATCACACTCCTGACTTGTGCCTTGTAGATGGTGGAAAGGCTTTGGGGAGTCAGGAGGTGAGTCACTCGCCGCAGAATACCCAGCCTCTGACCTGCTCTCGTAGCCACAGTATTTATATGGCTGGTCCAGTTAAGTTTCTGGTCAATGGTGACCCCCAGGATGTTGATGGTGGGGGATTCGGCGATGGTAATGCCGTTGAATGTCAAGGGGAGGTGGTTAGACTCTCTCTTGTTGGAGATGGTCATTGCCTGGCACTTATCTGGCGCGAATGTTACTTGCCACTTATCAGCCCAAGCCTGGATGTTGTCCAGGTCTTGCTGCATGCGGGCTCGGACTGCTTCATTATCTGAGGGGTTGCGAATGGAACTGAACACTGTGCAGTCATCAGCGAACATCCCCATTTCTGACCTTATGATGGAGGGAAGGTCATTGATGAAGCAGCTGAAGATGGTTGGGCCTAGGACACTGCCCTGAGGAACTCCTGCAGCAATGCCCTGGGGCTGAGATGCTTGGCCTCCAACAACCACTACCATCTTCCTTTGTGCTAGGTATGACTCCAGCCACTGGAGAGTTTTCCCCCTGATTCCCATTGACTTCAATTTTACTAGGGCTCCTTGGTGCCACACTCGGTCAAATGCTGCCTTGATGTCAAGGGCAGTCACTCTCACCTCACCTCTGGAATTCAGCTCTTTTGTCCATGTTTGGACCAAGGCTGTAATGAGGTCTGGAGCCGAGTGGTCCTGGCGGAACCCAAACTGAGCATCGGTGAGCAGGTTATTGGTGAGTAAGTGCCGCTTGATAGCACTGTCGACGACACCTTCCATCACTTTGCTGATGATTGAGAGTAGACTGATGGGGCGGTAATTG
Source organism: Heptranchias perlo (assembly GCF_035084215.1). Lineage (NCBI taxonomy): Eukaryota > Metazoa > Chordata > Chondrichthyes > Hexanchiformes > Hexanchidae > Heptranchias > Heptranchias perlo. Next base: position 46,893,848 of record NC_090339.1, on the reverse strand, counting down.
GCCGGATTGGATTTGTCCTGCTTTTTGTGGACAGGACATACCTGGGCAATTTTCCACATTGTCGGGTGGATGCCAGTGTTGTAGCTGTACTGGAACAGCTTGGCTAGAGGCGCAGCTAGTTCTGGAGCACAAGTCTTCAGCACTACAGCTGGGATATTGTCGGGGCCCATAGCCTTTGCTGTATCCAGTGCACTCAGCCGTTTCTTGATATCACGTGGAGTGAATCGAATTGGCCGAAGACTGGCTTCCGTGATGGTGGGGATATCGGGAGGAGGCTGAGATGGATTATCCACTCGGCACTTCTGGCTTGACTAAATTTTTCACCTTGCATTTTTCTCCATGCATCAGTTGGAGTTGCTGAGATTTCTTTCCTCAGCAATAATTTTAATTATTCCTGGTTTCTGTTTGCTTTGATATACACCTTACAAAGAGATGATGATCAGGGTTCTAAAAGTGCTGCATAATTGAAATGAGGAAAAAGGAGTTTGAAAGGGGCCAACAAAAGCAGGTGCAACAATTCCAGAGGAGTTCTGACTGCACCCATCACTACCTTGAGACCTGTCAGAGGAGTGCTGTCTTTGCTGCCTCCGCTTCACAACATAGGCTGCCACAGAGCTGTGCCATCTGCCGCCCAGTGATCAGGGGCACCTCTTCTTGTAGAAGTGAAGGAGCATTTCTTAAAGGTTGTAGCTCACCCTAAAATGGGTATCACAATGACACAGCAGAAACATGGGGGCAACACATCTCCTGCAGCAGGACCTCCAATTCTTTAGCATCTGTGTTGCCCATATGTCTCCGTTGTAAACAATTAGTCCACTTTGCTGTCACCATCACAACTTCTCCTTTGATGGTGAGCTGCAGATCTCCAAAAGCTGCTCCCGGACCTGATTTTGCAATCCCCTGCCAAGTGTGCTACAGGCCGAGCTCTCTGGGTAAGATATTCCTTCTCCTGTAGCCTAGTCAAATGAGAAGACAGAACTTATATTGTAAAATTCAGTCCAGCCTGCCCCCTCAACTCAGCTTTGGACTAACGCAACCCTATTTCTGCTGGATCACAAATATGAGGCCAATGCTTAACACTGCGAGGTGTCGCACACTCCACAGTTTTACATTAATCTAGAGCACTCGATTATGCTGCACTTTATCACCAGCAATAATTTAAAATAAGTTAGAGAATAGAATTCTTTTGAAAAGGAATTAAATGCTCAACTGCTGCACAAAGAATCGAGGCAGATGTTTGCACTTTTACATATATCTGCATTTCTTATTCAGTCTCAGCGATATTTCCCAATGTATGGACCATGATGGACAAATGGAATTATTTGTCCAGCAGCTACTGTAGTAAAGACTTCCACTGTACATGCAGGTAAGTGAAATACCTGTCACAGGGACAATTAAATGTTACTCCCAGCTGTAAAATAAATTTTCTCAAAGAACTAAAATAGTAAAATGAATGCAAGTGAAAAATTATTAGCAGAAGTAGGTCACCTTCATTGGCAATAAAATGATCTGTTATAATATGCTAATAAATTAATAGGTAAATAAATTAACCTATTTAAGCCTGCTAACACTTCTATCTTTTCTTCAGAAGTTAAGGGAAAAGAAAAACGAGCTGAGATCATCGAATAAATTGAGTGCTAAGCCAATCCAGCCAACAATTTTGGGTCACAGCAGCTGTTGCAATTGGCACGAAGTTTAAAAGAAGCAAAGACACTAAACTGTCCGCTTTATTTAAATCTGCAGCTGTGAGTGTTCCAACCTAGTCAATCTCTCTCTCTCAATTCTTTGGCTCAGTTCTTAATGTGTCACGATAAGTTTACACCAGGAATTCCAAGATTGATTTTTAATGCTGCTCATGTAAAATTTCATCCCTATTTTGAAACAAAGCGCATTTCAGTTTATTATATATAATAGAATGATGGCCATCAATGTGATACTGATTTCATTGGAAGTGCTATTTTCTCAATCGTTTTAGCTCATCCCACTGTAAGCCTTAGAAATTCGGGAGCCCCTCCTGTGCAGGATACTTACACTACGTACGAATGGTAGGATCCGAGGAGCCCCACATATTGGGGCTCGGACCTCATTTCCATCTGAACAGCACTGCGGGAGGAGGCCAAGAAGATAAATGGTGCAAGTGTTAGCGTCGCAGTGGCCCACAATTAAGTGATGGCCTCAAAGTGGGGTGGGGGGGGGGCGGAGGGATCGCGGGCCTCGGGGCGTGCGATTGGTGGTCTGAGGAGGGGGCAGTGGGGGAAGAGTTCCTCGGCAGCGGCCTGTGGAATCAGCGCTTGGGTCAGGGATCTTGAGGCTCCAGAATACTGCTGTGAGCAACGCCCGGGAGAAAAATCATAGGGGCATTAAAAAAAATTGAGTTTTTTATCATTTCCTTTGAACATGTTCCTTTATTAGTTATAAATATATTGGAGATTAAAAAAAAGGCTGTTCGACTAACAGTCATGAATCATCCAATCGGATAATGAAGAGTCTGTTCGCTTTCCAATTGTTGTGGGAAGGCAGTGTGCTGCGACGTGTTGGGCAACCAATGGCGGGAGCGTGAAGGCGGGGCAGTTGGAAGCGGGAGGTCATGTGATGAAACCTTCAGGAATATGCCCAACCAGAGTTGGCAACACTACGGCCAGTAAGCCTGGAGGAGGTCGGGGATCTTGGGGGCGGGAGCAGTGGTGAATGGGAGGGGGATTTAATATGCAGCCAGGTGGAGCAGGAATGCTCCTTCTGGCTCCACATTCAGGTAAGTAACTTACTTTTTTTTGTTGCAGGCGTTCTGTAGGGTTGGTTTTCTTGAGTATAGCCAGTGATGGCGCTGGCTGCCTCAGGGCAAACCAATGTTGCAGCGGGGACCCCAAGCAGCCATTAGGCCTCTTATTTGCATATGCAAAGGGTCTAACGCCAGCTTCAGGCATAGGTAAAGGACGCCTCAGTTGTCCTTACCCAATATGGCGCTTGACATATTTCCGACCAAAGGTCTGCACGGACTTCCATCCCACCATTTTGGGGACTTAGGAGGCCATTTAGCATCTGAAAAACAGCCGCTATGTGGCACAATTTCTAGGCCTAAGACTCTGTAGGCTACTGACTAAACGCATTTTACAGTCCTATTCCTGGATTTGGTGTGTAGGAACATATTAAAAGTGAATCTGCTCAAGCCTACACTGTGACTTGTTCAATCTTCCAAGTCAAAGTTTTCAATTTGCTGAAAAATTGCTTTTAAAGCTGATTTTCAGCCAATATACAAGGATAGATTTTGATCCTCCTCACTCTACGAAAACTGAGCGGGTGAGTAGTTAAAATCACCAAGCTACTTACACGCCCTAGAGCCACAGGGAGCTAACCTGCCACTAGAGGTTATAAATATAAAATAGTCACAAATAAATCCAATAGGGAATTCAGGAGAAACTTCTTTACACAAAGAGTGGTAAGAATGTGGAATGTGCTACCAGAAAGAGTAGTTGAGGCGAATAGTATTGATACATTTAAGGGGAAGCTAGATAAGCACATGAGGGAGAAAAGAACAGAAGGGTATCCTGATAGGGTTAGAGGAAGTAGGGAGGGAGGAGGCTCGTGTGGAGCATAGACCAGTTGGGCCGAATGGCCTGTTTCTGTGCTGTAGTTTTGATGCAACTCAATGTAATTTTAACTTTTTCCACTGATCAGGCAGCAAGGGCAATTGCCCAAAGATGGCGGGGTCCTTTTTAACATGTGTGTGTTGGATCCTGATGAGGTGCAATATTTACTAGGTTGACTGAGCAGGAAGTGGCAGTGAGTTTCCTACCAGACCAATACAGCAAGGAACTGGATCAGGGCTGAAAAAGGTAAGTTTAAAATATTTTTTTACTTTCCTTGTGGGGCCAGGAGGTCCAGGAGTGCTCCTCAGGGCCCCACAAAGAAATCTTAAATTACCACAACCTGGTCTCGGTGGGCGGCCTCTGTGCCATGTAAATTTCTGCTGCTTTCCTCCGGCATCCTGCCTAGAACAGGTGGGAAGATGGTCGGCAGCATTTAGACAAGGCCCAGGGGTTAAAATGCCCTGGGCTGCTGACTCGCTATCATCTGTTTTACACTATCGCACAGAGTCAAAATTACCCCCATCCACCAAAAACTGTCCTGCAATTAAAATCAGGGCCCCAGTTTTTCAAAACTTGCTCCCACCTCTATGCTGGAGGCTGGGAGCCAGTGGAAGTAGATAAATGAAATATTTAAAACTTTTCTAAAAATAAAAGGATATTAAAAAGGCTGTTTGCATATGGGGGGAGGAGGGTTTACCACTCACCTGGACCTTGCACCTGAAGAATCACAGGCTTGATAAACCCTGATGTATGCATACAACTTTAAAATCATTCCTGCCATATCGTAAAACACATTGGGCGCTAAATTGGGCCGTGCAGCGCCTGTTGTTTTGGCGCCACGTGGCCTCTCAAACATTCAAGATAGCGTCTTGACTGCGCATGCACGTTTCCAGTGTGATGTGCGCCGGACGCCATCTTGGTATAGGATTTAACGCATGCGCAAATACCAAATGCCGGAAGCATGTAAAGTAGGGAGAAAATGCATGCAAACAGTGTGCAACACTGATTTAAAATGATAGACACCATTTTGGACCTTAATGCTCAACTCAACGCATAATCTTAACCACGCACACCTGAACGTGTCTTAGAGTGCCTGGAGGACCCCACACCAGCACTATTTAAAGGGACCATGCAGAATTTACAGGTTAGTTGCTGGATTATTGCTTCTGGCTGCTGGTGGAATAGAAAGCTATTTTTGAAGCTCCCTATACTTACTGAGAGTTCCTGCAGTACATTTGAGAGTGGTTTGGCAGGTACTGCCTTATGGTTCAGAAAGTTACAACTGTGGTTGAACAACATTCCTGGCAACTATGGGTGGTCTGTTAGGGCTTCCGCTGGGCATTGAGCATGACTGGGAGCATGCAGAGGCCACATCAGGTCAAGCTGCAAGGAGAGGGAGAACGAGGAGGCGCAGGGCACTGAGCAGGAGGCCCTATCCAATGAGGGCCTTCTGGGACCAATTCTCTTACCTCAACATGACCGAAGAGGATTGCATCCAACGCCTGAGGTTCACCAAGGAAGCCGTGACTGAGATCTGACAACTGGTGCGGCCACAAGTGCAGCCTCACAGCAAGGCGAGGACAGCATTGCCTGTGGCTGTGAAGGTCACCATGGCACTGAATTTCTGCGGCTCAAGATCATTTCAGGCCTCTGCTGGCAACATATGCAACATCTCGCAGTATGCAGTGCACTGCTGCATAACAGAGGTCACAGACACACTGTACCAGATGAGGAACAGGTTCATCACCTTCCCTCTTGACAGACAAGCAGAACGAGTAAGCATGGGTGTTCGCTCGCATTGCTGGCTTCCCCATGGTGCACGGTGCCACTGACTGCACACACATTGCCCTTTGTGCCCCGCACATCAACTCAGCCGTCTTCGTCAACCGGAAGGGCTTCAACTCCCTGAACGGGCAGCTGGAGTGTGTCCACATACATCAAATCATGGAGGGCAATGCCCGCTACCCTGGGAGCAGTCATGACGCCTTCGTCATGCGGCAGTCCAATGTGCCAGCTATCTTTCATCCACTTCTGCAAATCAAAGGCTGGCTACTGGGTAATAAGGGCTATCCCCTCACTCCGTGGCTCATGAATCTGATCAGGAACCCACACACACGTGCACAGCAGGCCTATAATGAGAACCATGCTGCCACACGCAACATCGTGGAGCACACCATAGGCCTCCTCAACAACGCTTCCGCTGCCTGGACCAGTCTGAAGGAGCCCTGCAGTACTCCAGAGCGGGTGGGAAGACTCGTGGTGGTACGCTGCAAGCTGCACAACCTCGCCATCATGAGGGACCAGCCTTTGCCACCAATGATCGGAGAAGACCCTGAGCAAGAGGTGGAGGAGGAGGAGGAGGAGGCTGAGAAGGAAGAGGCTGAGGAGGAGGAGGAGGAGGGGGAGGAGCCGGAAGAGGAAGTGGAGGAAGACGCAAGGGTGCAACAGGGGCCACATGCCTTGCCAACTACATCCCCCAACTCACCAACAGTCCTACACTCCCCACCTTTCCACTCCCACAAGTCCATCAAATTGCCCTCCATCTGATTATGGATTGGTTTCCCCCTCAGCTCATCGCACAAATAAAAACTACCACCAAACGCAAATTCAAAGTCACATTTATCGATGAATAATTGAAATTATGGAAACAGAACATAACTATTCACCCTTGTGCATTGCCTTAGGGCCTGTTTTTCGTGTGCCTTTACCTATCCAGTGTTCCTACCAGGTGCTTCCCCAGTGGCTGGAGCATGGGTGGTGGGAGGCTGTTGGCCTTCAATGGAGGAGCGTGCAGATGGCCTTGGAGGACGACCTCGAGCAGCTCTCACTGGGAGGGCCCGGCTTCAGACTGCACCATCTCAGCATGGGCTGCAGCAGTCTGGCCTGGCTGAATGATAGGCAACAACAAGGGCACTGGTGGAGTGGCAGGGGTGGGAGCAGGAATGCTGTCGCCCTAAGAGAGGACAGCAGGTCCGACTGCCATGGCGCCACTGCCACTCTCCCGGGGCGGCGCCTCAGTAATCCTGGTGATCAGCTGGAGAACGGATTGCTGGAGAGCTGTGATGTCCTGGAAACCCCATTCCACTGTGGTACCCAGAACCACGATAGCAGCAGTCTGAGCTTCCACTGCAGCAGTCTGAGCTTCCACTGCAGCAGTCTGAGCTTCCACTGCAGCAGTCTGCGCTTCCACTGCAGCAGTCTGAGCTTCCACTGCAGCAGTCTGCGCTTCCACTGCAGCAGTCTGCGCAGCAACCATAGCTTGCACATCTTTGATGACATCAGTTTGTGCTGCAATGGAAGCCGCGACATCGGCCATCAGACGCTGCATCATGGTGGGTTTGTGCAGAGCTTGGAGCCCATCCTTTCCAACATGGACACCAGTTCCATGTTGGAAAGGATGGGCTCCAAGCTCTGCACAAAGCCCGATACCAAGTTGGAGCTGGAATCTGGCAGGCTTTTCGGTGCTCCAAGCATTTGTTGATGTACGCCCATCAGCCGTCTAGTGTAGCCTGGCCCATCGAAGTCCTCATCTGACTCCTCTGGAGCAGAACTAGTAAGCGGCCTCGCCCTCCGGCGAGCTGGCACCTGCGGTATCCGTTCCCCCCCCTGCCCTAGCTCCTGCACACTTGTGCCCGGTATCTCACAAAACGCAGATCCCTCCTCTAAACTAGTCTTTACACGACACGCAGTGTCATTCTCTGAGCTGGTGGAAGCGAGTGTCAGATCGAGTGATGGTGTGGCTTCAGTGTTCCCCCTCCTCCTCCTCCTCGGACGGGACTGCCATGTGTTCTTGGGTATCTGCAATGACAAAGGGAAACAGGTTGAGTTGTGGAGCGGGGAGAGGAGCAAGTAAGACATGTGTGCTGACAGCATCTGCAGCACGAGTCAGAAAAGATTATGGGAGGAGGGAGATGTGGGAAACGAGAAGGAGCATTAGATATGCAGAGACCCCCTTCATCAGGACCTCCAGCGTGGCATGTTGTCACGGCTGCAGCGATGGCCCGCCCAATAATCTGAAGTACTGTCTCCTCTAGTGGGTGAGGACATGTAATCGTCCCCGTCCACCCTCAGGTCTCTCCTGCAGCCGGCTGTTATGCGCCACCTTCACCTGCAAGACAGAGGACAGTGTGTCAGTGAGTATTCTGCAAGGTGTGTGGGTGATGTGCCCATCATGCTGACAATGTGTGTGAACCTGTGAGTGGTGCTTGTGTGGCCTGTAAGTGTGGTACTATGCGCGGGTGAGATGCGGCATGCCAAGTGCAGCATTGCGTATGGATGGGCAGCGTTTGTTGGTGGGTGGGTGACGGAGGATGTGATGTGTGGAGCAATGGTGCAGTTGGTAGAATGTGCCACTTGATACTTGCATTCACTCACCTTGACCACTCGTGTCAAATCATTGTACTTCTTTCAGCACTGCACCCACATGTGTGGTGCCATGCTCCTGGCATTCACTTCCTGCGCCACAGCTTGCCAATGCCTGTGAAGCTGCAGTCTGGAGGGTCTCCTGCCACCCTGCGGGTACATGTTCGCCCTCCGTTCGTCCACCCCTTCCACCAGGGCCTCCAGAGCATCATCCGAGAAGTGTGGAGCCGCTCTCGCGCTGGTCCTGCCATCCTTCCCACCATCTTTCCCTCCTCCTAGTGGACTGTGCATTTCCCATTTAAAATGTGAACCTGCACCCTTGGCTGCCGATGACGTGCGCTGAGCACGCCCCATTTCCGGCTTCCTCATTCTCCGTGCAGCCTCTCAGCAGTGCGGGTAGCACTGGCTGCACGGAGATATCAGGGTAAGTAGCAAGCAGCTCGAAATTCACGTGCTGCTTGCCTAGGGGCCATCGGGTATGGGGTAATAGTGGATCGAGCTATCCGCGCCCGAAAATGAGCCCTATTGAATTTTTCCCCCATTTACTCTCTCGATTGGGAGGAATTGTCTTAAAAATAAAATTGAAGGTATGAGGCTTTGAAAAGTGGCTGATTTGCTTCGCTCAGTTGAACTTTATCCTATTACTGCCACGTGATCTACAAACCTCATTATAAAACTGGAATTAAGGCATGAAGTCTATTTGCCATTCCCTGCACATCTTAACTGATTTTCGGTATTATCTCATTTTATTTGGATTGTAAGTCTAATCATGCAACTGGAACGGGCTTGATAAATGAAATGAAAAGCTTCCTCTTCTCCACCCACCAATCTCCACATCTGTCAGTGGCTGGGATTCTCTGAGCTGGATTTACTGACTGACATGCAGGATGCACTTGTTCGGCAGTCAGTATCTGCTGTTATAACAAAAACATATTCAATCACAGCTAATTGTAAAGACTGGCATTTTAAACACTAAAACCTGCTTGGCAACTTACAGATTTGTAATGTGTCTGGATTCTAAAGATCAAACTCAAAAAGGTAGGTTTGGCATTCAGCGGGAGTCAGGCTGTTGCGTGGTGTACATTTAGAATTCTTTGGACAAGTCAAAGCTGAAAAGTGCTTACAGCAGGAATGTTTAACGTTTGAATGTTCTAATGCCAATTTAGAGTTTAACTTTTCCATTCAAATTAATTGAGACATTTTTATCCAATTTATCCTCCTTTCTTCCTACTACAGCAGATGTCTACTTGTCCTGATATCAGAAACTATAGACTCCTCCACAGCTTCCAACACCAGATAAGCATAAGTTCCCTCTTGCGTCGGGCATTCGAATGATAAAAATAGGTGGAATTCCAAAAATTTCACAGGAGATGAGGGGCAAAGATACTAAGAAGGAAAAAAGCCATTGAAGTACATATTTTCAAGAAAGGCAAGCAAACAGAACCACGAATCATGGATCAACGACTGGCAAATTAATATAATCAATCAATCACTGGGAAGAAAGTGGAAGCCAGTGAAATATGAAAAAAGCTAGCAAATAGCAGCCAACAGGGTTTCAGAAGAGGCAGATACTGCCTGACAATGTCCTTGACTTTTCTGAGGAAGTGACATTCTAAGAGGACATTGGAACGCCCCATGATATACACAAGTGCCAATCTAGAAAACTAACAGTGGCTGCTCAACAGCTTCAAAAGAGCTGCCACAGCCCAAAAAACCTGACAACACCACAAAGCTGACAATTGAGGAAAGGACGGAATGTGAAAACAAGTAGGTCCATGGGCTTTGTGCCTTAAGCTGTAGCTGTACACGACATTCCTTCCCTAGTATTGATGAAAAGAAACATAAGGACATGAAGGCCTGGTTGGGAAATCTAAATATTGATGGCTCAAAATTGGTGGTCCATTTTTAAGGGGGGATCCAAGATTATGCATCCTCAGAAAATTTAGAATTTTCACATAAAAAATGACATTTTTAAATTTAAGCACTTTTTTTACTTTACAATTAATAGATTTTAATTTAAGAACAATTTGACACTTGCATTTTCAAATGACCAACCAGACCATCAAGTTACCTTCACAGCCCCTCTCTCATATCCAACTCTCCCCCACCACTCCAGTTCATAGAGACATTGTACCCCATCTAATTCCCCATCCTTTCACAGAGACACTCTTTTCTCCAACCCTCCCAGTTCATACTGGCACCATTCTCCCACTCCAAGCTGGTTCTCTTCTTCCAGTCCTCCAATTGAAGTTGCAGCACTTCCCCTGCCCCCTCCCCACCTTGAGTTCATATTAGCATTCTCTCCCCACACTCTCAATAAATGTGGCACTCTCTTTCCTACCCCACCCCTAACCATCACCCCTAGCTTATCCTCCCCATCCCCCCAAGTGGTGCCCCCAGCTACTCCCCTCTTCCCCTTTAAAGCACCACTCTCTGGTTCTGTACCTTCTCTCTCCCCTTTAATGCCATTTTCCCCCTTTTACTACTATCGACACTCCCCTTTTTCACTGCAATCCACTGCCACTCACTTTCCCATTGTTATCTATTCTCCCCATCCCTCTCAATTACATCCATTCTGCCCTCCTCCTTTTGCCATCCATGTCCCTGGACCTCTCACCATCTATTCTCCCCCTGCTCTTGCCATCCATTACTGCCCTCACTATCTATTTTTCCCTCTCATCTCATCTCCTTGACATCCATTTCACCTCTGCCTGCTCTACCTGAATCTGGGGGCTAATGCACTAGACAGCTCCCACCCTTCTCTTAGTGCTCTCCCTGTGCTAATGGTCAGGATTGCTGCCTTTGTATACCATAGATGGAAATGGAAGTTCCTACCTATGGTATATGGAAGCAGCAATCCTGGACATTAGCACTGGGAACATACTGAGAGGAGAGCGGGCTCTGTCTTATACATTAGCCGCGGATCCCGGGATGCACAGGGCTGGGGTGCAGAAAGGGGCCTGGTTGCGCTGATTTTTGTCAGCCATCATTGGTACATTAACCATGCCCTAAAAAATGCTAATACCTATGTGAAACTCTGATGGGCATATATGGATATATAGTATCACTGGACTCCCAGAAAACCTTCAATAATATTCAAAACTACATAAGCTTAAGACAGTAAAATATCCCAGATGAAACTTGGAGATTGATAAACAATTGGCTAAAATTGAGGAAGCAGCAGGTACTAGTTAAGGAAGTGATACTCAATGTACTGAGTGGAGTTCCCAAGGGATTGGTGCTGGACCTCTAACTGTTTGTGATTATTCTACATAAAAGACAAGATTTATAGACTCAATTTAAGTTGGTTAAATATGCAGATGATACTAAACTGGGAAATGGGGCAATCTGATCACAAGCTTTGGTCTCCTCGTGTCACCTGAAACCCTTGATGAGATTTGCTCTCATCCATCACCCTCTACACAATGCTTTCATTTCAGTTGCTGTTCAATCACTAAGTTTAATTAAATAGTGAGTCATTTCTCAAAGAGTTCTTCATTCCACAGTGCAGAGACTGATGAGGAGTATTATTGTCACTGAAAAGTGTTTGGCTAAACTCAAACTGAACCTTTATACCAGCAAATGAAATGAGGACACATACAATGCAATAACATCGCCAATAGTGGATGTGAAAAAAAGCTATTTTTATATTATTTTTTAAAATCACAAAATTCATGCTGCGCTACAAATCATAGTTGCTGAGGGGTGAATGTCTCAGGCTAGCAATATGACAGCTCCAAAATCTTTACACAGCAGGTGGTCCAGCAATTCAGCAGTCCTTAGCAGTGAAAACATACTGCTTTAAATGTCATCAGCAATCTTTAGAACCTTATCTGTCGGGTCAATGGCTACAGCCTTTCATAACCCATTAAAAGTGTCAGCTTGGCTCAGTCGGTAGCAGTCATCTATCTCCAAATCAGAAGATTGTGGATCCAAACCCTATCACAGACTTGAGCGCAGAATGTGAAATAACACTTTAAAGCAGTACCAGTATCCAGCCATTCATTTGTTATTTGTGAGACCTGCCTTTGTGCAGATTGTCTGCTGTGTTCGCCTACATAACAACAGTAATATACTTCAAAAGTAAAATGTGTCTGAGGACATGATAAGGCGCAGTATAAATGCAGGTTCTTTCTTTACATATTGTGAGTTTTTAAATCCTGCCCTTTTTTTTCGAAGTTACTAAAAGCCTGAACACTATGACTTAAGTCCACTTAGAGACAATGTCATGATATAAAGCCCGCTATTACTCTGTATTCATTTGAAAGCAGGTCACAGACAGATCAACATGTAGAATGAATAATTGCATTTGCTGTATCACTCATGGCACTGACTCATGCAATTCCAGGTCCCTGGAGAGACAGATGTGTACGCTGGCTGCCTTTTTCACCTCAAGCAGCAGATAAACTAGTCACACATGAAGGGTAAGCACAACTGTTTAACTCTTTCGAGCTCCTCTCATCATAGAATTTCTCTAATTCATTACATTGGAGCAAGGAGCTTTTCACCATAATGCTGTCTCCACTTGGGCAGGTGGGGGTTGGGTTCAGACCTGGATGAGGAAACCAGAGATTCTATCTTGATGATGGGCATCAGTGCACACGTGATTCACTAACATGCATGGGGACAAGTGTCAGCTGGTAGTTAGCCAAGGTTGGTAATTTTACTCAGAAAATCTGTCCTGTCTGGAATATGCATCTACATGATTTTATTTTTTAAAAAGTGGTTTCAAAATGGATTCTGTTATTCCAATTTCAGAGAATTTCCTGGAATTCGGCATAACTACGGCATAGCACGATTTTTTCCAAGGAAATTCGCATGTAACTGATTTAGGCTGAAACATTGCTACATGCAAATTTCTACCATCATTTGCATCACTTCTGAGATACATCTGCAGAAACCCTCTGCTGCTCATTTACATAGCTCCTCCCCTATGCAAAAGACAGTTAATGTGAGTTTCCTGGATTTATGGTAATAATGCACAGGCGTTGATTTATATCCCAGAGTTCAGGCATAACTCAGCCCAAAATCACAATGGCCCAGAAATTGCTCAGAGCGGTAAACCAACAGTGCTCGCCGCTCCATAGATTTATACTAACCCACTAACTTACTGGGTGCACTTCCTCAAATAGGAAGCGGAGAAGAGCCCAGCATTAGCTCCACGAAGCTAGGACCAATTGGAGATGTGAGGAGTGATCTCGCCTCTTGACCAATCAGATTGCAGCACTTTTGACAAGCTGCAAATAGTTTCTGCAAACTGGAATGTTAAATCCAGGAAGTGAAAGGTACAAAACTAAAATAATTACTTAAAGCAGTTATAGACAGCAAAAAAAAGAGGGTAAGAAACAATTGAATTAAATAAAAGAGACAGAAGGAAAAAGTTAAAAAAAGTCTAATTTTTTAATGACCAAAAACTATTAAAATAAGGAGTAATGAGACTCCACATTTTTTTAAGTTAATTTTTAGTTGTTTGGCAGTCATTAAGACTTGTTAAAATTTTGTTTAGATCTGGTATTTTTAAGTGCACCTGTTTTGTGGCGATATTAACTGGGCAGAAGAGCAACTTGGCACTGGTCCATTGTTTCCACTGATACCAGCGATATCCCTTTAATTTGAAGCTGTCATATCACTGGCGAACCAGGAGCAGCAAGTTCCATTTTCCGCGTTTCACTGCACATGTGCAAACTTTCCTCCATTTCGCCACTAACAACGGTGAGCACTGTTGAGCTCACCGTTCTTTTCTAAGCAATTTCTGGATCATGATCTCGATGTAACTGAGATTTTGATTTTCTTTGCTATTTTCAAAAAAATTTTCTTACTGAGGTCTGCACTATACTTAACCAAAGTGCTGTCAGTTTCATTGCACCCGAAATTTTTCAGACCCCTGCCCTCCTCCACACATGTTTAGAAGGACTAAGCAGCTGGAGTGGCCTTGCCAAAGGGCATTCTGCTCTGCATTATAATGGAGGAGGAAGAGGAGCAGGAGTGAGGCACCAGGGCAGAAGACAGCAGCCCATTCGCTATTACCTCTATTGGTGCTGTTGCATTTGTGCTTGTTTTATGCCAATTTGAAGCCCTGGCACAGGCAAATAAGCTCTGCAGGATATTTCAGTGCAAGCTTCCGTCGGCAAGATTGGTGTAATTCCTGTGTAAGTGCGATCCAGGAAATTCGGGGCCATTAATAGCTTAGCCTGAATTGTTGTGCATCAAATAAACCTGTCTGGAATCATCAGACCAGGCATGTTTGATACAGAAGAATTTAGGCTAAGCTATCGATCTCACCTGTGAAAATAGATCATATTTAATTGTATTATGATCGCAACAACTAATTGTTTATTGTCAAGTATTTACCAGCTTTCTTGTTCAATCCTCACTCTCATTGTTTTGTGCTGCAAATCATGTAACTAATAGCTTCTTACTATTCTTAGGCACTTGTTATAGTGCCATTGTATTTGATCGGATTCACCCTAATGAAACAGGATCTCATCGTTCTGTTACAAGCCAGAGACAAAACTGGCAACAATTAGAGCCCCTTTGATCAAATAAATTAATTCAGCCTTTCATAACCCAATGCATGATGCAAGTTTTTTTTTAATGTTTATTTATCAAAACACAAAAGTCCTTGGCATTTCAGCAAACAATTTTTTTTTCAATGTTTTGAAGGTACAATCAAATAGTGACAATTTGATCCATGTACTATAGCAGGAAATTGAAGCTTAAATTAAGAGTTAAAGGACCTGATCCAGATTCTTATCCTACAACCAGAAGTACAGACTGTGCACTTGTATGTTGTTGCATGAAGGAGATACAGAGATTCCTCAATCAAGAGACAGTAAAGGTTTTAAGAGTTCAGATAAGATAGAAATAGAAATGGGTGCCTAGTGTTGTGCAGTTAGAGACATTCCATTTCATGTTATCTGAATGATATAGTCTGTTATATCGGGATGTCAAACTCAGCACTTGAAGTCCAGGCAACTTGGTCCTATTTCACTAGTTTGTTCTTTTTGAATTTTGTGGGCCTGGAGGTTTGGAAAGTGTTCTCGGCACTGGTTTATCATAGGAACATCAGAACAGGAGTAGGCCATTCAACCCCTTGAGCCTGTTCTGCCATTCAATTAGATCATGGCTGATCTGGATTTTAACTCCATCTACCCTTGAAGAGTATAGAGATTGCCGGAGTAGAGTTAAGAGAGAAATCAGGAGGGCAAAAAGGGGACATGAGATTGCTTTGGCAGATAAGGCAAAGGAGAATCCAAAGAGCTTCTACAAATACATAAAGGGCAAAAGAGTAACTAGGGAGAGAGTAGGGCCTCTTAAGGATCAACAAGGTCATCTATGTGCGGAACCACAAGAGATGGGTGAGATCCTAAATGAATATTTCACATCGGTATTTACGGTTGAGAAAGGCATGGATGTTAGGGAACTTGGGGAAATAAATAGTGATGTCTTGAGGAGTGTACATATTACAGAAAGGGAGGTGCTGGAAGTCTTAATGCGCATCAAGGTAGATAAATCTCCGGGACCTGATGAAATGTATCCCAGGACGTTATGGGAGGTTAGGGAGGAAATTGCGGGTCCCCTAGCAGAGATATTTGAATCATCGACAGCTACAGGTGAGGTGCCTGAAGATTGGAGGGTAGCAAATGTTGTGCCTTTGTTTAAGAAGGGCGGCAGGGAAAAGCCTGGGAACTACAGACCGGTGAGCCTGACATCTGTAGTGGGTAAGTTGTTAGAGGGTATTCTGAGGGACAGGATCTACAGGCATTTGGAGAGGCAGGGACTGATTAGGAACAGTCAGCATGGTTTTGTGAGAGGAAAATCATGTCTCACGAATTTGATTGAGTTTTTTGAAGGGGTAACCAAGAAGATAGATGAGGGCTGTGCAGTAGACGTGGTCTATGTGGACTTCAGCAAAGCCTTTGACAAGGTACCGCATGGTAGGTTGTTACATAAGGTTAAATCTCACGGGATCCAAGGTGAGGTAGCCAATTGGATACAAAATTGGCTTGACGACAGAAGACAGAGGGTGGTTGTAGAGGGTTGTTTTTCAAACTGGAGGCCTGTGTCCAGTGGTGTGCCTCAGGGATCGGTGCTGGGTCCGCTGTTATTTTTATTTATATTAATGATTTGGATGAGAATTTAGGAGGCATGGTTAGTAAGTTTGCAGATGACACCAAGATTGGTGGCATTGTGGACAGTGAAGGAGGTTATCTAGGATTGCAACGGGATCTTGATAAATTGGGCCAGTGGGCCGATGAATGGCAGATGGAGTTTAATTTAGATAAATGTGAGGTGATGCATTTTGGTAGATCGAATCGGGCCAGGACCTACTCCGTTAATGTTAGGGCGTTGGGGAGAGTTATAGAACAAAGAGATCTGGGAGTACAGGTTCATAGATCCTTGAAAGTGGAGTCACAGGTGGATAGGGTGGTGAAGAAGGCATTCAGCATGCTTGGTTTCCTTGGTCAGAACATTGAATACAGGAGTTGGGATGTCTTGTTGAAGTTGTACAAGACATCAGTAAGGCCACACTTGGAATACTGTGTACAGTTCTGGTCACCCTATTATAGAAAGGATATTATTAAACTAGAAAGAGTGCAGAAAAGATTTACTAGGATGCTACCAGGACTTGATGGTTTGACTTATAGGGAGAGGTTAGATAGACTGGGACTTTTTTCCCTGGAGAGTAGGAGGTTAAGGGGTGATCTTATAGAAGTCTATAAAATAATGAGGGGCATAGATAAGGTAGATAGTCAAAATCTTTTCCCAAAGGTAGGGGAGTCTATAACGAGGGGGCATAGATTTAAGGTGAGAGGGGAGAGATACAAAAGGGTCCAGAGGGGCAATTTTTTCACTCAAAACGAGCTGCCAGAGGCAGTAGTAGAGGCGGGTACAATTTTGTCTTTTAAAAAGCATTTGGACTGTTACATTGGTAAGATGGGTATAGAGGGATATGGGCCAAGTGCAGGCAATTGGGACTAGCTTCGTGGTATAAACTGGGCGACATGGACATGTTGGGCCGAAGGGCCTGTTTCCATGTTGTAACTTCTATGATTCTATGATACCCATAACCCTTAATACCCTTGCCTAACAAAAATCTTTCAATCTCAGTGCTGAAAATTTCAATCGACCCAGCATCCACAGCATTTTGGAAGAGAGAGTTCCAGATTTTCACCACCCTTTGGGTGAAAAAGTGCTTCCTAATTTCACTCCTAAATGGCCTAGCTCTAATTTTAAGATTATGCCCTCTTGTTTTGGATTCCCCCACCAGACAAAACTAGTTTCTCTGTATCTACTCTATCGAATCCATTTTTCATTTTAAACACCTCAGCCCTCAACTGTCTAAACTCAAGGGAAAACAAGCCAAGTTAATATGACTTGTTCTCCTAATTTAACACTTTAAACCCTGGTATCATTCTGGTGAATCTCTGCTGTACCCCTCCGAGATCCTTGAGGGTTGGTGCCCAAAACTGACCGCAGTATTCCAGGTGGGGTCTGACCAAGGCCCTGTACAACTGAAGCATCACTTCCTTACTTTTGTATTCCAACATATGAATATACGAAAATTCCAGTTCCATTTTTGTATTCATGACAAGTTCAATGAATATTATCATCATAAGCATCTCAAAACAACTACGGATCAGAGGGTCATCCACCTTAAGTTTCAATTTGCTCTTCCCATGTGATTTAATTTTTTATTTCTTCATTTTTTCTATTCCTACTCATAGTTCGACTGGAAAAGGTCGGACATGAGACTGCACAGTACTAGCTTCTGCTACTTATTGCAGACATCAGTCATCATTGACCTGACAAGAGACTGAGGCAGACTCATTCTTCACTCTACCAACCAATTCCAGAGCAATTCTGCTGAGTAAATATCTGGCTTGGGCTTCTCAGTGCTAGTTCAGGTGCTTAACTTCATCCCAATCACACTTCACGGTTGATTTAAGAGATTTACTGATTCTCCCTTTCCTTCCACTGGCCAGTTACGTGTGAGACATAGCCCACAGCCTTTTTAACATCAAGGCCCTGAGTAAACCAACAGGCTGTGTTCTTCCCCAAAACTTTTAATAACTGACAGTGAACCTCTCAATGTCACACCAACACCTCCTCAGCTCAAATGCCAGTTCTGGAAATAATCAGCCGAAAACACAGTACTTAAGTAATAATAAAAAATGACATCATAGGGTAGATTTTCAAAGTCCTAGCCTGTGGCAAAATATCTCACCCACTACCAGTGCATATTGGAAAATTGTGGGGCAGTGCACCTGTGTTTTTTTAATACATGCTGGTGGTGGAAGAGGTCTCAGAAAACCTACCCTTCAATTGTTCAGACATAAGGGGCAATTTTCTTTCACAATGTAAGCCAGTTCTAAGTGGTTAAGAACGGGAACATATTGGGGGTGAATTTAAACCCCAAGAATGGGTGGGTTGGGGGTGGGTGGAAGTTGCAAATAGTCATTTTCTTGGGTTGCAACCGCAAAATTTTCAGACTTTGTATTCCCAGTGGGAAGCCTGTACTTTTATGCGCCGACGTTAAACCCAGAAATAAAGCCGGGTTACGGTCGTGACCCAAAAAACAACTATTTTCAATTCCCTCCCGCCCCCAACCCACCCGTTCTTGGGATTTAAAATCACCCCCATTGTGCCTAAAAGGTCATGTCGTAATAGCTCTCAGTTCTCCTGTGTAAGTTGATTTGCATAATTATTCACAGCACCAGGTGCAGACTCAAATGACTCTAGGGAGCAGACTAGTGGCAGGAGCGGAACATTGCATACAAGGCAAATTTAAAGGAATGTGGCCAAAGGAGTGTCCACAAAAGGGGGATTAAGAACTCAAAGCCTTTGTAATGCCTCAAAAGGCATCTCTAGCAGACAGTGTCCAGCTGAAGGGTGGAAGAATAAGAAATGGCAGACCAAAACAAAGGGAAAGGAAACTCTATGTGCAGTCACGCATCTGCTTACAAATGACAGGAGCAGCCTTGTGACTGTTTAGTGGTTGCTGAAGTGGAGGTGGTGCTGCATGAGGTGCTTTCAAGGAGATTTGCCTTCCTCTGTCAATCATCAGTACCATCCCCATAAATCAGCATTGCAGCATGATTGCAAAGAGGTACAGGCAAGTTCCAGGGCAAGCTGTCCATTACAGGCACTGCTCTGTGCTGCATGACAGTGGCATGTTTGCTTGTGGCAGATGGCACAGCTCAGCATCAGCCTCTCTGCTGACCTAGACCCTAAGAAGTCAGGTCCCCACAGCCATTACCAGGAAGGTGTGCTAGGACCTGAAGAAATGGTTGGTGACATCTTGGCAGGTGCACCCAACCAGGCAATACTGCCATACCTCCTGTCAAGCAGTATGATATAAAGCATGACTAAAGAAGTGTCCAGCAGAACTGTTAGTCACCATAGAGACTCCGCTGGTACAGCTTCTTCTGGCAAAAGGAGCCTCCACCAGCACTTCATCTGCCAAAGTGACTTGATTTCACCTCTCTCTGCAAATGAGGGTATGTGGCAGCTGGTGGGACGGTACAAAGCACCTAACGGGTAGTCTAGTCTGTCTGGCATCCCTCTGTAGGTTCTCCTCTTCTGGACAAGTCAATTCAGAGTATTCCCATGAGGGGCAAAAAAATAATATTTAAGGGTAACTGGCTCATGAAAGCCTAAATGCCAGCAGGATAAAAAAACACAAAAGAAAATTAAGTAAAGCAGCCCAGAAATGGCCTGAAAGCACTTACCATGCCATTCTGTCGTATTTTGAAGTCCTTCTGCCTTAGTTATATCCACACCTCTAGCAACTATGGACACCAGACTTCCTGAGGATGGGTTGGAATTAGTACCCTACCCACAAATCAGGAAATTGCATTCAAGATGTCCTGCCTCATTCACATCTTTCAGTGAAACTCCCACCTACTTGAGACAGAGCTTCTAGCACCCAGCAGCCGACAATAGTCGGAACCGATTTCAGCCTAAATTAGCGTTTTTGGGGTATAACAGAGACAAAAATTGACCCTGTTGTGTGGTACGTAAGTAAGTCTCAATGATTGTACAGATACACAAGGGTAGAAATTCCTGCTGGTGGGATATCAGGGAGCGCTGGAAAATCCAGAGTTTGCAAAGCTGCCGGCTTCTCCCTCATTCCATACAGCCAGAGATTTCCCCATTAGTTTTCAAATCTTTCTTTCAAGTAAATGACTGGCTAAAAGCAAATTAATCAATTGGTAAGACATTAGATTCAGCATAAAAACTTGAATTTTGACCTTAAAATCTATCCTCATGAGGATGGAGATGTGGTGGTTAAGTGGGATCTCTTTGTCATCCAGGTGGATCCAAGATGAGGCCTGGTAATGGAAGTTCCTAACCCTTTTGTGGCTAAGTCTGTAATCCAATATTTGAATCAACCAATGCTCCAGGGCACTGATTGACTGCCAGCTGGGTTTATTAATGCAACCTGGAAGGTAAACCTGTCACTGAGGGCTGGCAATCTCCCCGCTCAGCTCCAGATGACCCTACAAGCCAATGCCCTAAGAGGTCATTGTTGGACAAGCAGCAGGAAACTTATCAGGACTCTGTAAATTGTGTGATTTTAGCTACTTAAACTCCAGGTGGACCCCTGTGCACATTTAGGGAACCAGCTCTCTGGATTGAGAGCACTCTGCATCAGGCAAAAAGACATTCTACAGATGTGTTGTGTGGCACTACCACTAAGCTAAATGGGATAGATTCAGAACGGATCTAGCAGCTCAAAACTGGGCATCCATGAGGCGCTGTGGGCCATCTGCAGCAGCAGAATTGTATTCCAGCACAATCTGTAACCTCATGGCCTGGCATATTCCTCACTCTACCATTACCAACAAGCCAGGGGATCAACCCTGGTTCAATGAGGAGTGTAGAAGAGCATGCCAGGAGCAGCACCAGGCGTACCTAAAAATGAGGTGCCAACCTGGTGAAGCTACAACTGAGGACTACATGCATGCTAAACAGCGGAAGCAACATGCTATAGACAGAGCTAAGCAATTCCACAACCAAAGGATCAGATCAAAGCTCTGCAGTCCTGCCACATCCAGTCGTGAATGGTGGTGGACAATTAAACAACAAATGGGAGGAGGAGGCTCCGTGAACATCCCCATCCTCAATGATGGCAGAGTCCAGCACGTGACTGCAAAAGACAAGGCTGAAGCGTTTGCAACCATCTTCAGTCAGAAGTGCCAAGTGGATGATCCATCTCGGCCACCTCCCAATATCCCCACCATCACAGAGGCCAGTCTTCAGCCAATTCGGTTCACTCCATGTGATTTCAAGAAACGGCTGAGTGCACTGGATACAGCAAAGGCCATGGGCCCCAACAACATCCCGGCTGTAGTGCTGAAGTCTTGTGCTCCAGAACTAACCGCGCCTCTAGCCAAACTGTTCCAGTACAGCTACAACACTGGCATCTACCCGACAATGTGGAAAATTGCCCAGGTATGTCCTGTCCAAAAAAAGCAGGACAAATCCAATCCAGCCAATTACTGCCCCATCAGTCTACTCTCAATCATCAGCAAAGTGATGGAAGGTGTCGTCGACAGTGCTATCAAGCGGAACTTACTCACCAATAACCTGCTCACCGATGCTCAGTTTGGGTTCCACCAGGACCACTCAGCTTCAGACCTCATTACAGCCTTGGTCCAAACTTGGACAAAAAAGCTGAATTCCAGAGATGAGGTGAGAATGACTGTCCTTGACATCAAGGCAGCATTTGACCAAGTGTGGCACCAAGGAGCTCTAGTAAAATTGAAGTCAATGAGAATCAGGGGGAAAACTCTCCAGTGGTTGGAGTCATACCTAGCACAAAGGAAGATGATAGTGGTTGTTGGAGGCCAATCATCCCAGCCCCAGCACACTGCTGCAGGAGTTCCTCAGGGCAGTGTCCTGGGCCCAACCATCTTCAGCTGCTTCATCAATGACCTTCCCTCCATCATTAGGTCAGAAATGGGGACGTTCGCTGATGATTGCACAGTGTTCAGTTCCATCACAACTCCTCAGATAATGAAACAGTCTGTGCCCGCATGCAGCAAGACCTGGACAACATCCAGGCTTGGGCTCATAAGTGGCAAGCAACATTCATGCCAGACAAGTGCCAGGCAATGACCATCTCCAAAAAGAGAGCGTCTAACCACCTCCCCTTGACATTCAATGGCATTACCATCGCCGAATCCCCCACCATCAACATCCTGGGGGTCACCATTGACCAGAAACTTAACTGGACCAGCCACATGAATACTGTGGCTACAAGAGCAGGTTAGAGGCTGGGTATTCTGCAGCGAGTGACTCACCTCCTGCCTCCCCAAAGTCTTTCCATCATCTACAAGGCACAAGTCAGGAGTGTGATGGAATACTCTCCACTTGCCTGGATGAGTGCAGCTCCAACAACACTCAAGAAGCTCGACAACATCCAGGACAAAGCAGCCCGCTTGATTGGCACCCCATCCACCACCCTAAACATTCACTCCCTTCACCACCGGTGCACCATGACTGCAGCGTGTACTATCTACAGGTTGCACTGCTGCAACTCTCCAAGGTTTCTTTGACAGCACCTCCCAAATCTGCGCCCTTTACCACCTAGAAGGACAAGGGCAGCAGGCACAACACCACCTGCGTGTTCCCCTCCAAGTCACACACCATCCTGACTTGGAAATATATCGCTGTTCCTTCATCGCTGGGTCGAAATCCCGGAACTCCCTACCTAACAGCACTGGGTGGGAGAACCTTCACCACACGGACTGCAGCGGATCAAGAAGGTGGCTCACCATCACCTTCTCAAGGGCAATTAGGGATGGGTAATAAATGCTGGCCTTGCCAGCGACGCCCATATCCCATGAACGAATAAAAAAAAATCTTTTAGTAGCTTGGTTCAGAGACTCAAACATGATGACAAGTTTCTGCTCATAGTAGACATCCACTAACCACAAAAAAGATTATTGCTAACTATCTCAAATATAGAACAAAAATTCTCTTTTTTTAAAATGTTAATATGTTGGTTAATATTTATGTTCATCAAGATGAGAGATGTTAGTAACATGTATGGAATATTTCTCTGCCATTAGCACTGAAGCACATCAATTATATCCAGGCCAAGAAGACCCTGATTTAGATGTAGAGAAAGCATCCTTCTGAACTGTCCTAACAATGCTACAATCCCAACCCCAGAAAAGCTTCTAGTGTGCTACTCGCATTTCCAACACTGGCTATCCTTGTGGCCAAGAGTTTCCTGATAATCGTGTTCAGAGAAAATAATAATGAGGTAATGTTTATCCTCTACCATAGGGGATAAGATGATATGGGGAGAAACAAACAGTCACATTAATGAGATCAACTGTCCTTCACCTATACACATAGCATAAAAGCCAGGTTACAGGTCACATCTTTCACATATTCAGACATGTTCTTATGGCCTGCAAGCCTGGGCGTGCAATTTTGCCAGCTGCTCAGTATAAATACTGAGGGCTGCAACTGTGCAGTCAATAAATGACTTAAATGAAGGATTTTTTTAAAATCACCATGCTTTCCAAATACATTTGCCACAGTAATAAATTACATTTCCTCATTAGCTTTTATTTGATTATACCGTTGCAAAATTGTAAATGACACCTTACAGGCAAATTTCCACATGCAAATACTTGTACCCATAGTGGTTCCACAGACTACAGAGTGCCACGCCTGTCCATATTAATTTCTGCAACACGGAAAGTAACACTCTACAGAGTAACCACATCTTGGAATTTTATCCTCAAAAACCCCTAATACTTTTAGTTAGAAAATAACTCTGGAGCACAGTAGTGTTGACAGTATGTGAATTTAGTGTGAAACAAATGTTCAGAGCCTTGGGTCATGTTCAGGAGAATATAGACAGTCTGGGCTGACACATGGCAGATCAAATTTAATGCAGAGAAGTGTGAAGTGATGCATTTTGGAAGGAAAAATAAGGAGAGGCAATATAAATGAAATGGTACAATTTTAATGGGGGTGCAGGAACAGAGGGACCTGGGGGTTCACTTACACAAATCTTTGAAGGTGGCAGGACAAGTTGATAAGGTTGTTAATAAAGCATACGGGATCTGTGGCTTTATAAATAGAGATACTGAGTACAAAAGCAAGGAAGTTATGGTAAACGTTTATAAATCACTGGTTAGGCTCCAGCTGGAGTATTGTGTCCAATTCTGGGTGCTGCGCTTTAGGAAATATGTCAAAGCTTTGGAGAGAGTGCAGAGAAGATTTACTGGAATTATGCCAGTGATGAGGGACTTCAATTATTTGGAGAGACTAGGGAACCTGGGATTGTTCTCATTAGAGCAGAAAAGATTAAGGGTGTTTTGATGGAGGTGTTCAAAATTATGTGGGGTTTTAATAGAGTTGATGGGGAGGAACTGTTTCCACTAACAGAAAGGTCAGTAACTAGAGGACACAGATTTAAGATAATTGGCAAAAATCCAGGGGAGGAAATGAGGTGAAATTTATTTACGCAGCGAGTTGTTTTGATCTGGAATGCATTGTCTGAAAGGGTGGTGGAAGCAGATTCAATAGTAACTTTCAAAATGGAATTGAGTATATAATTATATAAAGGAGAAATCTGAAGAGCTATGGGGAAAGAACAGGGGAGTGGGACTAATTGGATAGCGCTTTCAAAAAGCCAGAACAGACATGATGGGCCAAATGGCCACCTTCTGCATTGTTCGATCCTATGATAGCCGAATCAAAGTATTGGCAGAAAATAAAGTGATCTTATGTTTCTAGTGGAGTATTGAAAGAACTGGATACGCAATTGTCAAAGACTCATAACAGCACATTATGTGATGGAATTGAGAGAAACTGGAGAGAATGATGGATATGATCACTGCCCTCCAAGAAGGAAAAGAATGCTGATCCAGGCAGATCAGATAAGAAGTTCAAGACTTTGCCATTTCCCCCCCTCCTATTTCTGCCAATTGTCTCCTCTTTCCTTCTCCTCCCCTCCCCTAAAGACATTTGTTCCTTGTTAGTGTACAACTCCACAAGCACATGTCTCACCCAAGTGGCCATTATTCATATGTCAGTTTTGACAGCGAGTGTCGATAGGCCATTCAAACATTGGGGAACTTCACAGAAGACCATGACCTGTACTCACCCAACATCCATACATGTATGCTAAAGACATTGGGCTCTGTGCAGCACTTTTCACCCCTGATCCAAGGGCACCGAGGCAAACCGTAATGCCTCTACCGCTGCTGCGCCTGAAGTTAGCTAACTCAGGAATCAAATCTGGGACCTTCTTGTATGTATGGTTTAGCTATTCACTACCATAACCATCAAGGGATAGGTTCTGCCATTTTAAAGGGGTCCTGCCATCTAAAGTTTTCTCAAAATTTACAACTTAACTGCAATCACCTTCAGAAAAAAATTGACTTCCATGTATATCGTGCCCTTTATGTCCTTAGAATGTCCCAAAATGCTTCATAGCCAATGAATTACTTCTAGAAACATTATTGTTCTTTTGTAACTTGGCAGCTAATTTGCACACAGCAAGATCTAACAAACAGCAATGAGTTAAATGACCAGTTAATCTGTTTTGGTGGTGTTGTTTGACGGATGAATGTTAGTCGGGACACCAAGAGAACTCCCTACATTTCTTCAAGAAGTGCCATGGGATCCTTTACGTTCATCTGAACATGTAATTGGGGCCTCTGTTTAATCTCTCACCAAAAGATGGCACCTCCAACAATGCAGCACTCCATCAGTACTGCACTGGAGTGTTAGCCTAGATTATATCCTTAATTCCTGGAATGGGACTTGAACTCACAACTTTCAGACTCAGAAGCAAAAGTGTTGCTACTGAGCCAAGCTGACACTTGGTTAAACCCATAGTGTGGAAACCAAATGTTTGCACTACTATACATATAAAAACACAATCTTTGACATAGCAAACAATAATGTTATTACAATGGAGCATGGTGAATTTTGATCATTTCAGTGTAGCTCCTAAAAGGTGTGAGATCAGAGTGAAGATTTACATTTATATAGCATCGTATACTGAGAATGTAGCACTGCACTGGATAGGAGCTCAAACTTTTGATACGGGACTTAAACCTATTCTTATTCAGAACACCCTGAAGCAGGACCAGTGCAGTAAATATGTTAAACTGGTACAGCAGGAGTGATTATCTGCTAAAGCTGGGGTTTAGACCCATCGGCGGGAACAGGATAGTGGGTGCATCAAACCCATACTGTGCACGATCTGGGGATTTTCAAGAGTTGACCTACGGAAGGAGGAAAAAACTGGAAACAAAAACAAAATGACTTTGATTGATGTTCAGTCTTAAACTTCTCCCACATTACGTGGTCTATGGAGACAATAGAGGGATTTTATATTCGATATCAAAAGAGATATCAAAATGGGATATTATGGGTATTATAGGCAAGATCTCTGCATTGTGTAAAAATTAATACAATTACATTTGGGGCTCCATTGTAACCCTGTGTCCCTCTTCCATCCCTGCTCTCCACCTCTGCTAATAGGAGAAAAGCAATACATCACACAGTCAGTGCATCACAAAGCTAATTCACAAAAATATCAGCACTATTTAATATTATCATGAACGAGTTAAGGTCCAGCCTAAAATGATTGCTAAAATCATAATAAGGATGACCTAACAGAAATAAAAAATACATTTTGCGGTTCTTTCCCAGAAAGCTATCTTTTCTTTAATATATCACAGAGAAAGAATTTATTTTGTTGAGCAAAAGGACAGTGATTGAGGACAGTAATAAAATAATATACTGGAGAGGTTGTTGTGTTTATGCAGTGTAAGTGAATCAAAGGAATATTATATAAAATGGAAGTTAACAAATCAGATTTGTCACATGATGCTAAAATATTACCAAGGAACGTTGGAAGATTAAGTGGCACGGGGGTGGGGGGGGGTTAGAACACCACTCTGTAGCCTGGGTTTGTATTCAACCCAGACTGAAAGCATCCTCTCTTTGCTAGCTGTAAGGAACTTATGTTAAGTAAGTTTGAGTCAGTATCAACCCTGACAGGTCCACAGTACAAAACCTATAATTCTGCATTCAGAGACCACAGTGTCAGAATTGGAGATGTCACTCTGGTGCAGTAGGGGGTGATCCCATGAGGTCTCCTACAGTAATATTTAGTAGTGTTTAACAGTGTGCACACAGAGACAGCTGTAATCAGGCCAAACATTTCTCAAAGTTGGCTCCAGTGGTTGCCAACAGCACAGAGAAAAAAAAATTGTAAAAATGTATGCTGGGATACCAAAGCTATGATTTAGCAAGCGAAGGATACAGAAATTAAAGTGCCAAGTGAAAAAGAGCTTAACCCGAATGCCAACCCATGCTATACCTGGCTGGATATTAACAATGGATTGAAAAAGTGGAAAATTGCTCCATTCCCCAACACCAACATCTCTCAGCTTCACAAGAACAAAGCTCAACATTGCGCCCCCTCTCTCCAAAAAGAGACAAATTAGTGTCGTTACCTGTACTGGCTCCAATCCACTTCGGTCCTGCCTTTTACATTATAAAACTGCTGCAAGGACTGCTCTTATGCAGACATTTTGGCTGAGCAATCCTCAGAGGCGATTTCAAGTTTGGGGAGTGTTGTCAACTGACCACAATCTCCAGACCTGCATTCCAGCACCCATTTAGCAACCGCAAGCCCAATACAGAAATGTACCACAGGATTTCAATACACAGCTGAAGCTCCATCTAAAGCAATCTATTACGAGTTAGAAATTCTCACTCTATCTGAGCTTCACTTTCCATTACAATCTGTACATTTCAACTGAAGAGAAAAATTAAGAGGACCAGCTTGATCTTTTGCGTTCCACTGAAAAAAATGAAGGAAATTTCCTGCTACCAGTTAAGATGCTGGTAGATAAAAGTTCACTGCACCATTCAAAGCCCTGTCCACAGTATGTTCCATTCCAAAATGCCCAAGTATCTTCGTGGATAATTGCATTGTGTGGTATGGTATCAAAACCGTACAGACCAAAGTTCAATCGATGGTCTGTGTTAAATTAAACCTCAGAGGCAGGGGTTTGGGCACTACAATTGTCCTCAGCAATCCTGGGCTAAGAACAGGAAAATTCTGCCACCTTCCTGCTTATGATTGCTGTCCAGTCATCTCTACTGGAAAGTGCCTGTGTGCAGACATCAGATGTTGCCAGGATCAGGCTTGACCCATGGATCAGTAATCTCCTGACACTCACACATGAAGAATGGTCATTTGGAAGGGGTCCTGGAGAATGTCCATGGAATCAGAAAGAATCAGGTAGAGGAGAGGAAATGGGCAAAAAACATAACAATGTTATATTGAAATATCATGACATTCATCCTGTAAAGAAATAACATTTTGACCTCCTAATGCCTTTGTGTAGCATTAGTTCCCTAAGGATCATCCTGCCATCGACATCAATCCCATTTAGTTAAATCACAGAACTGGAGAAGGAAATGAAAATTATTGATTGCAGCAAAAAATATAAATCTTTTATTTAAAAGAGCTGCAGTGAGTACGTGATCTGAATTTTAAAATAAAGTATCCGTGTTCCTAGAGGAAAGCAGTATAATCGTTTTATTCCAGTATGATTCTCCTGAAAAGCTGAGACAGCAATAAGTTATTCATTTAGAAAAATTGCTGCCACAGCTCTCAAAGGCCAAACAAACACCAACAGCTGGACAGAGCCTTGATATCAATAATTCCGATGTTTCGGTAATCAGTTATTTACAATCAGCTGTATGTATTCAAGTAATGAAACCTTTATCCGTAGCTTGCAGGGGGCGGGGGTGGGACTTCAAAACAAAGATGGTGCTTTGATTGAACACCACACCAGTGAGGTTTGCACAGCGCTGGGCGTACAGCCAGAAATGAGATTCCATTGAGTGTGTGTGTGTGTCTGTGTAGACCCAGTCGCCGCATTCACAGCATTAGTCAGCAATGAATACTCTTGGGGGTCTAACCGACCCAGCTGGTAAAACTCCAAACTTTTGCCCTGAACAAAGTGTTTCAGTATGTCCGCCCCCCTCTAACACATACAGCAGCATTTCCACACCAGCAGCTGCAACAAGGCTACAAAGACCACATGCCTTTGTTAGTAATCTTTAGCAGGGCTCAAAATTAAGCACCGAGACAGTGATCTGCTACCAAATTCTGCTGACGGATCAGTCAGTGGAGTCCAATACTAGCCTGAGTGGATCAGTGACTTTGTGTTGCACTTTGCATTTTAATGAAATGATGGATCAGGAGAGGTTTTCTCAGATCAGCCTATAGTCTCTATTCCTGACCTTTAACCCCTTCAGTGTAATGGCAGAATTTCTGCATCATTTCTGAAAGATACGCAGGATCGTTGTTTTCCCCCCAGTTTATTCAGAGATTGATCTTTCCAAGGCTTCAGTTTGGTCCCCAGCACATTACTGCCAGCAGAAATATTTCAACTGTGATAAGGTGAATCGCACAATAAGAGCTACTTAGCTGAGACCCATAAAGCTGCAATAACATAGTCGCCAGCCACTCGCGTTTTGAGCCAGCGCCAGCATTTTGGTCCTCCGTTTGCATTACACGCATGCTGCTCTCCCATGTTCCTTCATCCTTGGAGCTTTAAAACCCACCACATATGGATTTACGCCGAAGAGATTGAATTGCAATGTCTCACGGGACAAGTCTAGCACTGCTGAAAATGGGTAACTTTCACGCATCGATGCAAGCAGCCAAGTGGAGCCTGAAAATGCTTGCAGGTATGTAGTGTCTCCCAAACATTCAATGAATTACTTGGTGAGAGGTATGTAAAAAGTAGCCAGAGAGCAGTATTCAGAACTATATGAGCAGAATCTATGGCTGAGCATTTCTACAATAAATCAGGAGGGCACAAACTTTATGAAAATGATTGTCCCCGTACAAAACAAAAAAAAGTAAAAAAAACAATTTTAAACACACATGTGCTTTATGAAAAATATAAAAAGTGAATACTTGTTTTACCACACCTAGTTTGAGTGCCAAGGGAGGACAGTGCAGACTCTCGGGGATAGAAATTCGTCCCGGTCGCTAGAGCGAAACAGGCGGTAATGGTTCAGCCACCCATTATACGCCTCACCTGATATTCCATTGCAGTCAATGGAATTGAATCAGAAAGAATCAGGAAGAGGAGAGGAAATGGGCAAAAACAAAAAAAGTTATATTGAAATATCATGACATTAATCCTGTGAAGAAATAATATTTTGACCCCCCAATGCCCTTGTGTGGCATTAGTTCCCTAAGGGGCCGATACCACCGACATCAATGGCACTATTCCTCCTGTGCACAGGTCCAAATCAATCATATAATTGGAAAACAAAAACAGTCCAAGCACAGATCCCTGGGGCACACCAATAACCATCATCTACCAATGTGAAAAGCTTGATAATGCAGGGATAAATTTGTAGCATTGGCAATGATACAAGACCACTTGACAGTTGTAGCACCAATTCAATATGCAGAGGAGCTGATAATATGAGTGCACTAAAGGCAGCCAGCATCCCTGCATTGTCTTGTGGCATTCATAATTACCATCCTGGCACTCCTTGACATGCCATGAAAGACTTTCCTGCAGTGCCACAAAATTATGGAAATGGTCAGAACTTGCATTATCCTACATGGTCAGTTTACTTGTACACAAGCACACACAGCACAGTACACTATATTGGCCCTGACTGTCAGGCCTTCCATCAAGATGTTGCCCAGACTGAAAATAATAAAGGATAAATTTTGCAAATTTTAGCGACAAGCAGCTGTGGAAGAGGTAGAATTTCTTTGATACCATAAAAATGACAGAATGCACTATATACCATCTAATTATAGCAATGAGATAACAGTCAATGATCGGGTCCATGTGTCAGGTAGCAATTTCACTTCCATACCCTCACTGCTCAGCTCCAACCTTCATTCCCAACAACCCTTCGTGCCAATGTTTTCGGTACATGCTGAAATGAACAGGTGGGGGGATTTTTTTTTTTGGCAATTTTCTTTTTTCTTCTTCGAAAGCCACTGGCTCTAGCTGGGGTGCAAAGCCATGGGAGCTGGCTACCCTTTGGTAAATTGGTCAATTGACCATTTGTCATTGAATCTGAAACATTCTGGGTCTCCAAAGCTTGAAACCGAACCAAATAGTGCATTTAACCACCAAGCTATTGGGCAGCTCTTAGAATCTACAAGTGACATCAGTAACCTACTTGAGCTTCACTCTCATAACTCCCTCAGCATGTTACTGCCTATATAGGTACAATTATTTTGAAATGTGACTTATATCACCACACAAAAGGTCTGTGCTAGCACTGAGTGGAGGTGGAAGTGTGGCTGCACTCAAGTGATAGCAAAGAGTCTTTCAAACATTTTGTAATACTTTCTGTTTGCTACAGTCTAGCTGAGTGCTGTCCATTACATAGAATTACATAGAATTTACAGCACAGAAAAAGGCCATTTGGTATTTATCCTCCACACGAGTCTCCTCCCACTCTATTTACTTCATCTCATCCTATCAACATATCCTTCTATTCTCTTCTCCCTCATGTACCTATTTAGCTTCCCCTTAAATAACCTATGCTATTTGACTCAACCACTCCATGTGGTAGCGAGTTCCACATTCTCACCATTCTCTGAGTAAAGAAGTTTTGGACTCCCCCACAAGTGGAAACATCTTTTCTACATCTACCCTATCGAACCCCTTCTTAATTTTAAAGGCCACTATCGGGTCACCTCTCAGTCTTCTCTTTTCTAGAGAAAAGAGCCCCAGTCTGTTCAGTGTTTCCTGATAGTTGTACCCTCTCAGTTCTGGTATCAACCTTGTAAATCTTTTTTGCACTGTCTCCAGTGCTTCTATATCCTTCTTGTAAAATGGAGACCAGTACTGTGCACAGTACTCTAAGTGTGGTCTAACCAAGATTCTATATAAGTTTAAAATAACTTCTCTGCTTTTGAATTCTATTCCTCTAGAAATGAACTCTAGTGCTTTGTTTGCACTTTTTATGGCTTTGTTAACCTGCATTGCTACTTTTACTGATTTATGAATCTGTACCCCTAGATCCCTTCGTGTCTAGATCTCTTTTACAGTCTGACTGAATGAAAATGATTTCATACCATTACAACGGATTAAGCCAAATTCTATTGTAAGGATAAACCAGTCACAGATTCAAACCGGCTGGTCCATGCCTTTTTTTAGGCTGTTCTAATGTAAAGTCACCGATTACTACAGTTAAAGATCATGGCATTAAGGGCAAATTAGCTAACTACACTGAAAAATAGCTCAGCAATAGGAAACAGAAGGTAGTGATAAATAGAAAAAGCTCTGTCTGCAGAATTCTATCAGAGTTTGTTTTCTGTCCAAGGTTCCCTACTGCTCACTAGTTTACTGATTTGGAGAGAAACATATCTTGTCCTGTTATAAAATTTGCTGATAATATCAAGCTATATGACTAGGTGTGAAATAAGGGAAACAAACAGCATTTAAAAATATTTGGATCAATTACATAGATGGAATAAGGAA
The DNA here is from genome assembly GCF_035084215.1 of Heptranchias perlo. NCBI lineage: Eukaryota > Metazoa > Chordata > Chondrichthyes > Hexanchiformes > Hexanchidae > Heptranchias > Heptranchias perlo. The sequence goes on along the minus strand of NC_090339.1, from coordinate 46,861,360 downwards.
TGGCAGATGAGTTTTATGTAGATAAATGTAAAGCATACTGGAAAGAGAAATAGCAAACACATGTACACAATAAAATGATGTTCACTGGCAAAGGCAGAAAAGGAAAAGCACTTGGATGTAATGATTGATCACTCACTAAAAGTACCTAGTTAATATGAAACTGACCAAAAGATAGCTCTCAAGGGAATTTCAGTATAAGTCAATTAAGATATTCAAACCTTGTATGCATCATTGGTAAGGCCAAATTTGAACATTGTATGCAACTTTGGGGCCCCTATCTTGAAAGAAATGACTCACTAAAAAGAATTCAGAGAAGAGCAACATGGTTAGTTCTAGGAATGTTTTCATGAGGTAAGACTCACAGAGCTGATCTTCTTTTCATTAGAGAAAAAGTGGGAGGATGTGAACCAGGTCTTTAAATTGCAGAGAGATATATCTTAACGTTGTGTACACAGGCACAGAACTAGAAGATTGAAAATTAATAAACTAAAGACTAGAAATTAGAAAAACTTTTACTTCTTGCAATTTTGTACATATATTGAACAGGGAGCTGGATAAATATCTGTTTGGTAAAGGGATTGAAGGATATATATATATATATAGATGGGTATAGACTGAGATCACCAAAAGGGACAAGATCGTCCCTGTGCTACTGGAGAAGTTTCGGGAAGGGGGGTGGGGGGGCGGAGGGGGAAGTTGTTGTCTGTAGAGGACAGCAAGCGAAGGGTGAATAGTGGAAATGTAAGGCCGCATGGATATTCTGTTGTTCTGTTTCATCACCATTAAGAATCAGGGAGTATATATTTTATGCAGAACTTTCCGTCAGGAGATTATATAGGACCACTAGAGTCCATGATAGACTAGGATGTACATAGGTTGTGAAGGAAGAAAGCTTGATTGGCTTTTCTCATTTCATTATAAGAACATAAGAACATAAGAAATAGGAGCAGGAGTAGGCCAATCGGCCCCTCGAGCCTGCTCCGCCATTCAATAAGATCATGGCTGATCTGATCCTAACCTCAAATCTAAATTCATGTCCAATTTCCTGCCTGCTCCCCGTAACCCCTAATTCCCTTTACTTCTAGGAAACTGTCTATTTCTGTTTTAAATTTATTTAATGATGTAGCTTCCACAGCTTCCTGGGGCAGCAAATTCCACAGACCTACTACCTTCTGAGTGAAGAAGTTTCTCCTCATCTCAGTTTTGAAAGAGCAGCCCCTTATTCTAAGATTATGCCCCCTAGTTCTAGTTTCACCCATCCTTGGGAACATCCTTACCGCATCCACCCGATCAAGCCCCTTCACAATCTTATATGTTTCAATAAGATCGCCTCTCATTCTTCTGAACTCCAATGAGTAGAGTCCCATTCTTTCCAATGAGCTTGTTGTGGACCAATGCAATGTATTCTTAATGATTTCCATTGTGCAGCACCTCCAGATGAATATAGAACATAATAAAAAGAAAGACAACCAGGTACCACAAATTCTTGAGATCCAAGATGGTTGCCCGGACAACAGCAGCAAGTCATCACTAAGTCTGCAAGCCCTGCTGCACTTTGGCAAAAAGGTGGAGAAAATCTAATTCACAACAACTGTTATCTTTCACACACCAATTCAGTAATGAATTAGTTTCTGTTGCTAGTCAAACTCCTCTGGGGTCTATAATACAACAGTCTTCCCACAAACCAGATAACAATCTGTGCATGTTGGCATTTCTAAACATCTTGAATTATTGATAAACCAAATCAAATCCCCCTTTCTTTTATCTCACAGCTACAATTCTGTGGTCAGATCTAATAAAAACCAAAAAGGATTAATGGCTGGCACAGTCAATAAACGGAGATTAAACAACATTGAAATCTAATAGTATTAGCATATACAGCAAATAAAAGGCATTCTTTGTGTTTTTTTGCTCAAATTGTAATGGTGAATTCTTCTGGTCAAGGCTCATTTACTAATTTGTTGATAAAATGATAATAAATTTAGAATAAATAAATTATTTTTAAAATACTCAAACAAAATGTCTAAAGATTTGTTTCATGCATAAAAAGTGTCCTTTTAACTCATTTGCCGTTATGCCCAGTAACAACATCCAAAAGATTTTCCTAATGACAAAAACATTCGGGAAAAAAAAACAGAAAGTCACAAATAAAAATAAGAATTGTTAACTGATGATGAGACAGTAATATTTATCAGGTTCAATAAGTTGTTGTCAGGGACACAGTTTAGCTAGAAGACTGCACTTTGTCTTATACACAACTTCTGTTAGATTGAAGCCTGATTATGATGTGTTATTGACAAATTCAAATCAGCCTATTTCCTATTCATTTCTTTGTACATGTTAACATATTGTTGGTTATACTGTATGACTGCTACAACCCTCCTATCTAGCATTAGCAGCTAAAAAATATGCTGACGTCACTTCACAAATGATCTGTTTGATTTATAACTTGCTGGTTTTCAGCTTTAAAAAAAACTTTAATAAGTATTTTTATAGTTCAAGAAATAAGTTGAATCTACTTTTTTAAAATTAAAATCACTAGTATCTTACCACTGATACAGCTTGCAGGAGTGTGTTAATATGGGCTCTGCCCATGTTGTACAGCACTCTAATTTGCATTGTAAGAAACTCAACAAAAGAGGATTTATTTTAAACTATTACACAGTTTAAAGCTGATTATGGCATCTAATTAATTACATATTTTGTATTTCCCCACAATTATCTACAAGCCCATGGGTTTCTCTGCTGATTATCCATCTGGCCCCGTCAGTGGTTCATAAATACTGCACAAATTGTTCACGAGTCTTTAATCCAGTACAACTGGCCCTCTTGTGCCACCCACTGCACCTACACTGGCTGCGCGCCAGCCTGGCTCTCCCCCTCTCTTTAAGGCCAATTTCACACCTCCACGTCACCATCTGTCATTGGCACATGTTCACAGCCTGGCCTTCTGCTGTTTTACTACGGGCACACAGCGAGCTCTGAAACAAGGAGTGCTATCAGCACGGCAAAACAAGGAAGCAGTGCTCTACTTAACATGATTCCTTGGAAAATTTTTATCACACTCATGATGGGGTACTGTGCCAAGGGGGCCTCCTGAAGGCCTCATGATGGGTTACAGTGCCAAGGGGCCTCCTGAAGGCCTCATGATGGGTTACAGTGCCAAGGGGCCTCCTGAAGGCCTCACTCATGATGGGTTACAGTGCCAAGGGGCCTCCTGAAGGCCTCACTCATGATGGGGTGCAGTGCCAAGGGGGCCTCCTGAAGGCCTCATTCATGATCGGGTACAATTCCAAGGGGTCCCCCTGAAGCCTTATTCATGATGGGGTAGAGTGCCAAGGGGTCCCCCTGAAGCCTCATTCATGATCGGGTACAATGCCGAGGGGTCCCCCTGAAGCCTCATTCATGATCGGGTACAATGCCAAGGGGTCCCCCTGAAGGCCTCATTCATGATGGGGTACAGTGCCAACAGTACCCTCCAGCACCTTAACCAAGCAGCCATTGTTCATGGTTGAGCCCAGAGGGTGAATATAGGCAGGTTATTCAATCATAGGGGGATGGGGGTGCACTAGCGCTGAGCCCAGTACTGTTCTCAACTGACATCCTTGTGTATGCATTTTCGAGATGGAGTCACTGGATCATTTCGCCCCCTCCATAACCCACGGGCATTGAGGATAACTGTAGCACTCTATTACCATCCTCGTTAAATCAGCTAACTCAACACACAGCAGGGATCAAACGTAGGATCTTCTTGGTCTGTGCAGTTTAGCAGCACAATCAGCAGGGCCTTCAAGAAGCTTTGAGTTCAGTTCTGAAGTCGGGTGAGGTAGAAAGGTTGTCAATTTCTTTTCACCTGGGGTGGGGGTGGGGCAAAGGAAGCCACTTCAAGGAAAGAGACTGAAAGCTTAACAAATAATATCCACAGGAAAAAAGGACATGGGAGCTGTGTGCCAGTCACTGTTGGCTTATGTGATCAGACACTAACTGGACACAGATGGAGTGGTAGCCCTTTCTATTTACGATTGCTGCTGGCTGGCCACCACATGCCAAACACAATGTGAACCGAGCATCTTAACACTAAAATTAGATGTGCTGCAAAAGCTTTGATCTTCTGAGAACTGCATCTCCGTCACAGCTTTCAACCTCTCACCAAGAGGCCAAGGCCACCATAGAATCATAGAAGTTTACAACATGGAAACAGGCCCTTCGGCCCAACATGTCCATGTCGCCCAGTTTATACCACTAAGCTAGTCCCAATTGCCTGCACTTGGCCCATATCCCTCTATACCCATCTTACCCATGTAACTGTCCAAATGCTTTTTAAAAGACAAAATTGTACCCGCCTCTACTACTGCCTCTGGCAGCTCGTTCCAGACACTCACCACCCTTTGAGTGAAAAAAATGCTCTCTGGACCCTTTTGTATCTCTCCCCTCTCACCTTAAATCTATGTCCCCTCGTTATAGACTCCCCTACCTTTGGGAAAAGATTTTGACTATCTACCTTATCTATGCCCCTCATTATTTTATAGACTTCTATAAGATCACCCCTAAACCTCCTACTCTCCAGGGAAAAAAGTCTCAGTCTATCCAACCTCTCCCTATAAGTCAAACCATCAAGTCCCGGTAGCATCCTAGTAAATCTTTTCTGCAGTCTTTCTTGTTTAATAATATCCTTTCTATAATAGGGTGACCAGAACTGTACACAGTATTCCAAGTGTGGCCTTACTAATGTCTTGTACAACTTCAACAAGACATCCCAACTCCTGTATTCAATGTTCTGACCAAGGAAACCAAGCATGCTGAATGCCTTCTTCACCACCCTATCCACCTGTGACTCCACTTTCAAGGAGCTATGAACCTGTACTCCCAGATCTCTTTGTTCTATAACTCTCCCCAACGCCCTACCATTAACGGAGTAGGTCCTGGCCCGATTCGATCTACCAAAATGCATCACCTCACATTTATCTAAATTAAACTCCATCTGCCATTCATCGGCCCACTGGCCCAATTTATCAAGATCCCGTTGCAATCCTAGATAACCTTCTTCACTGTCCACAATGCCACCAATCTTGGTGTCATCTGCAAACTTACTAACCATGCCTCCTAAATTCTCATCCAAATCATTAATATAAATAAAAATAACAGCGGACCCAGCACCGATCCCTGAGGCACACCGCTGGCCACAGGCCTCCAGTTTGAAAAACAACCCTCTACAACCACCCTCTGTCTTCTGTCGTCAATCCAATTTTGTATCCAATTGGCTACCTCACCTTGGATCCCGTGAGATTTAACCTTATGTAACAACCTACCATGCGGTACCTTGTCAAAGGCTTTGCTCAAGTCCATGTAGACCACGTCTACTGTACAGCCCTCATCTATCTTCTTGGTTACCCCTTCAAAAAACTCAATCAAATTCGTGAGACATGATTTTCCACTCACAAAACCATGCTGACTGTTCCTAATCAGTCCCTGCCTCTCCAAATGCCTGTAGATCCTGTCTCTCAGAATACCCTCTAACAACTTACCCACTACAGATGTCAGGCTCACCGGTCTGTAGTTCCCAGGCTTTTCCCTGCCGCCCTTCTTAAACAAAGGCACAACATTTGCTACCCTCCAATCTTCAGGCACCTCACCTGTAGCTGTCGATGATTCAAATATCTCTGCTAGGGGACCGAGCAATTTCCTCCCTAACCTCCCATAACGTCCTGGGATACATTTCATCAGGTCCCGGAGATTTATCTACCTTGATGCGCGTTAAGACTTCCAGCACCTCCCTCTCTGTAATATTTATTTCCCCAAGTTCCCTAACATCCATGCCTTTGTCAACCGTAAATACCGATGTGAAATATTCATTTAGGATTTCACCCATCTCTTGTGGTTCCGCACATAGATGACCTTGTTGATCCTTAAGAGGCCCTACTCTCTCCCTAGTTACTCTTTTGCCCTTTATGTATTTGTAGAAGCTCTTTGGATTCTCCTTTGCCTTATCTGCCAAAGCAATCTCATGTCCCCTTTTTGCCCTCCTGATTTCTCTCTTAACTCTACTCCGGCAATCTCTATACTCTTCAAGGGATCCACTTGATCCCAGCTGCCTATGCATGTCATATGCCTCCTTCTTCTTTTTGACTAGGGCCACAATCTCCCGAGTCATCCAAGGTTCCCTACCTCTACCAGCCTTGCCCTTCACTTTATAAGGAATGTGCTTACCCTGAACCCTGGTTAACACACTTTTGAAAGCCTCCCACTTACTAGACGTCCCTTTGCCTGCCAACAGACTCTCCCAATCAACTTCTGAAAGTTCCTGTCTAATACCATCAAAATTGGCCTTTCCCCAATTTAGAATTTTAACTTTTGGGCCAGACCTATCATTCTCCATAGCGATCTTAAAACTAATGGAATTATGATCACTGGTCCCAAAGTGATCCCTCACTAACACTTCTGTCACCTGCCCTTCCTTATTTCCCAAGAGGAGGTCAAGTTTTGCCCCCTCTCTAGTCGGGCCATCCACATACTGAATGAGAAATTCCTCCTGAATACACTCAACAAATTTCTCTCCATCCAAGCCCCTAATGCTATGGCTGTCCCAGTCAATGTTGGGAAAGTTAAAGTCCCCTACTATTACCACCCTATTTTTCTTGCAGCTGTCTGTAATCTCCTTACATATTTGCTCCTCAATTTCCCGTTGACTATTTGGGGGTCTGTAGTACAATCCTATCAAGGTTTGGATTAGGATTACAGTTAGGAGTTAGGGTTAGAGTTTTATATTGTGAGGACAACTGAAATAGGAGTGTCTGAAAATTTCTGATTACTGAATCTGATCAAATGGTATTAAAGAAATTTATAGAAGTGGATAAACCATTTATTAATCCTCTTGAGGCTGATAGGAAGCATTTCAGTGACAATATTTAGGATTGAAAACAAAAAAACAGATTAGTGTCTATGTGGTGGAATCCTCTTATTTGCAATAGACAGGGACAAACAAGTTACCATAACCAGAATGTACATAACAGGACTGATAGGACTGGTAGGGAGCAAAATAGGACTTAGCAACAGGATGTACATACCAGAAGTCTGCGAAAAACATAGGCCCAATTTTAACTATGCCCACCTGAGGGGAACGGGCAGGCAGGTGGTTAAAATGACGGGAGTATACTTACCGCTGCATTGCCAACTCACTCCCACCCGTCTCCATCTTAACCACGCAGTTTTCGTAGTTGGCCGTGGTGCCTGGTTAAGATGGTGGCCGGCCAGCAGTATTCATAAATAGAAAGGGCTACCACTCCATCAATGTCCAAGTGGTGTCCGATCACAGAAACTGGATCATGCAAACTTTTGCAAGGTATATAGGCAGCTGTCACAACACACTTATCCTATGATAGTCCAGCATCCCCATATTCAACCCTCCCAGGAAAGTGGCAGGATGGCTGTTGGGGGACAAGGGATACCCCCCACACACGTGGCTCGTGACACCCCTTCCAAACCCACCACGCCTGAGCAACACAGGTACAATCAAAGCCCGGGGACCACCAGGATCATTATTGGGCAGAACATAGAGATGTCTCATCAGGTCTGGGGCCTCCCTACAATCTGCCCCACCAAATGTCTCTCATGTCGTAGCAGTGTGCTGCATCCTGCACAACCTGGCCACTGTTCCCACTCCTGATCGCCCTGCAGAGACCCCTGCTGAAAGTGCATGTGTACATGAGTAGAAATCAGGTGACCACCGAATCAGTTTCAGTTGTAATACACCCCACAGTCAACACATGTGTATTTTCATGACACAGTGGAATTTCAAGGATCACATCCAAGGAAAATTTGCCAAACGCTTTTTAAGATGAGAACATAAGAAATAGGAGCAGGAGTAGGCCATACGGCCGCTCGAGCCTGCTCCGTCATTCAATAAGATCATGGCTGATCTTTGGCCTCAACTCCACTTTCCCGCTCGATCGTCATATCCCTTGATTTCCTTAGAGTCCAAAAATCTATCTATCTCATTCTTAAACATATTCAACAACTCAGCATCCACAGCCCTCTGGGATAGAGAATTCCAAAGATTCACAATCTTCTGAGTGAAGAAATTCCTCCTCATCTCAGTCTTAAATGGCCGACCCCATATCCTGCGACTATGCCCTCTAGTTCTAGATTCTCCAGCCAGGGGAAACAACTTCTCAGTATCTAGCCCCCTCAGTATCTTATATGCTTCAATGAGATCACCTCTCATTCTTCTGAGCTCCAGAGAGTATAGGCCCATTCTACTTAATCCCTCCTCATAAGATAACCCTCTCTTCCCAGGAATTAATCTAGTGAATCTTCATTGCACCACCTCCAAGGCAAGTATATCCTTCCTTAGATAAGGAGACCAAAACTGTACACTGTACTCCAGGTGTGGTCTCACCAAAGCCCTGTACAATTGTAGCAAGACATCCTTACTCTTGTACTCCAACCCCTTTGCAATAAAGGCCAACATGCCATTTGCTTTCTGTACCTGCATGCTAACTTTCTGTGTTTCTTTTACAAGAACACCCAGATCTCTCGGAACAACAACATTTAATAGTTTCTCACCATTTAAAAAAATATTCTGCTTTTCTATTCTTCCAACCAAAGTGAATAACCTCACATTTCGCCACTTTATACTCCATCTGCCACATTCTTGCCCACTCGCTTAACCTGTCTACTATATCCCTTTGCAGACTCTTTTAGTCCTCCTCACAGCTTACTTTCCCACCTAGCTTTGTATCGTCAGCAAACTTGGATACATTACACTCGGTCCTTTCGTCTAAGGCATTAATATAGATTGTAAATAGCTGAGGCCCCAGCACTGATCCTTGCAGCACCCCACTAGTTACAACCTGCCAACCTGAAAATGACCCGTTTATCCCTACTCTCTGTTTTCTGTCCATTAACCAATCCTCTATCCGTTCTAATATATTACCCCCACCCCATGAGCCCTTATCTTGTGAAGCAACCTTTTATGCGGCACCTTATCGAATGCCTTTTGGAAATCCAAATATACTACATCCACGGGTTCCCTTTTATCTACCCTGGTAGTTACATCCTCAAAGAACTCTAATAAATTTGTGAAACATGATTTCTCTTTCATAAAATCATGATGACTCTGCCAAATCAAATTATGATTTTCTAAGTGCCCTGTCACAACTTCCTTAATAATGGATTCCAGCATTTTCCCGACAACTGATGTCAGGCTAACTGGCCTGTAGTTCCCTGTTTTCTCTCTCCCTCATTACATTTGTTACATTTGCTACCTTCCAATCCACTGGGACCGTTCTAGAATCTAGGGAATTTTGGAGGATCACAACCAACGCATCCATCTCTTTTGGAACCCTGGGATGTAAAGCATCAGATCCAGGGGATTTGTTGGCTTTTAGTCCCAATAGTTTGTCTAGTACTTTTTCTCCACGATATTAATTACTTTAAGTTCCTCACTCTCATTTGCCCCTTGGTTTCCCATTATTTCTGGTATGCTTTTTGTGCCTTCTACTATGAAGACAGATACAAAATATTTGTTTAACGTATCTGCCTTTTCCTTATTCCCCATTATAATTTCTCTTGTCTCAGCCTCTAAGGGACCAATGTTTACCTTTGCTACCCTCTTCCTTTTTACATACTTGTAGAAGTGCTTACAATCTGTTTTTATAGTCCTTGCTAGTTTACTCCCATATTCTATTTTCTCCCTGTTTATCAATTTTTTTAGTTATCCTTTGCTGGTTTCTAACACTCTCTCCCAATCGTCAGGCTTACTACTAGCCTTTGCAACATATAAGCCTCTTTTTTTAATCTAATACTATCCTTAACTTCTTTAGTTAGTGGATGGATCACTTTTCCCGTGGAGTTTTTATTTCTCAATGGAAGGTTTATTCGTTACCTTTGCCAACTCGCCCCTCTTCCCATGTAATTGGCTTTATTTAAGTTTAAGACTCTAGTTTCGGACTTAAGAATGTCACTCTCAAACTAAATGTGAAATTCTATCATATTATGATTACTCTTCCCCAGAGGATCCTTTACTATGAGGTTACTAATTAACCCTGTCTCATTACATAATACAAGATCTAAAATAGCCTGTTCCCTGGTTGATTCCATGACATATTGCTCTAGGAAACTGTCTCGAATGCATTCCATGAACTCGTCCTCCAGGCTACCTTTGCTAATTTGATTTGCCCAGTCTATATGAAGATTAAAGACCCCCATGTTAATTGCATTGCATTTGTTACAAGCTCCTCTTATTTCTTGATTAATACTCTGTCCAACGGTATAGCTGGTGTTAGGGGGCCTATAAACCCCTCCCACCGGTGTTTTCTGCCCCTTGTTATTCCTTAGCTCCATCCATACTGATTCTTCTTCCTGATCTTCTGAGTCAAGATCCTTTCTCACTACTGTCCTTATGTCATCCTTTATTATTAGGGTAACCCCCCCCACCTACTTTTTCATTCTGCCTGTCTTTACAAACGTTAAGTACCCTGGAATATTTAGTTCCTAACCTTGGTCGCCTTGTAACCACGTTTCTGTAATGGCTACTAGATCAAACTCATTTATCTCTACGTGTGCCACTAATTCGTCTATCTTGTCCATGCATTCAGATAAAGAGCCTTTAATTGTAACATTTTATCATTAGTCCCTGCTTTAACCTTATTCGTTGATGCACTATTTCTGTTAAGCTCTCTGTCCCTTCCTGTCACACTCTGCTTATCTTTACCCAAATCGCTGCACTGCTCTATTGCCTTGTCTTTTCTCTTTCGATTTCTAAATTTCCCCTCACCTTACCCCATCCCCCCCCCCCCTCCGTTGATAGACATTGTCTCTTTAAGAGATAATCAGCGGAGTACTGCTCTGAGAGGCCAATGCAAACTGGAGTATTACACAGTTCAAATGGAGGTGAGTTCTCTATACTGTCTAGCTGTATCACTATATGTGGTAAGTCCACCGCTTCTTAGCTGGGCTGCAGCTGTTAACAAATCTCCTCTGAACCAGCTGTAGTTGCTCCTAAACAAAAACCTTCAAATTAATTTTGTATTGATACTTTCACTCACCAGGATATGGAATGAGAGAATATTGCACAGTCGGTCTACTTTTGCAGCAAGTTCCCCCTGTTCAATGGACTTTAAAAAAAGATCATCCCACAACACTTTGTGAGTTATCTCCTCTGTGTATTTGTGATGTTTCAGCAGATGCACAGAAGAAATAGTGTTCAATGCATTATGGGGTGTTAATCATCGCCTGGGGTTCCTGCAGAAAGATATGGACAGGATATGTGAGGTATGGCTTGATAATTTTCAGTTCCTTCCCCTACATGCAGGTTTATGTGAAAGATTTGTATACCAGATCTCAAGTAAGGTTTTATATAATTGTACAATACCAGTAATAAGTAGAACATACATATCACAGACCAATTGGACATAAATAGTTACTTAATGGCAGAATAATTTACAAATGTATTATAACATTATAATGTCATCTAATATATATTTCAATCATGGGTCCTTGATTTTCTTTCTGTTTATATCATTGGTATAAAATACTTTTTGAGAGTAGAGATGATATGAAATAAACTCAATAAAATAGTGAAAGCCCTGTTAGTGGAGTGATTTGAAATGTGGAGTGATGGGTTGGAGTCACTGCTATATCTCGTGTCACTGGATTCAAAGGCAATTTAAGAATAAAATTAAAAGTTGTGCCAAATTTTTAGCAATTGGTTAGAATAGTAGTTATTACACTGATACATTTACAAAGACAAGTGTCAGAAGACCAGGCTTTTAGAAAAAGTGTCAACATCCGAGATGCTCACCCAAATACAAAGCACATTATCCAACTGGCAGGATTTGGCACCAGCATTGATCAGAGTTGGCTAGGATAAATCTTGTTATGGGTTGAGCTGAGACAAGGAGCTGGTGAGACTTCAAGAGCTGTATTTGATCACAACCAGATTAAAAGTACCCAACTAAATTTGGCTGTTCGCTCCATCTGATATTTATTTTTATGTAAGGTTGATTTCATTAAACCTTTAATGTTAATACTTTCAATGTATTTTAAAGTAGTTTAAATATAACAAACGCAAAAACTTGTATTTTTATAGCACCTTTAGAATCATAAAATCATAGAAAGGTTACAGCACGGAAGGAGGCCATTTGGCCCATCAAGTCCGCGCCAGCTCGATGCAAGAGCAATCCAGCTAATCCCACTCCCCCGCCCTATCCCCGTAAATTTTTTCCTTTCAAGTGCTTATTATTCAGTTCCCTTTTGAAGGTCATGATTGAATCTGCCTCCACCACCCCCTTGGAAAGTGCATTCCAGATCCTAACCACTCGCTGTGCAAGAACGTTTCTCCTCATGTCACCTTTGGTTCTTTTGCCAATCACCTTAAATCTATGACCTCTGGTTCTTGACCCTTCCGCCAATGGGAACAGTTTCTCTCTAATGACTCTGTCTAGACCCTTCATGATTTTAATGTAGAAAAATGTCACAAGGCGCTTCATAGTAAAAATGGACAACAGAGGTGATATTAGGAAAGATGATGTTATGGAGCTGGAAGTAGGCAGTCTTTGTGATGCAAAGGATATGGGGTCGTAATCTCAGCTTGTGTTCGATTAGGACACCGAAATTGTGAACAGTCTGATTTAGCCTGAGACCAAGGAGGTAGATGCAGTCGATGGTGAGGGAACAGAGTTTGGTACGGGGGCCAAGACGATGGCTTTGGTCTTTCCAATGTTAAGCTGGAGGAAACTGCAATTGTTGCTGAAGATGTTCTGACTATGATTGGATAGGTAAGAATGGAGCCAAGCAAGGACAGTCCTGGTATATAATATATATATATTTATTAGACCTGTTATTTCAAAGAGTAGAAGCCCACGCAGCTGCAATTTAGATCATATGGTCCCCATGCAAGAGTATTGTATAATTTTAGAATTTAAATTCACAACATCTTCATGAAGCAGCAAAAGTTTTCCACAAAATCTTAACTAAAATCAAAAGAGATCAGCATTGATTTTCTGAACTGACAGGGCAGCAGCTGAAACTACTAAACAAACAGGCCATCATTATCCACTACAACAAAACAAACTGCCTTAGCCCCCAAGCCCCCCAGAAAATAAATTTTGCACCATTAGATTTCATTTCCCCCTTCAAACATTTCCAAATCCAATCCCTGCAAAAGTTCAAGCAGCGGCTTTGGTCATAGGCCTTCATTAAGGACTGTTTTTCAGTTGCACGTTGTTTGAATTGTTAGTTTCAAAAAGCTGACACAGCCTCAGAAAAGCGATCAACTTTTCCAAATTTTGTAGGTTGGCATATACGTCTATAGTATGTTCATCTACGCAGAAATATTGTGCAATTGATAGAATATTGACATCTATATGCCCTTTTCATTCAGCTTCATCTTTCATGCAAATTTTATGTAGCCCATTCTGAAGGCATCAACTAGATCTTTTTGTCCTGTTGTGCACTACACACCATAATTGTTAATTAAATTGTCATAAATCTGTGGCCCAGTGGCACAGCATGCTTGAATGCTGCATCAGTGAATAGTAGAATACGGGCAAGATTCTCCACTCTTGCCACATTAGACCATTTCTGCTGTATTTAACACAACTACTGCCAGGTCTATGCACTATTAGATTATAGGATGTTGAGAAAGCTGAAATTAGACAGGATTTACCTATCCAGGCTTCTTACTTTCTGCAAGTGGTTTAAAAGCACACAGTAAACAGGTTATTGATTCCTGTATATGCCAATAGTAGTGAAATGTTGTCAAGTGTGTATAATTCTGAAAAATGCCAAAGTGATAGAGCAACGCCATGGGATGGATGATGCCTGGAGGACAGAGTAAGTTAAAGTGTGCATGTGTTAAAATGACCCAGTGCTCTGAATACTTTGATAGAAGTGGCACAATTATGTTGGCTGGTCCTCCAATTTAAGTCCCAGGATAAGTTCATTCTGCAGTAACCTCAACTAGCTGGCCTTAACACAGACTCAACCAGACCACCTGAAATCTGGACAGGGAGACAAGGAGAGCAGACAGGATCACAGGGATGGGGGTGAAAGGAAAGAAAGAATGGAGGCTAAATGAGGTTATGATAAGAGGGAGGGGGAGTATGAAGAGAGACAGAAAAGAGAAAAGACTGAGCAGGGTCAAGGGGGATTGGACAAGGCCATGATGAGGAATAATTGGGTAGGCAGTGCTGCAGTGCACCTGGGAGATGGTTCTGATTGGTTCCGCAGTACTGCAGTATCAGTAGGGAGGCACTGCTGTGGTTGGGGAGATCATTTTTGAGAAGATAACTGTTTGATTTTTTTTAAACAGGGCAAATAAAATTAGGACTCAGGAAAAGTAGTCCTAACTGTCCCACAATTATAGCCATTGGCAAGTGCATACAACAAAGGTGGTGGTTTCACTTCAGTCACACTCTACATTCATTTTACGTTATAATGATAAAACAACTTGTGAGAAATAATTCAGGCCATCCTACAATACATGTACGTGTTTGTAGTTTCCCACAATATCCATGTTATGTTTCTAAATCAAAAGGTCAAATTCTTGCTGTTTACTCAGCTGCCGAGCTATCACAAAAAGATTTCAAAATTCCACTGTTAGTCATGAAGTACAGCATCTTCAGACCTCCATGGTACTTCCTCATTGTAAATCAAGTGTGCAGTGTGATTAGAATTCTCCCTGAATAATGTCATAAGACATCACAATTATCCCACTCATCACTTATCTAGGTCATCAAATGAAATCATCAAGTAGCCCACTCAACATCTTCCTCCCATGTAGCACGGAGTTCCTCCAAAAGTTCCATTAATGTGCCTGCAGCCCAAAATACCTTACCTGGAAAACAGTGGATAAAAGTGCAAATGTTTTGAATGTAGGAAGAAGGTGCAGCCAATCATATATAATATGATTACATTCTAGATGCAAGTGTACACCTTTAAAGAGAAGCACCAATAATGTTATCAAAATGTCTGAACAGGTTATCATTCACTACCCAATACTATGCCTCCTATTATAGAGTGTTCCTGAATGAAAAATAAAAATAAAATCTTTATGAGCTGATCTGTGAGTAAGAGGGGAAAGGAAAGGAATGGTTTGTAAAGTAAAGCTGTATATAAACACACACACAAACACAAGATGAAATGAAAGACTGGCTTCTGAATAATCCTTCTCCATGAGGTCATCTCTAATGAAGTCACATCTAATTACCCACCCACATGGCCACTTCCAGCAATGGAGCATAAGAAAGCAAGCAATGAAAAAGGGTCCATTGGCCTATAAAGCCTATTATTTCCGTAAGCCATGCAAAATCCATCCCATTGTGGACTCTACCCAACCTATTTAATTTCTCGAGGAACAGTTGTACAAAGTTTCTCCCTGTTCCCCACAATATGCCAGAATATTTGACTTGATTGTGACCACTTGCCTTTCTTGGCTGGCCATCTTTAAGGCCCCTGCTGGTCAGGAACCATCATGTTCCAACCACACTGTTCTTACCAAATCCATTGTACTAGTGTAAACAGGGAAAGTAGTTAACTCTTTATATGTGGAGCCATAGCTCCACTCACCGCAGCCCATTCTCATACTTCTTATTGCTTCCACCCACACAGGATGCCTGCTTCCATCGTCACTCCCCACCCCCATCACATACACACGCTGAAATGGTTGCATGGAAAATGGGTGCAGGTAGGAAGGGCTCCAGTCTACACCTACCTGTAACTGAGAACCCCAAAGAGGAAATCGGGCTGATGACAGGCACTTCTTTTTGCCATAGCACATGAGAAACTGGATTAAGCAGTTTATGATAGAGTCATAGAGTCATAGAGTCATACAGCACGGATAGAGGCCCTTCGGCCCATCGTGCCCGCGCCGGCCATCAGCCCTGTCTACTCTAATCCCATATTCCAGCATTTGGTCCGTAGCCTTGTATGCTATGGCATTTCAAGTGCTCATCCAAATGCTTCTTGAATGTTGTGAGGGTTCCTGCCTCCACAACCCTCTCAGGCAGTGAGTTCCAGACTCCAACCACCCTCTGGGTGAAAAAGTTCTTTCTCAAATCCCCTCTAAACCTCCCGCCTTTTACCTTGAATCTATGTCCCCTTGTTATAGAACCCTCAACGAAGGGAAAAAGCTCCTTAGTATCCATCCTATCTGTGCCCCTCATAATTTTGTACACTGAGCTTGGTAGGTGGGACTGGATTTGAATGTTTAGAATGCATAGGTCCTTCCACCATACTGAAGGTAGATGTCCATCAAGCTGCCGACATGAAAAATCAGACTTGGGATGCCAACTACTGGAAGGTACTACCTGGAAACCAGATATGAGAATACGTGTTCATATATCCATGGTTTGTTGCCCACCATGATCGGGTTGTGGAGTACAAGCAGCTATGCCTAAGCCCAGTACCTCCTGCTGGTGTTAACACCACTCATTGGGGGGTCCTTTTGACTTTGGCCATTAGTGTAAAATGGGAGATATCAGATCAGCTGCCTGTTATACATTTCTCCCAATTTTCATTTCCATTAGCTTCAAAAATTCAGGAGAGATGTGTAACGGGCGACTGATCCAATATTGTCCATTTTATACTATCGCCCAAAGTCAAAATTAACCCCCAATGAGTTAGGATGCGTCTGTACTATGGTCAAGAAAACGGTGGCACCGCATTCACACATCTTATGGTGAGTTAAGTTGATGATCATGCAGCTTATGAGAGGCTTCTGGTATTTACTGTCCACCTAGCAAGGACTCAAATTCATCTTGTTTTTTTGTCTGAACACACCTCTGTGAAGCACCTTGGGACATGTTTCTATGTTATAAATGCAAGTTGTTGTCATTTAATGAACAACTGGAACTATTCTGCTTCATGGGAAGGAGGGGGAAGATATATAATGTCTTTTTGTGATTGGATTGGTTCAAAGATAACATGCATTGCAATGGAAGTTCAGAAGCAGGTCATCTCTCTATAGCAGATTTGTTAATTCGATATCTGAACAAGACAGGTCTGCAGTACTCCAAAGCACTGGTAATGATTGACTATCCTGGAAGCCAATGTCCTAATTGGTAGGCAAGTCCTGGTTGAACAATCAATGGGAAGCTTATTGGTGCTCTGTCCTAGCAAGCTGCACAGAGTTAGCTAGCTAAAGTCCAGCACAGTCACTGCAGACATTTGAGGGGTCCCTAACCCTTGGCATTGTCAAACATCATAGAATCATAGAAAGGTTACAGCACGAAAGAAGGCCATTTGGCCCATCGAGTCCTTGCCGGCTCTATGCAAGAGCAATCCAGCTAGTCCCACTCCCCCGCCCTATCCCGTTGCCCTGCAAATTTTTTCCTTTCAAGTACTTATCCAGTTCCCTTTTGAAGGCCATGATTGAATCTGCCTCCACCACACCCTCAGGCAGTGCATTCCAGATCCTAACCACTCACTGTGTAAAAAAGTTTTTCCTCATGTCACCTTTGGTTCTTTTGCCAATCACCTTAAATCTATGTCCTCTAGTTCTTGACCCTTCCACTAATGGGAACAGTTTCTCTCTATCTACTCCGTCTAGTCCCTTCATAATTTTGAATACCTCTATCAAATCTCCTCGCAACTGTCTGTTCCAAGGAGAACAACCCCAGCTTCTCCAGTCTATCCATGTAACTGAAGTCCCTCATCCCTGGAATCATTCTAGTAACATCAACTAAGCTCTCTAGAAGTGTAGGCTGTTTCCCTCTTTTGGAGAGAATGCACTACACATCAGGCACAACAGAAACTCTACCTCTGTGGATTTCTCAAGTCACTTGGTTTGGAGATTTGTAAATAATAGTGACAAGTTTCCATATGTGCCAGATACCTGGTTTACCATAACAAAAGAATGAGCACCAGATACCAGTACAAACAGGGCATTAGAAACATCTAAGGTGGTAAAGTCACACATGTATTTCAACCAAAAATTCAATGACTGTTTACACTTGATAATCTGACAAGATTTAAGGTCCCAGAAAATGCGTGGGTGGGAACTGCCACTCACCCTGCCAAAGTTCACAAGGAAGAGCCACAGAAAGCAGATCTTTGGCACCTGGGGTGCACATCTACAGCATCCCCACCTTTGTAAGGGGAATGCTTTTGTTTGTTTTTAAAAAGGTCTCCCTCATCTTCAGGGATCCAGACCTCAATTCTAGCATGGAAAGCCGGTGGGGGGGTCCACTTGTGCCAGAATGGAGGTCAGTATGCTTCTTCTCCCTCAGTGCACCAACCTATGTTACGTCTGCTGTCCAATTGGCCAGGGATATGGGAATTATCAGCATTGAGAGGTCCCCATCCCCTCTAATGTGGATCCCAGAGTAAAGGGCAAGTGGAGGCTCTGCCCCTTGCTAGACCCAGTGGGAACTCCTGTTCAAGTCCAGGACCTGGCATATCCAGGTCCCAGCAGCACGTGTAACTGTTCCCTAATTTTGGCTTCAGTTAGTCTTTAAAACCTTGTGAGCTATAAAGTGTGTGCGCCCTATTTCTACCCAGTACAGTACCAGTTGCAGTATCGTATTCAGTAAAACTGACCTTTCTTTCATGAC
Organism: Heptranchias perlo; assembly: GCF_035084215.1. Taxonomy (NCBI): domain Eukaryota; kingdom Metazoa; phylum Chordata; class Chondrichthyes; order Hexanchiformes; family Hexanchidae; genus Heptranchias; species Heptranchias perlo. The sequence continues at coordinate 46,842,809 of NC_090339.1, read as the reverse complement.
TGCTGGGAATATGCACAGCTAATGGAGCATCCAAATCCCACAATGGCCTTTTGCTGTTGCAGTTTGCTAGTTTACACGCTTCAGCCAATTGATCCCTAGGGCTGCAAATGTTTTTTTGCTGGGTCTTTTGATTGAGCTGCTGAAGCTCTAAGCTAAGTACAACAAATAACCATTCTAGTTTAAAAGTTATGGCTATTCCTGCCCGTGAAGAGAAGCTAAAGAGTGAGCCCAATTGCATCACTTTTTCACGCTCTGATAGACATCATTTCAAATGTACGAATTACAGTTACAAAGGAGTTTCTGATGCCACTTGACTGGCATCAGCTCTGCCATGCAAATCCAGAGGGTGCAGCAGAATAGAATACCCAGATTTCGGCAGGTGGAGAGTTTTCAAGGAAGTTTATCCTTCCTGAAGTAAGACATTTACACCAAAATGTTTGCTCTGGAGTTAAATCCAGACTGAATTCACTGCAGAATGAACAACATAATGTGAAATAGTCAACGAGTAAGGAATTGAAAAAGAAAGGCTCTCAAATTGTGTCTATTAGACTCAACTTACATTATAGTACTTGATTGAACACACTCAACATAGGCCATTCTTACTCCTTTCCACCCCCATTTGAAAAAAATTATAATCCTCTCTTTTCACCTCCGGGCTTGACCCCGCCACATTCCATCACTTAGAAGTTGGGCAAGCAACCTATTCCCGAGCCTCTACCAATCACTTTTGAACTAGGAAGATTACAGCAGGATTTCACAGAGACCTACATCGTCTTTGCTCAGCTTTACCCCCAAACAGCATGGCCAAGATCAAACATTCAAAATGTGGGCAAACCCTGGCCATGAATCTCACCATTGCACAATTCGGCATGCCAAAGCATGAGTACACCCCACCACCTGTTTTAACCAGTTCAAGAACCAGGAGCTGGCTACAACCACTGATAACTCATCTGACACACATAAATTTAAAGAGCGATGGCACTTCTGCTAACATTGTGGCACAGTCTTAAATTTAGAGCTCACCTAATTCATTTTAAGTTCTTCCTGTTATAAAATTTAAAGCAAACTGAATTCATCATCTCCTAGAAAATACAACAAAAAAGTTCAACAAACCACCAATCCCCCTCTCAATACTGCAGTCAGTTTAGATATGGCATTCAGCTTCTTAGGATGCTATGTGCTAGACTTGGCAGGTGCCAACCATGCATGATTGCTGCGTATCCTTGCCAAATTATATCAGTTCCTGATGCAGTAAGCACACTTGACAATGGCTTGACATGGGATATGTAAGCAAGCAATAGCCCATAGAATAAGAAAGGACATGTGTTAAAATTAAACTGTATATATTTTTTTCATACTGCCATGCTTAATTTGTGCAGCATCAGACAACATGTTCAAACAAAATCAAGCTGACCCATCACTGCGAGATGATTAAGCAGCACTAAAAATGAATAGGTTACATCACATCATGGAAAAGACACTACAGTATAAATGAGGTCATTCAAAGAGCAGAGAACCACCTCAACATGAGCTATACTGCTGTTCCTCCAGGGGCAGGGATGCTACTAGTGGCAAATATAAATGGCCGTTGCTGAGCCCCCAGGAATTTCATGCCCCTCGAATGTTCCAGTGTTGTAACAGAACACTCCACAGCCAACCTCAGCCACCATAATGGTTTTAGTCAGCAACAGCAGGGAAAAATTGATATGCAAAATAGCAAAACTTGAACCAAAAAAAGTACACACATTACCAATTTTTAAAAAATTGTTTTGAGTTCAAGCTTGCTTAGTCCTAAACCCTCTGAAAGTCTGAAACTTTATAACACTTTTCTAACTATCTTTTATTTTCATTCTATCCATCAGACCATTTTTCCTGTCATTTTTCTAAGGGGGGATAAGGCATTCTATCAAGCCTTACAATAACTGACATTTTGACCAATGCGCATGCAGAAACTCCAATACCATCTGTCCTTCACACCCGCTCTCCTGAGGATTAACAAATCATTTCATTATTCCCAACCAATCAAGGATAGCAATTGCAAAGAAGCATTATCAAAAATATGTTAACATTAAAAATGATCTGCATAGGAGAGCTCCAATCACATATTCAGTCTCCCTAAACGAATTTAGCAGTGGCATCCCTGGGCAATATACATTTGCAATGAGGATCACAGTTAAAAGTACATCCAATAATGCTTTAACCTTCTGGTTGGTTGTGATAACCCCAGTTAATGGTTATTAAGTTATGAAACCTTTTTTACATTCATTTTTTTGTAATGACGGACAGATAAGAAAACCCAAAATATCTTCTCTATACAATATATTGATTCTTGCGTCCAGCACGCACTTCCTGTAAGTATACCATTTACTTCCTGCCACCATGTCTTTCTGTCACACTTAAATTTACATATTTATCATACTTACCTCCCTCTGACTGAGTCCTCCCAGTTCTGCCTCCAAGACAGGTAGCGTGCACCACTAGCCTGAGGACAGTAAAATTTGGGCCTTTTGCCTGATGCTCCTCCTGCCACCTCTTCCACCCCTGAACTCCCCAAGTGCAGTTAGACTGCCTCCACTCTTGCCCTTCGTGCCCATGCCTTTCCAACCATTCCCCACTGCCAACCGCCCCCCAAGAGAAACTCAACATTCATGCCTCGGCACTCCCAGGCCTCACGTTCCCCCTTTCCAGCACTTCCAGATCTTGCAGCCATCTCCCAGACCGCAGAACCACTCCTTCCAGTGTTCTAAGACCCTTGGACACTTCCGCAGTGCTACTAAACCTCAGTAGCCAACTCTCCACTAATGCTCCCAGAGCGTGGCTTGAATCTAGTTGGATGACTGCCTTCCACAAACCCTCCCCAATACTACCAGACTGTCAGATCACCCGCATCAATGACACAGGCTAGGACCCCCATCCCTGTGCTCTGGATCCTAGCACCTCTTTAATGCTGCCATCCCCTGGCACTCTTCACCCCCAATACTGGTGATAGACCTAATACCTCACCCCAGTGTTTCTAGGTTTAATAACTCCCCAAAAGGTGCTGTTTAATGCTGCCCGCCCCCCACCACTGCTGTCAAACCACAAGTTCCCCTCCACAGTATTGCCATACCACAGAACTACTCACCAAGCTCCAGCTCCAGCACTCCCCACCCAACCCCAGCCACTACAAACCCCACAACCTTCCATCCCTAGGACTCCTAAACTCTGTCCATCTCCACCCTGCCACACGTTGCAAACCATTTTCCACTGTATCCTTGGCTTGAAGAAAAGGTGAAATAAAAGTCAAATACATATATATTTCACTCAGTGATTCTGCTTACCAAATTGTTAATAGTGTAATCTTTGTGGCTCTCTTTTGAACACCATAGACTGCTAAAACCTCACAATGCCTTAGAAAGGCAATATTCATGTGAAGGTAAGAATATTGGGGTTTGATTATGACCTTGAGGCTAGCCAGATATTAGGGTATATTGTGTGCCATACCATGTGAGGAAATGAAAGTAGTGACACTGGTCACCCTGCCTTTCTCACATCGCATCTCATGCATGACTAATGGAGTCTTTAGGGGACTCATATCAAATTGCTCAAGAAAGCAATTACTTCTCGATGTCATTATCATTGGAACAAACAGCTATAATGAATCATAATTTCAGCACTATGAACAGCTCCTTACAAAGGGGTTTAAATATGCTAACCATGAGATAGGAATTCTGCAATCAGGAATCGGGACTTAACGCATTCAATACAATAGCTGGATTTTGACAGTTCTCTCTATTCGACTTGATGTACATACCTATAACTTTCCATTCCATTGATTGGATTTTCACACAAAAGTAGATGGGCTAAAATGTTACTTCTACCTAAAAAAAAGGCAAACTATGTCCCTATACTTTCCTGTACCAGGGACTCAGGCAATTCAGTGAACTAATAAGTTCTTTTTTATTTCAAAGACACAAATAACATTTATACTGTACTATTGCAGGACTCAGAGCCTAATCATTTTTACCATTCCTTGAAAAATAAATGACAGAAAGAGCCTCATTCATTTATGAAAGCTGGTCATTACCAGGATAAACGTGGCTTTCAACTAGCTGTGCAGCGTTCAGAATCAGCAGTAGCTAAGTCGGCAAACAGTCTACCAAACTTTTTATTTCTGTAAAGAATAGTTGTCAGTCAAATATGGCTGCCGCAAATTAATAGAAGCAAAATAAAACACATGGTAATCCATCCAATTATTCAACAAGACATCCAGGGGTTGAAATACACAGTAGAAAATCAATGTATTTGATTTTCCCATTGCCAATACAGCAGCAAAGCTTTCACAGTGGGCTGCTCCAAAAATAAAGACAACTTGGAAGAGAACTGTGGCACACATGCTCCTGATAGCCAAGTGAGTTTGCCCAGTGAGTGACCAGGCAGATCCCAGCTTCGATCTTTGGTGTCTGTTGAGTTAGTTGGTCTCAGTAGAGGTGCTACAAATGGCACCCCTACTGAGGTTACAGCTACTGAGGTTACAGAGGGGGAAGAGTAGGCAACAGTAAGGGTGCAATAATTGGCACAGTGTCCCTGGATTATGGAGAACAAGAGTTTCACTTCCATCACTTTCCAGTGAACCATGTAGAAGTACATGTTTGGGTATTGGCAGAGGACAGAATTGGCTGCAATACCTCCAAGGTATCAAGACTCACACGAATCATAGAATCACAGAAGGTTATAGCACGGAAGAAGCCCATTCGGCCCATCAAGTCCATGCCGGCTCTATGTATGAGCAATCCAGCTAGTCCCACTGTCCTGCCCTATCACCATGGCCCTGCACATTTTTTCATTTCAAGTACTTATCCAGTTCCCTTTTGAAGCTCATGATTGAATCTGCCTCCACCATCCCCTCAGCAGTGCATTCCAGATCCTAACCACTCACTGTGTAAAAAAGTTTTTCCTCGTATCACCTTTGATTCTTTTGTCAATCACCTTAAATCTATGCCCTCTGGTTCTTGAACCTTCCGCCAATGGGAACAGTTTCTCTCTATCCACTCTGTCTAGACCCTTCATGATTTTGAACACCTCTATTAAATCTCCTCTCAACCTTCTCTGTTCCAAGGAGAACAATCCCAGCTTCTCCAGTCTATCCCCGTAATTTAAGTCCCTCAACCCTGGAATCATTTTAGTAAATCTCCTTTGCACCCTCTCTAAGGCCTTCACATCCTTCCTAAAGTGTGGTGCCCAGAACTGGACACAATACTCCAGTTGTGGCCGAACAATAATAAAGTTCGAAATAATGGTGGCTTGGGCGAGGTACCAGAGGATGCCAATGGAACTGTACCCTAGGTAGGCTAAGAGGAGAGAGAAGAAAATTAGTGATCAAGAAATAACTAAAAGCTGTGCTCTGAGCAGCATTCAGATATTGATTGCAGTCTGTAAATCAAATCAGAAACATCACCTTAAGGCTTAAAATTGAGCTGCTGTGCTATAAATAAACCTAAAGCCTAAGGCCAGCTCTCTATCCAAAGATAATTATCCAAAGATAAGTCAATAATACTCCCACATAAATCTGTACAACTTCCAGATGCTAGGAAATATCTTGCTTTTGTAAACTCAAAATACATAGCAAGTCAGTCAGTATCTGAAAGTAAAACTTTCATCCCATCTATTTGTTTCTTCCTGCCACATGTACTTTCCTAGTATGCGGGTAACCTGTTTCAAAGGTTGGTTTCCCTGGCAATTTTTTTTCCTCCTAGAATGCTAGTTCTTTCTTTATATCTGAAATTCAGCAAGGCTATGCTTCTGGCATGGAGCCTTGAGTAAGGTTAGAAATGAATGAAAAGAGAAAAGGCCATTCCGTTCATTTCACTCCTTCAAACAAGCAAGTTACAACTTACACCATGAGGAGCCATCTAAATTATTTACAAATAATCACAAGAAAACTTCCAAGAAAAAAAGAGTTGTCAAATAGTTAACTCCTTAACCCCTAAAGGTAATGAAGTAAAACTCCAGCATATCAATCTACCCATGTTTTTCAAATCTAACCTGTTTAATTTTGCAGTTGATGTTTCCAAGTTTCAAAAGATCACAAGGTTTCCCAGTATTTCTTCATCTATGTCTTTTATTATTCCATTCCTGCTTCCTTTTCCCATCAATATATTTCTATAAGTTTGGCTTTGAAAATGCCACAAAGTGTGCCTCAGGTCAGGGTCAACCAATTCTACCCACCCAGTGCAAGCGATTCAGATACATTTGGGAAAATCTTGAATTCTACCCAATCAGCACTTAGGTTTGTCTTGTCAAAATGATGTCCACTGGTACTTTTCTCCATTGGAAACTTGCTGATGATCACAAAGAATGCACAACTTTAACCACATGTAGGGATACCAGGCAGCTGGTTTTGGAATGGATAATCTAGTTCTTCAGTGGGATAACTGGAATTTTTTTTAAATGCAAAAATCTGTTTTTTTTAAATAAAAGTCATTTTCTTTCCCACTTATTTCTCTGTCTTGTGATGCAGAAGCATTAATGATCAAGTCTATTAACATTTTGATGAATTTTCATCATTAGCAAAGTAAATCTCAAAACTCAAAGCAGGATTTCACCCTTTGCTTTGTGCATATCCCATCCTGTCTGGTTTAGGACTTAACAAAATGTGGCAGCCCAGCACATGTGAGACTGTCCTTGATTTCATTAGTCACATGGTGTGATTGTCCAATATCGACCAGGGATCCTCACTCTGCTTTATGATCAGTACTTTCTGAATTCTGATGATCAGACTCCAAACTCAAACCAGGCCAGTGTTGTGGTAGAATTAGTTGCAGTTGGGAGAGGAATTTGATGATTCCGCATTGGTTCACACCCTGTATTCATACAGTCCTGATGTCATCTTGCCTTATTCAGTTAGCAGTGAATTCAACTGGCTTGGTGTCTGCATTTCCACAAAGGTCACACAGTGAGCTTGTTAAGGATCAATTATATTTTTTTGTTGCAGTTCCACAAAAGGTAAGGGTTCATAATCCGTCTGAACTGCCTCACACGGTTTAATTGCTACTCTGCAATCAAGCATGTCCCCAATTACAGAACAGCTGATTCCTGCTTTGAGTCGGCACATATCCGCAGATTTGCACAATGCTGGACCGTATCAAGCAAGAAATACCATTTATTCACAAAGTTTTGAGTTTGGGTGGTGGAGGGAGGGGGGAGAAATGTAAGAGAACCAGAACGTAGCTCATTGACAAGTATGACTTATTTTCTATCAAATACTGTATTTCCTTTTGAAATTAAGAGAATAATCTTAAACTGCTAAAACACCATTGTATTTTTGCAAGAACAGTGCTGCACATTGTATTGTACTGGCAGGCCTGCAAATATCCACAATTACTCTTTTTAAAATGTTCCTACGGTTTTATAGTTGCCCAGCCAAGCTGAAGATAAATGATCTAGACAAAGTCCCTGAAGGCAATTCTAGTGTGAAACCCTGTTCAGTGCCAGACGATTGGTGTAATGAAGAAATTATGAAGATTATGAGATTAAACACATTTTATTTATTATTAAAACAATTTTTAAAGCTGAAGCAAAGATGTGAGGAGGAGTTCGTTCAGTGTTACACACTCAATCCTGCAAATCACACATTTTTTGTAAATCACATTTTTTTTAGAAAAGCCCTCTCTTTTCATAGGAACATAGGAACAGGAGCCTCTCGAGCCTGATCTGCCATTCAACTAAATCATGGCTGATCTGTACCTCCACTCCATTTACCTGCCTTTGATCCATATCTCTTGATACCCTTACCTAACAAAAATCTATCGATCTCAGTCTTGAAAATTTCAACTGACCCAGCCTTTTGGGGGGAGTGAGTTCCAAATTTCCACTACCCTTTGTGTGAAAAAGTGCTTCCTGATTTCACTCCTAAATAGCCTTGTTCTAATTTTAAGATTATGCCCTCTTGTTTTGGATTCCCCCACCAGAAGAAACAGTTTCTCTGTATCTACCCTACTGAATCCCTTCATCATTTTAAACACCTTAATTAGATCATCCCTCAACCTTCTAAACTCAAGGGAATAGTAGCCAAGTTTATGCAACCTGTCCTCGTAATTTAACCCTTTAAATCCTGGAATCATTTTGGTGAATCTGCACTGTACCCCTTCCAAGACCAATATATCTTTCCTGAGGCTTGATGCCTAAACCTGAACATAATACTCCAGATGGGGTCTGACTAAGACAATGTACAACTCAAACATAACTTCCTTACTTGAGATAAAGGCCAACATTTCATTAGCCATTTTGATTACTTTTTGTACCTGTGCACTAGTGTTTAGTGATTTGTGTACATGGACACCTAAATCCCTTTGCTCCTCCACAGCTCCTAGTCTCTCACCATTAAGAAAATATTCCGATTTGTCTTTCTCAGATCCAAAGTGGATGACCTTACACTTCTGCACACTGAAGTTCATCTGCCACAGTTTTGCCCATTCACTTAGTCTGTCTACGTCCTTTTGTAACTTCCGCCTCCCATCCACACAACTTACAGTGCCTCCTAACTTAGTGTTATCTGCAAACTTGGATATACAACTCTCCATTCCTTCATCCAAGTCATTGATATGTACAATAAAAAAACTGAGGCTTTTCCAAAGAGCTGAAAGGTATTCAGCCTCATTAGAGAGAGATTTCAATCCAGCTGAAAATGAAACAGATAAACTCTTGTTGAGATCATGATGACTAAGTCTTCATTTATATTATAACTTCAGTGGTTTCACACTGAGGTTACAGTTTATAGTGCAAATGCAGCCTGAAACCAACCTGACACCACAGTGAATCAACATGAGACTCATTGGAAAGGGGAGTTTCATTCCACTCTGGCATGTTCTGACCTTCACACCAGGTTTGCATCACACAAGTGTAGCATTGAAGCAAAAGTGATACCATTTGACATGATGGCTAAATCTATAGTGTAAATGCACCCTAAGATTGCCACCTTTTGCCCAATCCTGATTGGATGGGGACCAATAGGGATGAGGCCATAAATTGAGTTCTGGTGCTTGCTTTGATGGGCTAAATTAATTGATCTGCTGAAATCTTTAATAATGTTTTCATTTCAGAAAAGGCAATAAAGCAAAGGGGGGTATAGACATGCATTTTAGAAAAAATTAAGCTTTTTGGGCCCAAAGATTCCAGCAGCCCTGCTCCACTGCTGGGATGGGACTTCTTCAATTCTTCACATCAGTCTGCTGTGGCTTTGGTGCCATCCCAAATCCTGGGGTCAGGGTCGTTTTCTGAGGGGGCGGAAGGGAAAGATAGGCACCCACACCATTTCTTGCGTAACTGGGGTGTCCGTCCCATGGTGGGTGGGCCGGCCATAAGTTTCCAAGTGGCACTTGCCACTACGTTTATGGGACCATCTGCTCCAGCTGAAGATAATTTCAAATTTAGGAAGCATAGTCAGAATTTAAAGCTGCCACTTTCTGAACAGCAATCGATCACACTGCTATTGATTGTAGCTGAAAACTGACATTTCAGGCTGCTTTGGGCCTCAGTTCTGCCATAACCAGACCTGGCATTTAAGTACACCTGCAACTTAACGTTAAGTACAATTGAAGCTGAACGGGCGGGACTTCTGAGAGGTGGTACCATTCTGCCAGTGCATTTTGATGATGTCCACGCGAAGGGGAGTCAAATGCTTCGACCCCACCCCCCCCCCTCACACTTCCGCCAGATTTGCCAAAGTTTAAAAAAAGAGCCAGAGACCGGGCAGAATTGAGCCCCACCCCAACCGTACTGTCGCTGTACTTCACCCCAGATGTGGTAACATTGGGATCTTGGCGTTTGGCTTACATCTAGAAATTTCTAGACAGACCATTCAAAAACTGGATTGATGGTAACTATAAAGATGACGCTTAAGAAAGGGGTCCACCAGCCGGCATTCATTTTGACATTGAGTCAATCCATCTACTGGAAGCCATTTTAAAAAAGTAGTCTGATTAGGGTCTTGTGTTTAGCAGAAAATGGCAATTGTGTTTATAAGAGGGGAGAAAAAAATCCACTACCAATCTGTCAATTAGAGATGTGACTGTGCCCCTTGCTAGCAGGCATGACATTGATTAATGTGCATGCAAAACTCTGGTATTATGGATAAAGACACTGAAATCCTGGGAGGTTCTCCATTCCATCAGCACCCTATGGGGAAGGCTGCTTGAATCCAATGTATTGCACATCTGTTGATGGTTTTATCCTAAGGGAAAAAAACTGTTGATTCAAAGCAAACTTCTGATTGTTAACGATTTCTTCTGCCATTTTAACAAATGTTCAGTGGTTTCTCTCAGTTGTTGTTCCATATTGTACATTTCCAAAGTCTAGTCAATGAAACAATTGATCAAACAAAGCTGACGCATTTGAAATGTCAATATTTACAGCACATAATCCTTTAAAGAGTCAGTTATGTATTTTTTAACAATGCACATTTTTTTGCTATAGCAATTATCTCTCCCTTAAGTTACTTTAATGATAATGCATTTTCTGTCTGATCAGGAATGAGATGACAGCTCGATTTAATGACAATAATTAAAGCTTTCTTTGTCTTCAATTAGACTCAGCTCATGCGTAGACAATTATTTGCAAGAGATGTTTATTATTGCACCACAACCCAATTCATGAGTTGCACTCAACTCAGATTTAAAGGGGCACAGTCATCAGCATTTGGGAAGCGCTCAGGCAGGTGATGTTCTGCAGGGGACAGCCTATTCTGAAAGAAAATCTCAATCTTTACTATGTTGGCTGTAAGCATAAGATCACACCAGTCACCAATATAATTGCTGTAATAAGCAATTTTGAAGCGAAGAGAAAAAGAAAGCATTATCAGCAATGTTGATAATTACAAAAGCAAAATAGTGTGCTATCAACCAATGATAGATTAATTCTTGAATATCTTGTTCATCTACCCAAAGTATCAGTGCTTTTACATAGAGAACAATGGATACTTTGGAAATAATTACAAAGCAGCAATTTAAAATCAAGGGATCAAGATGACAACATAAACCATGAGAACATAGCTCAAGTAGTTAATTAACTGTTACCTGAGGCCTTGTGGTTAGATTACAGCCTTGAAATCACTCCCTGGTATTGGTTTCCATTTTATGTGGGAGTTTATTCTTTTTTTCTGGCCTACAGCTCTAAGGTGTTCAAGTGGTCTTCAGTGTCCTCCCCATCTTTAATAACCAATAACATTCACACTAAAGGATTAATGATTGAGCCATAATAACCATGCTTGTTGAGAAATGTCATTGACTAAGGAAATTTTATCTTTTATTATAATAATGCTTTAAAAAAGAAAGATTTTACAGCACACAATAGATTACCGATAGACAGAGTGGTCTGATCAACTGAGAACTATTGTAAAACTATTAAACTCCTACTTTCAATCCACCTCAAAGCTTTTCTCTTTCTGCATTAATTATGCTCATATGAAGTGCAGCATATTACAAATAGCAACTGAGTGCTAAATATCTAAAGAAAATAAATACACTTACTCAAACTAATAATTCAATGCTACACCCAATGGCTAAGCATTATCTAAATATTAATCCATCTAAATTAAATTTAAAACTTAGTTTTGCTGTACATCAATGCAATCACTGGGCTGAGTCTTGCTTCAATTTTCCCTCTTTCTGAGGAAACACTACCCCCTCTCTCTGACAGCCCTGACTGAGATTACTATTTAGGAACTGTAGGTATGTGACCCACTCACCCCCTCCCAGAGGCACAGGCAGATGTTTGGAAGCAGTTTCCTGCCTTCCCTCCTACACCAAGAATGTACATGGCACTGTCAGCCATTTGTCCTATTTTATTTGAACCAATAGAGTGGCCTCGGGTTCCCCCAATACCAGTTTCTGGCAAGCACCACTTCTACAACATGGGCACCGTTAATACAACTGGTTCAAAACTAACTAAAAGTGCATTCATTTCTCATAAGCAGCTGGCCACTAATGCCACAACCCTCACTACTGCACTCTCCCCAACTCCCAGTCTATTCCTATCAATTTATGAGGTCAAATGACCTTAGATTCAAACTTGCTTAAAGGCAGTAGATTAAGGATTACCAAATGAATCCACTTGGGAGAGAAATGCTTCCCACTTATGGGCATTCAGGCCTCAAATATCATCCAAGTATTATGGAACTGTATGTGGCACTAGAGGGAAGGAAGAGCTCAATAACTGACAAGTATGGGAATGGAGAATAATTTTTCATTTTAAAAAACAGGGCAATGTTCCCTCTTTTTTTCTGCACTATCCACAGCAGAGAGGATGAATGCTAACCTGCTCTGAGGCCTTTGTCAGTGCCGCTCTGATACTGGTTTCTAAGAGCTGTGCAAGAGCAGCCCATGCTAATTTTCTCTTCTTCCTTTTCATGGGGTAGCATCTGGCCTCTTCTCAGTGCTTCCACATATTAACATAGCTGAGATAGAAGATTCAACACAATTCTGAGTGCCAACTCACATCCTACAACCTCCTGTACCACACACTGGGGTTCCAACATGTGAAGCCATTGTACAGCCCTCAACCGAGTTTTCTCAGCATTGCTAAATCAACTTTGGGCAAGGCCAGTGACATTTGTCACTATCAAAGTGCCATCCACGATACAAACACATACAACTGGGAAAATTCTGGAATGAAATTGGAATAAATCTAAATTTGGAAGCCACTTTGAAGGTCATCCCTGCAGTGTTCCATTCCCTGACCCCTAAAAGAAAAGAACTTGCATTTATATAGTGCCTTTCACGACCTAAGCACTTTACAGCCAATTAAGTACTTTTGAAGTGTAGTCACTGTTGTAATGTAGGAAACGTGGCAGCCAATTGATGCACAGCAAGGTCTCACAAACAGCAATGTGATAATGGCCAGATAATCTATTTTTAGTGATGTTGGTTGAGGGATAAATAATGGCCAGGACCCCAGAGAGAACTCTCCTGCTCATCTTTGAAATTGTGCCGTGGGATCTTTCACATCCACCTGAGAGGGCTTTGGTTTAATGTCTCATCTGAAAGACCGTCAGCTCCGACAGTGCAACTCCCTCAGAGCTGCACTGGGACTGTCAGCCTAGATTTTCTGCTCAAGTCTCTGGAATGGGGCTTGAACCCACAACATTCTAACTCTGAAGGCAAGAGTGCTATCCGCTGAGCCACGGCTGACACTGTAGCTCAGTGAATAAAAGATCTACCTTTTCAGCCCTTTCTCCACCAAATGTTACATATGGCTACAAGCCATTAGTCTGGATCATCTTCCAAAATGGTGAGAAAGTAGACACTTAGTGACCCACAGAGGGCAGCAAGAGACAGGCAATGAGGACAACTGTGTAGCCAGTCAAGGGTTAACAGGCAAGAAAGGTACCACTTCCTACAAAGCTCTTCCTCAGTTCCTATAGATTCCAGCAAACCCCCCAGTCGAGCTACATCAATCAGCGGGTTTATCCACAATCATTACAGGATCCAGTATGAATAATGTTGGCTTCAAATTCCATTATTTAACTATCAGGATCCCACCATCAGATTTACTGCTAAATTAACATACTGTAGATCGTAAATAAGCTCAGTGTTCCTTTAAAACTGTTTCAGTTTGAAGTATTTGAATGGTTACCCTTGAGAATTCATTTTGAAAATTCAGTGCAATTTGTTGTGTACTTTAGCTGTGTTAAAGGGAATTTCACTACATCAGGACATAAAACCCCAGAGGAACTGCCTGTCATTTTGTCATATTGTCATCATCGGGAACAGATGCAAAGAGATTATTTGGTGTGAATTGTATGCTTCCAAACAGAAAAACTGGTGACTTTTTAGGTATTTCTTTTGTTTACTTATACTTGAGGAGGGAGAACAGCAGAACAACTGTACATCGTTTTCACAAGACAGTTACAGAGAAAGAAGGCCATATAACCCCTTAACTGATCCATTCACAAAGACCCTACCGTTCCCCAAACACAGAATTCAATTGTTTGTACAATTCTAGGGTTTTTGCCCCACTAACTTACCGGGAAGTTCATTCTATGTGTTGATCACTCATTATGTGAAGAACTTCCTGAAATTAGTCTTAAATTTACCTTTCACTAGTTTGTACTGGTGTCCCCCTGTCATGGTTTAGTTTCAAATTGTTGTCTGGATCTACCTTTTCTAGACAGTTTACTTCTTGTATGCTTCTATAAGGTCACTTCTCAATCACCTCTTTTAAGGCACGTTTCCATAATCTTTACTCTTAACTCTGAAAATAAATGGGCAGGTGAAGCAAACACAATGCAGTAAAGCAAACAGCCCTTTCTCTACCAAATGTTGCATATGGCTGCAAGCTGTTAGTCTGGGTCATCTTCCAAAATGGTGAGAAAGGAAATTGGTGATGGTTGTGGGGACACAGGGCCGATGGTTGTCCCCCTCTCTACTTTTCAATCACTGTAATAGATTATTTTCAATGAATATTCACACAAATCTCTGATATGCAACTGGGCCCCTAGGAAGCAAAAACTACAAATACACAGCAGATCTGTCAGGTAATATTTCAGGTATAGATCCTTCATCAGAATAGTTCTGAGAAAAAGACCACAGCCAAAATGTTTATCTTTTCTCCTTCAAATTCTGTATATTTCTGGTATTTTCTGCTTTTATTTCTGACATGCATTAAGGTCATCTCAGATCAACACACTTCCTCCTGAAGACCAACATTTTGCAGTTGTCTTAACAAGGATTCCTTTGTTTGAATATCCATGGCTGACTTGAAAAAAAATCAATTTCTCTAAAAATGATCTTCTTCTTTGGCACTCAAAGTTTGTCTTATTAATAGTGAGATACCCTATTTTCTTATGTTATTAAGTGTTGCTCTATGATACATCATATTTTATGGCAAGATAATCGATTTTGTTTTCAATATACAAGTAAGTGGAGAAGCACTCTCCACTTCATTCAGTACCGCAGGGGTAAACGGGCAAATCCAACACTGCCCAGGGGACCATTTTACCAAAGTTTAGAGCTCTCTAAGATTACGAAGTGTAATTCTTGGCTTTGTGCCATTTGGTTTTCAATTATATAAAAAGAAGCACTAAGCAGGTATAGTGACCGATGGGATGGGTAGCCTGGCTGGTCAATGACAGACTCTGCCAACCTGCATTTGAAATCACAAGAAAAAAATGTCTTAGTTATAAAGGTATGTTAAAAAGGACAGAAAATTTTAGGGAAAAAGTATATCATGTCATATCACATCAAATTATTTTGAAGTGCAGTCCCTTTTATGCAAGCAAAGGCAACAGCCATTCTGTGCCAGCAACATCCCACAAATAATAAGATAAAAAGCTACCCATCTGTTTGTTGGTGTTGTAGAAGGAGGAATGTTGACCAAGATTCTGGAATAACCCCCTTTTCCTTGAACAGTGCCACGAGATCTTGAAAGTCTGTCCAAACCAGCAGAAGTGGCCGATGCAACTTCAGTCTTAACAGAATCTCAGTTTTAACACTTCAGGCAAAGGATAGCACCCTCCCTCAGTGCAAGACCCCCTCAGTACATCACTAGAATGTCATCTTAGATTAAAAACTCGGCCTTTTGATATGGGGCTTGAACCCACAACCTCCTGAGGTGAGATTGCTACCAACTGAGCCAAACGGACATACAGGCTGTTGTCACAAAAATGTCCTCTTATTATTCGCGGTGCATAAAAACAGTTCTAAGTATTTGCCTCATGGAAATTATTTTTTATGTCAGAAACAAGTCTCTTGGTTAATTTGAATTGCTGTAGCAAATATAGGCACGATGGGCCAAATGGTCTCCTTCTGCACTGTAAACATCTATGAATCTTTGTGTATAAAGATATATATTGTCCCTTAGCACACAATACAGCTTAACGATATAATATGGAAAACAGCATTATGTATGTCAATACCTCCAGCATCAGGATGGACCTAATCTGAACTGAAAATTCAGCTACTGGGCAAATGAATTTTAAAAGGCCCAATCTGTGATTCTCAATTCACCATGACATTTGCCCCAACAAACTTAAATCAAGTACATTTCAAATTTGAATGAACAATCACATATTTTAGAGTCAGTCAATAATCCTTCTTTCAGTCACGCAACTGGATTCAATTACTTACACATTTCAGCCTCAAAAATAATATAAACTACAGAATCTGCACATACTACAGCAACAACCTCCTTTGGGGAGGGTTGAAAAATACCTTTGTTTCAAGTAATTATTTCCCAATGTTGCCATAGTGCAAAGTGAGTCTTTTCAACTTTTAATTAAAAGTATATTTAATTTTGGAAATGTGCAGAGAGAAGGAGAGGTCTGCCTGCTGCCTGCAGACATATACACACATACATTGCTGGCAAGGCTGACTTTGTTGACCTTACTCAGTTTGAGCTCTTTGTGCTGCAGATGCTGTCTCCTAGCAACAAGCTCTACCAGCTGACAGACTGTGCTCAGTTAAAAAAAAATCAGTGCAGGAGATGGAGGTGGGGGGTGAAAGTAACACAGAGGGATGAGTGAGACAGGAAGGGAGGGGTATATGCCGTGTCTGTTTCAATCCTGCTGAAATGAAAATGCACAAAAACATGTCTCCTGTTAAAAGGGCAGTTAAGCACAGTATTACTGAGTGTTCACACTTGGAATAGAGCCAAATTGGCTCCAGGAGGCAGAACCTGGGAAAACCTTCAACAAGCAGTTACAAGATTATCTGAAGCAATTTTTTTTTAAATTGTGTCCCCTTCCCCTCCTCCACCCGTGCTTCTTTTAACTGTCAGGTTACAAAACTCGTCTTCAATAGAGCTCAATAAGGTCACTTTCAACAGCTTATTGATATTCGGTAGTAATAATGGAACCAGCTGATTGCAGGGGGAAAACCATCAGCAATAGAATCAAAAAGATAAAAAAGAATCATTCTGAATAAAAGGTTGGAGCCAAGAAAAGGCGTCCTGTTAATGACTAGAATAAGTAATTATGATAGAATGAGCACAGCTGTGTTTCAGAATATGGCGGCAGGTGTCAAATATTCAAATTTTACATCTCATTTCCGCCCCTTCGCCTCCCAGTGACAAATGTAAAAGCCACAGCAGAACTGCTACTGGTCAATCCGGGTCCCGTTTCCTTATTTTAGTAGCCAGCTGCTTTCTTTGGTGGCAACAGCAGTCAGCCAATAAGTCCAGCTGCATCGGAGATTTGGCTGTTTAGTCAGGGTGACTAAAAAAGGAAGGAATGGCTTTTCATTTCCCAGAATATCCTGATCATTTCTCCATTGTTCCATGGCACACAAACAACATGATGCAAAGTAGGTTTATCCCGTACATCCCTGCGATTTAACCAGGGGGGGTTATTTTCAGTTCATTACTTTACCAATATTGCTTAGGTGACACGACACAAGCTTCGCAAAAGCCATGAACTGATCTTAAACAGATAAATATTCTCACTGGGTAACAAAATGCACCATGTGGTGTGCTAGTGAGCTGGGCTCAATCGCCACTTTGTGCTGAGTTAGCTGATCACAGCAAGGGCAGTGATGGGGACACACTTTAGCTATAATGTCCTGGAAGTGCAAGAGAGATAAGGAAGATCATCAATCCTGATCGTTATTGAGTGACATATGCTGAACAGTGCTCATGCGTGAATGCTAGATAAAAGATAGGGATGCACTTGGCTCAGATCCAAGGCCACTCCCCTTCCAGCAACAATGCCCAGGAGAAATCACAATCTTCCACAGAGGAAGGGAAAAGATTGGAAGGGGGTAAAAAAAAAGTAAAATAAAAAAGATCTAACCAAACAAGGTTTTCAGATTCTGGTCATATTATTATAGGGAGGGGGCAAGTTATGTTTGAATAACCCCATTCAGCATCTCTTTATACATATGTGTACAAATGTAAGGAGTCTTACAACACCAAGTTATAGTCCAACAGCTTATAGTCCAATAAAGCTGTTGGACTATAACCTGGTGTTGTAAGACTCCTTACATTTGTCCACCCCAGTCCATCACCGGCATCTCCACATCATATATGTGTGGTGCACACCACTGATACATACATATATATACTGAGATGTTTATTCAGTTATTTGTTTCTTCCCCTCCTCCCTTGGTTTCCTGTGTCATACACCATTCCTGGCTAAGAGACTACATGTAGGTGATCTACTCTCAATCTTCTGCCAATGCTACTCTCTAAACAGCCCCTCAAAAATGCTTCTTGGGGAGTCACCCACCATCTCTAAAGCACCAGGGGGGTAATTTTAACCCCCAAGAACGGGTGGGTTGGGGGCGGGTGAGAGGTTAAAATAATAGTTTTTTGGAGCTGGACCACATCCCGGCTCCAATGTGCCCCACTTCCAGGTTTGACCCAGGCACGTTTGGATGCATGCGCACTACAGATACCCAGAAGTCCCGTCCCCACTTAAAGCCAGCAGGCCGATACTTAAAGGGACAATGTACCTCATTGAAATAGTTAAGGTACTTAATTTTTTGTATTAGAAAAGTAAAACAACTTTAACCCTACCTTTTCAGGTTTCCCATCGCTTCCAATTCACGTCAAGTGAAAACATGCAGAAAGGGCCAGATCAATGAGGTGAGTGCCTTTATTGCACTGCTTGTGGGCCCGGAGGAGCAGGAGTGCTTCTTCCAGGTCCAACAAGTTCACCTGGTGCGACATGACCCTGCCATTGCCTGACAACCTCCACCCCCACCCCCGATGCTGGACCCCCCGATCTTCAAGGCCCACCCGATGTCGCCAACGTCTCCCATCTTCCCCCACCACCCCCCCACCCCCCCACCACAATCTCTCTCTCTCTCCCTCCCACCACCACCCCCCACCACCCGATTTGCAGCTCCTTTTCGTTACGACAGGCAGCCAGCGTGAGAATACCCGAAAGCTTAATTACTCACTTTCAATTGAGTTGTGGTCACAGATTGGGACGCACTCATTTGGCTTCCGGGTTCCCCATGTGAGTATCTAGGGACGGGCTAGGTTCCCAGCTCCTAGGTCTCTGTGCTGCCATCTGCAATTGTTGGCACAGTCGAGACAATGATCTCATCATGTGGAGCTTCCCAATACTGTGTGTTTCACTGTATTTGATCTTGAAAACTCCACTCCATCGCACCCCAAATTCACAGACAACTATAAATCTGAAAATATAACTTAAGCTTCAAAAACTGAAGTCTACGAGAACTGAGACTTGAGCACATAATCTAGACTGCAATACTGAGGGAGTGTTGAACTGTTGGAGGTGGTGTCCTTTGGATGAGACGTTAAATCAAGAACCCGTCTAACCTCTCAGGTGGATGTAAATGATCCCATGGCACTATTCAAGAACAGAGGAGCTTTCCTGGTGTCCTGGTCAATATTTATCCCGCAACCAACATCATTAAAACAGATTATTTGGTCATTTATCTCTTTGCTGTTTGTAGGACCTTTCGATGCATGAATTGGCTGCCAGATTCCTCTATATTTCTAAAAGTACACTTCAAAAGTACTCCATTGGCTGTGAAGACAACATCCAGGCTTGGGCTGATAAGTGGCAAGTAACATTCCCGCCAACAAGTGCCAGGCAATGACCATCTCCAACAAGAGAGAGTCTAACCACCTCACCTTGACATTCAACGGCATTACCATCGCCAAATTCCCCACCATCAACATCCTGGGGGTCACCATTGACCAGAAACTTAACTGGACCAGCCATATAAATACTGTGGCCACAAGAGCAGGTCAGAGGCTGGGTATTCTGTGGCGAGTGACTCACCTCCTGACTCCCCAAAGCCTTTCCACCATCTATAAGGCACAAGTCCGGAGTGTGATGTAATACTCTCCACTTGCTTGGATGAGTGCAGCTCCAACAACACTCAAGAAGCTCGACACCATCCAGGACAAAGCAGCCCGCTTGATTGGCACCCCATCCACCACCCTTAACATTCACTCCCTTCACCACCGGCGCACTGTGGCTGCAGTGTGTACCATCCACAGGACGCACTGCAGCAACTCGCCAAGACTTCTTCAACAGCACCTCCCAAACCCGCGACCTCTACCACCTAGAAGGACAAGAGCAGCAGGCACATGGGAACAACACCACCTGCACATTCCCCTCCAAGTCACACGCCATCCCGACTTGGAAATATATCGCCGTTCCTTCATCATCGCTGGGTCAAAATCCTGGAACTCCCTTCCTGACAGCACTGTGGGAGAACTTTCACCACACGGACTGCAGCGGTTCAAGAAGGAGACTCACCACCACCTCAAGGGCAATTAGGGATGGGCAATAAATGCCGGCCTCACCAGCGACGTCCACATCCCATGAACGAATAAAAAAAAAGAACTTTGGGACATTCTATATAAATGCAAGTTAATCGGTCTTTCTTCACAGAATGAAATCTGCAGGTTTTATTTAACAAAAGCATTTGTCCATTAAATGGATCAGGGAAGTCCTGGCTTGCAAGCTAGATATCTACATTCTAAACAACCTATATTATCAGCAGTATCCAGTAAGGCTGTGGACATCATGTTTGATATCATATTTCCACTACTGCTATCCCTGAATCACTTAAACAGCACATGTGCCTTCTCTGTGCTACTTGCACAGCCTGAACTATTCAACAGTGCCTTTGAAAAGAGGTTAGTAGATTCACTGCCAAATTAAATGGCAGGGTCACCATTAGCAGCTTATCCTGTTCTCGGCCATCATAAAATGCACGAAGCAGCTTCATTTGGCCCTTCCTCCTTCACTAGGACCTAAATAATGTTCTGGATTTGCCTTTTCTGTATCATTTAAAATCTTATTCATTTTATGAGGAACCCTCTCCACCACTTCCCTTCAGATCTGAAAAGCTCAGTTTCCTGATACCAGGGCGCAGTCTTACGGTTCTTCTCTGCAAGACTTCCAGGGCTTGATGTCTCATTTCTCTGGCTTGCACCCTATCGTTTTAATATAATTCAACATTTTATTTACTTTGTTGGTTGTCTCCATGCACAAATGGACATTGATGCTCCCCTCCCCAGCACAGGACAACAGCATTTTAACTGTTTAGCGTTGTCTAGATCAGAAATGGGCCTTCGAAGTAAATCACAGTAAAGGCGAGGGTCTCTGTAGAAATGTAGAGTGTGCAGTATTTAAAATCGAAATTCCTTTCATACGAAACAACTTAGTTTTAATCTGGCTGCACATCTATTGCAGCAACGTGGTCTTTGATCTGTACATAATTTAGTATCTGATTTCATAATCAGCATTACAGACAGTGATTGTAGAGGAGAGTACTTTCAACACAGCAGTACACTAACAAAAATTACAAGACTACTGTTCAATACTCAGATTTTTTAAAATGTGTTTTACAAAGCTTTAAACATTGCTGAAATCCTGTCCATTTTAATAGTTTTGGTTACAGATGTATTTCCTTCAAATATTGGAACAATGAATTGAAAAAACAATAAACTATTCTTAATCACCTTAGATCTATGTCCTCTGGTTGATGACCCTTCCGCCAATGGGAACAGTTTCTCTCTATCTATTCTGTCTGGACACTTCATGATTTTGAATACCTCTATCAAATCTCCTCTCAACCTTCTCTGTTCCAAGGAGAATAACCCCAGCTTCTCCAGTCTATCCATGTAACTAAAGTCCCTCATCACTGGAATCATTCTAGTAAATCTCTTCTGCACCCTCTCTAAGGCCTTCACGTCTTTCCTAAAGTGCGGTGCCCAGAGCTGGACACAATACTCCAGTTGTGGTCAAACCAGTGTTTTATAAAGGTTCATCATGACCTCCTTGCTTTTGCACTCTATGCCTCTATTTATAAAGCCCAATATCCCATATGCTTTTTAAGCACTTTCTCAACCTGCCCTGCCACTTTCAACGATTTGTGCACATATACCCCCAGATCTCTCTATTCCTGTACCCCTTTTAGAATTGTGCCCTCTGGTTTACATTGCCTCTCCTCATTCTTCCTACCAAAATGTATCACTTTGCATTTTTCTTCATTAAATTTCATATGCCTACACCTTAGGTTCTAAAAGAGGTGGCTGTAGAGATAGTGGAAGCATTGGTAGTGATCTTCCAAAATTCCCTAGATTCTGGAACGGTCCCAGCGGATTGGAAGGTAGCAAATGTAACACCGCTATTCAAGAAAGGAGGGACAGAGAAAACAGGGAACTACAGGTCAGTTAGACTAACATCAGTAGTCAGGAAAATGCCGGAATCTATTATTAAGGACATGGTAATGGGACACTTAGAAAATCATAATATGATTAGGCAGAGTCAACATGGTTTTATGAAAGGAAAATCGTGTTTGACAAATCTATTAGAGTTTTTTGAGGATGTAACTAACAGGGTAGATAAAGGGGAACCAGTGGATGTAGTATATTTGGATTTTCAAAAGGCATTTGATAAGGTACCTTGTGTCACACAAGATAAAGGCTCATGGGGTTAGAGGTAATACTTTAGCATAGATAGAGGATTTGTTAATGGACAGAAAACAGAGAGTAGGAAAAAATGGGTAACTTTCAGGTTGGCAGGCTGTAAGTAGTGGTGTGCCACAAGGATCAGTGCTTGGGCCTCAGCTATTTACAATCTATATTTATGACCTAAATGAAGGGACCGAGTGTAATGTATCCAAGTTTGCTGATGATACAAAGCTGGGTGGGAAAGTACTCTGTGAAGAGGATACAAGGAGTCTGCAAACGGATATAGACAGGTTAAGTGACTGGGCAAGAAGGCAGCAGATGGAATATAATGTGGGGAAATGTGAGGTTATTCACTTTGGTAGGAAGAATAGAAAAACAGAATATTTTTTAAATGGTGAGAAACTATTAAATGTTGGTGTCCTTGTACATGAATCACAGAAAGTTAACATGCAGGTGCAGCAAGCAATTAGGAAGGCAAATGGTATGTTGGCCTTTATTGCAAGGGGGTTGGAGTACAAGAGTAAGGAAGTTTTGCTGCAATTGTACAGGGCTTTGGTGAGACCACACCTGGAGTACTGTGTGCAGTTCAGGTCTCCTTACCTAAGGAAGGATAAGCTTGCCTTAGAGGCGGTGCAACGAAGGTTCACTAGATTGATTCCTGGGATGAGAGGAGAGATTGTCCTATGAGGAGAGATTGAGTAGAATGGGCCTATACTCTCTGGAGTTCTGAAGAATAAGAGGTGATCTCATTGAAACATATAAGATTCTGATAGGGCTTGACAGTGTAGATGCTGTGAGGCTGTTTCCCCTGGCTGGAGAGTGTAGAACTAGGGGCATAGCCTCAGAATAAGGATTCCGCCATTTAGGACTGAGATGAGGAGAAATTTCTTCACTCAGAGGGTTGTGAATCTTTGGAATGCTCTGCCCCAGAGGGCTGTGGATGCTGAGTCGTTGAATATATTCAAGGCTGAGATGGATAGATTTTTGGACTCTAGGGGAATCAAGGGATATGGGGATCAGGCAGGAAAGTGGAGTTGAGGTTGAAGATCAGCCATGATCTTATTGAATAGCGGAGCAGCTTGAGGGGCCGGATGGCCTACTCCTATTTCTTATGTTCTTATAGTTAACCATGAAGAGGACTGGGCAGACTGATGGCAGATATAATTTATCACAGAGAAATGTGAGGTGATACATTTTGAGAGTACAAATAAGGAGGAGCTATACACTAAATTGTAAAACTTTAAAATGTATAGAAGAGGAGAAAGACTTAGAGCTTCAGATGTACAAATCATTAAAATTGGGAAGACAAGTTGATAAAGCTGGAAAAATGTGTGGGATATAGATTTTACAAATAGGGGCATAGAATGCAAATGCTAAACCTATACAAAATATTGGTTCAACTGCAATAGAAAATGGTGTCCAGTTTTGAGCATTCTACTTTAGGAAAGATGTCAAGGCCATGGAAAGAGTAAAGAAGAGACTGACTAGGATGATACCAGGGATGAGGGGCTTTAATTATGAGGAGAGACTAGAGAAACTAGAACAGGGAAGGTTAGGAGAAGGTCTGATAGAATTGCTCAAAATTATGAAGTGTTTTAGTAAGGTAAATAGGGGGAAATTTTTTCTACTGATTGATGATCTTAAATTTATGCTCTCTAGTCACCAACTCATGGATGGAATGGAGAGCTTAGGAGATTTTTTTTATGGCAGAGGATTGTTAGAACCAGAAACAGTGAAAGAAGCATAACATTATTTGTAAAAAAGAACATTATAAATAGGTATGGGGAAGGACAAGGTAATGGGACTAAATGGATAGCTCTTACAGAGAGTTGGCATAGGCATGATGGGTGAATGACCTCCTTCTGTGCTGTAAAATTCCATGATTCTAAATAAAAATTTAAAGGAAATTTATAGTAAATCCTTTTTGCAAGTGTTAAACAAGTAAAAGGGAATTCATTTGAAAGGCTGGAGTCTGAGGTTATTTATAAAGAAGCTTGCTACAATATTGAATGAGAGCCATCATTCATGGAGGAGATTTTTTTACAGTTCAAAAATATTTGAAGACCTTCAAGAGCAATAAAAGCAAAACAGTAAAGTTCTGGCATTTTGTATCATTACAGGGAAAGGCACAGATCCATTCCTGCCTCAAAAATGGACTGATGGCAACAAATCAAATCCACAATCCCCAGTTACACTAGCCCAAGAGTCTTCTGGCATCTTCTCTGATGAAAGAAAATGTCTTTCATCTTCCTCACTAAACCGTTGTTTTTTAAAATGTTTCAACGGTTTCACATTTACAATTTCAGGTCAAACAAATCAAACAGGTTTCATGCAATTTATCCAGAAAGTGCTGGAAATACACAGCAGGTTTGTCAACATCTGCAAAAAGAAAAGATTGCGGGTGTGTATCCTTCATTAGAACCTGAAACATCAATAACCTGTTTTCTCTCTCCACAGATGCTGATGACCTATTGTATATTTCCAGCATTTTCTGTTTTTACTTCATATTTCCAGCAATCTTCAGGTTTTAAAAAATTTTGCAGGTAGAGTTTCTCTTTACCTATAAAGGATGCACACTCACTAACCAGAACCCAGAGAGCTCAGGCATGGGTTGGCGATCCACAAGTGTGTACAGGGGCACTGTGGGAGATTAACCAGCTAAAACTGCTCAGCCTACCTGCATAAAGTACCAGAATGGCATTAGGCCATTCGGTTGCAAGGTTATCTGGAGTCAAGCGGGAAGAATCTCAGTCCCCGGTGACAGATCTACCTCTCCCGCTTCTCCAGGCTGGCTGGTCAATAGTCAATGTTCTGGAGTACTCACTTGTCTCGGATTAGAGTCTGCCGCAAAAGGTCGATTTGGTTCTGAACTGTCATCTTGGAGCCACCTCAATTTAAAAGAGATGCTCGTTCCTCTGCCCTTGGAGTTTAGTCACTGGTTGGCCATTAGGCAATTGACAAGCATGGATTTTAGGTGGACAGCAGATACCAAGAGCTCCTCATAAAAATCATAGTGAGTAGCACAGCTCATCATAAATTGTTTGAATGCATTTTCACCATCCTCCTGACCACAAAGTGGACACACAGCATACCCCATTTTACTGTGCTCTACCAGCTGGGTGAGAAGAACTTCAGAAGCAGCTACCTGTCTCCCTACAACTGAAGGATGATTGTCACTCAGTCCTGGATATATGAGTGTGCGTTCTCTACCTAACCTCCAGACAATGCCTTCCAACATCTGTCAGCCCAAGTGTTTCCTCATCAGCTATAGAATGAGCATCTGCTTTCAGCATGGTGGAAGGATTTACGCAGGGCAACTTTCAATTCGCCAACCTCCTTAATGTTCAAGACACCCAAGTTCAATGCCTTTTACTTGGCTTAGTGAATGCCTGCTTATTCCAGGTCCTCATGTGAGGGGGATTTGACAAAGATGCGCCCACTGTGAGGATGAGTTCTACTCCAGAGTCTTCAGTGACAGGTCAGTGTAAGCTGCAGCACTCCCTCTATTCAACTGTTCCCAGTTGAAGCATGACTTCACCTCAAATCCTGATTCTGCTTCTCATACATGGGCAACAGGAAGCCCTTGTTTTGCATGTTTCATGCAATGAAAGTAAAGCCAAGTTATTATACAGAACTACTGTACTTCAAACAGAAGCTGTTTTTAAGAGTCTTGGCTCGCTATGGAATCAGCTCCATTTATGCTGCAAGTCAGATTTCACAGTACTGCCACACTCTGTTTAAAAGTCACAACTCATGACCTTCCCCAGTAGCTGGGGAGGGCTTATAGTAGCTAGCAATGTGAAACTGCACTGCTGCCTGTAGGAATGGATTAATGAGCCTGCCTGCAGCAGCAATTTACATTGCTAACCAGCTTTGTTACCAGTTGCACTAAGGGAAAAAAAAACCTCACTAGGTCATATTTCATGCAACCAGAGGTAGTGACATTGCCTTAACTGCTGCTCAAAAGTAAGTGACCATTGAAGTGGGATGAAAACACAGCAACGTTACCAGTGGCAGAGAGGAAAGCTGGTATTCACTTAAATATTGGGGTGGTCATCCATGTAGCATGCACTTAAGCGATGTGACGTTATTGCACACTCCACACAACTAAGATTCACTGGGGTGTGTACAAGAGAGCTACAGGGGCCCAAGGAGCCACACCTCAGCGCTGTCTTCTGGTGAGAAAACAAAAATAAATCTACCAGAAAAATTAGGCATTAGACATGATAATTTGGCTATGAAAAGACATGTAACCTTCTAATCTCTGACTCTTTTTACCTGTAATATTCAACAACTGAATGTGTGAAACTCAGTACTGTCTGATTGTTGTAGTCTCTGTCCTTTGAATGTATTTGTTAGCCATACTATGCATCCAGGAATGAAGTATTGACAGAGCTAAAGGAATCCAGCATAATGAATGCTGCTGTCCCCAGGTGGACTCTGCAGGATCTCTGTTCTAACACAACCAATTTACACGAAATCCCTGGCTTGGGTGTTGTCAACAAGATACAGAATACATGTGAAAAGCAAAGCAAAAGGTCTAGCAAACATAATCCAATTACAGTATTAACATAAGAGGTTGCTCCTCAATAAAGGAAGGACTGTGTCTCCTGCAGCATTGATAATATGCATCGCTGTTAAATCAGCAGGATGTTGTGTGTTATAATGTATACATGGTTCTGGGGAGGGAGGAACAGAGTTTCTAACTTTACAGTTAAATATTACTCATTTAATGGGTATGTTACTAAAACCCATGTTCCTAAACAGACAACAGCCTAGGACAGTCCACAGGAACAAAAAACAAAAATTTTAGAGTAGAATAATGAGGTTTCATTGTCCTGACTTTCTCCTAATGCCAGATTTTCAGACATTTCCCTATTTACTTACTGAAGGTCAGTTTTGCCCATTGTTCAAAGTAAAACCTGTCCATTACTTCTATGCAATCAGATTTATGGCCTCAAAACTGTTGTTTATGTGCTATTCTAGGGTTAACAGCAACAACAACATCTTGCATTTATATAGTGCTTTTAATGTAGTAAAACATCCCAAGGCACTTCACAGGACCGTTATCAAACAAAATTTGACATCGAGCCACAGAAGGCGATATTAGGACATGTGAACAAAAGCTTGGTCAAAGAGGTAGGTTTTAAGGAGCATCTTAAAAGGAGGAGAGACAGGTAGAGAGGCAGAGAGGTTTAGGGAGGGAATTCCAGAACTTAGGGCCTGGGCAGCTGTGGGTTACAGAAAGTTTTGGGAAGAATCCTCACTGCTTTGTTAGTCCCAAATTGCTGACCAATTACAATGTAGAGCAGCTGTTCCTTGGCGTAAGTATTAAAACTCCCATTTATTCATAATTATTTTGTAAAATACAGATATCAAGAATGTGGCCTCGCAACGAAAATGTTTATTCAGAATCGTGAGAGAAAAGAGAACTGTCCTCTGTGGTACAGAAGGGCACCCTACCCAAAAGCAACTACTGCAAGCTTGGTAGCAATTGCTGAGAGTGTAAATACTATTACCAAAATCCAGGGGACTTAGATACAAATCAGGAAGATGGCTGACCTGAAGTAAAACTGCTAAAGTATGCTTAAAGCATAGCTTTCAATGTCAAGTATCCATTCCAAGTAGGCAATGCATAATGTGTAACCTCCTAACCTGTAAAGCAGTTTGTACTGAACCATTCTAAGCATTAATAGAAGCCTATACCGTGCAGTCCTACATGAGAGAATTTTTTAAAAATTCATTCTTGGGGTGTGGGCCTCGCTGTCAAGGCCATATTTACTGCCCATCCCTGGTTGATCTTGAGAAGGTAGTGGTGTGCCTTCTTGAACCATTGCAGTCTGTGTGGTGAAGGTGCTTCAACAATGCTGTTAGGTAGGGAATTCCAGGATTTGGGCCCAGCGACAATGAAATAGCCCACACGTGACCATGGTGCAGCATGGAAGATGCACAATTAGCAACTCACAACAAACTATGGTCAGACATAAATCTTAAAGGGGCTTGACACAGGAAATCCTTGTAAGCCAACCTTGTTTTATGATGTATGTTTATTTAGTATCAGACGAGATAAATAACTGTCTGTGCTCCCTAAACTGGCAAAATCTCAAGACTATTTATCTGCTTGCAGGATTAAATGGCACATAATAAAAAGGGAGCACAGCAACACTGGAGGAGAACCCAAGCATTATAAGCCCTTGACATGACTTCCCCCAAGCTCAGGGTTAGTACTACTCTGATCTTGTTAGCTTCTGTCGCCCCGACTCAAACATTTACAGATAGTCTTACATTTATCTCAAAAACATAACAGAGTGTATTGCAATGCAAGGACTGCTTGAAAAGGCTTCTTTGAAGGAGTATTTTGGAGCACATATTCCTTAACATAGAAACATAGGAACAGGAGTAGGCCATTCAGCCCCTCGAACGTGTTCCGCCATTCTTTTAGATCACGGCTGCTTTGTGCCTCAACTCCATCTACCCGCCTTCGTATATAACCCTTGATATCCTTACCTAACAAAAATCTATCGATCTCAGTCTTGAAAATTTCAGTTGATCCAGCATCCATAGCCTTTTCGGGGAGCAAGTTCCAGGTTTCCACTACCAGGGGAAATAGTTTCTCTGTATCTACCCCATTGAATCCCTTAATCATTTAAAATGCCTTGATTAGATCACCTCCCAACCTTCTTAACTCAAGGGAATACAGCAATTTTTTTTGCAACCTGTCCTCATAATTTAACTCTACCAAAACTCTGAATTTTAAAATACATTCCTCATTCTCTTTGTTCTGTGTCTCAGGATTTGCAGCGTGACTTATTAATGGTAAGGTTTTCAACGTATTTTCATCAAAGCAGTCCGAAGTCAATCCATAACCCCATTCCCTGCCCCGCACCTATCCTCTCGCATGTGAACTTGTGAAAGGTGGCATCCCTTGTGAAAGGTGACATTCCTAATGCCAGGAACTCTCCTTTGCCCATTTCTCCCAGAGGGGGACGGTAGCATAGTGGTTATGTTACTGGGCTAGTAATCCAGAGGCCTGGACTAAAATCCAGAGTCATAAGTTCAAATCCCGCCATGGCAGCTGGCGAATTTAAATTCAATTAATTAATTAAATTTAATTAAATAAAAATCTGGAATTAAAATACTAGTATCAGTAATGATGGCCATGAAACTACCGGATTGTCGTAAAAACCCATCTGGTTCACTAATGTCCTTTAGGGAAGGAAGCCTGCCGCCCTTACCCGGTCTGGCCTACATGTGACTCCAGACCCACAGCAATGTGGTTGATTCTTAATTGCCCTCTGAAATGGCCGAGCAAGCCACGCAGTTGGAAATCTCGCGACGAAAAGTCATAATAAGAATAAAACCGGACGGACCACCCGGCATCGGACCACTAGGCACCGGACACGACAACGGCAAAACACCAAGCCCAGTCGACCCTGCAAGGTCCTCCTTACTAACATCTGGGGACTTGTGCCAAAATTGGGAGAGCTGTCCCACAGACTAGTCAAGCAACAGCCTGACATAGCCATACTCGCAGAATCATATCTTTCAGCCAACGTCCCAGACTCTTCCATCACCATCCCTGGGGATGTCCTGTCCCATCTTCAGCCAGAAGTGCCGAGTGGATAATCCATCTCAGCCTCCTCCCGATATCCCCACCATCACGGAAGCCAGTCTTCGGCCAATTCGATTCACTCCACGTGATATCAAGAAACGGCTGAGTGCACTGGATACAGCAAAGGCTATGGGCCCTGACAACATCCCAGCTGTAGTGCTGAAGACTTGTGCTCCAGAACGAGCTACGCCTCTAGCCAAGCTGTTCCAGTACTGCTACAACACTGGCATCCACCCGACAATGTGGAAAATTGCCCAGGTATGTCCTGTCCACAAAAAGCAGGACAAATCCAATCCGGCCAATTACCGCCCCATCAGTCTACTCTCAATCATCAGCAAAGTGATGGAAGGTGTCGTCGACAGTGCTATCAAGCGGCACTTACTCACCAATAACCTGCTCACCGATGCTCAGTTTGGGTTCCGCCAGGACCACTCGGCTCCAGACCTCATTACAGCCTTGGTCCAAACATGGACAAAAGAGCTGAATTCCAGAGGTGAGGTGAGAGTGACTGCCCTTGACATCAAGGCAGCATTTGACCGAGTGTGGCACCAAGGAGCCCTAGTAAAATTGAAGTCAATGGGAATCAGGGGGAAAACTCTCCAGTGGCTGGAGTCATACCTAGCACAAAGGAAGATGGTAGTGGTTGTTGGAGGCCAATCATCTCAGCCCCAGGGCATTGCTGCAGGAGTTCCTCAGGGCAGTGTCCGAGGCCCAACCATCTTCAGCTGCTTCATCAATGACCTTCCCTCCATCATAAGGTCAGAAATGGGGATGTTCGCTGATGACTGCACAGTGTTCAGTTCCATTCGCAACCCCTCAGATAATGAAGCAGTCCGAGCCTGCATGCAGCAAGACCTGGACAACATCCAGGCTTGGGCTGATAAGTGGCAAGTAACATTCGCGCCAGATAAGTGCCAGGCAATGACCATCTCCAACAAGAGAGAGTCTAACCACCTCCCCTTGATATTCAACGGCATTACCATCGCCGAATCCCCCACCATCAACATCCTGGGGGTCACCATTGACCAGAAACTTAACTGGACCAGCCATATAAATACTGTGGCTACGAGAGCAGGTCAGAGGCTGGGTATTCTGCGGCGAGTGACTCACCTCCTGACTCCCCAAAGCCTTTCCACCATCTACAAGGCACAAGTCAGGAGTGTGATGGAATACTCTCCACTTGCCTGGATGAGTGCAGCTCCAACAACACTCAAGAAGCTCGACACCATCCAAGATAAAGCAGCCCGCTTGATTGGCACCCCATCCACCACCCTAAACATTCACTCCCTTCACCACCGGCGCACAGTGGCTGCAGTGTGCACCATCCACAGGATGCACTGCAGCAACTCGCCAAGGCTTCTTCAACAGCACCTCCCAAACCCGCGACCTCTACCACCTAGAAGGACAAGGGCAGCAGGCGCATGGGAACAACACCACCTGCACGTTCCCCTCCAAGTCACACACCATCCCGACTTGGAAATATATCACCGTTCCTTCATTGTCGCTGGGTCAAAATCCTGGAACTCCCTTCCTAACAGCACTGTGGGAGAACCATCACCACACGGACTGCAGCGGTTCAAGAAGGCGGCTCACCACCACCTTCTCGTGGGCAATTAGGGATGGGCAATAAATGCCGGCCTTGCCAGCGACGCCCACATCCCGTGAACGAATAAAAAAAAAAATGAGGACGATCATTAAAACTGATCTAAAAAATTGTTGCACAGTCAGACACAATAAAATCATTGTGTGAACAATCGCACTACACAGCAAAAGTTTTTTTTACCCCTCTCCAATAGTCCTTTAATATTACAGGACCTCTTGCATAGGCTCCCAGATTCCACAGCATCAGAACAACGTAAAACCAGCTGCCCTCAAACAATTGTTTGTCTACTCAACGGTAGCTGTGCTTCAAAGTAATTCACTGTGTGAAGAGCTTTGAGATGTTTTGATGTGTAAGTAAAGTGCTACATAAATACAAGCATTTTGGGGAGTTTTAATGTTCTGGTCTATGTCAATGTTCTGATTGCTCTACATTGTCAATGGTTGGGGACGATTCATACAAACCAATGAAGGCAAATAAAACAAATCACTAGCTTGTGAACATAGACAGAAGTGTTCGGCTTGCTTTAAGCTGAAAAAAGATGGCAGCCTTTGTCTCCAGCAGTAGCACTTATATTGTCCACCAGTTGCTGCTGTCTCCAAAGATCAAGGCCACCTCTTCAGAAGGGTCTCAGCACTTCTGAAGACTGTTGTGCATCTACCAAAGCCGGGGTTGCCAGTAGCCACAGTGCCATAAGTTAAATACAGCTTAAGAGTGCATTTATGGTAAAGATCGCCAGTATTTCGCCCATTTCATGGGAGTCTATTGTGCCACCTAGATAGCAATAAAGGATATTCCTTTCAAGTCTACAATCTCTCTCTCACTCTCAGCCAGACCTCCATAATCTCTTTATGCATTCCTAAACAGGCATGGTATTGCAAATAATAAACAGCAATTCTATTTTTATATACTTAATATCTGCTCCGTTTTCTGAGAACTGTATAGAAAATCAGTGGAGGTACTCATCAGAGTCAGAAGACAAAGAATATTTTGGAGTGAAAGGATTAATATTCCATGTACCACATCACACACATATTTATCAATGTACTATATATTTGGGAGGGAGAGACATAAATAAGAGAATACTCTTTATTGGCATCCCTTTGAGAGAAGGACATAGAAATCATGTTAATGGGGCTATCTAGTTATAATCTTACATGCAACAAAAAGCCTCTTCAGGTCAAATATGCATGTGAGGCAATACCAGAGACTTGTGGGATAGGAAGGGGACGATGGCGAGAATTGAAGATGCACAGCTGCCACCAGTAGCTAATGACCTTAATAACATAGATTTGTATCATCCAAGTTCCCATCTCATGTCATTTTAAGAGATGACAAATTGTACTGCCCAATTCAAGATAATTAATACACTCAAGACCTAGCTAGTGAAACTGCCTGGTAAAGACATTGGAATAGAATTAATTTGAAATTCCTAAAGAGGAAATATATTCTATTGAATAATCCCATGACCTGTACATTTACTAGTGACTCCCAATCACTCCTCATTACTGTTTTGAACAATTGTTTGGATGCAGCCTAGGAGCTGTGTATACGCCTTCTTCTCTCCCCTCCCCCATTAATGTGCATTACAAAAATTGACTGCTGTAATAATGTGAGTAGGATCCCACGTGTGACATCACATCAAGGGTGGTTGTACAGATGTCCCCTCCCAGACTGCCTCCAACCACTAGTTCAAAATACTAAATGAGGCAGCAGAGACGTCAGTAATTGTACAGATTTCTCCCTTTATAGCTTTCAGTGATGGTTGGACAATTCAGTAAAATATGCTTCCACATAAAGCTGTAGAAGAGAATGCATCAGACTTGGGATAGATTGCACATCCCTAGCTGTGAATAAAACAAAACAATTTACTTAAAAGCAAAGTGTAAAAATATCTCCCCCAAATCAAGTATCATCCATCAGGATTTATTCTACATTAGGAGTGTTAATTGAGGTTCAAACTTTTGTCTTGTGTGTTAATTACCCCTTTGGCCCCAAATGTAGCATAAAACAGATTGAAATGTTCATTATAACCAGAATAATTGCTACTTATCTAGGCTTTTGTTGTTCCCATTCATTAAGCAGCAATTTTTCTGTCCATGTTTCTTCTGTTAGAGACTAAACTGTACTTAAAATATTCCTTTAATTCTGTGTCCAATACAGAACTCACAAGTCATCTCATTTAAATAGGGCATTATCAAACATCTCAAATTTTTAAATCACATTTTTTTTAAAAAATGATCCCAGTTCGTACAATTGCTGATGCCACAATGTCACAGTCCACATACCCTGAGTTTATTAACAAGCCAATCCACAAATTTACCAGAACAACAATGCCCCTTTAATTATATATTCCTGAGAGCAGACAGTAATTTCAAGGCATAGAATAAATTACATTTTATGTCGTTTTAAACCTGTGTGGGGATTACAGGATTTCTAGTCATTGATCAGGTTCATAAGCGGTCACATTTATTCTTGGCTTCTGGCTGAAGCCACATAGGGGCTATATTTTCCCCTGAAAACTCGTTTTAGCAAACATGTAGAGGAAATGTTAACATGGGGAATAATTTTATATTCATATCTATTTTGTCTTTAGAATTGGCAAACAAGGAAAAATATACCCCATGGTGTCATGTTATTGAGAGTGATGGACCAGTAGCAGTTGACTGTCAGCATGTTTATAACTGAATATCAGACTTTGTGCAGCATCGTAACACAAACACAAAACTGGGTCTTTCTCCATTTCATTTTCAGAATTTTCATCAGCATCCAAAATAATTTAGAGGAGGGGGAAAGCAGGACTATTGGAGAATGATTGAAACTTGGATGAATACCAAGCTGAAAACATCACTGAGGGGATCCATCTATTTTGTACAGCTCCTTCAAGAACTGTTTCATCACCTGAGCAAGATCAAAGCTACATATGTACGACTTTGCCAATGTCAAGTTGTTTTAAAAGATATAGTTTGCCATTTTTTCTACCTGTTGCACCTTACCTGATAGCCAAAGTTGGAGGTAC
Source organism: Heptranchias perlo (assembly GCF_035084215.1). Classification (NCBI taxonomy): domain Eukaryota; kingdom Metazoa; phylum Chordata; class Chondrichthyes; order Hexanchiformes; family Hexanchidae; genus Heptranchias; species Heptranchias perlo. The sequence goes on along the minus strand of NC_090339.1, from coordinate 46,808,207 downwards.
CATTGATGGCAGTGTGGCAAAGTAAATGGGGCAGCTGGTGACTTCATATATCACGAGAGCTCCTCTTTACCCATTTCTGTACAAACAAGTTATGATGTAATCTGCATTTAAATGTATCTTTCCATCATTTTTGATGGGGTGGGGGGGGGGGGGGTGAAAGAATACAGCTCTTCTTTCTCCCCAAAGAAAAGATTTGCCAAACATGTTTACATGAAGGTACAGCCCATTTACAAAATGAACTGATCATACATAAGCACTAGAGCCCTGTCATCATTACTAATAGTATTTGAGTCTGCCGGAAAAATGTGGGGGAGTTAATGAATTAAAGATGGCTTGAATTTAATTTATTGAAATGCACACTAATTATTGCTTAAGTGAAGAAAGAACAAACAAACTCACATTTACATACTGTTTTTCACATCCATGGGCTATCCCAAAGTGTTTTTTTTAAATTCATTCATGGCATGTGGACAGTTATTGCCCATCCCTAATTGCCCCTAAGAAGGTGGTGGTGAGCCACCTTCTTGAACCGCTGCAGTCCATGTGGTGAAGGTACTCCCACAGTGCTGTTAGGTAGGGAGTTCCAGGATTTTGACCCAGCGACAATGAAGGAACAGCGATATATTTCCAATCAGGATGGTGTGTGACTTGGAGGGGAATGTGTAGTTGGTGGTGTTCCCATGCACCTGCTGCCCTTGTCCTTCTAGGTGGTAGAGGTCGCGAGTTTGGGAGGTGCTGTCGAAGAAGTCTTGGCGAGTTGCTGCAGTGCATCTTGTAGATGGTACACACTGCAGCCATGGTACGCCAGTGGTGGAGGAAGCGAATATTTAAGATGGTGGATCGGATGCCAGTCAAGCGGGCTGTTTTGTCCTGGATGGTGTCGAGCTTCTTGAGTGTTGTTGGAGCTGCACTCATCCAGGCAAGTGGAGGGTATTCTATCACATTCCTGACTTGTGCCTTTATCGATGGTGGAAAGGCTTTGGGGAGTCAGGAGGTGAGTCACTCGCCCCAGAACACCCAGCCTCTGACCTGCTCTTGGAGCCACAGTATTTATGTGGCTTGTCCAGTTAAGTTTCTGGTCAATGGTGACCCCCAGGATGTTGATGGTGGGGGATTTGGCGATGGTAATGCCATTGAATGTCAAGGTGAGGTGGTTAGACTCTCTCTTGTTGGAGATGAATTACTTTTAACATGTTGTTACAGTTTCACAGTTGTTTTGTAGGCAACCCTGGCAGTCAAGTTATGCAAAATGTACCATAAACAACAAATGACATAAATGATCAGATAATTGATTTATGGTGGTATTGGTTGAGGGATAAATGCTGGCCAGGACAACAAGAGAACTCCTTACTCTTCTTTAAATAGTGGCATAGGATGTTTTATGTTCATCTGAACAGACAGACAAGGCCTTATTTTAATACCTCATCCAAAAGTGACACCTCTAACAAGCAACACTCCCTCAGTACTGCACTGAAGTCTCAGCCTAGATTATGTGCTCAAGTCCTGAAGGGGAGCTTCAACCCATAATCTTTTGACTCAGAGCCGAGAGTGCTACCAATGAGCTAAACTGACATGGGGGTTGCTGTACTGTGATATCTGGCTACTCAACATTACAATTCTCATTCAACTGTATTATTTCTTGGCTCAACTTCAATGAGAAGAGACCAGTCCCCAGCACTTGCAATTAACTCATTCAATACAAGTTCCCTCTGTACTATTTTTCCAAAGGCTCCCCTGTGTAATGTATTTTAGAGAACCTTCCCTCAAGTCTGTCTGCAACCCCTCCTTGCCATGTGTACCTCACTATCTACCCCACACAGGTATTCCATTGGCTATTTACAACAGAAATCTGAGTACTTTGATGGAAATGAGAAGTTAGATTTTCCACTGAGAAAAATTGCCAGGGTTCCATTAGCAGCTGAGAGTGCTTTCACATGTTGCTCATTAACATCAGAGTACAATCATGCATATTTTAGGTAAAAGAGTTTGTATCCCGAGCATTCCTTGCCAAAATGGCTGATTGCTTGAATATTATTCCTTGCCTCTACAACATCAGAAGGGTCAGAATCCTTTGACAGGGAATTATTATACTATAAATAGTCCAGATATATTATGTGCCCTTCTATATGACATGTTAAACATCTTTTTCCACTTAAGCAGCTATTTATCCTCTAGACAATATACACATGGGAAGTTCTAACTGCTAATTCAACTCATCCATTAAAGCAGTTACTACATTATTGAGCAGACCTGTGAAAGTGCTCCTAGTAGTGTTATAAAACCACAGAACATTTAACCAAACTGCTCCGATTGTAGTTAACCCAACAGTGATAGTAAAGTAAAAATGATTAATATTTTAATCTTTAGAGTTGGAGACAATGAGCAATTGGGACATCCCACAAATGTGTGGGAGAAGGAAAAAGCTCCAGCATGCATTTGTATCCTTACGTTCCACCATAGGGAAATATTTTTATTTTACAGGAACGGTTTCAGTTCATCCACATTCTCTCCGCCCTAACAGCAAGATCATTTACCTCTATGATCCGATAACATAGGAGATGCCACTGTGGAGACAGAATTTGTTCTACAACATTGTTCCATGCACTGTGTCATGACTGGTGGGTATGGAACAAAAACAGACAAAGGTGTGAGCATTTTAATTGTGCAATCTAAACCTCCTATTCGCTCTCTTTAAACACACCATTCTAGATAATGATGCATAAACACACAAAATGTGTGACACAACAAATCTATAGGAGGTTAGCACTCCCAATCAGCCCTTGACGGCAAGCCTATTTTAATAACTTTGTGATGTGTTTACCATAAAATCAGGTGCATAAATTGCACTTCAAACAGTTTTTATGTCCTCTAAATATAGGGAATGACGTATACACAAGTGTGGAAACTAGATTAGAAGAGTGTGTATATGTGAATGGTATAAACAGAAACAAGAAGCATTTGAACTTTTTTCCTGTCCCATGTAACGATTCCTTCTAGCAATAATAGAAGGTCCCACATGAGATATTAAAAGTATGTCCTCCACTTACCCATCATCTATGTGCTACTCAAAACAGCAAAGATCTTTCTAGAATATATATAGGTGGACTTGCATAACTTCTGCAATTCAACCCACTAGAGGAGACTTAGTGGAAACCGAGTAGGGGTGATTTAAATAGCCCTGCAGGATTGCAATTGTAAGTGAGAAAGTCTGGCAATGATTTCAGAGACCCAGCGTGCTCTGTGGGAACCCCTCCCCCGCTGCCAAGCAGGAATTTTATATAATTTGTGCAAAAAAACTACTTTGTGTCAAAATGAAATGTTATAGGTGTGTGCAATGATGGTGCTATATTTCTACGTAAGTATCCTCAAATTTCATGCATACAAGTGAGAAATAAGGCACCGTAATACAATGACATCTTCTACAACCCACTTTGAATTCCATTGATTATCTGAGCTGTTTCAGGCATTGTTTATTCTGCCTGAATGGTGAGGGCTTCAATTGTTGAATCTACTGTTGGGACAGGAAAAAAGTTCATACAGGGTAGACGTACAGAAAATGTTTCCACTTGTGGGGGAGTCCAAAGCTAGAAGTCATCAATATAAGATAGTCACTAATAAATCCAATAGGGAATTCAGGAGATACTTCTTTAACTAAAGAGTGGTAAGAATGTGGAACTCACTACCACAAATAGTTGAGGCAAATAGCATAGATGCATTTAAGGGGAAGCTAGATAAGCACACAAAGGAGAAAGGAATAGAAGGGTATGCTGATAGGGGTAGATGAAGTAAGGAGGGAGGAGGCTCATGTGGAACATAAGCACTGGCACAGACCAGTTGAGCCGAATGACCTGTTTCTGTGCTATAGACTCAATGTAACTCAATGTACTTTTCACTTTGTAATACAGTCCTAGACTTGGATGGATGGCAGCTATCATGCCTGTGTTGTGACAGCAATGAATTTCTTCCTAAATTAGCTGATACCAATTTAGATACAACAACTCCTTGGGGCCTCCTTTCCCCAATATCTATGCATGTTATTTTGTGAAAGAGCATGAATAGCAGTAAAAATGGTACCTTCCTTTAATCTGTCATTTTATACAAGGTATTGGAGTTGCAGGAGATCCTCTTCTGATGTTCATCTGCGATTCACAAAAACGTGAAAATGTTTTCTCTCAAGTATCCTCTACAGAATCAACTTACTGTAAAACGAGCCCTGAATGATAAAGACCTGTAGTTTCTCAGAAGTGGCCATTTTGTAATAATCTGGTCTAGGTTTGTGTGTTAATTGAAGAGACACCAATGACATGCGGAAGAAAAGGAAGTGCCATACCTGGTTTATAATTGAAGAACTTCTCAGTTTTCCTGTTGCTCATGGTCGTTACGATCATACTGTCTGTTTGGCAGGAAATGGCACTGCCAGTCTGGCTATTTAACTAGTCTTCAAAATCAGGTGGCAATTTTTGACTGGAGCAAATACACATGGCAGATGCAGCTTGGTTTTCTCCATGGCGTGTGGTCCCCATTTCAGCCACGTTCCTATGGGGAGGTGATTAGCCTCATAGGGAGGGAAGGAAAACTCAGAAGAGTCATCCCCGGTCTGCTTCTACAAACCTAACAGTGAAGTCGGAACAATACCCGTGAAAGCCTGAGAGCAGGTCTTCAACCAAAGTTGGTATATGACCCAGGGTGAAAAATATGGAGACTGTTTACCCTCAAATTGATTAGCAAAAAATAAAAACAATTTTTGTACCAAATGCAGATTTCCAGCTGCTACAAAGGGCCCTTGGTTATACGAGGACAGCAATATGTGATAACCAACTCCACTATGAAACCCATAGTCCCTTCTTATTATACTTGTTATCTTGAAATAGCCTCAAGTGTTGTCAATTATCCCACACATCCCAATATAAACTCTGAATGTAGAGTCAAGGACAAAGCTGAATGGGCTCCACTCACCGTGATTCTATATTCGGGAATGTGGTAATGTACAGTACATCTTAGTAATGTCAGTTAGTAGTGTTTGTTTGATATAAAATAGAAACAATCAGCCTTGTCTGTTTGGGATGACTGCAGTTTAATCACAACTGTTAACATAAATTATCCCCAGACATATGTGAACAATAGTTGAGATTTAAAAAGTGTGTACGTGCAATAGTTTATCAGAGGGAGGCTGCGTTATCACCAGATCCTTCTCACACATCTCCTAGTGACTAGCAGCATTTGACAGAGACTGGAAGCAGGTCTACCGCCCATGCTTTTAGGCACAGTTGATGCAGGGCCTAGAGAAATGTGCGAGAAACTGAAGCAAGGGTTGATATCCACACTAAATAAACAGTTTTTCAATTAAATGTAAGACCAAGAATGTGCAGCAAAGATAAGTAGTCATCAGAGATGGTCCTCACCTGTAGCATTATCTTCTCCGTTGATGGTCAATTTCTTTACGCTCATGTGCTTGTTGTATCCGGTCACTCCTGTGGACAGTCCTGCACATTCTCTCAAGTGCTACATATTTTTTGGAGTTATTCAACTGTGTCTCTGCCCCCAGTACACACTGCCGCTTAATGTTTCACACCATCTCAACTGAACCTTCTTATATAAAATGGTGCACATTTTTAACTATCTGCCCCACCTTGGACCTTTAAGAGACTAAGAGGTACAGTCAGGCATTCAGATTAACTCATCACTATTTCAAACTCTCTTGAAGATCCCACAACACCATTCATAAGGATATCCTCAAGAGCCTCACTGCACATTCCCATGCAATCAATTGATGCTGGTGACCATAATGTTATTTCAAATAAATGGAGGCTGATTCATACTCTTGAAACATATACTACATTATTTCCCATGCACAATGTTGGATACCTTAATCTATGTAGGACTTTGAAGGTGTTCACTCAATCACCAATCTGTAGTAAGAAGCATCAGCTTTCAGAATGCCCTGATTTATATGACCAGTGCTACAAGACTTTTAAAAACATGAAATGGTCTGATGGAATAACGAGAACATACCTGCATATGTTCTGCAGTGGAAAATTGAGAATAAGTCAGTCAATTAAATAAAGGCCAGGTTTCATCCACCAATTGACCAGCTTAGCCTCAGGTTCTCCAGTTCTGCACACACACGGACTTTATAGCTCACCTCGTATTGGTTGATCACTGATGGATCAGCAAGACTCACCTGTTTGCCATCCAAGGTGTATAGCTTCTTCACTACCCCTGTCTCCAGCTTGATGGCCTCAGTGATGTCAGTAAGAACTTGCTCAAAGGAGTGTGCCGTTTTCTTGTTGAGCAGAACTCGCACTGCTTTCCGTGGCTTGACTCCACTCCGTATAACAGTCACTAGTTTAGGGCGGACAAAGTCCTTGGTTTCTTTGACCTCAGTCATGTGCTTGGCACTGGCCAGGGACTGTGGTACTTTCTGGGTACCAGAGGCTTTGACGTTCACAGACCAATTGGGATTCACATTCTTGGTGTAATCCACCTTTTTGAAGATGTCATGTGATGAGCAAACATAACTCTCCCCTAAACAGAAAGAAAAGAAAGTGCAAGGTAAAATTTGTCACTGAAATAAACACAGGAAAAATGCGTTAAATTTTTTTTACACTGACTGATTTAGTTTTAGCAAAATACTTGAAATGACTGGGTCTGTATTAATGAAGGCCTAACAATCAGCATGGCTGCATATAAATGGCCATCAAAGTTGGCAATACACACTGAATGAATCAGCTAAATACTACCACAGGCCACTTTGCATAATTGGTCAAAAGGCCACAGCATTCAATTGCCCTAAATTTCCATCTCCAGAAATATATGAAATAGGAATTGTTTTCTGTTAAAGTTGGGTGGAGAGGGTAGAGAATGAGACATTCTTGTATGGTAAAAGGTTAATATTTATTGTAAGGACAACATAGAGAAGCTGACTCAGGATGTGATTGAAAATGGTTAGCAACAGCAGCAGAGACCAGGGAGTTGCAACTGGCAATGTGTTGAATGTGCCACTATTAGAGTAACATGGTAATTATAGTTTGATTTGTTAAACTGTTACAAAAATGGAACACTTCTTGATTAAACCTTCCTTTTCCAAAGCATAGCGTCAGATCAACCCAAAGTAGTGAGTTAATGCTTTTTTAAAAAAAGTGTTGAACTTCCCTTGAATATGGGGTCTATGACCAGTCACAGCTTTTCTTTTTGCTTCTGATCCCAGTTGGAACTTTGAAGGAAGCCTCTGTAACCCCATACTTAAGCACTGAGTTCTGAACTGAAATCTCATTTGTGCCTATTTTCATTCAATTAATTAATAACAATTGATTTAAGACCTTTGGCGGGGGCTGCAGCAGACCCATTTAATGACACTACATCCCCACAATACAGTAGAAATACAAAAGAACAGATCTATTTAATGCATAAGTTCACTGCATTAGATGACTATTGTGCAAATTCTTATCAAAATTAAATACTTTTTTGCCTAAATTCTTTTATTTGTATCATCAACAATGAAATGGTCATATAGTCTGTTGCAGTTCCCCATCACCGATTCCACGTGGCGAGCAACTCGCCAAGGCTTCTTTGACAGCATCTCCAAAACCTTCGACGTCTATCACCTAGAAAGGACAAGGGCAGCAGGCACATGGGAACAACACCACCTGCAGGTTCCCCTCCAAGCCACACACCATTCCGACTTGGAAACATGTTGCCGTTCCTTCATCGTCGTTGGGTCAAAATCCTGGAACTCTCCACCTAACAGCACTGTGGGAGAACCTTCACCACACGGACTTCAGTGATTCAAGACGATGGTTCACCATCACCTTCTCAAGGGCAATTAGGGATGGGCAATAAATGCTGGCCTTGCCAGCGATGCCCACAACCCATGAATGAATAAAAAAAGTCAGAATTTACTATTATTTAGCTGGGTCAGGTTCTTTACAACACATATGAATGGATGTGTTTCCTTGCAATGTTAGTTTTCTCAAACATCGCTGTTTTGGCATGTATGCCAGGTAACATGTAACATGGGAGAAGACAGCCATACAATCTATAATCAGCAACATGTATGTGGAATCTATGTATTCTCACCAGGGCTGGAAATTCCAAGCACCAATTAGTCTAAACTAAGTTACTTTTCAGTGTTGTAGAGATTAATAAAGCAACGGGCCATTTGACGAGTGACCTCAGTGTGCACATCCCTCTGTGTTAGGTACTTAATTGCTTTTCTTTTTGCTTCTGATCCCAGTTGGGACTTTGAAGAAAGCCTTATGTAACCCCATACTTAAGAGCTGAGTTCTGAACTGAAATCTCATTTGTGCCTATTTTCATTCAATTAATTAATAACAACTGATTTAAGACCATATCGCGCTTTTGGCGGTGGCTACAGCAGACTCATTTAATGACACTACATCCCCACAATACAGTAGAAATACAAAAGAACAGATCTATTTAATGCATAAGTTCACTGCATTAGTTGACTATTGTGCAAATTCTTGTCAAAATTAAATACTTTTTTGCCTAAATTATTTTATTTGTATCACCAGCAATAAAGTGGTCATATAGCCTGTTGCAGTTCCCCATCACCGATTTCACATATAACGCATTAGCAGCCTTGACTGGCCATCGAGAAAAGGTGGCAAATAGATAAAAAGTGCACATCTTCATGGGGTTGCTCGGGGGGGAATGGTGGGGGGGGTGCGGGCGGCAGACAGAGAACCACAATGGCTGAGTCCTTGAAAGCTACACTCATGCTTGTCTATGGGCCCGGGACTACTGTTTATTCCCCCCCCCCCCAATCTCGTGCTCGGTTAAAGTTCCACAGGGACCAGCCACCATCTAGTATCTCAGCCAAGTGTTCATTGCTCATCTGTGAACCTATGTATGAGTACCCAGGGACCATTAGACTTTAGAAGGTATCACAGCCAAATCCAATTGTGTTCTTATCCTATGCCTACATCTATGCAATTTCCAGTCATTAGCAGACAGCAGTCATAAGTAGGAATTCCATCTGTTTTTTCTCCTCTTCCTTGCTCTAGAGGCACTGAGGCCAATTGCAGGAGCCTTACCATCACCCCAGCCGAGATCAGCTAACACGGAAGATCATGATTGAATCTGGGACATTCCTGGTCTACATGGCGTAGTTCTACAATGCACACACCCACTGAGCTATCAGGGAGCTGTGGGAAAATGCTTATTGTAAAGTGAGGGGCGCATAATAGTGTGATCCCACTGTATTTGGGATGGAATGAGCCCCATTGTTTCAATGACAACAGAAAACTTCAGGGAAGAGCAAGAGAAAGGGTAGTTTGTACTGCACACTGTCCATCCTGAGCTATCAGCTGCAATAGCTTTAATGGCACAGGCAATGGCAACAGTAACGGAGAGTCCTGAGGCCTTGATTGCCTATTTCTCCTGGCTGAAGGAGGTGAAATTGACGAGAGGCCGTGCAAGGCAACAAGTATAAAATTAATGGGGGGGGTAAAAAAAGAAATAACTCAAACTGTTATTTATAAAATACATATGCACGTTGTGAAATAGTCATGTCTGTAAAGTGATTATATTGCTGACCAAATGACCATTGGGACATATCACTTACTCAACTAACCCTTTTGACTGTTCTGATGTGTCTACTGATAAACCTTTTCAGAGTGCAGAATGATCTAGTGCCTACATGTTCCGCTTTGAAGTATATGCTCATTTATTACATGACCAATTCCATTTTTAAATAGGGTGGCTAGTTCTTGCTGGATTCCATCAGTTCCATGTGTTTTTTGTTAGTAATTTACACACACAAAGAAAAAGAAAAGGAGTAGAGCAAAGTCCGAATCTGGATTTATACAATATAGGAGGCAACAATTTAAATAGCTGATGCCAGCAAAAGGAGCTGCAAGAAATTTAAATTACCTGGTGTTTGATATCCTTGGATGAAACACTTTGCAGAGCTTTCATGTGTTGGCCTGTTGAACTCCATGGTTACTAACATACTATGACATTCGCAGTTACTCTATGAGGTCTTTATTGCAATTCCCCCCCCCCCCCCACCCGGAGATGCTGACTCATGCTGGAGTACAGTTCTACAGGGGCTGGCTGCCCACTAGTATCTTACTCATGTTTGAACCAGGATAATTAGTGTTGGCAGGCTAGTCAATCATAGAGAGCGTTACAGCCAAGTCCAATCCTGTCCTCATCCAACATTCACACATGTGCACATTCCACCACAGGTCAACGGATAGACCTGAGGAATGGGAACCCTGGCTGATCTTTTTCTCCTCCCTAGGGCACTGTGACTAACTGTAGTGCCCTTACTGCCACACCAGCTGAGCCCAGCTAATTCAGCACAGTGGAGGGATCAAAAGTGGGAACCTCCTGGTCTGTATGCCTCAAACCCACATCGACTGGAGCACTTATCCACTGACCAATTAGGGGAGCAGAACCAAAGGTATTTTAAATGTACCACTTCGAGTACTGTATTTATTTCCTAGCCTTAATTGATGGCTGAGAGTAATCTTGTTAGCTGCTGCATGAAATGTGAATAAGCATCAATCTTGTTTAACGGATGCAAACTAATGTAAAAATGTACTGCAAGCGAGGGAAGTTCCCCAATGAAAAGGCAGGCCTTTTCAGACTCTTGAGTCTGGTTACTTGTAGCTTCCAGTATTAAATGCAGAACAAAGCCTATAAAATTAATCATGTCTCCAAAGAAAATAAATTCATAATGAGATCATTAACAAATTGGTTGGCTGTCATATAAATAAGCAAATGCAGAATGAAAGCCAACAAGTGAATGCAGAATGGAGGCCAAACAGCTTTGCACAGATGCTATTAAATAGTTGCTTACAAAGCTATCAGCTCCACCCACATTTTGCTCTCAATTTCTGCTCTAAAGATGAATAGAAACAGATAGTTCACTAATTTTCCATAATTTCTCTCCTTCTTACAGTCACAATATCCTCTTTGGTCAGGAGTGCAGGGCAGCCTGCCAAACCATTATACGCTACCTTTCTCATACCAGAAGATGCATTTAAGGGCTGTCTTGATGAGAGAGTGATAGATTTGTGAGAGAGTTCATATCCAGTTGTTTCATGGTGGTGGTGATTGGTGTGTGCACATAAAATACCTTACTGGTATTGCACATAGATCCTAACCTGCTAACCTGAGATTGCTGGATAATGAGCTAATAATAGACACTTCTTACACTGTGCTGTAGGGAAATTCATATCCTGTTTATACTTTTGATTTCTTATCTATGTGAAACTAGCATACACATTTGTCCAGTTCAAAAATAGTACCAAAAAAGATATTTTCAGAGACATGGCAAATAAGTGGTGTTTGGGCTTCAGGCCAGTACTCCCTATACAGCATGCCAAATGTAATAAAATTTGTGACATCATGGGATGCAGCGGTCACAACATGATTCACTGCCTGTGTCTCTGCACTGGCTGTAACTTTTGTTAACCATGCCTTTATTGTGAACTTCAGTCAATTATCGAATGTTATATGAAGCCAAAATCAACACCAAATGGCACACAATGGTTAGGATAATTTTATGAATGCGAGAGTACCAGTAACCCACACATCTTAATAGAGGGGTTATTAACTCACATGACTTGATTTGATAAAGAGATTACTGTGTGAATACTGAGATGCCAAATAGTGTCCGATCAATATTGGCTGAATTTATCTGTTAGTCTGTCAGTATTGGTGTTTGCTACTTGTATTACAAATGATCAACTCACCTATACTCACTTTTAGTTCTCCCACTCGCTCGCACACATGACCACGCACACACAAACACAGTAAAACGGGCAATGTTTTGTTACATTGAGGAATTGATTCAGGAGTTCCAAATAAAATGAGACAGAAAGAGTGGCTTTATTGCCCAATGGTAAGTTCAATTTCAGGGAGATTCTGCACACTCTCTAGGCTGACCCCACTGAGCTTTTTGAGAGTATGAAATGGTAGGTTTCCAGTTTTTAGTCTTAATTAAAAGGCACAACTATAACACAATTACTCAGTAAAACCTGTTGTCTCCCTCTGTCACAAATTGCTACACTCAGGAAGCCCTTCTTTGTATAACTGGAACTATCAAAACCCAGAGTTTTAACTAACTAGTTTTAACCAGAAGAGCTATTAATATTTCTGCTAACACAGTTCCTTATAGTGTGGAATGTGCTGGGCACAGTTGCATGTTGAAATGAATTATTTCACAGCTGCTGCTGGTGTGCAGTGGCAGTTTGTCCCCCAAACAAGTAAATGATGCAATGCTGGGGTCATACCCTGCTGATAGCAGGATTCTATTCCCATGTAACAGGCACGAGGCAGCCAAGGAAGCAATTCCCACTAGTGCAGGTCAACTCTGGCCCTGTCGATAGTGGAAACAAAAAGCAACGGTAAGAAATTGGCCGACGGGCTGCTTCTAACACTGACCTGTCCCCCTTTTAGACCCTCTACCCGTTCCCAAAATGTCAAGGATTGCTCTTTAGAAACTCTACCACTAGCAATTTTTTTTAAAATGCACAATTCCACCCCATGTTACTTGGAAGAAAATAAAAGCAAATTAAAAAGCCTGTCCCGAGCCCACCATCTTCGAAATGGACAACGGCTTCACAATTCAACCACCCTGACTATTTTTCCTGCCACCTTGTACGATGACAGATGTGATAGATCCACTAAGGAGACTGGCTCATTGCTATGACTGACCTTGGAACTTGTTGCTTACGATTTCTATTAAATTGGTGTCACAGCTACCGAGATTGAAATTGTGTTACTAGAATAAGTGGCATAGAGTTGTCTCTGCCAGTGAATAATATGGATAACCACATCATCATTAGAATAATAATGCATATTATACTCCCTGTAACAGAAAATCGAACTTGCTAATCAAAATCCATCATGTATAAATACTTACATAACAATATCTCTAATCTATACAAAAGTGGCCATTTATAACAAACAAAAATCTGCAACCCAATGCCATTTTTGGCACTTCACAAGGAATTTCGGCACTGGTACAGAGAAAGGGTGGGGTCAGGGATGGGAATGGTTATCAAGACTGGGTTTGAAAAGAATAGTCAAATTTCCAGACATTACAAAGAAGCATTATAGCTGGTTACAGCTTAACCAAGCTATGAGGATCCTCCATTTTAAATTCAAGTCATTCAATCAGTCAGTTAGATTTTTGTGCTTAAATATATGTATTTAAATTAGGCAAATTTAAACAAAATTAGATCATATGACCAACTCTCAATACACCTACTTATAGATTGCATTGCTGCAGGGTATAGAAAGCTCAGTTATCCAGTAATATTCACCTTAAGTAGCTAAAGAGAACAAAACTGAAGTACTGCAAGAAGGAAGCATGGGGAGATGAGCTCTGCTCCTACTTTACAGTGATCAGGTACTAACCTTCCTCCAGTTCATCAAGACTGGTAATCTTCCCAATCCCATCGATGGAAAAGATAATGCGAACTCCCTGTGGCAGGTTCACATTATCAGACAGGGTTCGGGTCAGGTCTGCCAGCAGAGCGTCAAAGGAACGGAAGCGGTCTGAAGACACTGCATACACGATGCCCTTGAAGTACCGGTCCCCATTGCGATAGAAGCGGACCTTCTTGGCTTTCTTCTCAGTGGTAAGGGCCTGCAAGGTTCGGGTGCGGTAGAAACTGCAGTGAGCACTGTGTGTGGGGCTGGGTAAACCATTCATCCTTGAACCCTTTGAGTAACGTGTCTTGTCCCTTTCGTCAAAATGGCCGAAATCCAGCTCGTTGTCTTGGAACATGCTTCGGTTAATTGGTCAGAATTGAAGATTAAACAAACCTGTAACAGACATAAGGTTCAAGCTCACACACAGCAAGGGTTTGTGAAAATCTTGAAAACCCCTGGCCTCTAAATAACCTAATGCACAAAACACTCCTTCAGTATTTGGTTCACAACACTGGAGGTTTTCCATCCACTGGGAGCATCCATTGATTGTCAGGCCAGGAATATTGGCACCAACTTTATTCCTACACCATGACCTACAAAGCTATGGACCAAGAGCTGAAAAATGGGATTAGGCTGGATAGCTCTTTTTCAGCTGGCACAGACACAATGGGCCGAATGGCCTCCTTCTGTGCCGTAAATTTCTATGATTCTATGATGTCCCACGGTTTTCTCCTTCCTGAGATTACATGGAAATCTATAAGCCTTATGTGTTCCTTGCACACAAAAGAAATTGGCAATCTCACTCGAAGACCACAGGAGGCTGGTGTTAGAAATGGAAATGTTACATTCAAGAAATAGGTTGGTAATGAGCCACATTACTAATCATCTGTAAGAGTTCATATTTAATGAAATTTTAAAAGTCCTTTAATTTTATTAAATGTACCAATTTAAAAAGTCTTCTTTTGTTTTAGCCTGTAGAACATCATTGAATGATAAAAGGCCACTGATTAATTCAAACAGTTAATGGCTGGTCTTAGGCTAAATAGGAAAATTCTTTTGCGTCATATTTTCACCATGTAGATTAAATCACAAAAAAATGAATTTGTTATAGGACTAGATCTTTCATTGTAGTGATGCCAGTTTCAGACCCCAAGGGAATTAAAACAACCCACAGTTGGTCAGTAAACAGACCACAAGCACACCAACTGTATTCCCACCAATGCTAACCAGCATAAAACTCCAACACAATCCTCTTCGTCCTTTGTACTCACACTTCTGAAATAGCTAGATACAGAGCAGCAAACAGAATTCTTTAAGTACAATATCATTAATGATTTGAAAGGGTAGAAATCAGTTAACATTTAACCCAAGATACACACTCTCAATTCCCAGTGTTTACCTCTACCCTATATTCTCCCTTAAAAGCATTTTTCCTCATAAAAGTAATTTGCCCTCATGTAAATACAATTTTGTGAAATTGGAGCATTACAGAAATCTCAGTTTAAGAATGAATGGACTTCCATTTATTATATAGTCCCAAGGTCATAGATACATTTCAAGGCACTATACAACCAATTAATTACTTTTGAAGTCCAGTCACTGTGCTTTGTAGGCAAACACGGCAGCCAATCTGAATGGCCCCGCAAACAGCAAATGATGTGAATGACCAGTTAATCTGTTTTTGGTAATGATGGTTGACAGAAGAATATTGACCAGGTCACCAGGAGAACTCCCTACTCTTCTTTGCATAGTGCTATAGAGTCTTTTACATCCACCTGAACAGACAGACAAGAGCCTTAGTTTAACATCTCGTCCAAATGATAGTACCTCCAACAATGCAGCAATCCCTCAGTACTGGATTGAAGTGTTAGCCTAGATTATCTGCTCAGGTCCTGAAGTCACAACCTTGTGACTCAGAGGTGAGCGTGCTACCACTGAGCCAAGTTGAGACTTACAAAAATAAGTTTAGGGGAAAAAAAAGAATAAATCAATCTAGTATTTTGGTAGCTAATGTACTAGACTTAGTACTACCTTGATAGCTCAGGTACTACTTACCTACTGTGAATTTCAATCCCTGCATGCATATGTAATAAATGACTCCAGAATACAATAAATTATCTTGTATGTATCTAATAGGTCAGGAAAGATTTTTTTTAAATCCACTTACAGGAATATTACATTTTTCCAAAAGTTTGTTCAACATACAACATAATAACACTATTCATGTTGTGAAGACAGGATTGCATCACTTGCATGTGATATCATTGTGATGGAAATGCCCCTGGCTCCTTTTGGAATCTTCCACTCCTCAGATGCAATAATGTTCCTTTAACCAAACTTAGATTTAACAGGACCAGTTACAGTACTGAATGCACCAGGCATTGATTGGGACTTGATAACAATTTGCTTACATCAGGAGATGGTGGATGCCATCTCAAATTAACATTTTCAATTTGTTTCTCCTATCCTAACGGCACAGATTAAAGCTTGGGTTTCACTGGTACCAAACATCCTTCAATACCTCATCCAAATGGTCATTCTTCATGTGAGCCTAAAGAGTGAGTGTGGACAGGCTAATAAATTAATAAGATAGCACAACAAACCTGATCCTCCACTCACCCAACATACACTTTTCAACAGACATCAAAGGATGTCAAGCAAGAGTGGAACCTTTTTTGTTAGATTGGGAATATTGAGGTTAATTGCTTCACCTAATTGCTGCTGTGACTGAAATCAAAAAGCAACACAGATCAGAGATTGAATTTGGACCTTCTTGGTTTGTATGGCTTATATCCATACTTGGCTGAGCTTCCAGAGGAGTAAAATTAAAGTTTTTAAATGATCCATCAAACAACTAAAATCAACCAATCACATTATTTCTGTACATTGCTAATGTAACCCACAGTGAATGATTCAGAAAACTACAAAATCTCTCAAATTATGGTCAGAACAAATACATAGGCCCTGATATTTACGGGGAGGCGGAGAGGGTGTGGGGGAGGTCGAAACTGGCCAGGCCGGGGACCCGGAGGTCCTTCCAATCTTAGCGGCAAGATCTCATTATCATTTTTTTCTTCCAATTCCCGCCCGGCAACTGGGGATTGGGGGTGGGATCAGCTGGAGGGAGAGAGAGGCCATCAGGGCTGGAGGAGGGGCGAGGTCGGCGATCGCGCCTGGGGGAGACAGAGGCCTCGATCGGCAGAGGGGAGGCCGAAAGCTTTCTTGAGGGGCTGGGGGGAGCACTCCCGCTCCTCCTGGCCCACGGGGAATGCTGTAAAAGGCATTAACCATGTGGAGCCAGCGGCTCCCGCCTCCCTTTCACTGCCGGGTTTCCCGATGCCCGGGAACCCTGTGTGGCATCTCTAAAATTTAAATTGGGCTCCTAATTGCAATGTGAGAGCCCAATTTAAAAATGTTAATGAAGCATCCCGCCTATCCATGGTGGGACACTCGGACACCAAAAAACGGCAATGGGCGCGTACATGGCGGGTTGGAGTCATGTTCCCCGCTTTTTCATTTTTAACCCCTCCTCGACCCTCTCCCGCCCATCGTGAGGGGGTTAATATTGAGGCAAAGGCTTTTAATGTAGACTTTCTTGTTCCAAAGCCATGCTTTCATTCTGTGTTGTGGGCCATGGCTTCAAGACCAAATCACACCCATGGGTAGAAAATCTTCCTCTGCGACATCAAGGCAGGATCAGAAGTGAAATGAGTTTGGTGAGTCCTACCCAGCTCCTGGTTACCACTAAAATCCCCAACATATCATTTGGTACTAATGGATCTTTCAGATTTGCCTTGAGATTAGCTGTTATGGGAAATGGAAATGTCACGTTGGTGCAGTAGAGGTGCTGTTCCGTGGTTGGTGATGGAGCAGAATTGGTGGGGCAGTGTCGATGAGCTGATCTGTGCTACACCAAACCTGGGAGTGTTGCGGGTGACACTGCATGAGGGAGGTAGCAAAGCGTCCCATTCCCCAACGTGACATCCTTTCTTCGTTAAAAAAAACCTCAAAAACAGAAATGCGTTAATTCCAGCTCCAACCCTGCAGAACGACAAATGATCCTCAAAACTGACCAAAGACTAAAACATAATTCTTTAAAAAAAAATCAGGACAGCCATCGTTTTATCTCAGCGACAACTGCAAACCTCGGATTCATCCTGACCCCGTGTCTTAAGGTAACAATTTCTGGGAGGGGCTTCCCCTAGCTATGTACAGAGTATCTGGTATAACGGTGTACAAATAAAATGTATTATTCATAAACTGCTATGTAAAGAAAAGGCAAATAAACACACTACATGGAATGATCGTATTAAACACTTGTTAACAAAGGCGCGATAAATGAATCATAAAAAGACGTCTTAACAGTTACTGTCAAAGGCATCTTAACAAAGGGAATTCATTGCTGCGAGTTACTAAACATCGCATAGTCAAAGAAAAAATATTTTACGGTCATTTAAAGAGAGGGGAGTGCGTGTACGTTTAGATACACTTTCTTGTTCAATTAAAAAAAAATACAAAATGTAGCGATATAGTTGACGGGAAGGTACTATTGTCTATTACTGCGAGTCTGCAATATGTATTTATAATTGGCTGAATGGGAAACGTAACCCTTATCCGTTAATCCTGTAAAATGCTATGGAATGACTATTTAGGAGGTGAGAAAATACCAGGCATCTGGGAATGAACACGAACTGCACAACAGAATTTGAGAAATCTTATCGTCTCCATATATCAGTTACAGGGACACCGAAATAAATCACCTCCCAATTTTCTCAATTCACATCGCGTCAATATCTTACTGCAGAATGTCAAACCCGAGCTCGATAAAAGTGCTACAACAATAGTACATGTATATTTCTATACAGATAGATATAGATTGCGGCTTTTCCTCTGTCTTTTATTAAAGGAAAGAAGCAACTCACCAAATTTTGTGCTGTGTGGACAGGGTGTGGATGCAGAGAGAAAGAGACAATCCAAGTCTGCTTTTGTTGTCTGCGCTCGGGCTGGCCAGACCCACCACGGTGGAAGTGTTTGATTCCTTGGGTCCTAGTGCGAGTCGAATTAGTCTTCCACCAAAACAGCCCGGGTGCTCCAAGAGATTCCTGTGTCAGCGCAACGCACGGGTCGATTGAACGAAAATTAAAAGCTTATATATATTTTAAAAATCGTAACGGTACACAAAATAGACTTAATTCTACCAGCTGGTAAATTGGGTTAATTGTTGTATCGTGATACTGTATAATATTAAGCAAAACGAGGTGCAGATAACCCAGCTGGTGAATGATGGCCCCTGAATAATCATATTTATTTCGTTTGAAAATAAACCCAATGAGTAATAATTCTATTTGAACGGATTGTTTCTGATATTTTAGAAAGAAAGGCCTTATCACATCTCAGAACATTTTAAAGTGCTTCACATGCAATTACTTTCAAGTACATGTAGATTATAATTTCTATCATTTTTATTGGACAATATCAGATAAAGGGCTAATGTTCTCCTTATTTAGAACAATCACAGCCAGTGAGCAGATTCGCAGCACCCCCCCCCCTCAAAAAAATAATGCGCCTCATTAGTCCCCTGCATAAGAAAAGGTACAATAACCCGACCTATAACGGGAATGATAGTCAATAACATTCCTTGAAACGGCTACTGGTCCTTTGCTTCTCACACGTGAAGCAGTATTCCACCATATTTAAAGGCACTTATCCAGTGATATTTAATACTGATAATGAAAGCCTACTCGGGTTGCTGTAGCTGGCTTGTTCTCCCCCTCCCCCTCCCCTTGCAGGTGGTTTGATAGATGTGGGGGGAGGAAGCTTGTAGCTTGTGTCCAGTCAGCCTACTTGAAGGGGCCCTGATTTATTTTTTAATCAAAAGATTTGAATAATGTGGATCATATGACGTTCTACAATTGCAGGTCTGCACTGTACATTTCTTCAATCGTTCACACTTGGCTTTAGTTTGTTGAGTTCGAGGTACGTTTGCGATAAGAACAAAAGAAAAATAACAGGACCTATCGCACACTGATTCACCCCTCCCAGATTTAAATTTTGACCCAAAATAGCTTGCGCTCGCCTTTAGCCGAATTCTGTAATATGCAGTGAGATGACCAGATGGTCTTTGGGACCCTGGAGGAGTCCCGTAGTCAGCAGAAAGGGTAGACTGGGGACCAAACGTTCAGGACTCTGCGACGCAGCGATTAAACACTAATTGTAATGCAGGTGTGGCCACCATCTAAACCATTTCCCACCACGTGTCAGGTTCTGATCTTTAATTTTAATACGGATTTACAATTTCACAATTTAAAAGAAGGATAAATTACCAGTGTCTGATTTGTTCAGAGAAAGGGGCTCTTTCCTCCCTGTTCAATATCTTGCAAAAAAATCTGACTGCAGCAAAGGGAGTGGAGATTTTTCTTTTTTAGTTTCAACCAACGAGGCCCTAAAAGGGGTCTCTTTTTATTCTCACTGCGATTAATATATAATTTCACAAAATCCTGTTATTGGATAATGAAGTTATGAATGTCATTTTTCCCACGTATTTACCTAGCGATTAAATAGATGGTCCAACATTAAACTGTCTTTTAATATTTTTTGGCGTTTTTAATTGCTTTTATAAGTCAAGCCTCTTTCTGGCGGTGTGATGTTTAATCGTTTCTTCCAGCCTCATATATCATTGCACTTCATTAAAAGCGTATAATCTGTTCTCGTGTTTACTCTTAATTCTTAACGTTAATATTAATGCGTACATGTCAGGAAATGAATCAACAAATTCATCATTTCTGAGTCAATTTCTAGAATTATGTCTCAGGTCGCAGGATTCTAAACAACACCCATTGGTCTCCCCCTGGAGATATTATTGATTCATCCCTTCACTATAAATGGATAAAATAACAGTCACACAAGATGAAGACCCTCACAAGGCTGAGCATTGGTTTAAAATAAATGTTTTATTGTTCGAAAATCTCATCATTTCTGCACAACTGAGAATAGGAGCTGGAGCCAAGACACCGAGTTCCTTCATTGAGACTGCATCCACCTATTGTGAAGGTGCTTCTGCCGTGAGCTGGGGCATCTTGTTAAGACAGTAGATTTATCTTTAATTTTAATTGTGGCAAATCCTCACAGTTGCGCCATGTTGTTGCAATGCTCCAGGATAGCCTTGTGAAAACACCGAACGTGGAAGACGGACATTCATTTTAAACTCCATGGGGCTTCAGCCCCATCGATATGTCTGGCACAATGCAACTTTGTTCTTATCGGTCTCAGGATAGCATTGCAATGTAAACGTGCAGAGATGTCATCTCAATACAAGGCCTCTTAAACTGTAGAAAGTTCAGATCAAAAATGTAGTAAGAATTTAAACTCTCGGACTAGTGATGTGGTTTGAGTCACTTAGGGGCCTACATTGAGTGGAATTGATTCAATGGGCTGGGGTCTCTTAAGTGCCCTTGTAAAAAGTGTGCTGGATCATCTGGAAATGGTTTTTGAGTTCTCAATTGGAATGTTAGGTGAAGCAGTTTATACCTGGCTCCACTAGAACCAAAGTCAGACATTCATAAATTAAGTGACTAATGGGAGACAGCGGTCACCTCATACTGTTCATGGTATCCATTGTAAGAACATAAGAACATAAGAAATAGGAGCAGGAGTAGGCCAATCGGCTCCTCGAGCCTGCTCCGCCATTCAATAAGATCATGGCTGATCTGATCCGAACCTCAAATCTAAATTCATGTCCAATTTCCTGCCCGCTCCCCGTAACCCCTAATTCCCTTTACTTCTAGGAAACTGTCTATTTCTGTTTTAAATTTATTTAATGATGTAGCTTCCACAGCTTCCTGGGGCAGCAAATTCCACAGACCTACCACCCTCTGAGTGAAGAAGTTTCTCCTCATCTCAGTTTTGAAAGAGCAGCCCCTTATTCTAAGATTATGCCCCTTAGTTCTCGTTTCACCCATCCTTGGGAACATCCTTACCGCATCCACCCGATCAAGCCCCTTCACAATCTTATATGTTTCAATAAGATCACCTCTCATTCTTCTGAACTCCAATGAGTAGAGTCCCAATCTACTCAACCTCTCCTCATATGTCCGCCCCCTCATCCCCGGGATTAACCGAGTGAACCTTCTTTGTACTGCCTCGAGAGCAAGTATGTCTTTTCTTAAGTATGGAGATCAAAACTGTATGTAGTATTCCAGGTGCGGTCTCACCAATACCTTATATAACTGCAGCAATACCTCCCTGTTTTTATATTCTATCCCCCTAGCAATAAAAGCCAACATTCCGTTGGCCTTCTTGATCACCGGCTGCACCTGCAAACTAACCTTTTGATTTTCTTGCACTAGGACCCCCAGATCCCTTTGTACTGCAGTACTTTCCAGTTTCTCGCCATTAAGATAATAACTTGCTCTCCGATTTTTCCTGCCAAAGTGCATAACCTCACATTTTCCAATATTGTATTGCATCTGCCAAATCTCCGCCCACTCACCCAGCCTGTCTAAATCCCACTGTAGGTTTTTTATGTCCTCCTCACTCTCTACTTTCCCTCCCATCTTTGTATCATCTGCAAACTTTGATATGTTGCACTCGGTCCCCTCCTCCAAATCGTTAATATAGATTGTAAAGAGTTGGGGACCCAGCAGCGACCCCTGCGGAACACCACTGGCTACTGGTTGCCAGTCCGAGAATGTACCATTTATCCCAACTCTCTGCTTCCTGTTAGATAACCAACCCTCCACCCATGCCAGAATATTACCCCCAATCCAGTGATTCTTTATCTTGAGCAATAATCTTTTATGTGGCACCTTGTCGAATGCCTTCTGGAAGTCTAAATACACTACGTCCACTGGTTCCCCTTTATCCACCCTGTACGTTATGTCCTCAAAGAACTCAAGCAAATTTGTCAGACATGACTTCCCCTTCGTAAAGCCATGCTGACTTTGTCCCATTAAATTATGTTTATCCAAATGTTCCGCTACTGTCTCCTTAATAATCGACTCCAAAATTTTACCCACCACAGATGTTAGGCTAACTGGTCTATAATTTCCAGCCTTCTGCCTACTACCCTTTTTAAATAAGGGTGTTACATTAGCAGTTTTCCAATCTGCCGGGACCTTTGACGAGTCCAGAGAATTTTGGAAAATTATTACCAAAGCATCCACAATCCCTACTGCCACTTCCCTCAAGACCCTAGGATGTAAGCCATCAGGTCCAGGGGATTTATCCGCCTTGAGTCCCATTGATTTACTGAGTACCAATTCCTTAGTGATTTTAATCGTATTTAGCTCCTCCCCCCGTAGAGTCCCCTGTTTGTCCAGTGTTGGGATATTCTTAGTGTCCTCTACCGTAAAGACTGAAACAAAATATTTGTTCAGCATTTTTGCCATCTCCATGTTTCCCACCATTAATTTCCCGGTCTCATCCTTTAAAGGACCTACGTTTGCCTTAGCCACCCTTTTTCTTTTTATATAACTGTAGAAACTCTTGCTATCTGTTTTTATATTTTTTGCTAATTTATTTTCATAATCTATCTTCCCTTTCTTAATCAATCCTTTCGTTACTTTTTGCTGTCTTTTGAAGACTTCCCAATCTTCTATCCTCCCACTAAGTTTGGCTACCTTATATGTCCTTGTTTTTAGTCGGATACTATCCTTAATTTCTTTACTTAGCCACGGATGGCTGTCATTTCTTTTACACCCTTTTTTCCTCAGTGGAATATATATTTTTTGAAAGTTGTAAAATAACTCCTTAAATGAACACCACTGTTCATGTACTGTCTTACCCTTTAAACTATTTTCCCAGTCCACTTTAATCAATTCCGCTCTCATACCATCATAGTCTCCTTTATTCAAGCTCAGAACGCTTGTTTGAGAACCAACCTTCTCACCCTCTAATTGGATATGGAATGTAACCATGTTATGGTCACTCATTCCAAGGGGATCCTTAACTAGGACATTATTAATTAATCCTGGCTCATTACACAGGACCAGGTCCAAGGTTGCTTGGCCCCTTGTAGGTTCAGTTACATACTGCTCAAGAAATCCATCCCTAATACACTCAATAAACTCTTCCTCAAGGCTATCCTGCCCAATTTGATTTGTCCAGTTAATATGATATATTTCCTGATTAATACTTCTTCCAGCAGAGTTGCAACTATTAGGAGGCCTATATACTACGCCCACGAGTGTTTTTTGCCCCTTATTATTCCTTATCGCTACCCAAACTGTCTCATTATCCTGATCCTTTGTCCCAATATATTTTCTCTGTATTACAGTGATTCCTTCCCTTATTAACATAGCCACCCCACCTCCCCTTCCTTCCTGCCTGTCCTTCCTGATTGTTAAATACCCTGGCATATTTAATTCCCAGTTGTTGTCACCCTGCAGCCATGTTTCTGTAATGGCCACAAGATCATACCCATACGTCGTTATTTGTGCCGTTAACTCGTCCATTTTGTTACGAATGCTACGTGCATCAGATAAAGAACTTTCAAATACGTTTTGTGACACTTAGTTCCTGCTTTTTCCTTTTTTAACACTTTACCTTTTACTCCATACCTTCTGTCCCTTCCTGATACGCTTTCCTCTGTCTCCCTGCTCAGGTTCCCAAACCCCTGCCACAGCTTTGATGCTGGGTTAATCGCCTTACGCCTTCTAGTTTTCATTTTATCTGTCGTGCCTAAAGTACCTAAAGTACATTTTCTTTCCGCTGCTCTATGCTTTTCCCTTTCACTTGTTCTTGAACAACTGTTTGTACTATTTGTATTGTAGATTTCCCCTGGGTCTTCCCCTCTCTTGCTGCTCTCAACTTTATTCCCTTCTGACTCCCCGCTCAGGTTCCCATCCCCCTGCCACTCTAGTTTAAACCTTCCCCAACAGCACTAGCAAACACCCCCGCCAGGACATTCGTCCCGGTCCTGCTCGGGTGTAACCCGTCACTCTTGTACATGTCCCACCTTCCCCAGAACCGGTCCCAATGTCCCAGGAATCTAAATCCCTCCCTCCTACACCATCCCTGCAGCCACGCATTCATCCTGTCTATTCTCCTGTTCCTATACTCACTAGCACGTGGCACCGGTAGTAATCCTGAGATCACTACCTTTGAAGTCCTGCTTTTTAATTTATCTCCTAACTCCTTAAATTCACCTTGCAGGACCTCATCCCTTTTTTTACCTATGTCGTTGGTACCAATATGGACCACGACTACTGGCTGTTCACCCTCCCCCTCCAGAATGCCCTGTAGCCGCTCCGTGACATCCTTGACCCTAGCACCAGGGAGGCAACATACCATCCTGGAGTCACGTTTGCGGCTGCAGAAACACCTATCTGTTCCCCTTACAATTGAATCCCCTATCACTATAGCTCTGCCACTCTTCTTCCTCCCCTCCTGTGCAGCAGAGCCACCCGTGGTGCCCCGAACCTGGCTCTTGCTGCTTTCCCCTGATAAGCCATCTCCCCCAACAGTATCCAAAGCAGAATATCTGTTTGAGAGGGAGATGGCCCCAGGGGACTCCTGCTCTACCTGCCTAGTCCTTTTACTCTGCCTGGCGGTCACCCATTTCCTTTCTGCCTGCGTATTCTTTACCTGCGGTGTGACCACCTCACTGAACGTGCTATCCACGATAGTCTCAGCATCGCGGATGCTCCACAGTGAATCCACCCGCAGCTCCAGCTCCGAAAGACGGTTAGCCAGTAGCTGCAGGTGGACACACTTCTTGCACACATGGTCGCCAGGGACACTGGTAGTGTCCATGACTTCCCACATAGTGCAGGAGGAGCATATCACGGGTGCGAGCTGTGCTGCCATGACTTGCCTTAGACTCTCAGACTCTCCTCCCGCTCTAGGTCTCCCCTTTTATACTCTGCTCACCTCTCGGACTCTCCTGCCTCACCTGTGATGTCGCACAGTAGTTGTCTCTTGTTGTTGGTCTGCTGCTGCTTTTAATCCCCAATCTCAGTCTTCTACTCCTCAGGTCCACTGCCGCTCTGCGGGAAAAGTGAGGAAAAGCAAGGCAAAGCAGCACCTCCTTCCCCCACTTCCCCCAACTCCCACACTTACCAAACTCTCAGCAGCACACTGTGTAGTCGCACACCGTGCAGTCCGCACTGACAGGCCCCTGTATTTCTACAGTTTGTGACTCAGATAAGTCAGGCCTGCCCCACCTTCAGGTACCAGTTGAATCTAGCTAACCAATTAACTTGCTACAGCAGCTCTCTCTGCTGAAGCCTGACAGAAACTTAAAAATTTAAACTTTTAAATTGAACTTAAACAGTTGTGTCTCCTCATTCCATGGATTACCTTTAAAGGGACATCTAATTATATTATCCAAGTGATAATAACAGTAGGCTACAGGCTAGAAATTGCCCTTCTTATGGCAGTAACCCTTAATGCATTTGTATAACATTCCTCTGCCCACTATTTTAAAGGATTAATTGATCCATTTAAAATAAATGAGTTAACAGTTCCATTAAAATAGTGGACAGAGAAATGCCATACATGTGGCAGCTGTGGCTCTTGCCTGTGATTCAGAATATTGTGTGTTCAAGTTCCACTCCAGAGATTTGAGCACAAAGTCTAGGCTGACACTTCACTGCAGTATTGAGGGAGTGCTGCGCTGTCGGAGGTGCCGTCTTTTGGACAAGATGTTAAACCGAGGCCCCGTCAGCCCTCTCAGGTGGACATAAAAGATCCCATGGCACTATTTCGAAGAAGAGCTGAGGTGTTCTCCCCGGTGTCCTGGCCAATATTTATCGCTCAACCAACATCACTAAAACAGATTATCTGATCATTATCACATTGCTGTTTGTGGAACCTTGCTGTGTGCAAATTGGTAGCTTATTTTCCTACATTACAATAGTGACTACACTTCAAAAGTACTTAATTGGCTTTAAAGCGCTTTGGGACATCCTGAAGTCATGAAAGGCGCTATATAAATG
This sequence comes from Heptranchias perlo, assembly GCF_035084215.1. Classification (NCBI taxonomy): domain Eukaryota; kingdom Metazoa; phylum Chordata; class Chondrichthyes; order Hexanchiformes; family Hexanchidae; genus Heptranchias; species Heptranchias perlo. The sequence continues at coordinate 46,781,862 of NC_090339.1, read as the reverse complement.
CAAGACTTTTTTTCTTTTCATTCCTTAATATCACCAACTGTGATTTCTAGCCCTTTATGTGAGTACTCATCGATCTCCCGTGGCCTTACATACAGGGAGTCAAAACCCAAGTGTAGTCTTCAGGCAAAGCAGAGTTAGAGGACAGGAATAATTGGACCATGGTGCACAGTAATAGAGTCCACTTTTTAAAGTCATACATTATGTTTTTATTTTAATATAATACTTTTATATTATTTATAGTGAAATCGCAAAACTTGGACAATTTGAGAACCAAAAGAAGATTTGGTTGGAGTATAGCAGTTTCCCTGCAGTGCAGGCTGAGCAGCTGGGAGATTCAAAACAGAGCTGCTACAGCATCATCACTGGTGGAAGGGTGTAATTACAGAGTGAAAAGTTTATATAGGCAGTTTCCATAATAAATGTGGACACAGGAATTTATAATGGGAAAAAGTTGACACAAAAGTGTGACAACAGGAAGTGAGCTTTATAGAGAGGAAGTGTGCACAGATATCATATTTTTAGATATAATCAACAGAGGGGGGTGCTTTAGGGCAGGTGGAGGTTACAGAGATAGGGAGTGGAGAGGCCAGGAAAGGATTTAAATATGAGGATGAGAACTTTAAATTTGAGGCATTGGATGACCCAGAACTAATCTAGGTCAGTAAAGACAGGGTCCTATTCCCATGAGAACCAGGAGGGATTGTATTTTGCAAGACCACCAAGACTGCTTCTATTGCAACTTTTTGTATAGATTTTTAAACTCTGCACTGAGACTGGAAATGTTCTGGGTGGAATTCTACATTGTACATCACAGAAATTAATGACCAAAATAATGTATTAAAGATTAAGAAAAGGCTATTTTATCCATCAATGATGAATACCTCTATACATCTTTACATTGTCACTGACCTCAAGCCCACTCCCTCCATAGTTCATGTACAATTTGCCCTATCATGGACTCTATTTAATCTCCTATGAGAAAGTTCTGCATAAACACTTCTTGAACCCCAAAGATAATCCACCAAAATTCTAAATTATCTTTCCATTCCAAATTTCTACTATTCAATCTTGTCCAACTGCCTAACACATACAACCCCCATTTCCATTAACACTTGTGTTCCATGTGGAGTATTCAATTATCTCACACCATCGTTAGTTCTACAATCTTCAATCCTGTTTTTAACCAGATATTTATCCACTAGTGTTTTTTAAGGAGATCACGGACATCAATTGCTCTGACTGGGAATCTGTTTCATACATTCATTATGATGTAGGAAAAAAATATTTTAACCTCTAGTCTTGTTCAAGTTCTAGAAGCATGTCATCTGCTTCAGTCTCAGATTGTGTGCAGTCTTATCTGAGAGCTCTACAGGAACAAAGGGTGGGCAAACAGGTATTTTATACATAAAAATCTCTTTGAGTGAAAGGGATTAAATTCATGAACCATGTAAGCAATCCAATAGCAAATAATATACACACCTTCTCCTGTGAAAGCCAATAAGATGAGTAAAAATTATTCCTTTTGACATTCTGTGATTGTAATTTACATTAATCCTAATGGTTCTTATGGACTATTCCTCATCTTGCAGTAGCTAACTCATGAACACTCCACATATTGACAAAGTGAGGCAGAAATAATGCCTGTAGCTTTGTGAGTTTAGTTACCTTAATTAAGGAAAAATGTGAGATCTTTCCTGCCTGTAACCCCCACACATGGGAAACAGAGACATCTAACTTGGTGCAATTTCTCATGATAAACTACTGAATAAAATTAAAGAGGAAAGTTACTATGTCAGATATTGGTTTCAATGTAAAGTACTATAGCCATTTAGTTATCACGAGAAACAGTTCTTTTGAACAATCCTTCATGATGTATTTTATTCCTGCACTGTTGCATCACCAAGATCTGACATTTTAGGTCTGTTTACTAGCAAAGAGCAGAGACCTGAGACCTGATCGAATCACTGGTGATCAGTATCTTTTTCAGTCTTGGATGTCAACTGACAGATGTGAGTGATTCAATGATACATTACCAGCTGAGAACAGAGTGACAGCAGACATTTTTGTGTTAACTAATATTCCACATAACACATTGATAAGGTAGATTGCACACGGTGAGTGGACAGAGTAGCTTTGATTTTCTCATGCTGTACTTTATTGTGTTCTTGGCTCAATAGGGAGGGAACACTTAATATTCAAAAGTAGTCAACTCTCAAGACCTAACTACAAACACTTTAAATTCCCAAAGTAAATAAGGACATCAGCATCGTTCTGATCAAATAGTGAATTCAGAACAGGCCAATTGGAAGATAGAGTCCCATGTTTCCAGATATGGCCCTGTAGGAGTTGTGTGCACAACACATTAGAATATCTGATACTGTATAGCCGTAAATTAATTGAGAGAAACTCATCATCAGTTCTACATAATTGATTGGTCCTGATCTGCCAAATACTTGTTCTAATGGGTTTTACATGTATCTATGTCACATGAAGATTATGCTCCTTCTCAAATAGCTAGTCCATAGTCTGATGAACATAACAATTCTCAATCAAAATAAATTTCTTGTATATCCTAAGCTTAATTTGGCAATGGAAACGCTACATTTTAGATTCAAAATATTCAATTAGAAATTTAGATGTTTGATTAATTGGACTTGCTTTACAGACTGGACAGTGTTAAGAATACATTTACACTACAACTTATCACTATGATAAGCTGTAGTTCAGGTTCCAGCCAGGCAGAACCAGTTTACTTAGCTTGGCTCCCAACTGATTGAAACTTTTAAATGCCGGTTTGCGACACAACTCTGCACATGCCTAAATATATGAATGGGTAGAGTTATCTCCCAAAAGTTAGAAATTTAAATGTTTAAAGAGCAAGGAGGAGAGAATCCCTTCTCTCTAAACATTTAAATTAAGGACAGGTAGGTTAACAATGTATCCGGTGGGTCCAACTGATCCCCCATGAGCACTTTACAAACTAGGCTTGACATCGCACTGGATTTACACTCCATGCAATGTTAAACAGAAGTGTTGTGAGACTACCCTCTGCAGGGAGATTCACTTCGCTTTGCATTGGAATCAGGCTGGATCCTGACTCCAGATTTACACTGCCAATTTAACATTGCTGCAAAGCTGAAATTGCTTTGCGCTGATACTAAACTTGTAGTGTAAATTCATCTTTAGAGACTTAGGAACTAGTCTTCTGTATTAACAGTGAAGGAATTAACATCAAGATCTCATCAGGAAACCAATGATGTAATGATACAGGAAGCTCAGTCAGGCAGAACTGAACAAGATAGAAGAAGCAAGGACTTAAGTAGGGTTAAAGTCCAGCTTTCAGTAGATGGAAATCTTGTAAATAGAAATCAAAAGAACCCTTAATGGAGGTAAGGAAAATGTCAGTTGCACCTTCTGACAAGTGTTTTTCATTTTCTTTACAAAGCATATCCTTCTGTTCCATTTTGTTCATTTCTAACACTACCCAGTTCATTTTAGTCAACAAAACAGCCAATACACTCTTCAAAGTATGGCCATGATTTCAAACTTTCCCTTCCAAATATTGACACATTCCTATGGATCTCCTGTCCTAAAATTTCTGAAAGAAAATAATAAATAACAATACATGCCATTACGTAGCGCTTCAAGTCAAAACGTTTCAAAGTTTTTCACATAATAAATTACATTGTCAGCAGTCCAAAGGTATAAATTTTGTAGAAAATATCTTTTATTGGTATTGGCAACAGAAAATATTATGCTTGGAATGCAAACATTTTGTAATTACAGGTGCATTTGATAGAAATCCAGAGTTAATGTTACAATCACATGGATCCACAAAGGATCTGTAGACTCCAGTTTGAAAACCACTGATCTATATCGCATGCGAAGACTTTCATGGCCAGAGCTAGGGCAGGAGGGGCGATACCTGGGACCCCCACCTACTCCACCCAGAATCACCAGTAAAGTACATACAATAGGTTACAAATATGTTATTTTTCACATTGCTTTCATTCCAGTGCTTCTTGAAGGATAGTTAAAGTTAAAGTTACCATGGTACGTACCTCTGTAGTTATCCTTCAGCAGTAGGAGTGCATTCATATAATTATTTTTGCTCAATCACAAGCTTTTCATGAACACATGATTTGCTGGTGTCAAATATTAATTATTGCTTCACTAGAGGCTTTGGATAGGAATATCCACACCAATGGATTCAGAGGCTGTTTCTTTACCCTACACTTCCATTGGTTGCAGAGCAGTAATCAGAAAGCAGTGCTTGATTTGAGGTCAGGTGGTTTGAAATAAGTTCCTTTCACTGAACTGAAAGCACATGATCTAAATAATAATGATACTGTACGTGACGCTCAGATAATAAGGCCATTCTTTTCCCAAAAACGAATATAATGCAACATTTTGGTTGCTTCATTAATGAGCAAATGCTGATTCATCTTTTTATTTGCTTATTCCGTTGCCTGTTCCAGTGCATTCCATTGTCCTGTTTATATCACCACTTGGAGGTTGGAGCAGACCCAACATTGACTGAAATCTAACCGCAGTTTGACCATATATCAGGCAAATTACACATGGCAAGTTAAGTGGTAGATTTCACGTCAGCACTGATTTGGACCCATTCCAATGTAGATTATTGGTAATCACAGGAAGCAGAGGAATCACAGAATTCAGCCCACAAAGCACTACTAAAAATTCTGAAATTCTCTGTAGTAAACTGGAATTTCACAATGATCACCAGAAACCAATGGCCCCAATTATAGGCAATAACAACTCTTTTGCATATTTGCGCAATGCAGCTGGTTTTCCTTTTTCATCAAAAACTGGTAGAATGCAGCTGTAAAAGTCACGTAAACTTATTCAATGAAAAACAGAATTGGACTATTCAATCCTAGTAAACCAGTAGCCCTGATTATAGATGGACTCTCCACTAAATCATTGCATCCCCACCTCATCATCTTTAGTGTTTCCGCTGTAATGTCATTACATGCAAAATAATTAGGAACTTAGGAACAGGAGTAGGCCATTCAGCTCCTTGGGCCTGTTCCGCCATTCAATTAGATCATGGCTGATCTGTATCTTAACTCCATCTACCCACCTTGGTTCCGTAACTCGTAATACCCTTGCCTAACAAAAATCTATCAATCTCAGTTTTGAAATTTTCAATTGGCCTAGCCTCAACAGCTTTTGGGGGAGAGAGTTCTAGATTTCCACTTAGAAACCAGTTTCAACTCCACAGAAATTTTAGAGAAATGAAGTACTGACACAATCACCAGAACGTTGTGCTGTAGGGAGAGCTTCTGCAGCATCACAGTGTCTGTGCCTTTGATTTTTTTGCCTTTCCTCTAAATTTCTCCCCCTTTTCTTCTCTCTTGAATGTGCTGACCCATGCTGAGGTACGGTTCCAAAAGCCTTCCAGTGCATCATCTAGGTGGTTGTATTACATGTGTGAGCCAAGATGGGGAATGTTATCATGATGTGACGGTGTGTGAGGGGGGAGGGCGTCATCACAGCCATGGCCAATCTTATTTTAACTTGACATCCACAAGCATGCTTTTCAGCAGTAATCACATGTTAGCAAAGGAGTGTAGTTCCTTGTTGATTTTTAACCTCCCTAGCCCAAGGGCACTGAAATCAACTGTAGCATCCTTAAGACTGCTCCAGCTGAATTCAGCAAACTCAGACTGGGAAACAAACCAAGCCCTGGCACTTTATTGGCATCTACTGTCTATTTTACACAGTCCTGAACATTCAGAAATGTTCCAAGCTGTTCCAAAATGGATTGACATTGCTTGACCAAACCTTGCATTCTAGTCAAGGAACTAATTAAAATTGCTATGTGGCTTCCACATCTGTTTCCATGTAGACGTTCCACCAATCTCATTCAGTCCTGAATAGTCATGTATTTATCTGCTACATTCTATCGCTGCCTCAACCAATATGTCAAATGCTTAGTATTTCACTGTACCTAGTTCATGGAAATTAAACCAGAGTTATCTTACTTACTGTGATGTTTAGGAGTTTTACAAATCAGATATATGTCAACTAAATTTAGCATTTTGGCTTTTAAAAATGTACTTTCCTGTGTTTTTACAGGTCACTCACAGCTGGAGTTGCAAGTGGGTCAAAAGCTAACCTTTGCAAACATCCTTACTTAACGTGGACTGTGAGCACAGAACAAGAGAAAATTTCTGTTTGATAATAGGGTTGAAGGCTAAAGCGACAAGTATGGTCAGAAATCATCAAATACACAATTGTTCTGTGCTACAATGACCATAGAAATGTCATCTGTGGAAAGAGACTGACCAGATTTGAATATCAGAGGTGCAAGTATAGATAGGAATCATGGAATTTTGCATGACTATGTATTGACAGGCAAAGAAAATTTGCAAAACTTTCTCTCATGTGATTAAATAGGTGAGATACAATCTATAATGAGGCAAATTATCCATGGTCTGTGGAAGGACTGAGCTTGATGGGGCAAATGGGCTTTTGTTGTTTCACGGTTTGTTATGCTTTTAGGAAATTATTTTGAAAGAATGTTAAAATAATTCAATTGTCCAGGCTGCCTTGGATTGAATACTTCCACTGATGTTAATTCAGCTCCTTCGTGCCGCTGGTTTTGACAACTCCTCTTACCAGCTCTGCCTCTTTGTAACTGATATTTTTTATAAAGTACTGTACAGCTAGTGGGACTCTCTAATGTTCATCTGCTGCTTTAGCTGAGTCTGTTGCCATCTGCTGACATAATTGCAAAATTGCAACAGGGCGAGTTCCCTGTTATTTTTACATCTGCATACCTCAAACAAAGATACCTCCTTCACATTTTCATTATATTATGGTGTACAGGTTCATATCCAACAGGATAAACACTGGGAACTGTGGTACACACTATTCACTCTATAATAACAAGAGCATTGTTATAAAAATGACAGCAAACTATATAACTGGTATACTTAATTTAACTCGACTTGGTCCTTGAGATTTTTTGTCCTGCAAGAGAATTTTTTTGCAAGATGGAAAGGCTCCTTTGAAAGCTTGAAATCTAACATGTGCACAGTAAACGGTTCTCTGATTTTCAAATAATTCAACAGCCTTATTGAAAGTCTTCTCACACTTATTTTGGGACCAAACCAAAGGGTATGCAAATATTTTGTTAATGTGAGCAGTGTTTTGTCCTTGTGTGTTTGGAGTAACGCTCAAAGAGAAGAGACTACAAGAGATCTTTATATCTGGTGACTCATTTTGATTCTTTCTGGTGCACAACTCTGGTGGGAAATTTAACTTGTTTCGAGTAATTAAATACAAAAGAGTTCAAACATTAGACATTCATCAATATTAAAGTAATTATTCACTGTGAGTATGCGACTTGTAGTCTGACTGTTGTGATTCACACTCTTCCTAACGCAGACACATTGTGCTGATGTTCATTGTCGGCTCCCAGCCCGGATCCTCGGAAAGTTGTTGTTGGCACAGTTGGGTCACCCCGTTATAATGTTGCCACTGATGGGCAGCCCCACTTTTGAGTGGGGAGCTGTGGTGGACATGAGAACTGTACTGACACTTAGAGGCAGATACTGGTAATTGGAGCAGAGGGGCCACAGGTGGTCAGCACTGCCATGTGGTTTTCTAATTGTAGAAACTATCCCCAGAATTGGGGGAAGGATCAAGGTCAGAACTACAGATTATAAATACTTGAGCGGGGTGGGAGAGGAATTTGCAAGGCTATGGGGAAAGAGCAGGGGAGTGGAGCTAATTGGATAGCGCTTTCAAAAAGCCGGCACAGGCAGGATGGGCCGAATGACCTCCTTCTGTGCTGTATCATTCTACGATTCTATGAGTTGTGGTGCAGAGCTGTTTGCGGCCGCCGGTGCTGTGGAATCCGCCCCACAACACATGGGCAGGACCGCTTCAGGACTGCTAACACTTCGGGGAAGAGAGTAACAACCTTAAAGGTGATGTCACCACAGCTGCAGACTGTATTGGAACAGCAAAAGCTGCTCCTGTTGCAATGGTGTCTTTGTGACATCATCCTCGCCATGAAGCCAGCCCGTTGTAGGCGTGCGCCATTTAAAGTGACAGCGGCAGCACAGAGCATGAGGTCATCGATTTTTAGCAAGGAAGGATCCCTTAAAGGGACATCGAGCGACTTGTACATGGTGGTGCAGTCGTCGATGGTGAAGATGTCGTCAGGTCAGCGGCCATATCATTCCCATCCACAACCCCTTCTGGAAACTATACATTTTGTAACAGTTTGAACCTGTATGAAACTCATCACAGTTCATGTTGCTCACACGCGAGGCTGTTCATGGTTGATTTAGCAACAGAGTCCATCTGAACTTACAGACAAGAACCCATTAAACCGCCACCTTAAATATAATACTTGGTTATTGCACGGTATTTGTCTTAGTTCAATTATAGTTCACTTCGCCGGTTAATCATTCATCCCTATTCTGTACTCCAGTTGATATTTTAGCTATCTAGTATTCATTTTCTACACAGTCGATTGTAGCAAAAACAGTTGTTTGCACCAGGTCAAAGATGAAAGTTCATCTTAGGACAAACGAACCAGATGATATCACTCTTTTCAAGACTCCCGCAGTCCTACTGTCAATCAAGTGAGCTGGACCACAGCAGAGACACAGGAGGCAAGCTGCTGCAATGCTCAACAGAGTTTCAGTGACACAGCTCTGCCCCACTGTGGCCACTTTTCAATAATATCTCAGTAGCATTTCCCCCTTTAGTGTTTATGTAGAAAATGTCATCAAAAGATGTCAACAGGGTTTTTATTTGTTCTCTTTATTTTTAATTCTCATACCACACAAGATAAACTTCATCTACATAAAATATTTTTCACATTTGAGAACAGACCGTATTCTGAAAGAGGAAAAAAACAGTTCACTGGGATGCCACCAGAACCTAGATGCAACAACAACAATTTGCATTTATATAGCACCTTTAACATAGTAAAACGTTCCAAGGCGCTTCGCAGGAGCGTTATCAAAAAAAATTTGACACTGAGTCACATAAGGAGATATAGGTCAAATAGGTAGGTCAAATAGAGATATGGTCAAATAGGTAGGTTTTAAGGAGCGTCTTAAAGAAGAGAGAGGCAGAGAGGCTGAGAGGTTTAGGGAGGGAATTCCAGAGCTTAGGGCCTAGGCAGCTGAAGGCAAGGCCACCAAAGGTGGAGCAATTAAAATCGGGGCTGCTCAAGAGGCAAGAATTGGAGGAGCACAGAGATCTTGGAGGAGGTTACAGAGATAGGGAGGGGCGAGGCCATGGAGGAATTTGAAAACCAGGATGAGAATTTTCAAATCAAGGCATTCCCGGACTAGTAGCCAATGTAGGTCAGCGAGCACAGGGGTGATGGGTGAACGGGATTTGGTGTGAGTTAGGATACAGGTAGCAGAGTTTTGGATGTTTGGATGACAGTTCATTGGGATGTCACCAGAACCTAGATGGAGCCACCATGACAGTTCCCCACCCACCCCACTATATACCAGCAACAGAATTTTTTGTAACAGGATAAACACACAAAATTCAACAATCCAGAAATAAAGAATAGGCTTACCCTCTCATCTTCCAATCATTCTAGTGATTCTCTTTTGCTCCTCCTCCCAATAACATACAGCCTGACACACCTCACAGGGCCTCCGGATCATCTCCAACCTCAGGTACATTCTGGTCCCATACTTCATAACGTGGCTCAGCATAACTGAGGTCTGATATTTTGATCCAACCAACTAAATTATAGACCAGTTAGCCTAACTTCTGTGGTGGGTAACATTTTGGAGTCTATTATTAAGGAGACAGTAACGGAATATTTAGATAAACATAATTTAATAGGACAAAGTCAGCATGGCTTTATGAAGGGGAAGTCATGTCTGACAAATTTGCTTGAGTTCTTTGAGGACATAACGTATAGGGTGGATAAAGGGGAACCAGTGGACGTAGTGTATTTAGACTTCCAGAAGGCATTCGACAAGGTGCCACATAAAAGATTATTGCTCAAGATGAAGAATCACTGGATTGGGGGTAATATTCTGGCATGGTTGGAGGATTGGTTATCTAACAGGAAGCAGAGTTGGGATAAATGGTTCATTCTCGAACTGGCAACCAGTAGCCAGTGGTGTTCCGCAGGGGTTGGTGCTGGGTCCCCAACTCTTTACAATCTATATTAATGATTCGGAGGAGGGGACTGAGTGTAACATATCAAAGTTTGCAGATGATACAAAGATGGGAGGGAAAGTAGAGAGAGAGGAGGACATAAAAAACCTACAAGGGGATATAGACAGGCTGGGTGAGTGGGCGGAGATTTGGCAGATGCAATACAATATTGGAAAATGTGAGGTTATACACTTTGGCAGGAAAAATCAGAGAGCAAGTTATTATCTTAAAGGCGAGAAAGTGGAAAATACTGCAGTACAAAGGGATCTGGGGGTCCTAGTGTAAGAAAATCAAAACGTTAGTATGCAGGTGCAGCAGGCGATCAAGAAGGCCAACGGAATGTTGGCTTTTATTGCTAGGGGGATAGAATATAAAAACAGGGAGGTATTGCTGCAGTTATATAAGGTATTGGTGAGACCGCACCTGGAATACTGCATACGGTTTTGGTGTCCATACTTAAGAAAAGACATACTTGCTCTCGAGGCAGTACAAAGAAGGTTCACTCGGTTAATCCCGGGGATGAGGGGGTGGACATATGAGGAGAGGTTGAGTAGATTGGGACTCCACACATTGGAGTTCAGAAGAATGAGAGGCGATCTTATTGAAACATATAAGATTGTGAGGGGGCTTAATCGGGTGGATGCGGTAAGGATGTTCCCAAGGATGGGTGAAACTAGAACTAGGGGGCATAATCTTAGAATAAGGGGCTGCTCTTTCAAAACTGAGATGAGGAGAAACTTCTTCACTCAGAGGGTAGTAGGTCTGTGGAATTTGCCTGCCCCAGGAAGCTGTGGAAGCTACATCATTAAATAAATTTAAAACAGAAATAGACAGTTTCCTAGAAGTAAAGGGAATTAGGGGTTACGGGGAGCAGGCAGGAAATTGGACATGAAGCTGAGTTCGGATCGGTCAAGCCCTGTGGGTGGCGGAGCAGGCCCAGGGGCTGAGTTGCCGGGTCCTGCTCCAATTCTTGTGTTCTTTAGATTTGAGGTTAGGATCAGATCAGCCATGATCTTATTGAATGGCGGAGCAGGCTCGAGGGGCCGATTGGCCTACTCCTGCTCCTATTTCTTATGTTCTTATGACCACACTACAATTCCCATGGTTCAGCCTTGATCAGAATTCATGTACAAAGAGTGCAGTTATAATGTAAAACTGATATGACAAGAACTAAATAATCAGAAAACTCTCAGGCTTCCCCACTGCCTCCCACACCGCCCATAGCAGCCCTGGGCCTCCCACTGTACCACTTCATCCTGACCTGGATGTTTCCCGCTCCCACCACACTGTCAGCCTCAGCACCAAACCTTCTGTTAAGTCAGGTGTTGCTGCAGACTGGGAGCATGAGTTTTAAGTGGGTGCATAGGCTCTCAGGATCATCAGAGGAACTAATTTTCAAAACACTGATCTTCTCATTCCTCCAATTTATGTTTTTAAATTAGCAGATAGGCACTCAGCAAATCAGCAGATTTTGTGAATGCCTCCACCTTCTCCTCCTCCCCTGTCCTCATATCAGCATCCATATTTTCTCAACTGAGTGGGTCAGAGAAAAATTTTCCATTATATTTTTTTCCCTTATTGACCCTGGGTTTTTTCTCTGCTTTTTTCTCTCTCCCGGGAGATTACATGGCTGCGGGAGTGGGTGGGAGGTGGAGTGGAAGGGAAGAAGTGTTTAGTCATGATGGTCCAGCCATCATGGTGTGGGGCAGGCTTGATAGACCAGCTGGTCTTTTCCAGCCCATCAATTTCCTATGCTCGTATGTTCTCTTACCCCTCCCTTGCCCTCACCAAGTTCATCTCCTCCATAAGGCCCATCTCATGCACCCTCAATCGCCTCTCATCCCAGCTGCTCACCACATATCTACCTTTCCTTGACCTAATGCTTGCTGACATCGTCATGGATCTCTTTCTTCAGATTGTGTCCCTCTACCCTTCACAATTGTCATCATCCCCCCTCCTCAAAAAGCACACCTTCAGCCCCACTGCCCTCTCCAACCTCCTTTTCCTATCTAAGGTCCTTAAATGCTCCCAGATCCATGCCAATTTTTTTTCTTTTTTTTTCTTCGTTCATGGGATGTGGGCGGCATTTATTGCCCATCCCTAATTGCCCTGGAGAAGGTGGTGGTGAGCCGCCTTCTTGAACCGCTGCAGTCTGTGTGGTGACGGTTCTCCCACAGTGCTGTTAGGAAGGGAGTTCCAGGATTTTGACCCAGCGACAATGAAGGAACGGCGATATATTTCCAAGTCGGGATGGTGGGTGACTTGGAGGGGAACGTGCAGGTGGTGTTGTTCCCAACAAGATTCCCAATTGCATCTTGTTTGAATGCCTTCAATTTGGTTTCTGCCCTGCCCACAGTCCAAGACTGCCCTCGTCACCAACAACATCCTTTGTCACTTTGACTATGGTGCACTAACCCTCCCGGACCTCTCCATGTGTTCACTGGTTTTAATTACTCCATCCTCCTCTATTGTCTCTCCCCTGTGGTCCACCTCTGTGGAACTGCTGCAGTTTGGTTCTACTCCTGCCTGCCCTAATGCAGTCTGTACATCTCCTGCAATGACTTCTTTTTCTGTGCACAAACTCTACCTCGTTGACTCCACAACCACCACTGCACTGTCTGATTGCTTGTCTGACATAAATTCATGGATGAGCAAGAACCTTCTCCTACTTAACATCAGCAAGACAGAAGCTATCCTGATCAATTCAGGCCAATAGTCAGCACCCTCGCTCCTGATTCCACTCGCTTCCAGGGCTGCTCACTCACGCTGAACTGGGACGGTGTGAATTCTCAATTTGCTGTTTGACCCTGATCTGAGTTTCAAACTTCACATCCTAGCCACTGCCAAGACTGCCTTTTTACATCCCCACAACACCAATCCTATCTAACCCCCACTGCCACTGAAAACCATAGGCACACTTTCATTACCTCCAGCCCTAACTGCTCCAACTCTCCAGTTCCGCCCTACATAAATTACAACTCAATCAAAACTCTGCTGTTTTATTTTCTCTGGAATATAGATGTGGATCCAGAGTCTGATAGGATGAAAGATTCTCTGCCAGCTAAACAGTCTTATATGAAATTAGTTTGGGGCATGCAACCACAGCACAAAGCTGGCCACAGATTTCCATTATATTGATGATTTCATTTGGTAAGTCATGAAGATGACTAATAGGGAAGACGCAATAGAGGTGCTGTTCTGAGATTGGAGTTAATGCACATTGTCGGGTCGGGAGAAAAGAAACTATTTGAAGAGATAAAAGTTTTTTAAAAATGCAAATGTGAAACAGAAAGTGCTGGAAATGCACTGCAGGAGCATCAGCATTTGAAAATAGAAAAGACAGGTTAGTGCTTTTGGTATAGACCCTTCACTAGAAGTGGAAACCAGAAGATAAGCACCTATGATCTGTATCAGGCTGAGCTACACCTGATGTGGGACAGTGTGGGAGAGGACTTAGGTGGCCTCAGCTGCGATTTCCTCTGTAGTTAAATAACCTGACATCACTGGCTATCTCAGCACACACCAGAACAAAGATCGCTTCAGTGAGGTTGGAGTAGGGCTCCCAGTGTGACAGGAAATCCGAACAAGTGATGATTTGCACAAATCTCTCTTTTCTATTAAATCTCAACATGTTTGTGGAAATATCGTGCAAAATTTAAATGGTCCATGTACAAGTTTAACTCTTGTACAGACTTCAGGTCATATCAGTGCTTATGCACTCATACCCAACATGAAAGATTGCCTACAACAAAAGAGAAAATATGGCACAAATAGACAGAAATATGTTAATACTAATTATAATACTTTGCAACTGTTTGATATTTAACAGCATCCAACTTTGGAGACTCATTCTTTAAAATAAAGGGGTCCTGAAGGTGAGAGTCCTTATTTAACAATTCCAGCTGGGGAAGCTCCCTCTTTACCATGTGATTCCCTGTGTTTCAGTAATGAGGCGGTGGTAGCAGCAGTTCAGTGGAATAGTAATTGAGATGCTTGCTTTACGTTGATTTAATGAGGTTGACTCCCACCAGCAGCTGGCACACTTCAGTCTGTCAATCATCTGTATAATGACTTTCCATTGGTCCTGAGCCAGGTTATTAGGAGAGAGTTGATGATAAGTCATGGGGAAAGCAGCTGACAGCAGTGGATGCTCCTAGAATACTAAGAGCGACAATCCGTCTGACTTCACTGCATAGGGTCACCTTCTGTCAGCTGAACTGCGGTGTATCATCGGGATCAAAAGTCACAGAGGGTTCTGCAGCCAATTCATTCACACTCTTAGCTGCAGGAAGCATTCATCAACTGCATGATTTCTTCAGTCAAGGCCTACAATCAAAGCAGTGTGTCCAATCCATCAAGAGGCATAATTACTTGATCCAAGGGACAGCTGGTTACTGTAGGTCAGATCCTGCACCCAGAACACAAACAGTTAATTCAGGTCAAGCGCTGCTTGACACATGGTCGCAGCAGCACAGACCCTGCGGTCATGCAATTACCACAAGGCAGGCCTTGCTGAGACTGTTCTATCCAATATGAAAGACCCTTTCTGTGATGCACATATCTTTCAACCCACTGTATGTTAAAAGGGTAAAATTCAAGTTGACACTTGGCCAGGATTGCAGTTTTTGTAGAATTGACAAATCAGCTGATTTTCCAGCTTGGGAGATTTGTGGTCATTGCTGCTTTTCTAAGCAACTCAATTTAATGTTGGAAACTCCTAACTAAAGGACTAAAGGTTTGGTAATATACCCTATGGTATGGCCTACCTTATATAGGCCTACCACAGATAGCTGATTAACTCATTAGGGGTAAATTTTAGATTTCTCTCATCATTATTATTGGTACTACCATTTTGGGTGAATTAAGGTAAGATAAGCACAGCTGAGGATCAGAACACTTTTCTACCTTTAGCACTTATGATGGAGGGAAGGTCATTGATGAAGCAACTGAAGATGGTTGGGCCTAGGACACTGCCCTGAGGAACTCCTGCAGCAATGGGCTGTGATGATTGGCCCCAAACAACCACTACCATCTTCCTTTGTGCTAGGTATGAGTCCAGCCACTGGAGAGTTTTCCCCCTGATTCCCATTGACTTCAATTTTATTAGACTGGTGCTAGAAACCATCTATCAAGGTACTACAGATTCAGGTAATAGATTCCTGCAATTGATTTTACATTTTGAGATACCATTCCCAGTGCCTGTATATTCATTTGATGCTCTGCAAACATCCTTCTTTTAAAAACAAGGCCTGTGACACCCAGGTTTGACTGCACCTAATGGCAACCAGAGAAGATTCTCACTTTTTGTATTCTTCTTAAAAGAGATACAGCCGATAGCATCAGAGAAAGACTGGCCACAGGTGGTGGCCCATACAATTTTTGTACATACAAGGCTGAGCTCTTTGGTCCCTGTATAAAGTTTGTATAAACCATTTCAGGTCATATTTTGGTGATGTCCAACACAGAGCTCACCTACATAATAACAGTGACTGCACTTCAAAACAAATCCATTGTGGTAAAATGCTTTGCGATGTCCTAAGAATATGAAAAGTGATAAATATTTCCAAGTTATTCCTTGCTTTCTGAGGTTGAAGCTTCCAAATTTTCAAGGTTTTTGAGGAAAGCACAGAGCATGGAGGATTTTTTGGTACAGGTGGGTTTGGAATTTTTGTGTATGGGGGTCTTGCATATTTTGTATTGGGAAATTCATATTTCTGTGTAATAATATGTGCCCACTTACCAGCTGTGATATGTATATCAACCCCCTCCCTATTCCAAAAGGCTGGACATCTTTGTCATATCCTATCAGCTAGGAATGGTTCTGTTTATGTTTCTGTGAATCGAGACAGGGCAGGGGAATTTCACAGTTGATCTAAATATTTCTGTGGAAGCATGTGAAGTCTTGGCTGGCACTGAGTGCCCCAGACGTTGGTTTCCTGGTAATCTGCTTCACACTACCTGCTAGTTTACACCGTATCTCACATGTGCAGCCATACACTGCCGTGAAACCTAGCCGGGAAAATCCGTACATTGTAGGAGGCCCCAGAACTCTAATCTCCAGGGAAATTGTAGACTTAGTATAATCGCCAAAAGGCAGGTCACTTTCTGACAGAGGATTGCAACTCTTCCTACCGGAGACCCTAGAAAACCCAAACTTTAGCAGGTATATTGTGATTCTATGCTACTGGCACCCCACTAAACCTGCCTTAACAATGCAGCCATTAATTCACTCGCGCACAGAATAAGCAAAAAACCAATACTTGCATTATTCCCAAAAATGGGCTTCTGCAATCACTAGATTTTAGTTTCTATATGGGAATCGCATCCAAAATTACATGTCCAGAATCCTTCAATTTACAACAATCTGGAAAAGTATACACACTAATTGGGATTTATTTAAAGGTCAGTTAAATGCTGTGCTGAAGAGATTTTTTTTCCGTACGGTTAAGTTATAATGGGCTGAATGGCCATCCCCATCTTCTTATTCTCATGTTATATTAGGCCTGCAGTGACACTGCACGCCTGTTGGTGGCGCTGTTGGACCAGTGAGTCAGAACCACAACCATTCGTTGTAACTGGATGACTTTATAACTCTACTCAATAAAATACATTTAATTAATTATCATACTGAACGGCTACAAAGGTTAAGGGGTTTACATCTGTGAAGAGGAAAACTCCTACTGCAAACTGACCACATGATATAATAGGTTGAGCTGGCGATAAGCATTCTGTCCTTCTCCATCAGCAGATTTAACTGTCATCACTGCAGGCACAGCATGGCTGATGAGAGCGGTCAAACTGAAATTCAAACATTGAAATCAAGCTGTCAAACCATCAGATTTGCAGCCACTTTACTGTTATATTTGGGAGAAGGTTATAGGGAAAGTGTGTTTATCTAA
The DNA here is from genome assembly GCF_035084215.1 of Heptranchias perlo. NCBI lineage: Eukaryota > Metazoa > Chordata > Chondrichthyes > Hexanchiformes > Hexanchidae > Heptranchias > Heptranchias perlo. The sequence goes on along the minus strand of NC_090339.1, from coordinate 46,764,787 downwards.
ATTGCCACATAAGCCTTGATGTTAATAGGGGAAGGCAGCAATACATAGAAGCTCCAATTATACAAGCCTTTGCTGGTAGCAAGGACAGGTTGGAAAATCGAACCCTGACCTCACTCACCAGCTGCACCATATATATCCAATTCCCCCCCCCCCCCACTCCAAAAAGATTGGACATCTCTGTTCACTGTGTCTGACTAACTTGATTGAATTTTTTGTGGAGGTAACAAGGAGGGTAGATGAGGGTAGATGGATTTTAGCAAGGCTTTTGACAAGGTCCCACATGGCAGATTGGTCAAAACAGTACAAGCCCATGGGATCCAAGGGAAAGTGGCAAGTTGGATCCAAAATTGGCTCAGTGCAGGAAGCATAGGGTAATGGTCAATGGTTTTTGTGACTAGAAGGATGTTTCCAGTGGGGTTCCGCAGGGCTCAGTACTAAGTCCCTTGTTTTTTGTGGTATATATTAATGATTTGGACTTAAATTTAGGGGGCATGATTAAGAAGTTTGCAGATGATACAAAAATTGGCTGTGTGGTTGATAGAGAGGAGGAAAGCTGTAGACTGCAGGAAGATATCAATGGACTGGTCAGGTGGGCAGAAAAGTGGCAAATGGAATTCAATGCAGAGAAATGTGAGTTAATGCATTTTGGGAAGGCAAAAAAGGCAAGGAAATACACAATAAATGGGAGGATACTGAGAGGTGTAGAGGAAGTGAGGGACCTTGGAGTGCATGTCCACAGATCCCTGAAGGTAGTAGGACTGGTAGATAAGGTGATTAAGAAGGCATATGGAATACTTTCCTTTATTAGCCAAGGCATAGAATATAAGAAAAGGGAGGTTATGCTGGAACTGTATAAAACACTAGTTAGGCCACAGCTTGAGTACTGCGTACAGTTCTGGTCACCACGTTACAAGAAGGATGTAATAGAGAGGGTACAGAGGAGATTTACGAGGATGTTGCCAGGACTGGAGAATTTTAGTTATGATGATAGATTGGATAGGCTGGGGTTGTTTTCCTTGGAACAGAGGAGGATGAGGGGTGATTTAATTGAGGTGTACAAAATTATGAAGGGCCTAGATAGAGTGGATAGGAAGGACCTATTTCCCTTGGTAGAGAGGTCAATAACCAGGGAACATAGATTTTAAGTGATTGGTAGAAGGATTAGAGGGGAGCTGAGGAAATTTTTTTTCACACAGAGGGTGATGTGGGTCTGGAACTCACTGCCTGAAAGGGTGGTAGAGGCAGAAACCCTCAACTCATTTAAAAAGTACCTGGATGTGCACCTGAAGTGCCGTAACCTACATGGCTACAGACCAAGTGCTGGAAAGTGGGATTAGGCTGGGTGGCTCATTTTCAGCCGGCGCGGACACGATGGGCCGAGTGGCCTCCTTCTGTGCTGTAAATTTTCTATGATTCTGTTACATGCTATCAACCAGGGATGGTCTTGTTTATGTTCCTTTGCATGGAGACAGGCAGTTGTCCTAGATATTTCTGTGGAAGTATGTGAAGTCTTAGCTGACATTGAATTCCCCTGACCTCCCGATTTGCAGGCGCAATTTTAACAGAAATAAAAAGGCAGCAAATCCGCAAATCCCTGTGTAAATGATATACATCGAGTCTCACACTGATGTTCACAAGTTTGGGCAAGGCTCCTCCTCCACTGAGCACTGATTGCCCATATAAAATGGGTACATGACAAATAAACATGCCTGGTCTATTTTGGAGCATTACTGCTGTTGTAATTTGGAGAGATTTTAACGTCGGAATTTTTAGCAGTGAGTGTTTCTCTGTTTTTGCAGAACATTTCAAAAAGACACACTGTTTTTTTGGAGTCTTGGACATTACTACTTCAGGGCAAGTTGCAGCTGATAAAGTTAGGAAGATGGAAAACCTCTGGGCGTTGCCATAGTCCTGCATGAATTGGAGAAGGCAGGCCAATTCATGAAGGTACAACATCTACAGGTCCATCAACATTTTGGGCAGTGCATTAATTGCCGGCAATACCCAAGGATTTGGTTTACAGACTGTGCTACCCCTGCCTGGGTATATCAGATGACACATATGCTTCACTCCAGAGGCAGTGTCTGAGCTGTGCCATCTGCTGCAGTCTGGTTTACAAACAACTTCACCGACTGCCATGGCTCTTCATTGTAGCTATGAAGGTCACTATGGCATTTAATATATATGCAACGGGGTCTTACCATGCTAGATAAGTCAGTTTGCTGTTTATTCCTGTATCAAGTGATTGGTGTTGTTTGCCAGGGGAAACTTTCCCAGTAAAAAGGAGACACCAACTGACCCTCCGAGATCTCTGTGTTGCTCCAATTCTTGCCTCTTGTGCATCCCCGATTTTAATTGTTCCACCATGGGCTCCAAGCTCTGGAATTCCCTCCTTAAACCTTTCTGCCTCTTCCCTCCTTTAAGAAGCATCTTAAAACCTATCTCTTTGACCATGCTTTTGATCACCTGTCCTAATATCTCCTTATGTCGTTTTGTTGTTTGATAATCGCTCCCTGCCTTGGGACATTTTACTACATTAAAGGCGTTATATAAATGTAAATAGTTGTTGTTGTTTGATGTCTGTGACATGAGCAAGTACAGTCCCAACTTGCCAGGCTCTCAAGGTTGGGGCATTGGTCTCATCATCCCTCACTACAGTGTTTCACTGGTTAGAGGCAATCTGAAGGTAGGCATGTTCTCCAGTAACAATATGCAGCGTAGCATTCCCAATTTATGTATGTCACCAAAGAAGGACATCTGTACAAAATGTTTGCTCCCAGACTCCCTGAAACCATCAGGTTTAAAGCAAAAATCCATAGTAATAATGGGTGTATGGAGACTGATGAGTTAGAACTGTTTCACATCTGGGACTTCTGGATCAGATCCTGTTTAGACTAATGGGATGAAAGTCTCCTCTTGCTACAATCTAACATTTATTGGCATCTTGTTACTGATTAATAAGTAATGTATATGTAAATAAGGTTTTCGGGCTTGATATGCTGCTGTGAAGTGCCTTGGGATATTTTTCTACATTAAAGGCACTATTTTAGTTGCAAATTGTTGTTGTTTGTTGTTGATGATTTGAAAATTGCCATTTTAGTTTGAGTTTGTGACGATCCACCGCTCCCTCCCCCACCGTGAGCAGATTCTAGGGGAGGACATTTGGCAGCAGCAGTCCTTTAGTTGAAAGCTAAGTTCTATTGTAGCCTTTCCTGTAAAATGTCTAACTAAAAGAGCTAGGGCTCGATATTAGGAGGGAGGTGGGTTGGCAGTGGGGGGGTCGGCTGGGTGCGTGGATAATGCGCCAAGTGAATTCAGGGTGCTCCACACGCGATCGCAGCCTAGTTGAAGGCACTTACCATGGCTTTCCGCGTTTCCCTAGACCTGTGCAGCGGGCGCACTGCGCACCCGCATCAAAGGCTGTCGGCAGGAGAAGCCCTATTTAAAGGGACAGTCCTCCAATGCTCCTCCTGCAGCAAACAACCAATTTTGGATCATGGAGCAGGCCAGATGCAAGGCTGCTCCAAGGTTCTCTGACTCCTCACTCTAGGTGCTGCTTGATGGGGTGAGGAGGAGGAGGGAAATTTTTTTCCAATCGGATGGGAGGAGGTGTCCTCCCTCCACCACCAAGGAGGCCTGGCTGGAGATGGCCGAGGAGGTCACCAGCAGTGGCAATGTGTCCAGAACCTGGGTCCAGTGCAGGAAGCGATTTAATGACCTAACCAGGCCAGCCAAAGTGAGTATACTTACGCATTCTCGCACACTCCGCCTTCCACATCACCTCCACCACCACACAACTCCTTCTGCACTGCTCTCGCATCACTCCTCACATCCACTCAACTATCATCCTCACCTTGCCTGCACGTACTCATTGTCCCAGTTCCCATTCAAAAACTACCACCCAACCCAATCCTCATACAATTTCATGGCTATGTCTCACACGTACCCTCCCATGCATCTCCCTCACGCTCACCCCCACCCACACCAATGCATGCAGCGGGTCACCATGCAACCATCACTCAATCACGCCTCTGTGTTTTGCCTTGATAGGAGAAGAGATGCCAGAATGCCCGGGAGAGGGCAAGGACCGGAGGGGACCCGCCACACCAGGTGGTCTTAACAGACGCAGAGCAGCAGGCACTCAAAATAAGCGGGACGCTGGAGTGCCTGTATGTGGCGGATGCCGAGACTGGGAGTGCACAAGAAATGGCTGGTGACAGAAATCTAACATTCAGCACTCATGATAGTGAATGATCTTAGCATCACTTGGCGTCTGCAGCACCTCAACATCTGTCCACATGCTTAATATTGCTTTCTGTTCTCTTGCAAGGCCATCTGCGAGCGCCGTGACGGCGGAGGGAGATTCCTCAGAAGACCTGCCGGCCTCTGAGAGTGCATCGTCACATCTGAGCCAGCCATCCACCAGCGCAGATACACACACCTCGGTGGGTCCCCGTCCTCAATTAGTTGGGCTTGCACATGGTGAGTCACCACGCACATGTGAGCATGAGCAGACCCTGGTGGCAGGGGCAGCCGTGGAGAGTCCACATCGGTGGGAGCACTCTTCTCCAGGCTCTGCTCAGCTGGACACAGATGCTGAACCCTGGGGGCCAGCCGTGAAAAGGAGAGTCATCGAGGGGCAGCAGCACATTGCCGAGGTACTGGAACAGTTGCCACGTGCACTCTCCACAATCGTGCAGAGGATGGAGGAGTCCAACTCCTGCATGAGTGGAATACTGTCACAGGGATGTGAAGGCATCTCTGAGATAGTGTCGCGGGTAGGTGTGGGAATGTCTGCAATGGAGGAAAGGCTAGCCTCCATCGAGCGTCAAGCATGGCTCAACAATGAGTCCATTGAGGCCCTAACAACGGTCGTTCGGATTCAGGGTGAGCAACATTCTGCCGTCTTAAACAGGCTGACAGATACCTTACAACTGGCCTTCCAAGGCTTCACACAAGTCCTCCAAACTGTCGTCCAACAGGGTGGAAGGAGTGATGTGGCCCTTGGCCAGGAGAGGGATGATGGTGAAAGGGGACATGGAAGTGGGGACGTCACTCAATGCGCTCCCACATCTCACCCGTTGCTCCCCCTCAACCAGTACCCGCAATGCTGCCCCCTCTCCAGGTGGCCGAGTCTGTCCCTGCACAGGTGCAGGTGGAGCAGTCTTCAGAGGGGCTCTCATGGGCACTGAAATCCAGAGGGCATCTGCGCAAAGCATCTCGTTGGTCAGTGCATGGACAAGAGCAACCTGCCACTACCTCTGCTGAAGCCGCAGGGGTAGCACCACGTAGGGGTTCCCGTAAATGTAAGGCGAAGGTTTTGTGAGCAAAAAGGGGATGCACAACGGTGTAAGACAAAATGTCATGTTTTTGATTTACTTTTGTTTGTTTGGCAAAAAATCATCAAACATTGTTATCACCACTACTGCCACGTCTTTGCAAATCTTGTCTGGTTTGTGCAATAATGCCCTTTCCTGAGGATCACCATGAAGACCCACAACTGATGCCACCCATTGTGTCACTGCAGAGTGGGTGTAGGTGTATTTGCAGGGCTCTTTTGTGCAGATGACTGAGAGACGTCGGCGATGTCCCCGGTTGCACCCTGAAAGGATGCGGAGGAGAAGTTGTTGAGGGCAGTGGTGACTTTGACAGCGACAGGTAAGAAGATGGTGCTCGGGCCAGCCGGGAGCAGCTCGGCGTGAAGGAGGCTGCAAATGTGTGCGACTACATGTCGAGTGAGCCTCCGTGTGCACTACTGCTCAGAGAGGTCCAGGAAGCTGAGCCTTGGTCTGCAAACCCTGTGGCGAGGGTAGTGCCTTCTGCGACGCGTCTCTCTCTGCAGTTGACCTCCCTCCTGCTGTGCAGGTGGATGTGTCACAGCACTGTGTTGTGGAGCTCCACGTGTCAGAGGTGGACAGCGTGGCCGGCGAGGCTGGTGATGCTGTTCGTCCTCCGAGGAGGTCATGACTGCAGCTATGGCGGCCCCCATCCGGAAGATGTACGTTTGAGGGGGTCCGCAAGGTAGGTACATGTGTCTGCACACCAGGGTTGAGGTTGCAAGTTGGTGAATTTTATTGTTAGGAGGAGGGTGGTGCAGGACTAACTTTGTCCAAAGTGACAAAATGGCCTCCTGCAATGAGTGAGGGTCTCCCCTCCCACCTGTCAAATGGACCTTTGCAGCTGCCACAGGCTGATGGCTGCAACACATCCATTTCAACTGGGAGTGTTTCCCCCAGTAGCGGAAACGCTCTCAGTTTAGATGAAAATCCCACCCCTCCTAAAATATCCTACAAATCAGGTCTGCTAACGACCTGAACTATCAAATTAATTGCCTTAAGTGGGATCCCGCCGGCAATTAGCAGGGGCTGCGCGCGCATCTAAGCAGGTCACTGGGGAACCCGGAAGTGGGCGGGTTGGAGCCGGGCTCCGGACCTGCCCCAGGAATCCTCAATTTTTGGAGCCCCCCCCACCGCCCCCGCCACAAACGCACCTGCTCGGAGGTCTGAAAATCGAGCCCCTAGTGTCTCCTGTGAGGCACTGAATTCACTTCTCTGGGGTTCTATATTTGATCAGAAAAAAAAATCAACAAAATCTTATTTAAAAACATTTTTTTCAGAAAATTTAAGCACCTAATTGATCAGGTCGGCCACAGACCATTAAAAAAAAGTATTTAAATTCTTTTCAGTGTGGATTTTAATATAAATAATATTCCTCCAAATCCCCCAGTGGTTCAATTGATAAATTTGGGGGCAGTTGATAAATTTGGCCCCCGATACCCTTTTGGAGAATGGGGATCCTTTCCCTCCCCTCGGACCTCAAACGCTCCCCTTTTTTGGCCCAGTCTGTGGACTAAAAAAACAATTTGCTCTCTGATCTTTGGGACTCTTCTGTCCCCTTTAAGTAGCTTCTTTTCAGATCTGTAGCTGCAATCCAGATGCAGCACCTTCCAAATTTTCCTGGTTGGCAGTGGCAGGTTCCGTCTTGCTGACGGCAATCCTATCAGGAGACTGTCTTGCATACTTAATGACACCCGACCCAGGAAACTGAACCGAAGTCACGGCAGACAGAAGTCCCGGCCAACCCTCCTGTGCATGATTGAGGAAAACATTGCTGCAGGAGTTCCTCAAGGCAGTGTCCTAGGCCCAACCATCTTCAGCTGCTTCATCAATGACCTTCCCTCCATCATAAGGTCAGAAATGGGGATGTTCGCTGATGATTGCACAGTGTTCAGTTCCATTCGCAATCCCTCAGATAATGAAGCAGTCCGAGCCCGCATGCAGCAAGACCTGGACAATATCCAGGCTTGGGCTCATAAGTGGCAAGTAACATTCGCGCCAGATAAGTGCCAGGCAATGACCATCTCCAACAAGAGAGAGTCTAATCACCTCCCCTTGACATTCAACAGCATTACCATCGCCGAATCCCCCACCATCAACATCCTGGGGGTCACCATTGACCAGAAACTTAACTGGACCAGCCATATAAATACCGTGGCTACGAGAGCAGGTCAGAGGCTGGGTATTCTGCGGCGAGTGACTCACCTCCTGACTCCCCAAAGCCTTTCCACCATCTACAAGGCACAAGTCAGGAGTGTGATGGAATACTCTCGACTTGCTTGGATGAGTGCAGCTCCAACAACACTCAAGAAGCTCGACACCATCCAAGATAAAGCAGTCCGCTTGATTGGCACCCCATCCACCACCCTAAACATTCATTCCCTTCACCACCGGCGCACTGTGGCTGCAGTGTGTACCATCCACAGGATGCACAGCAGCAACTCACCAAGGCTTCTTCGACAGCACCTCCCAAACCCGCGACCTCTACCACCTAGAAGGACAAGAGCAGCAGGCACATGGGAACAACACCACCTGCACATTCCCCTCCAAGTCACACACCATCCCGACTTGGAAATATATCGCCGTTCCTTCATCGTCGCTGGGTCAAAATCCTGGAACTCCCTTCCTAACAGCACTGTGGGAGAACCTTCACCACACGGACTGCAGCGGTTCAAGAAGGCGGCTCACCACCACCTTCTCAATGGCAATTAGGGATGGGCAATAAATGCTGGCCTTGCCAGCGACGCCCACATCCCATGAACGAATAAAAAATAAATAAATTCAGCCCTAAGCATCAGAAGAATATACACTGCAACAGCACAAACTATTGCAAGATACTTTTGGGGGCAGTGTTAATTTATTTAATAAACTCTTTTTTAAAGTTGCAATTTTTTTTCACACCTTATAGCCAGTGGCCCAAATAATGTCATTCATTACATGTAGACAAATAACATTGAAAATGTTGGCAAAACACTTTGTGGTAGCAACAATGCTCCTTTAATCTCAATCATTTCTGTTCATAATACGGTCGGGGGTATTCGCAGATCACCTGCTCTTCACTTGTGGCTCCTGGAAGAGTTGCTGCTCCATGGACAACTTGGCCTTGATTCACAGCCTGTCCAGCTGTGGGATGTTATCCAAGCTGAGATTCAGTGCTCTCTTTTTATGGGTCTCCAGAGGACGGGGCTATCCCAGCTTCTTCGCAGCATGAAAAGAACTCGTAAACAAATCCATATAGTCATTAGTTTTCTCATTGGGCAAGATGAAAATATCAGGCCTTAAGGCTGCAAGGGGGCTGTCTGCAACTCTGCGTTTGATTTCCCAATGCATTTTTTAATTTGCACTTGTTTTATACAGGCCAATGCAAACCAGCTATGAAGAAAATTAAACCAGGATTTTATTGAAAAGAAGCTTAAAGCTGTTATTTTATTTTTGTGTTCAGTCTTTTGCATTAATTGTTCTTACAGTCTCCCATGGAATATTTGTCCTCTCACCTCCCTCTTCTGCTGCACACCATATTGAGTCCTGTCCTCTGCAATTCAATCAGTCGAAAAGTGAAAGCCTCGCTTAATGAATTTGATTAAAATGCATTTACTGATGTTGCAGCTATCGCATAATCAATATCTCAAGCTTCGGTGCCTAATGTGCTTTGAAATGTTGTATCAAATGAAATCAGTGGAAAGAATGTGTCCTTGGGGCATTCTTTGGTCTTGTTAATGGAGGCTAATAATCATTCTAAGAAAATATCTTTCTCCTTTGACTTTCCGCTGTCTCAATAGACTGCGAGTCTGCACAATTCTGCTGAAAAAGGAATCTGCCACCAAACTCACCCGATAATCAGTTATGGTTATATTTCACACCCAATTCTTCTGTTTTCTCTCTTTTTCTGTTGATCTATTTAATCAATTTTGTTTAAATGCTAAACAAATTGGGGTTGCCAGTGCTGTGGAATCTGTTCCACTTTCATTGCGGCTGGACTCTGCAGCAACAGAGCAAGAGCTGCACATGTGCAGGACTGTGTGTAATAAAGGTGAAGAACTGTGACTTTTATGTCTGTCTACAGACCTCCCCTGCTGCCGGAGAGGGTCAGCAATACATAAAAAAAATACATACAGGCATGGGTGGGAAGGGTGCTCAGAAAAAGGGGCAGCCTGCACTCCTATTTATGTTTGTTGGTGATGACACTGCTGCTTCCAGAAGAATGGGCAAACATCATCTTTTGAGGTAATTCTTTAGTCCTCCAGTAGCAGTGATCCATCTCATCTAGATTACAGCACAGTCACTGGAATAAGGGTTGCCATTAATCCTGAATACTTGAACGATCTTGTCATTTCTACTGTGTGTTATTATCTCAGCTTTCTTTCACTGTAAATACTCCAAATCAGTCCCTCATCTCCCTTCCCAATGGTGTTGGCAAATTCACTGTTCATAAAAACAATAAAGAAAAGCAGAAAGTAATAAACAAAAAGGATGTTAATTAATAATTTTACTGGTTTTGTTGTTCAAAGGAGGGCTGGCAGTGAATCTTTAAAGTCACAAGCCTTGAAATCCCGAGAGTCCCACCCCTCCATTGGAAGTGCGGCAGGGTGAAACTCCCATCCACCTATAGACCTAGATGCAGGCCCCATCCCAAATCATTGAGACAGGGTCATTAACGCAATCAGGCAGGCTGTCTGTGCTTGCATGGGCATTTTCAGAGGCACCGGCCCTTATGCACTAGCAGAAGTCGGAGCAATATCCACTGCAAATTTTTTCTTGAGCTCCTAACGGATCGATTACCTTTGTCTTGCTAACTTTTTGGGGCTTTACTAGGCCTTAAATTGAACTCACGCGAGCTCTCAGCTGGCAAGATTTCCATTGGGCTTCATGAAGACAAGAAAGGAAAAAGTTCATCATCAATCTTACACTGCAACAGGTAATAGATTTCCATTGAATTGTTCCAACCGTTGACTAATTGCCACTTACGTTTCGGGATTTTTGACCAGTTTGCCACAGAAAAGATTTGGGGAAAAAATAAGGGTTGCATTTTAAAGCAAAATGTATTCACACGAGTTTTTTTTTAAAGGGCACTGAGATGAAAAGCAGTTAAAATACTAATTTTTGCCAAAGACTGCAAATATTAAAAAATTTATCTCAGTAATCAATAAACACTTCAAACCCATTGGCCCTGATATTACCAGGGGGGTGACCAGGCGCATGGGTAACCCGCCCAGTAAAATCCGTCCATTCTCCACGCGATTGCGGGTAAATTGAAGCCACTTAACGTGGCTTCTGGGTTTCCCGTCAGAAAACTGCGCAGTGGGCGGACTGCGCATCCGCATCTCAGGCTGTCAGCTGGAGGACCCCTATTTAAAGGGGCACTCCTCCAATGACTGATTCTGCAGCAAACGACGACACAGGACCCAGGGGAAAGGTTGCCCCCAGGTTTAATGATGCCTCACTCCAGGTCTAACTGGATGAGGTGAGGAGGAGGAGGGAGATCTTCTACCCGGCGGACGGGAGGAAGTGGCCTGCCTCTGCCACTAAGAAGGCGTGGCTTGAGGTAGCAGAGGAGGTCAGCAGCAGCAGCAACGTCTCCCGCACCTGGATCCAGTGCAGGAAGCACTTCAATGACCTAACTAGGTTAGCCAAAGTGAGCACACTTACTCATTCTCCGACACTCCGTCTTCCACATCACCGCCCCCACCCCATAACTCCTTTGGCATTTCCAACATTACTCTAACACATCACTCCTCACACCCACTCAAACCTCATCCTCAACTTAACTGCACTTACTCACCTCCCCAGTACTCATCCCACCACTACCACTCAACCCAATCCTCATACAATGTCATGGCTCTGTCTCATACTCACCCTCTGATGCATCTCTTTCATGGTCAGCCTCACTCAAACCAATGCATTCAGCGGTTGGCCACATCACCATCCCTCACTCACACCTCTCTACTTTCTCCCCGTATAGGAGGAGAGACCCCAGAATGCACGGGAGAGGGCGAAGACCGGAGGGGGGCTGCAACATCAGGTCATCCTCACGGACGCAGAGCAGGAGGCTCTTGAATTGAGCCGCATCTTCGAGTGCCTGCCGGCCTCTGAGGGGGCACTGTCACATCTGAGCGAGCCATCCACCAGTGCAGATACACACACCTCAGTGGGTCCCCAGCCTCAGTTAATTGGGGTTGCACATGGTGAGTCACCACATACATGTGAGCACGAGCAGCCGCTGGTGGCAGCGGCAGCTGTGGAGAGTCCGCCTCGGTGGGAGCACTCTTCTCCAGGCTCTGCTCAGCTGGACACAGATGCTGAACTCTGGGGGCCATCCTTTAAAAGGAGAATGATCGAGGGGCAGCAGCACATTTGCGAGGTGCTGAAACAGGTGCCACGCACACTCTCCACAATCGCGCAGAGGATGGAGGAGTCCAACTCCTGCATGAGTGGAATGGTAGCACAGGTACAGGAGAGGATTTCCGAAATACTGTCACAGGGCATCTTTGACATAGTGTCGCGGGTAAGTGCGGGAGTATCTGCGATGGAGGGAAGGCTAGCCTCCATCGAGTTTCACGCAAGGCTCAATAATGATTCCATTGAGGCCCTGACAACGGCCCTTTGGACTCAGGGTGAGCAACTTTCTGCCGCCTTAAACAGGCAGTTAGATACACTAGCACTGGCCTTACAAGGCTTCATACATGTCCTCCAAACTGTCGTCCAGCAGGGTGGTAGGAGTGATGTGGGCCTGGCTCAGGAGAGGGATGATGGCGAAAGGGGACATGAAAGTGGGGACGCCACTCAAAGCGCTCCCATATCTCACCCGTTGCCCCCCTCTCAACCAGTACCCACAATGCTGCCTCCTCTCCAGGTGGCCGAGTCTGCCCCTGCAAAGGTGGAGGTGGAACAGTCTTTGGATGGGCCCTCATGGGCACCAAAACACAGAGGGCGTCGGCCCAAAGCATCTAATCGGTCAGGGCATGAACAAGAGCAACCTGTCACTACCTCTGCTGCAGCCACAGGGGAAGCACCACGTAGGAGTAGCACGAAGCCTAAGGCAAAGGTTTTGTGACTACAAAGGGGATGCACAAGGGTGTTTGACGGTTTGTCATGTTTTTTATTTATGCTTGATTTTTGTTCAACTCACATTAAATATTATATTGTCACCACTACTGCCACATCTTGGCCATTCTTGACTGGCTTGTGTAATAAGTCCCTTTCATGTGGTTCTCCATGAACACCCACACTTGATGCCACCCATTGGGTCACCCTACAGTGGGTGTATGTGTAGTTGCACGACTATTTTGTGCAGGTGCCTGTGGCGCAGCACTGTGTTGTGGAGCTCCACGTGGCGGAGGTGGACGGCGTGCCTGGCGAGGCTGGTGATGTTGCTCATCCTCGGATGAAGTGATGAATGCAGCCATGGCCCCCCCCCCATCCTGATGGTGTGAGTTTGAGGGGGTCCGAAAAGTAGGTAAATGTGTTTGCACAGCAGAGTTTAGGGTATAAATTAATAATTTTGAGTGGAAAGACAAAGATGTTGCAGCAAAAACTTTGAAGTGACAGAGTGCCCTGCTGCAATAAATAAGGTATTCCCCCCAACTGTCAAAAAATCCTTTGAATCTCCCACTGGCTGCTGGTTGAAACACGTCTGCTTCAACAGGGAGTGTTTGCCACAGCACAGGAAACACGCTGAGGATCCTTCAAAATTGCACCCCTGCCAAAATCTCCTGTCAATGAGGTCTGTCAAGTATCTCAACTAGCTATGTAAGTATCGAAATTATCATCCCGCCGACTTTAATTGCCGGTGGGTGTCCCACATGCGGGAGCTGTGCGCGCACCCAAACGCGTCATTAGGGAACCCAGAAGTGAGCGGGTTGGAGCTGGACTCCAAACCCGAAAATTCCGCCATTTTCGGAGGCCCCCCGCCCCCAACACACCCGCTCGGCCATCTGAAAATCGGTCCCAATGTGTTGGCAACTCTCTGGTCCTGAGCGCTCAGCAGGGCGGGTCTGGGCAAACCTTCCATTCTGGCTGTGACATAGCTTGGTGTGAAATAAAGCAAATTAACGGTTTGTATCTGGCCTTGACTTACCAGGTGCTTTCTCGGTCCACCTTCAAAAAGATTGGAGATACATGTGAAAGGCAACCGCATTTGACATCTCAAGTGTCAGCATTATTAAGCCTGAATCCTTATAAACCATTATCAGCAATAGGTCATACGTATGAAGCTAAAATCACGTCGACATTGATCCATAGCAAAGTCACCAGGTTTCACTCCCCACTCCGCTTGCCGTTCCTCAATTTCTCTTTTCAACCTGGACGGTGTCCTGCACTATGAGCCTTGGTGCTTTCCCTAGGTTCTGAGATAATGAAATTAGAATCATAGAATCATAGAAGTTTACAACATGGAAACAGGCCCTTCAGCCCAACATGTCCATGTCGCCCAGTTTATACCACTAAGCTAGTCCCAATTGCCTGCACTTGGCCCATATCCCTCTATACCCATCTTACCCATGTAACTGTCCAAATGCTTTTTAAAAGACAAAATTGTAACTGCCTCTACTACTGCCTCTGGCAGCTCGTTCCAGACACTCACCACCCTTTGAGTGAAAAAATTGCCCCTCTGGACCCTTTTGTATCTCTCCCCTCTCACCTTAAATCTATGCCCCCTTGTTATAGACTCTCCTACCTTTGGGAAAAGATTTTGACTATCTACCTTATCTATGCCCCTCATTATTTTATAGACTTCTATAAGATCACCCCTAAACCTCCTACTCTCCAGGGAAAAAAGTCTCAGTCTATCCAACCTCTCCCTATAAGTCAAACCATCAAGTCCCGGTAGCATCCTAGTAAATCTTTTCTGCACTCTTTCTTGTTTAATAATATCCTTTCTATAATAGGGTGACCAGAACTGTACACAGTATTCCAAGTGTGGCCTTACTAATGTCTTGTACAACTTCAACAAGACATCCCAACTCCTGTATTCAATGTTCTGACCAATGAAACCAAGCATGCTGAATGCCTTCTTCACCACCTTATCCACCTGTGACTCCACTTTCAAGGAGCTATGAACCTGTACTCCTAGATCTCTTTGTTCTATAACTCTCCCCAACGCCCTACCATTAACGGAGTAGGTCCTGGCCCGATTCGATCTACCAAAATGCATCACCTCACATTTATCTAAGTTAAACTCCATCTGCCATTATCGGCCCACTTGCCCAATTTATCAAGATCCCGTTGCAATCCTAGATAACCTTCTTCACTGTCCACAATACCACCAATCTTGGTGTCATCTGCAAACTTACTAACCATGCCTCCTAAATTCTCATCCAAATCATTAATATAAATAACAAATAACAGCGGACCCAGCACCGATCCATGAGGCACACCGCTGGACACAGGCCTCCAGTTTGAAACACAACCCTCAACAACCACCCTCTGTCTCCTGTCATCAATCCAATTTTGTATCCAATTGGCTAACTCACCTTGAATCCCGTGAGATTTAACCTTATGTAACAACCTACCATGCGGTACCTTGTCAAAGGCTTTGCTAAAGTCCATGTAGACCACGTCTACTGCACAGCCCTCATCTATCTTCTTGGTTACCCCTTCAAAAAACTCAATCAAATTCGTGAGACATGATTTTCCACTCACAAAACCATGCTGACTGTTCCTAATCAGTCCCTGCCTCTCCAAATGCCTGTAGATCCGGTGTCTCAGAATACCCTCTAACAACTTACCCACTACAGATGTCAGGCTCACCGGTCTGTAGTTCCCAGGCTTTTCCCTGCCGCCCTTCTTAAACAAAGGCACAACATTTGCTACCCTCCAATCTTCAGGCACCTCACCTGTAGCTGTCGATGATTCAAATATCTCTGCTAGGGGACGCGCAATTTCCTCCCTAACCTCCCATAACGTCCTAGGATACATTTTATCAGGTCCCGGAGATTTATCTACCTTGATGCGCGTTAAGACTTCCAGCACCTCCCTCTCTGTAATATGTACACTCCTCAAGACATCACTATTTATTTCCCCAAGTTCCCTAACATCCATGCCTTTCTCAACCGTAAATACCGATGTGAAATATTCATTTAGGATCTCACCCATCTCTTGTGGTTCCGCACATAGATGACCTTGTTGATCCTTAAGAGGCCCTACTCTCTCCCTAGTTACTCTTTTGCCCTTTATGTATTTGTAGAAGCTCTTTGGATTCTCCTTTGCCTTATCTGCCAAAGCAATCTCATGTCCCCTTTTAGCCCTCCTGATTTCTCTCTTAACTCTACTCCGGCAATCTCTATACTCTTCAAGGGATCCACTTGATCCCAGCTGTCTATGCATGTCATATGCCTCCTTCTTCTTTTTGACTAGGGCCACAATCTCCCGAGTCATCCAAGGTTCCCTACTTCTACCAGCCTTGCCCTTCACTTTATAAGGAATGTGCTTACCCTGAATCCTGGTTAACACACTTTTGAAAGCCTCCCACTTCCCAGACCTCCCCTAAGCTACCTCTCTGCAGCTCTTGCTGTATTTTTTAAACATACAATTCTAACATGAAAGCCATGCTAATATCAGTTGTCTAGGCATTGGAGTATAATAGCTCCCCAAGTGCTATCATCTGCCTTTAATTTAGCCATTAAGTACTATTCTAAATGCCACAGTGTACATTAGTCCATTACAGAATTGTATTGATCCATCCACCTCAACAAGATGTCATGACTCATGGGGAGGGAGAAGATGTTCAAAGCTTAAATGATCCCTAAACTGTAATTACCATTTAGTAACAATGCACCTCATGTAAATCTGAATAGCTAATTTAATGAAAGATATTCAAATTAACACTGCCCACACTCACATTTTAAGTGCTCCAATTAAGTTACATGTATTTAAAACAAAATTGTCATTTATAGGGTGATACTGTGCTGTATGTAACACATTGGTAGTCTGCATGCTGTGTCATGGAGTCATAGGATAAGGGTTTGTGCCAGCAATTCCCCACAATATGAATCCCTGCTGTTAAGATAATACTGTAAAAAGACATATTATTTCCCTCTCAACCTCTCCTTCACCTCACCTGAGTGTCATCTGCCCTTCTCCATCTCATTTACCATTTAGATTACTGGTTGAAAAAGAGGAATATTGAAGGAAAGGAGAGTGGGTTAAAACTAAATGGCACATGTGGAAAACAACACCAATGGAGACTTGATAAGCTGAAAGGCCTGAATCTGTGTTGTTAGTTCCTCCATCTTCATGACCAGTTTCAATGGGCCTCTGATTTTGACCGTATAAGAACATAAGAAATAGGAGCAGGAGAAGGTCAATCGGCCCCTCGAGCCTGCTCCGCCATTCAATAAGATCATGGCTGATCTGATCCTAACCTCAAATCTAAATTCATGTCCAATTTCCTGCCCGCTCCCCGTAACCCCTAATTCCCTTTACTTCCAGGAAACTGTCTATTTCTGTTTTAAATTTATTTAATGATGTAGCTTCCACAGCTTCCTGGGGCAGCAAATTCCACAGACCTACTACCCTCTGAGTGAAGAAGTTTCTCCTCATCTCAGTTTTGAAAGAGTAGCCCCTTATTCTAAGATTATGCCCCCTAGTTCTAGTTTCACCCATCCTTGGGAACATCCTTACCGCATCCACCCGATCAAGCCCCTTCACAATCTTATATGTTTCAATAAGATCGCCTCTCATTCTTCTGAACTCCAATGAGTATAGTCCGAATCTACTCAACCTCTCCTCATATGTCCGCCCCCTCATCCCCGGGATTAACCGAGTGAACCTTCTTTGTACTGCCTCGAGAGCAAGTATGTCTTTTCTTAAGTTAGGACACCAAAACTGTATGCAGTATTCCAGGTGTGGTCTCACCAATACCTTATATAACTGCAGCAATACCTCCCTGTTTTTATATTCTATCCCCCTAGCAATAAAAGCCAACATTCCGTTGGCCTTCTTGATCACCTGCTGCACCTGCAAACTAACTTTTTGATTTTCTTGCACTCGGACCCCCAGATCCCTTTGTACTGCAGTACTTTCCAGTTTCTTGCCATTAAGATAATAACTTGCTCTCTGATTTTTCCTGCCAAAGTGCATAACCTCACATTTTCCAATATTGTATTGCACCTGCCAAATCTCCGCCCACTCACCCAGCCTGTCTATATCCCCTTGTAGGTTTTTTATGTCCTCCTCACTCTCTACTTTCCCTCCCATCTTTGTATCATCTGCAAACTTTGATATGTTACACTCGGTCCCCTCCTCCAAATTGTTAATATAGATTGTAAAGAGTTGGGGACCCAGCACCGACCCCTGCGGAACACCACTGGCTACTGGTTGCCAGTCCGAGAATAAACCATTTATCCCAACTCTCTGCTTCCTGTTAGATAACCAATCCTCCACCCATGCCAGAATATTACCCCCAATCCAGTGATTCTTTATCTTGAGCAATAATCTTTTATGTGGCACCTTGTCGAATGCCTTCTGGAAGTCTAAATACACTACGTCCACTGGTTCCCCTTTATCCACCCTGTACGTTATGTCCTCAAAGAACTCAAGCAAATTTGTCAGACATGACTTCCCCTTCGTAAAGCCATGCTGACTTTGTCCTATTAAATTATGTTTATCCAAATGTTCCGCGACTGTCTCCTTAATAATAGACTCCAAAATTTTACCCACCACAGATGTTAGGCTAACTGGTCTATAATTTCTAGCCTTCTGTCCACTACCCTTTTTAAATAAGGGTATTACATTAGCAGTTTGCCAATCTGCCGGGACCTTTGCTGAGTCCAGAGAATTTTGGAAAATTATTACCAAAGCATCCACAATCCCTACTGCCACTTCCCTCAAGACCCTAGGATCTAAGCCATCAGGTCCAGGGGATTTACCCGCCTTGAGTCCCATTCATTTACTGAGTACCAATTCCTTGGTGATTTTAATCGTATTTAGCTCCGCCCCCCCAGAGCACCCTGTTTGTCCAGTGTTGGGATATTCTTAGTGTCCTCTACCGTAAAGATTGAAACAAAATATTTGTTCAGCATTTTTGCCATCTCCATGTTTCCCACCATTAATTTCCCGGTCTCATCTTCTAAGGGACCTACGTTTGCCTTAGCCACCCTTTTTCTTTTTATATAACTGTAGAAACTCTTGCTATCTGTTTTTATATTTTTTGCTAATTTATTTTCATAATCTATCTTCCCTTTCTTAATCAATCCTTTCGTTACTTTTTGCTCTCTTTTGAAGACTTCCCAATCTTCTATCCTCCCACTAAGTTTGGCTACCTCATATGTCCTTGTTTTTAGTTGGATACTATCCTTAATTTCTTTACTTAGCCATGGATGGCTGTCATTTCTTTTCCACCCTTTTTTCCTCAGTGGAATTTTTTTTTTGAAAGTTGTAAAATAACTCCTTAAATGAACACCACTGCTCATGTACCGTCTTACCCTTTAATCTATTTTCCCAGTCCACTTTAATCAATTCCGCTCTCATATCATCATAGTCTCCTTTATTCAAGCTCAGTACGCTTGTTTGAGAACCAACCTTCTCACCCTCTAATTGGATATGGAATGTAACCATGTTATGGTCACTCATTCCAAGGGGATCCTTAACTAGGACATTATTAATTAATCCTGGCTCATTACACAGGACCAGGTCCAAGGTTGCTTGCCTCCTTGTAGGATCAGTTACATCCCTAATACACTCAATAAACTCTTCCTCAAGGCTGCCCTGCCCAATTTGATTTGTCCAGTTAATATGATAGTTAAAATCCCCCATAATTATAGCTGTTCCCTTATTACATGCCCCGACTATTTCCTGATTAATACTTCTTCCAGCAGAGTTGCAACTTTTAGGAGGCCTATATACTACGCCCACTAGTGTTTTTTCCCCTTATTATTCCTTATCTCTACCCAAACTGTTTCATTATCCTGATCCTTTGTCCCAACATCATTTCTCTGTATTGCAGTGATTCCTTCCTTTATTAACATAGCCACCCCACCTCCCCTTCCTTCCTGCCTGTCCTTCCTGATTGTTAAATACCCTGGCATATTTAATTCCCAGTCGTTGTCACCCTGCAGCCATGTTTCTGTAATGGCCACAAGATCATACCCATACGTAGTTATTTGTGCCATTAATTCGTCCATTTTGTTACGAATGCTATGTGCATTCAGATAAAGAACTTTCAAATATGTTTTGTGACACTTAGTTCCTGCTTTTTCCTTTTTTAACACTTTACCTTTTACTCCATACCTTCTGTCCCTTCCTGACACGCTTTCCTCTGTCTCCCTGCTCAGGTTCCCAACCCCCTGCCAGAGCTTTGATGCTGGGTTAATCGCCTTACGCCTTCTAGTTTTTATTTTATCTGTCGTGCCTAAAGTACACTTTCTTTCCGCTGCTCTATGCTTATCCCTTTCACTTGTTCTTGAACAACTGTTTGTGCTATTTGTATTGTAGATTTCCCCTGGGTCTTCCCCTCTCTTGATGCTCTCAACTTTATTCCCTTCTGACTCCCCGCTCAGGTTCCCATCCCCCTCCCACTCTAGTTTAAACCTTCCCCAACAGCACTAGCAAACACTCCCGCGAGGACATTGGTCCTGGTCCTGCTCGGGTGTAACCCGTCCCGCTTGTACAGGTCCCACCTTCCCCAGAACCGGTCCCAATGTCCCAGGAATCTAAATCCCTCCCTCCTACACCATCCCTGCAGCCACGCATTCATCCTGTCTATTCTCCTGTTCCTATACTCACTAGCACGTGGCACCGGTAGTAATCCTGAGATCACTACCTTTGAAGTCCTGCTTTTTAATTTATCTCCTAACTCCTTAAATTCATTTCCCTCACTGGTTTTCACTCCTCAATTGTGAAAACAAAACTAACATTGGGCATGTTGAATAATTGCTTCCCCAGTAAAATATTTTATTCTTTCACTAGCACTTAATTGTAGCTACTTATAAGCTGCTGAGATCAATCAGAGGACAACTGTAACTGCTTGTAAATTTGAGGCTCTGGGTCAATGACTTGTATTCCTTCTTTTATTTTAAGTTTGTTTTGCATTTGTAAGAACCAGTAACATCTGGAGTATGATGGACGTGTGCTAGACCAAATACCTATATGTGCATAAAGGCTATGTGGATCTCCCGTGGACTTGCTTATGGTCAGCCAAGGGATGAAGAGAAAATTATTCTACAATGTAATATGGAACATATAATTCAGTTGCTATACTTTCGCTACAGTTGGGAATAAAGTGAAGGCTAGTTAAAAATAAGTAAATGTAAAATTGATTAAATTGTATACAGAGAAATTTAAATTTAATTTAATGGAAACATTATATTAGGGACGATTTTCGGATGGACGAGCAGGTGCGTTGGGTCGGGGGGGGGGGGGTGGGGGTGGGACCTGAAAATGGCGGAATCCCGAGGCGGGATCGGAGCCCGGCTCCAATCGGTTCACTTCCGGGTGCGCGCGCAGCTCCCGCATGCGTGACTCCCACCAGCAATTAAAGCCGGCGGGATGATAATTTAGATACTTATTTAGGCAGTTGAGGTACTTGACAGACCTCATTGACTGGAGATTTTGGAAGGGGTGCAATTTTAAAGGATCCTCAGCATGCTGTGGGAAACACTCCCTGTTGGAGCAGACGTGTTTCAACCAGCAGCCAGTGGGAGATGCAAAAGATTATTTGACAGGTGGGGGGCATACCTCATTTATTGAAGCAGGGCACTCTGTCACTTCAGACAAAGTTTTGGCTGCAACACCTTTGTCTTTCCACTCAAAATTCTTAACTTATACTCTGAACTCTGCTGTGCAGTCACATTTACCTACTTTGCGGACCCCCTCAAACTCACACCGTCAGGATTGGGGGGGGGGGGGCCATGGCTGCATTCATCACTTCATCCAAGGACGAGCAACATCACCAGCCTCGCTAGGCATGCCGTCCACCTCTGCCACGTGGAGCTCCACAACACAGTGCTGCACCACAGGCACCTGCACAACAGCAGGGAGGGCAACAACAGAGAGAGCGGTGTCACAGGAGGCATTACCCTCACCACAGGGTCTACAGACCGAGGCTCAGCTTCCTGAACCTCTGTGAGGAGCAGTGCATACGGAGGCTCAGAGTCAGTCGCCAGGTAGTTGCAAACATCTGCAGACTCCTTCATGCCGAGCTGCTCCCGGCTGGCCCGAGCAGCATCTTCTTACCTGTCACTGTCAAAGTCACCACTGCCCTCAACTTCTTCGCCTCCGGATCGTTCCAGGGTGCCACTGGGGACATCGCTGGGATCTCTCAGTCGTCTGCACACAAGTGCATAAGGCAGGTCACCAACGGCTTGTTTCACAGGGACTCGCACTATATCAACTTCCCCATGGATGACCTCAGTCAGACAGAGAGGGCAGTGAGATTCCACGCTGTACCTGGCTTCCCACGGGTGCAGGGTGTAATCAATTGCACCCATATAGCAATACGAGCACCTCCACACGAGCCAGGACTGTTCATCAACAGGAAGGGCTATCACTCCATCAACACTCAGCTCATCTGTGACCACCGCAAGAGATTCCTTCACGTGTGCGCCAGATACCCTGGCAGCTGCCACGATGCCTTCATCCTTCGGGAGTCCAACATCCCGCCCCTCTTCCACGGACCGAAAACCCGCAAGGGCTGGCTCCTCGGGGACAAGGGATACCTCCTGCACACGTGGCTCATGACACCTCTGAGGAACCCCACCACTGAGCAACAGCGTCGATATAATGACAGCCACATCGCTACCAGGTCTACAATTGAGCATGCTATAGGGCTGCTCAAGATGCGCTTCAGGTGCCTTGGTCGTTCTGGGCGAGCACGTCAAGCTCCATCGCAGATATTCCCGCACTTACCCGCGACACGATCTCAACGATGCCCTAACGTCCCTGCAACAGTATCTCGGAGATCCCCTCCTGTACCTGTGATACCATTCCACTCATGCAGGAGTTGGACTCCTCCATCCTCTGCGTGATTGTGGAGAGTGCGCGTGGTACCTGTTCCAGCACCTCGCAAATGTGCTGCTGCCCCTCGATCATTCTCCTTTTAAAGGATGGCCCCCAGTGTTCAGCATCTGTGTCCAGCTGAGCAAAGCCTGGAGAAGAATGCTCCCACCGAGGCGGACTCTCCACAGCTGTCCCGCCACCAGTGTCTGCTCGTGCTCACACGTGTGTGGTGACTCACCATGTGCAACCCTAACTAACTGAGGCTGGGGACCCACCGAGGTGTGTTTATCTGCACTGGTGGATGGCTCGCTCAGATGTGATGGTGCCCCCTCAGAGGCCGGCAGGCCTTCTGAGGAATCGCCCTCCGCCGGCACGGCAGTCGCTGAAGGCCCTGTAAGAAAACAGAAGGCAATATTAAGCATGATGACAGATGTTGAGGTGCTGAAGATGGCAAGGCATGTTAACATCATTTGCTATTGTGAGTGCTGAATGTTAAAGTTCTGTCACCAGCCATTTGTCGGATGGCAGTCTCAGCGTCCCCGACGGACAGGCACTCGAGGGTGCGGCTCACTTCAAGAGCCTCCTTCTCCATGTCCATGAGGACAACCTGATGTTGCGGCCCCCATCCGGTCTTCGCCCTCTCCCGTGCATTCTGGGCTTTCTTCTCCTTTAAGGGGAGAAAGTAGAGAGGCATGAGTGAGCGATGGTGACGTGGCCAACCGCTGAATGCATTGGTTTGGGAGAGGCTGACTGTGAAAGGGATGCATCAGAGGGTGAGTGTGAGACAGAGCCATGACATTGTATGAGAATTGGGTTGAGTGGTAGTGGTGGGATGAGTACTGGGGAGGTGAGTAAGTGCAGGTAAGTTGAGGATGAGCTTTGAGTGGATGTGAGGAGTGATGTGATAGAGTAGTGTTAGCAATGCAGAAGGAGTTATGGGGTGGGGGCGGTGATGTGGAAGACGGAGTGTAGGAGAATGAGTAACTGTACTTAATTTGGCTGACCTAGTTAGGTCGTTGAAGCGCTTCCTGCACTGTATCCAGGTGTGGGAGACGTTGCTGCTGCTGCTGACCTCCTCTGCCACCTCGAGCCACACCTTCTTGGTGGCAGAGGTAGGCCACTTCCTCTTGTTCACCAGGTAGAAGATCTCCCTCCTCCTCCTCACCTCATCCAGTTAGACCTGGAGTGAGGCATCATTAAACCTGGGGGCAGCCTTTCCCCTGGGCTGCTCCATGGTGCTGTGTGGTTCTTTGCTGCAGGATCAGTCATTGGAGGAGTGCCCCTTTAAATAGGGCTCCTCCAGCTGACAGCCTGAGATGCGGGTGCGCAGTCCGCCCGCTGCGCAGGTTTCCAACGGGAAACCCGGAAGCCACGGCAAGTGGCTTCAATTTACCCGTGATCACATGGGGAATGGACGGATTTCACTGGGCGGGTTACCAGTCGCCCCTCCCCCCCCCCCACTGCCAACCTGCATCCCTGGTAATATCAGGGCCATTATCTGTTAAAAGGCTTTTATCTAATGTTAAGATCCTTATGTGCAGAGCGATTGCCATTTAAAAATAAATTAATTAATGTAAAATAGATTCAATTATTTGTTAAAAGATATTTATATAGAGTAGTCCCATTTTCTGATTGAAAGCAATTATTTATTCATTTAACATTTTGATCATTTCTACTTCCCTCCAGTCTGAAAAACAACCGTTCATCACTACTCTCTGCTAACACCACTACTAATACCTAAAAGTTTTATAAATGACATTTCGGAACAACTGACATTTAAATTCCAGTTAAAATTGGCATTTTAGCAAAGAGCTAGCAGGGGAGTTGGTTCCTTACTAACACTTAAAATTTTTATAACTGACATTTAGGAACGTCCCAGATGGACCTTTGGAACTTCTTCACAGTTCCAATTAAAGCCCTTTCCAGAAGACACCTGAGGATGCAAAAGTCCTTCTCAATGTGAATCAGAAGAGACTTTGATTATAGCACCCACATCTGACTGTAGAACTTAAGCACATAATCCAAAAACATAAGATCATAAGAAATAGGAGCAGGAGTAGGCCATATGGCCCCTCAAGCCTGCTCCACCAGTCAATAAGATCATGGCTGATCTTCTACCTCAACTCCACTTTCCCACCCTATCCCCCATCCCTTGATTCCCTTAGTGTCCAAAAATCTATCGATTTCAGTCTTGAATATACTCAAAGACTGAGCATCCATAGCCCTCTGGGGTAGAGAATTCCAAAGATTCACAACCCTCTGAGTGAAGAAATTTTTCCTCATCTCAGTCCTAAATGGCCGACCCCTTATCCTGAGATTTTGACCCCTTGTTCTCACTCTCCAGCCAGGGGAAACATGCTCTCAGCATCTACCCTGTCAAGCCCTCTAAGAATTTTATACATTGCAATGAGATCTCCTCTCATTCTTCTAAACTCCAGAGAATATAGGCCCATTCTACTCAATCTCTCCTCATAGGACAATCCTCTCATCCCAGGAATCAATCCATTGGACCTTCGTTGCACTCCCATTAAGTATATCCTTCCTTAGGTAAGGAGACCAAAACTGTACACAGTACTCCAGGTGTGTTCTCACCAAAGCCCTATATAATTGCAACAAGACTTCCTTACTCTTATACTCCGACCCCCTTGCAATAAAGGGTAATATACATTTGCTTTCCTAATTGCTTGTTGTACCTGCGTGTTAACTTTCTGTGATTTGTGTACAAGGACACCCAAATCCCTCTAAACACCAATATTTACTAGTCTATCACCTTTTAAAAAATATTCTGCTTTTCTACCAAAGTGGATAATTTCACATTTCCCCACATTATACTCCATCTGCCACATTCTTGCCCAATCACTTAACCTGTCTATATCCCTTTGCAGCCTCTTTGTATCCTCCTCACAACTTACTTTCCCACCTAGCTTTTTATCGTCAGAAAACTTGAATACTTTACACTCGGTCCCCTCATCTAAGTCATTGATATTGATTGTAAATAGCTAAGGCCCAAGCACTGATCCTTGCGGTTCTCCACTAGTTACAAGCTGCCAACCTGAGAATGACCCATTTATTCCTACTCTCTGTTTTCTGTCCATCAACCAATCCTCAGTCCATGCTAAAATATTACCCCCAATCCCATGAGCCCTAATCTTGTGTAACAACCTCTTGCGTGGCACCTTATCGAATGCCTTTTGAAAATCCAAATATACTACATCCACTGGTTCCCCCTTATCTACCCTGCTAGTTACACCCTCAAAAAACTCTAATAGATTTGTCAAATACGATTTCCCTTTCATAAAACCGTGTTGACTCTGCCTAATCATATTATGATTTTCTAAGTGCCCTGTTACCACTTCCCTAATAATAGATTCCAGCAATTTCCCTCCTACTGATGTCAGGCTAACTGGCCTATAGTTCCGTTTTCTCTCTCCCTCCTTTCTTGAATAGCGCGATTACATTTGTTACTTTCCAATCCATGAAGATCGTTCTAGAATCTAGGGAATTTTGGAAGATCAAAACCAATGCATCCACTATCTCTGCAGCCACCTCTTTTAAAACCCTAGGATGTAGGCCATCAGGTCCAGGGGATTTGTTGGCTTTTAGTCCCATTAATTTCTCCAGTACTTTTTCTTTACTAATCTTAATTACTTTAAGTTCCTCACTCTCATTAGACCCTCGGTTCCCCACTATTTCCGGTATGTTTTTTGTGTCTTCTACTATGAAGACAGATACAAAATATTTGTTTAACGTCTCTGCCATTTCCTTATTCCCCATTATAATTTCTCCTGTCTCTGCCTCTAAGGGACCCACGTTTACTTTCACTAATCTCTTCCTTTTTACTTGTAGAAGCTCTTACAATCTGTTTTTATATTTCTTGCTCATTTACACTCAAATTCTATTTTCTCCCTTATCAATTTCTTGGGCATCCTTTGCTGATTTCTAAAACCCTCCCAGTCCTCAGGATTACTACTCTTTTTGGTAACATTGTAAGTCTCCTCTTTTAGTCTATCCTTAACTTCTCTACTTAGTCACGGTTGGACCACTTTTCCTGTGGAGTTTTTATTCCTCAAGGGAATATATATTCCTTGAGAACTTCTTTAAATGTTCGCCATTTCTTATCTACCGTCATGTCTTTTAATCTAATTTTCCAATCTACCTTAGCTAACCCACCCCTCATACCTATGTAATTGGCTTTGTTTAAATTTAAGACCCTATTTTTGGATTTAACTACATCACTCTCAAACTCAATATGAAATTCTATCATATTATGTTCACTCTTCCCCAGAGGATCCTTTACTAAAAGATTACTAATTAACCCTGTCTCATTGCACAATACTAAATCTAAAATAGCCAGTTCCCTCATTGGTTCCTCAACATATTGTTCTAGAAAACTGTCTTGAATACATTCCATGAACTCGTCCTCCAAACCACTTTTGCCAATTTGGTTTGCCCAGTCTACATGAAGATTAAAGTCCTCCACGATTATTGCATTACCCTTATTAAATGCTCCTCTAATTTCCTGATTTATTCTCTATCCAACAATATAACTACTGTTAGGGGGCCTATAAACTACTCCCACCAGTGTTTTCTGCCCCTTGTTATTTCTTAGCTCCACCCGTACTGATTCTACATCCTGATTTTCTGAGCTAAGATCCTTTCTCACTACTGCTTTTATCTCATCCTTCATCATCAGGGCTATCCCCTTCCTTTTCCATTTTGCCTATCTTTTCTAAAAGTCCAGCACCCTGGAATATTTAGTTCCCAACCTTGGTCACCCTGCAACCACGTCTCAGTAACGGCTACTAGATCAAATCCATTTATCTCTATTTGTGCCATTTATATAACAAAAGAAATAGGAGCAGGAGTAGGCCATTCAGCCCGTTGAGCCTGCTGCGCCATTCAATAAAATAATGGCTGATCTTCGACCTCAACTCCACCTTCCCACCTGATCCCCATAACCCTTGATTTCCTTAGTGTCCAAAAATCTAGATCTCAGCCTTGAATATACTCAAGACTGAGCATCCACAGCCCTCTGAGGTAGAGAATTCCAAAGATTCACAACCCTCTGATTCCTCAGAGCAACAAGCACTCTTGTTAAATGTACTTCGTGCATTCAGATATAGTGCCTTTAATTTTAACTTTTTACTATTTTTCCCTGATGTGACCTTAGTCACGAATGCCCTATTACCTTTGTTAAACTCTTTGTCCCTTTCTGACACACTCTGCTTGTTTTTACCCAAATCAATACTCTGCTCTACAGCCTTGACTTTTCTCTTTAGACTTATAAATTTATCCTTACTTTATCTAGGCTGGCACTCCAGTACTGAAGGAGTGCTGCACTGTTGGAGGTGCCATCTTTCAGATGAGACATTAAGCTGAAGTCCCATTTGCCCCCTCAGGTGGACGCAAAAGAACCTATGGCCCTATTCGAAGAAGAGCAGGGGAATACTCCCCGGTGTCCTAGCCAATATTTATCCCTCAACCAACATCACTAAAACAGATTATCTGGTCATTGATGTTTGTAGGACCTTGCTGTGCGCAAATTGTCTGCTGCGTTTCCTACATTACAACAGTGATTACACTTCAAAGGTACTTCATTGTCTGTAAAGCGCTTTGGGATGTCCCAAGGTCACGAAAGGCGCTATATAAATGCAAGCCTTCTTTCTTTTAAAATTTGTTTTGTACTGGTTGCACTTACAATGCAGTTGGTGTGAAACCAAAGTGGGCAGCTATACTCCCAAGTTAAATCACACATTTTGCATCAATAAAAAGCCAAAAGTATTTCACATCAGTACCAAATGTGCAATATAAGTTCCCTAAAACCTACCAGTGGTTATCATATTACCATTGATATTCCCACCCAACAGATGATATTATAGTCTAAAATAGCTTCATGATACCTATGTATGAAATACATTGTTCATAGTTTGATGCAGAGCTGTAAGATTATTCTGGTTTTGAGTAGAATTTGTGCAGACAGTGTCAGTGTGGCTGCAGACTCTGAAAGTCGTTGTCCCTGACACATGATAACACATGATACAAACAAGATGATTCATGATAATGATGCCATTAGTACAGTGACAATCTGCAGTTTATTATCAGGAAATTCTATGCATAGTAAATATTATAATACATTAATATATTATTTTCCTGTCTATAAAACTCATATGAAATATTCATTTGGTGGGTTGGAGGAAATCTACACAAGATTTGAAATTAAAGCTGCGTCTAGCAGTGAGCTTCATTAAATTGCTGATCTTCATTCATGTCACTCTGATAAGACTGTTATACTTCACAATGCAGTTAGCATTTTTACTAATATTAAATATTTCACTAGGGATCAGGCACCAACAAGCAGAGCATTGCACACACATTCAAGGACCAATCACATTGTTCTGCTTTCCCTAATTTTTTTCTTGCCAATTTCAGTGGGAGGGCACCTAATTTTCTTGCAATCCTTTGGCCTTCTGAGAAAGACTGTCAGCTGGAGCTGTTTTTATACCATAGGATACCATGAACGGGGCCTGGAACAAAGTATTCCAGGTCTCGATGTCAGAGTTCTATTTCAAGTCTATGTGCTTGCCTCAGCCAATAGTGCAAATTGCTGCATATCCACAAACCCAGTTTCCATTACTTATTCACAATTTTAGAAGCATGCCACATTCTAATATTAATTTGGAACCATGCCATCACAATTTAGTATTCATGAACTGTACAGATAGCTGTGTTAATCTGTGAAATGCCCCTTAAAGAGAAATCTAATTACTAACATGCCTAGTTGTCCTTAATTACTAGCAAATGTTTTAAATACTAAACTGCATTACTACCAAGCTCCATTCTGAGTAGTATAGCTCTTCTTTACTTGGTACACAGATAGCAGCAAGGTGAAATACACTGTCTCCGCTTGTCAACCTGTGCTCAAAGAGGCAGAGGTAAAGGACTGAGCTTGGGTTTCCAAGTTGGCCACTTGGGTGGGGGCTGCAGGGCCCATGGAGCCATACCCGAGCTTGATTTGGTATCTTCAGAATTGTGGAATCATAAAATCATAGAATGATACAGCATAGAAGGAGGCCATTTGGCCCATTGTGCCTGTGCTGGCTCTTTGAAAGAGCTATCCAATTAGTCCCACTCCCCTGCTCTTTTGCCATAGTCCTGCAAATATTTCCCTTCAAGAGTTTATCCAATTTCCTTTTGAAAATTACTATTGAATCTGTTTCCACCACCCTTTCAGGCAGTGCATTCCAGATCATAACAACTCACTCCGTAAAAAAAATTTCCCTCATGTCACAACTGTTTTTTTTGCCAATTATCTTAAATCTGTGTCCTCTGGTTACCAACTCTTCTGCCACTGGAAATAGTTTCTCCTATTTACTCTATCAAAACCCTTCATGATTTTGAACATCTCTATCAAATTTCCCCTTAACCTTCTCTGCTCTAAGGAGAACAACCCCAGATTCTCTAGTGTCTCCAATTGAAGTCTTTCATCCCAGTACCATTCTAGTAAATTTCCTCTGCACTCTCTCTAAGGCCTTGACATCCTTCCCAAAGTGTGGTACCCAGAATTGGTCACAATACTCCAGCTGGGGCCTAAACAGTGTTTTATAAAGGTTTAGTATAACTTCCTTGTGTTTGTACGCCATGCCTCTACTTATAAAGCGAAGGATCCCATTTGTCTTTTTAACAGCCTTCTCAACTTGTTCTGCCACCTTCAAAAACTTGTGTACGTACACCCCCAATCTTTCTGTTCCAGCACTCCCTTTAAAATTGTACCATTTAATTTATATTGCCTCTCCTCATTCTTCTTACCAAAATGAATTACTTCACACTTCTCTGCATTAAATTTCATCTACCATCTGTTTGCCCATTTCACCAGTCTGTCTATGTCCTCCTGAAGTCTGTTAATATCCTCCTCACTGTTTACTACATTTACGAGTTCTTAGTCATCTGCAAACTTTGAAATTAAGCCTGTATACCCTGTATACGCATTAATATATATCAAAAAGAGCAGTGGTCCCAATACCGACCCCTGGGGGACACCACTGTATACTTCCCTCCAGTTTGAAAAACAACTGTTCACCACTTCTCTCTGCTTTCTGTCCCTTACCCAATTTCACATCCATGCAGCAACTGCCCCTTTAATCACATGGGCTTCAATTTTGCTATTATGTGGTACTTTATCAATCGCCTTTTGAAAGTCCATATACACAATATCAACCGCACTCAACTTCATCAATCCTCTCTGTTACTTCATCAAAGAACTCAATCAAGTTTGTCAAACATGATTTGCCTTTAACAAATCCGTGCTGGCTTTCATTTATTAACCCATATTTTTCCAAGTGCCAATTGTCCCGCATTAAAGTCTCTAAAAGTTTCCCCGCCACCGACGTTAGGCTGGTTGACCTGTAGTTGCCAGGGTTATCCCTCTCCCTTTTTTTGAACAGGGTTGAGACATTTGCAATCCTCCAATCCTCTGGTACCATTCCCATATTTAAAGAGGATTGGAAGATTGTGGCCAGATCCTTTGCAATTTCCACCCTTACTTCCCTCAGTAAGCTAGGATGCATCCCATCTGGACTGGGTGACTTTTCTACTTTGAGTACTGCCAATCTTTTAAGTACCTCCTCTTTATCCATTTTTAATCCTATCCAATATCGTTACTACCTCTTCCTTTACTGCTACAATGGCAACATCCTCTTCTCTAGTGAAGATGGGTGCGAAATATTAATTTCGTACCTCAGCCATGCCCTCTGCCTCCACAAGAAGATCTCCTTTTTTGACCCTAATCAGTACCACCCTTCCTCTGACTACCCTTTTACTATTGAAGTATTAAACTGAGCCTCTTCTATCCCTTAACTCATTTCATTGAGAATTCTGAGGTGTATGCCATCTGGCCAGCTGCTTGGTAGACACTTAATGCTTTGAGTTTTCTCATAACAGATGTGTAACAAATTGTCCATACATTACAAATTGGAGAGAAACTGTGACTGAAGATAGGTTTCATCCCATCTTCTGATGTGAAGAATTCATTTGATGCATCAGTCTTCTCCTGATTTCCCATGATATTTTGGCCTATCCTATCTGTAAGGATTTATTTGATCTTTAATATTCTGCCTGCTTTTGACAGCCCTCTTGCTGCTATTAACAATCTGGCAACAATTTTTCTTTTTTTCCCTCTTATATACTTTCCAAAATCACAGAATGCAATTTATGCTGCTACCTCTGTAAGAAAAGATTGCTGCAATTTCAGGAGAAAAGAAATGCTAAGTTTTAAATAAATGATATCAGGTTTCAGAGTGTAATAACATGCCTGAGCCAGGGTCATGTCAGTTTAGTACGGCATAATGGGGTTCTGCCATTGTTGCTATTTTAAATTTATGAGTAATAGACAATGAACATTTACACGTGACCTAGTGGTAATTATCTCTCAGTTTTAAAGCTGTCCAAGTTCATTATTTTTTACTTTTACTGACTAAGCAGACCCGTGAAATTGCTGTCTAATTGTCTCGGTGCAACAAGCTTTGGCAACGCAAAAGTTGCTCTTGGCTGAGTACAGAGGCTATCATTTTGTGGGGTGCTCATATAAGGATTTCATTTAAAACACATTGGAATAAGAAACATTATTTATGGCTACACAAAACTGTGTTTAGCCTCGGAATGACACATTTTCATGGATACTTCATCAGGCTTCCCTTTGGTGTATTTTTGCACAAGGCAATTTAATCCACATTTTTGTTTCATACACATACTATTTTGTAGGCACATTAAATTTGTTACACATGCTTCACATTACCTGAGTATCAAATCATATAGAGGCCTGAACCTAAACCTCAGACCTGGCACTATCACAAAGATTGTCACCTTTCCCTGCACCCATAACAGGGCAAGGAGGCAGGAGAGGCCAGGGACAGGGGCTAGGAATATGGCTTGAGTTCTGAGGCTTCATCTGTGGGGTATGGTAGCCTAGTGATTATGCTCCTGGACTACCATCCCAGAGATTGTGAATTCAAATCCCACCATGGTAATTTATGAAATTGAAGAACAATAAAAACAGCTGAATTTTTGCAAAAACCCAACTGCTTTATTAATGCCCTTCAGGACCTACGTATGTACCTGGGCTGGTCGACGTGTGACTCCACTCCCACACTATATGGTTGACTCTAAATTTCCCTCAGGGAAACCAAAGATTGGCAGTAAATGTTGCCTTGTCAATGTTGCCCACATCCCATGAACAAATAAGACAAATTACATCACTCCTGCTTGCAACCAACATTTCTGTAGTACAGTTTGCCCATAAAAACAGTGCTGGGTCCATTACAGAAGCATTGCAAGTTGCTGTCTCAACTTAAAGTTGTTGGGGAAGTTTGGATACATTTGTTTTATAGACCTCAAATTAGACTAGAATTTAGCAGGGCAGTCCTTCGCTCATTATAGGGGCACAAATTGGGTGTGTTTCGAGTGTCCCTTTAAACTGCCCAAGGCCCTTAAGGCCTGTTGTTACTTTCCCTCTTCTGTGGGCAGGTGCCCAATGGCTGGATGCCACACACACCCAGTTCATGCCCACTCCTTGTAAATGAGGCTACCCTGGAAATGCAAGCCCACAGAGGACTCCCCCCACTCCACTCTCCCCCGAGTGGTACACATTTTGGGCACAATTCCCCAGCTGTGCGGTCAGGCACAGGCCATGTGGAAAAATCGCCCTCTGATGTTTGTTTCCCCAATGATAAAAATTAATTGAAAACCTTAATAAACTCAATAACTAATGGCTCCACATCATAAGACACGGAAGTAAATAGAAAAAAAAATGAACTTCTGTTTTAAAAAATTTTAACTTTGGTTTTCAGGTTTACATATTAGAAATTTCCAGACGCAGCACTCAAAAACTAGACGTTGCAAAATGAGACAGATGGTAACTCTGAGTATCACATTCCATTTTCCATCTGTGAGGAGCAGCAGATTCACATGGTCCCTGCGGGAACCGGCAATCACAAAATGGTGACTGCCATAGAACTCATAGTAACTGAGTCAGTCCTGGTTTCAACTGAGTCAATCTTTGTTTCAAGGAGCCATGGAAACGCCCCTGTGGGAAAGAAAATGGGTTGAGAAAACATCTGTGAAGCCAGAAATCAGCAAGTAACATTTGGGGACTCTTGAAATCTCTCAAACTCTTCACTTCCACCTGAATCAGATGGGAGCAGCTGTGCCTGTTTTATATAGGTCTAACTTTGCCAGTGCAGTGTTGTAGTAAAAGCAGGAAATTCCAGGGCACGGTGTCACCAGGTGAGTGGTGCTCCTATGCAAATGATTCTCCCAGGGCTTGGGCGGAGGATCATCAAAGCAACCAAAAAGATTGAGGAAATGCGTATAAGCCACATAATGCACTAAACACTAATTTCCTCAATTTTTTTAGCATAATAACGGAGTACGGGCTGAAGATAGTGAGGAATTTGAGGGCCAATATCATTATTCTTTTCATATGCTTTCCATTTACGTGCCCCCTTGCAGAGCTTAGAGGGGTAGGACTCTGTATTCAGCAACTGGCATCTATATAACATTTAGATATATATATACATATATTATAATAGGGCCTCAGGATTTAGCAGCATGATGTGTAGTTTACTGCATCGGTAAATAGGATTGCCACAGGCTCATGCAGTTTCATTGGTTCTTCAGAACACTTACATAAAAATGAATTCAGACTATCCATACTATCCGCTGCTCATTTTATTAAGATGCAATCTGTTCAAATGTTTTATAAAAATGCTGTGAGTGGAGCAATTTTGTGGAAAACAGATCTTTTAAATTTGGTTAAAAAATAAGTCATAGATAGTAGGACAGGCAGCTTGAAGAATATGCAAGATTGGAACAGTTTACTCGGTATATGTTGCAGAGCCTACTGAAGATGAATTTTGAAAAACAAATTAAAGTATCATTGTCATTCCTTATTTTACCAGATTTATAAATTGAGAAATTCAGAGTGATGTGATTGTTGAGGAAAAATGTCTTCCCTCAAGAGGGTTGTGAATCTTTGGAATTCCCTACCCCAGAGGGCTGTGGATGCTCAGTCATTGAGTATATTCAAGATTGAGATCGATAGATTTTTGGACACTAAGGGAATCCAGGGATATGGGGATAGGGCAGGAAAGTGGAGTTGAGGTAGAAGATCAGCCATGATCTTATTGAATGGCAGAGCAGGCTCGAGGGGCCATATGGCCTATTCCTGTTCTTATTTCTTATGTTCTTATGTTGAGGTGCTGGCATTATTGTATCACCAGTTAATGGTTTATTTACTTCATAAAACTTTTCTTTACAAATTAGCATGAGAACATTAAAAAAACACATTGGGGATGATTTTAACTCGGAAAAATGGGTGGGTTTGGGGCAGAGGAGCAGCAAAAATTTTTAAAATCTAAAACCCGCCCCCAACTTGCCCAATTCCGGTTTTAACGGAGGCGGGACGAGGGGCGGGCAACCAACCTGCTCTTAGGAGGCGGGTCGGTCACTAAAAGCTTTCAAGGAGGCTGTAGGCCTCTATTTTAACAGATTTTTTGTTTTTAACCCCCAATGGCTGGGATTCCTGGGCCTTCTGCTTCACGCCACGTGAGAGGAGGCAAGAAGGCCCGAAACAGCAGGTAAATGTCTTTATAGCACTCTTGTGGGCCCGGAGGAGCAGGAGTGCTTCCCCTAGGTCCAACAAGCCTACCTGCATCGACCCGTCCTCCATGATCTCCGAGCCCCCAACACGATCCTTGACCTCCCCCCCCCACAATCTTCGACCCTCCCACAACTTCCGACCCCCCACAATCTATGACCCCCCCGATCTCCGACTACCCCACAGTCTCTGACCCCCCCCCCACGATCTCTGACCCCCCCACGATCTCCGACCTCCCACGATCTATGACCCTTCCAATCTCTGAACCAACACAATCTCGGAGCTCTGCGATGATCCCTGACCGCCCGATGACTGAGCCCCCCCCCCACCCCCCCGATGACTGAGCCCTCATCCCCCAATGACTGAATCCCCCTCCCCCCATCTATGACTTACCTGCTCAGGCTGGCCTCTGTTGGGCGGGAAATCATCAAGAAAAAAAGATGTCCTTACATCAAAATCATAAGGACGTCCAGGAAACCATATTTCCAGGTTTCCCATCAGGAATTCCACCCCACTGGCTCCCCAATAAAATCATGTCCATTGTAATACTCCACAGCATGGGAGATTTAGCACAAGCTGTGACACACACTTTCTCAAGTGGCAACGTGGCAATTTCGAAGCCGGGTTTCCAGAGCAAGCTGTGCTTGGCTATTAACTTAATGAACTAGATGTGACCAATAAATGCAAATTGAACAATGTAAGCCATTACAGAAAGCATGTTAAGTGAATGGTGTAATAACAAAGAGGATTTTATATGGTTTCTCTGTTAAAAAGCAAGTCCCCATAAGCAACTGCTGTTACCCTAAAGATAATGGAACA
Source organism: Heptranchias perlo (assembly GCF_035084215.1). NCBI lineage: Eukaryota > Metazoa > Chordata > Chondrichthyes > Hexanchiformes > Hexanchidae > Heptranchias > Heptranchias perlo. The sequence continues at coordinate 46,729,054 of NC_090339.1, read as the reverse complement.
TCAGGGGTTGATCTCTGACTCAGTTGCATATAATTTACACAAAGCTTTGTTTCCAAACTAGATTGTGCTCTGAACTAACTGGTCAGTTATCTGTCAGCACTGGGCTTTAGAGAAATGTAACATTGTCTTAACTGATAACTGATTTAAAGGGACAGAGTCAGCTGGTAAATGATTTGTCAAGTTTATAAACAGAGTTGTGTACAAAGACATGATGGGCAGCATAACCATGCTCTTCATTGTGTATAATCCAACAAAATTTTCTTTAACGTGTAGTCAATACCATAAGAAAGAAAATAAAAATAAAAAGTAAAATTAACTGAGTTGTTCCAGATAAGTAAGGAAGTCATGATGAACCTTTATAAAACACTGGTTTGCTCACAACTGGAGTATTGTGTCCAGTTCTGGGCACCGCACTTTAGGAAAGATGTGAAGGCCTTAGAGAGGGTGCAGAAAAGATTTACTAGAATGATTCCAGGGATGAGGGACTTTAGTTACATGGATAGACTGGAGTAGCTGGGGTTCTCCTTGGAACAGAAAAGGTTGAGAGGAGATTTGATAGAGCTATTCAAAATCATGAAGGGTCCAGACAGAGTAGATAGAGATAAACTGTTCCCATTGGCAGAAGGGTCAAGAACCAAAGGACATAGATTTAAGGTGACTGGCAAAAGAACCAAAGGGGACATGAGGAAAAACTTTTTTACACAGCGAGTGGTTATGATCTGGAATGCAATGCCCGAGTTGGTGGAGGCAGATTCAATTGTAAGGAGAACAGATAGGCGTTTCTGCGGCCGCAAACGTGACTCCAGGATGGTATGTTGCCTCCCTGGTGCGAGGGTCAAGGATGTCACGGAGCGGCTGCAGGGCATTCTGGAGGGGGAGGATGAACAGCCAGTAGTTGTGGTCCATATCAGTACCAACGACATAGGTAAAAAAAGGGATGAGGTCCTGCAAGGTGAATTTAAGGAGTTAGGAGATAAATTAAAAAGCAGGACCTCAAAGGTAGTGATCTCAGGATTACTACCAGTGCCACGTGCCAGTGAGTATAGGAACAGGAGAATAGACCAGAAGAATGCGTGGCTGCAGGGATGGTGTAGGAGGGAGGGATTTAGATTCCTGGGACATTGGGACCGGTTCTGGGGAAGGTGGGACATGTACAAGCGGGACAGGTTACACCTGAGCAGGACCAGGACCGATGTCCTCGCGGGGGTGTTTTCTAGTGCTGTTGGGGAAGGTTTAAACTAGAATGACAGGGGGATGGGAACGTGAGCAGGGAGACAGAGGAGAGGGAAACAAGGATAGAAACAAAAGACAGAAAGGGAAGAAGCAATAGTGGAAGGCAGAGAAAACAAGGGCGAAAAACAAATAGGGCCAGAGTGCAAAATAAAACTAAGATGACTAGCAATCTTAAAAAGACAAGTCTAAAGGCGTTGTGTCTAAATGCGGGAGCATTCGCAATAAGGTAGATGAATTAACAGCGCAGATAGATATTAACGGTTATGATATAGTTGCGATTACAGAGACATGGCTGCAGGTTGACCAAGGATGGGAACTGAACATCCAGGGGTATTCAATATTTAGGAAGGACAGGCAAAAAGGGAAAGGAGGTGGGGTTGTGTTGTTAGTAAAGGAGGAAATCAATGCAATAGTGAGGAAGGATATTGGCTCGGAAAATCACGATGTGGAATCTGTATGGGTGGAGCTAACATTCACCAAGTGGCAGAAAACGTTGGTGGGGGTTGTCTATTGGCTTCCAAACAGCAGTGGAGATGTAGGGGAGGGCATTAAACAGGAAATTAGAGACGCATGCAAGAAGGGTACAACTATAATCATGGGTGACTTTAATATACATATAGATTGGTCAAACCAAATTAGCAATAAGACTGTGGGACAGGAATTCCTGGAGTGTGTAAGTGATGGTTTTCTAGACCAATACATTGAGGAACCAACTAGAGACCAGGCGATCCTAGACTAGGTATTGTGCAACGAGGAAGGATTAATTAACAATCTGGTTGGGCGGGGTCCCTTAGGGAAGAGCAACCATAACATGATAGAATTCCTCATTAAGATGGAAAGTGAAGTTGTTGAATCTGAAACTAGGGTCCTGAATCTAAATAAAGGAAATTACGAAAGTAAGAGGTGCGAGTTGGCTATGATAGATTGGGGAACTTTACTAAAAGGGATGATGGTGGATAGGCAATGGCTAACATTTAAAGAACGTGTGCAGGAATTACAACAATTATTCATTCCTGTCGGGCGCAAAAATTAAACAGGAAAGGTGGCTCAACCGTGGCTTACAAAAGAAATTAGGGATAGTATTAGGTCCAAAGAGGAGACATATAAGATTGCCAGAAAAAGCGGCAAGCCTGAGGATTGGGAGCAGTTCAGAATTCAGCAAAGGAGAACAAAGAGATTGATTAAGAGGGAAAAAATAGAGTCTGAGAGTAAACTAGCAGGGAACATAAAAACTGACTGTAAAAGCTTCTATAAATATGTCAAGAGAAAAAGATTAGTGAAGATAAATGTAGGTCCCTTACAGTCAGAAATGGGGGAGATTATAATGGGGAACAAAGAAATGGCAGAACAATTAAACACATACTTTGGTTCTGTCTTCACAAAGGAGGACACAAATAACCTGCCAGAAATGTTAGGGAACCAAGGGTTTAGTGAGAGGGAGGAACTGAAGGAAACCAGTATTAGTAAAAAAATAGTGCTAGGGAAATTAATGGGGCTAATGGCTGACAAATCCCCAGGGCCTGATAATCTACATCCCAGAGTACTAAAGGAAGTGGCCCTGGAAATAGTGGATGCATTGGTGATCATCTTCCAAAATTCTATAGACTCTGGAACAGTTCCTACAGATTGGAGGGTGGCAAATGTAACCCCACTATTTAAAAAAGGAGGGAGAGAAAAAACAGGGAATTACAGACCAGTTAGCCTTACATCAGTAGTGGGGAAAATGCTAGAGTCTATTATAAAAGATGTGATAACAGAACACTTGGAGGGCATTAACAGGATTGGACAAAGTCAGCATTTTATGAAAGAGAAATCATGCTTAACAAATCTACTGGAGTTTTTTGAGGATGTAACCAGTAGAATAGATAGGGGAGAAACAGTGGATGTGGTGCATTTGGATTTTCAGAAGGCTTTTGATAAGGTCCCACACAAGAGGTTAGTGTGCAAAATTAAAGCACATGGGATTGGGGGGAATATACTGGCATGGATTGAGAATTGGTTGACAGACAGGAAACAGAGAGTAGGAATAGACGGGTCTTTTTCCGGGTGGCAGGCAGTGACTAGTGGGGTACCGCAGGGATCAGTGCTTGGGCCCCAGCTATTCACAATATATATCAATGATTTGGATGAGGGAACTAAATGTAACATTTCCAAGTTTGCAGACGACACAAAGCTGGGGTGGAATGTGAGCTGTGAGGAAGATGCAAAGAGGCTCCAATGTGATTTAGACAAGTTGGGTGAGTGGGCAAGAACATGGCAGATGCAGTATAACGTGAATAAATGTGAGGTTATCCACTTTGGTTGTAAAAACAGAAAGGCAGATTATTATCTGAATGGTGATAGATTGGGAAAAGGGGAGGTGCAACGAGACCTGGGTGTCTTTGTACACCAGCCGCTGAAAGCGAGCATTCATGTGCAGCAAGCAGTTAGGAAGGCAAATGATATGTTGGCCTTCATTGCAAGAGGATTTGAGTACAGGAGCAGGGAAGTCTTACTGCAGTTATACAGGGCCTTGGTGAGATCACATCTGGAGTATTGAGTGCAGTTTTGGTCTCCTTATCTGAGGAAGGATGTCCTTGCCATGGAGGGAGTGCAACAAAGGTTTACCAGACTGATTCCTGGGATGGCAGGACTGACATACGAGGAGAGATTGCGTCGACTAGGCCCATATTCACCAGAGTTTAGAAGAATGAGAGGTGATCTCATCGACACATATGAAATTCTAACAGGACTAGACAGACTAGATGCAGGGAGGATGTTCCTGATGGATGGGGAGTCCAGAACCAGGGGTCACAGTCTCAGGATACGGGGTATGCCATTTAGAACCGAGATGAAGAGAAATTTCTTCTCTCTGAGGGTGGTGAACCTGTGGAATTCTCTACCACAGAAGGCAGTGGAGGCCAAGTCATTAGATGTATTCAAGAAGGAGATAGATATATTTCTTAATGCTAATGGGGGTCAAGGGATATGGGGAAAAAGCGGGAACAGGGTACTGAGTTAGACGATCAGCCATGATCATTTTGAATGGCGGAGAAGGCTCGAAGGGCCAAATGGCCTATTCTTGCTCCTATTTTCTATGTTTCTATGTTTCAATCATGGCCTTTAAAAGGGAACTGGATAAGCACTTGAAACAAACAAATTTGCAGGGCTACGGGGATAGGGTGGGGGAGTAAAACTAGCTGGATTGCTCATAATTAGAGCCGGAGCGGACTCCTTGGGCTGAATGGCCTTCTTCCGCGCTGTAACATTTTTACGATTCTATGATTCTATATCAGATGTTGAGTTCCTTCCAGTAACAACATTAGCCCCTTAGCTTGGTAATCACAACTGTTCAATGAACATAGGAACATAGGAACAGGAGTAGGCCATTCAGCCCCTCGTGCCTGCTCCGCCATTTGATAAGATCATGGCTGACCTGTGATCTAGCTCCATATACCTGCCTTTGGCCCATATCCCTTAATACCTTTGGTTGCCAAAAAGCTATCTATCTCACATTTAAATTTAGCAATTGAGCTGGTATCAATTGCCGTTTGCGGAAGAGAGTTCCAAACTTCTACCACCCTTTGTGTGTGGAAATGTTTTCCAATCTCACTCCTGAAAGGTCTGGCTCTAATTTTTAGACTGTGCCCCCTACTCCTAGAATCCCCAATGTTGGGACAAACTTTGACAACAGCTGCTAAAGTTGGTAGAAGAGTAGAAATCCTCAGAAAAGCTCAGTCCTACTTGTCACTTTCAGTGTTCTTTAAAACCTAGAGACTAAATTATTTGTTGTTCATCTGTGACTCGGTGGTATTACTCACCTCTGCGTCAAACAGTCATGAATTCAATTCCCCTCTAGAAACTTGAGCACAAAATCTAGGCTGACACATCAGTGCAGTACTGAGGGAGTGCTGCATCGTTGGAGGTGCCATCTTTTGGATGAGCCATTAAACCGAGGTCCCATCTGCTCTCTCAGTTGGACGTAAAAGATCCCATGGCACTATTCCGAAGAAGAGCAGGGGAGTTCTACTTAGAAAAGTAATTAGAAGGCACACATCATAAAAGTAATTCCACAGTCCTGTGCTCCTAGCGGGCAGCTGCATTAGCAGAAGCACAAGTCAGAGAATATGGACTACAACGTTGTAGCTGTATCTTCGACCCGCAGCTCGCTCCAAGCACAGCTTTCCCACTGAGAATGCAGGATCACTGAATTACTCCTCGTATGCTCTCACAAAGGTGAAGCACCAGGGGAGAAAACAACACTCTGCTTTTACCTACACTGCACGGTATTAGGGTGAATAAAATTTGGGTTAATTGGAACTTTAATGTGTCCTGATAATTATTTTCAGATGGACGGATTAAAGTAATTGGGGAGAAATGCTATTGTATTCATTGTGTTGTAAGGCTGTGATGGTTTCTTCATCCAGAATGTAGGATATGGATGCAGGCAAGTGTTGCGCTCTGGATGCATTTGCCATTCAAGTGTCTATGCCTTCCATTACAGACAGCCTTAGAGCCTTGCTGAGTGACCGGGTCTTCATGCAGATGGTGCCTCTTGGTGAGGGTCATCTTATGGTATTGGTTTTCGTTGCCAACATTGTCTTGCCTGCCCAATGATAATGCCCCTTTATGGGGCTGCTGTGTGCTTTCCAGGAGAGAGATTGCTAGACTGAGCAGTCTGTACAAACAAGGTATCCATAACCTGCATGATGCAACTGTGCTCTGCATGTTTTATATTTAGATGAGTTCTCCAGCTGATGTTTATTGGGACTCCATGGAGTAAGAGCTGATGGTAAAAGATATATTGGTAGCCAATTACTGAGCTGCTTCTGTGCTTCAAGTGTTTTACTGGAGTCTGCCTTGTTACATGGTGGATTCCTTGGGGAAGCTTGTCCTCCGCTAGCAGGTGTAAATAGAAATAACTCATTCTGCGCAGAAAGATGAAGGCATAAAAATGGATCAAACAGAAGCAAGGAAGGTACCAATGTAACTGTACATCATGCCTCCTCTCCTCCAAAATCTTCAAAAATGGAGGAATGAAGCAATTTATGTATAAGTGACATAGTATAAAATGTCCCTAGGCAAACAGTCTGAGGTAGCAGATGCTATACAGCTTTAAGAAGCCTATTGTATGGACTCAAGTCTCTTTGTGCTTGGACATCAAGACTTACATTGATAAATGCAATTACCTTGCTGTGGAGCTACTACAGAAAACATAAACAACAGGGAATGACTGGAAAACAGTGGAAGTTGCTTTAACATTTAAAACATTAAAAATATTGGGGCCGCCATTGCAGCACCTCTTTCAAATTGGCACTAAGCATCTGTAGTACGGTTCTTCTGTCGCACAGGTGCTCCTGGGGCTTGCCTTTAGCTTGCAAAGGAATAAGGGCCTTAAAGAGCCTTGTGCACAGTGTGTATGCAATCTCTTTTCGCTGCAACACTTGTCAACCACACTATTTTGCATTGGGTGCTGAGTAGGCCTCAGGCCTTAGAATCTGATAATATGAGGCACCCAGGGTATTGCACAGCTGTGCTTTGGTCACCACAGACTGTATTATCAGCCCCATAGTAATGTATGGTTACACTCTCTAGTACTTCACCTAAATGGTCATTCTTTGTGTATGAGACTAAACAATGAGAGTTGGCAGGCTATTCTACATTGAAAGCATCACATTTCATCTTACCTTCAGCTAAGATTCACACAAACTCCCTTCCCAGTATAGATCTCTGGACAGTGATCAAGATCAGGGTCTCCCACTGATTCCCCAAACCCTGCAGCTCATGTGCTAATCAGTTGGATCCACCCTTTAGATAAATAGTCAAATATGTCCCAACCTTTATTTTCAATTTACAACACTTTTGTACTGAAATATTTCTAAAAACAAAAAAACAATTCAGATGGAATAGCGTGTTCAAGAACTGACATGAGGTGCCATACAGAATTCTGAGCCAAAGGCTTGATCCCCACTTGATCTGAGTTTACAGTTGTGAGAAGGTATTGAGTGGATGCCAAGCAATTTCCCACTGGGAGTGATGATAAAATCGGAGAGAAAATTGTTCCTAAGCTGCTCTCAATCATCTTCCAGTTCAAAGTAACATTAAAGACAGGCTTGGAGCAGGTTGTACATTCAAGCAGTCCCTGCTGGAAAGTATGCATGTGTTCACATCAGATGAGAACAGAGATGGGCTTATCTGTGGTGTCTTCTTATGTCAAATAATCTGCCTAGTCTCACACATGAAGAATGGTCTTTTGGACAAGGTACCACAGGACTGCTAGCATCTGTGGCACTGTACTCTAGAATAGGCCAGTGTCTTCAGGAGAGGAGGAGAGAAAATTGAGGGGAAAAGCCCTGAAAATAAATTATCAGCACTAGCCATGAGACCTATCCCTATGTTGGGTTTGGTTTTCATGGGTGGCCTTTCAGATTTCATAATTCAAGACAATTTAGTTGAATTGTACCAGTGCTTGGGCTATAAACTTAGAATATTAGAAACAGTAATAAATCTTAGGCACTGGCTGATTTTTGTCACAGCCACAGAAATAGCAAGGAGCAGCCACACAAATAGTAGACTCTGCAACCATCAGTTACGGTTATACTCATCATACAGTCATTAAACAGTTTCCTGGAAACACTCCTTGATATATAAAATTTAAGGAGCTAGAGATAAGAATATTTTAAAATCATTTGATGATAAAATGTTATGAATCTGTTATGTCGTATAACAGTCCGCCTCATTCACATTCTGCATCATTAAAAACACATTTCCACCTACAATGCAATCCTCAGAACACAGCTCCCAGTAAATTAAACAAGAATACAGTCGAGCTAAAACACCACAATGCTCATCGCCCCAGCTGTTGTTACCGTGCAATCCATGTCAAGTAATATATTTCAGTGACTACCAATAAACAGTGTGACAGGGTTTAAAAAGGGGCAAAACAGAAAATGCTGAAAACGCTCAGCAGGTCAGCCAGAATCTGTGGAGAGAACAGACGCAGATGTTGACTGACCTGCTGTGTGTTTCCAGCATTTTATGTTTTTGTTTCAGATTTCCAGCATCTGCAATATTTTGCTTTTTACTTATAAAAAGGGATAGGCTTGTTGGTTTTAATTGCTTTTTCCTGTTCCAAAAAGTCCTTATCTCTCACAATCTGCGAACAATTACAGCTCAAGCATGGCACCATCAAATTTCTACTTCATTTACATACATATAGTAAACTAGCAAAAGCTGATCAACAGTTCCAAAAAGCTGGCACAGCCCCCAGAAAGCTAACGACTCGAGAAGGACACAGTTTATAAGCCTATGACTTTTGAAAATAAGTAGTTAAATGAGTTTTGTGACCTAACCTATAGGCATATTCAACATTCCTTCACTTCTATTAGAGGGTAAAATCCAAGTACATAAAGCCTGGAAGAGCAAATACAAATGTTGAAAGGACAAAATTGACGTGCATTTCTAAGAGGCTGCAAGAGTATGCACCTCCAGAAAATATTGAATTTTTACATTAAAAATTACAAATTCCAGTTAATTTTAAGTACTTTTCTACTTAACAAATGGTATATTTTTAATCTTTTAAAAAAAGGAAAATCAAAATGATCATTGGATTTTCAACAGATCAAACAGATCATCACTTCCCAAAATTTACATCAGCAGTCACTCTCTCATGTAACCTTCCCCCCTTCATTCACAGAGACACTATACCCCGTCCAACTCCTCACCCTTTTACATAGACTCTCTCTCCCTCTCCAACCTTCTTAGTGCATACTGGCAATTCTCAACTTCTCCTCCTTCAACTCAACCTGGCACTCTTTTCCTGTAACCCAGTTTAGAATGGCACTTTCCCTTCTCTCTCGGCCCTTGATTCATGTTGCCAATCTTTCTTCCCCTCCCCCCAAGTTAAAACTGGCACTCTCCCTCCCCACTTCCCCATAGCTAATGTTAACACGCTCCTTCCTCCTTTCTCACAAAATGCCACTTCCAGCTTCCCCCTGGTCCCCACTTCTGCTTTTCTTTCTGTAGCCCAGATTCTTTCTTCCCCTTCATTTTCCCTTTACCTCTTCTCTCCATTGATATCCATTTCCCCCCTACATCTTGTCATTCATTCTCCCTTTCCCTCTCCAAACTGTCACATTCCTACTGATGAAGGACCACATCAGGCCCCTGTTGTTTCAACACTGCTTCTACCACTAATGGAAATGATTCCAGCTGCTGGAAACTGCATGTGAGCACTGCCATTCCCAGGAGAATTCCTGCTTCCCCTATCTAACGACCACAATCACTTCTATTAGCGCTATGATCGGCACTGAGTGGAGAGGAACCTGACCTGGACTGAGAAGGGAGGGAGTCCAGTCTGCACTGATTTTTGTCAACAAACTCTGACTGGGCCCTCAAAACTCTGATATCAACTTAGAACCCTGACAGTTGGCATATGTGGATTTATCTCATCTTCTCTCCTGTTCTTTTCAACCTTGATGGCATCTGCACTGGATGCCTTCGCCGTTCACTTAGTTTTCTCAATATAAGAAATGACTCCTGTATGACATTTCCAGGTTCCACATTGAGAGAAACATCTCTTATAAACAAAATGCGATTAAATGGCCAGAACCAGACTGTCACTCTTTGATGTGTTAACGACCTGTGGATGCCCACAAATTCCAACATGATGGAAACGCGATGCAGGTTTCAGCCTCAAAGCAATACTAGGGTGGCATTGTGAAAGCCCAATATATAAGAGATCAGATTATCATCTCATGTGATCTGCTACATGGACCATGACCACCGAAAAATAATATTTTAATGTACCTCTGCAATATGTTATATCATAGAATGGTGGGACAGTTTCATGTCTGCAATTCTCCACATAGTGAACTGTCAATCTCGACTGTTATCAGGGGAAGATGCCAAACTACCATCAGGCACTCTTCTACAGGGAGAATCATCCTGGATTGTTCTTGCACAGTTCCTACCAGCCAATTACAGAGTAGATCTGGTGTATATCAGGGAGCAGATCACCTCCTTAATCTCTCAGTTGAAATAGTGCATGGCTTGAAGAACCAGAGTGAAAGTAGTATAAAAAAGTTTACAGCAGAGAGAGAAAATGATGATGTGCAAAAACAAATGTATTTGAATAGATGAATCATGTTTATTTCCAAAGACAGAAGTACGTAGAACATAGTTTTAGCCAAAATGGGCATTATGGTGACAGAACTCATATTGTGTCTCAGTACGATTACAATGTTAATAATGAATTATGACTAAAATGCTCTATATTGCAGAGATCATTCTGTTTGGAGTGTAGATCAAACTGTTTTTTATTGTGGTTATTAATTTTTTTTTACACTTCATAATAAGCAACAAATAGAAACTAGAAAAAAAATCAATAATTTTCTCCCTCAGTGTGCAATGAATTGCTTTTCCGTGATTGCTTCAGTCTTCTCTGGGTAAACACATCACACAGGCTGTATTGCCAGTGACTAGCAATCAGAGCACAGTCACTGGCTGATGGCATTTGTTATTTCACTGCCTTATTGTGATATGTTTCTTAAAGGTTGTTGTAAAATGCAAAAGTGCAAACATAAGAAAAACACAATTGACAGATTAAGTTGTTCAGACCAGAAAGGTCCCAGGTTTGATCTCTGAGCTATGCTGAGTTAGCTGATCTCCGTCTCAGTTACAATTGGACTCAGCATTCCCCAAACAAGGGAGGTGGGGGAGAAAATCAACTAGCATTGCTGCTCATAATTGCTATTTAGTGATCCCTGCTAGGCAGTGGGCATGTATACGCATCGGGTGAGAGCAGGCAGGGCCTATCTGGCTGTGATAAACTCATTGTTGAATAGCCCATTGATATTCACTATCCAGGCTATTCGGGCTGATATGTGAAGAGTAACTATTTTGATGAGTTAGGGAAGGGAACAATCAGCCAGGATTCTCACTCCTGATGGAAGTCCAGTGAAACCCCAGCCGTTATGAGCATGTGGAAATATTGGGGTTGGCTTTAACTTTAGAGCAGCCAACCGGTGGAGCGTGCCAGTAGCCCGCCTGTTCGGGCAGCGAAGAAGCCGGAGCAATTTTGAGGCCCGAGCCTTGTTTAAATGGCACCAGCTGGCTTCCTGTCAATGCAGCTTGCCCAATTCAGTTCGGCCCAATATCGGGCGACCCACAGAGCAAGATAAATCAAAAAAAAAGGGAGGGTATTGCAATTGCGGAGGAGGGACAGTGGCCCAGATTATTTTTGTGGGGCCCAAAGGAGCAATGTGGGGCCCAGAGGAGCACCTCTACAAAAATAATTTAAAACTTACCTTTTCGGGCCATCTTCGGCAGCATCACCAGTGAAACTGGCTGGAGATCATTCCAACCAGTTCTGTCCTAAAATGGCAATCGAGGTCCTATGTACATCATAGAACCCTGATTTGCATAATAAAAGTGGCTTTGCAGGCTCTTCGGCTGCCCAGGGGTAGGCCCTCGTAGAAGTGGAAGCAGGCAGAGTGCTGGCGTTAATGGGGCAATAAGTCTACCCACCCCATTTTGAGGGTGTTACCGTCCCATTAACACCAATTTCAGTAAGTTAAAATCAGCCCAATTGGGTGCAAACAGCATAGGCTTAGCTGTCATGTTCTCAAACCACCTGTCAACATTCACTGGCCAGGCTCACACATGAAGAATGGCCATTTAGATGAGGTACCAGAGCAGGACTGGCATCCTGGGATCATACCCGAGCATGAGAGGAGGACAGACTAAGAAAGAAAACCTCCCTTTGTGTTGACCCAACAATACTTATATTACAGTGTGACATTTCCATCCCTTTTGCCTTCATGAGAGAAGCTGGCAACTTGATGCTGAGTTATGGGAAACCCTATGCTTTATGTACTCATTGGTTATGGATATTATTAAGGATTTAGCCAGGTTTACAAACTGACAAACTGACAAAAATGACAACTACAGAAAATCCTCCTTCACTATGTGAATTGTTAATTGCCATGAAAATCATTCATTTTCAAAAGCAAAATTTGCAAATTATCCAGAGGGAATTCATCATTTTTTCTTTAAGATTAGAACCAGCGGTAGGTATGGTCTCCCAACAAAGAAATGCCTTTCACAAAGAAAGCAAATGATTAAAAAATCTATGAGCCATAAAATGTAACACAAACATCAAGAAGGTTGAATTGTTAGGAATTGTCTCAGAAATTCTCACCACTGCCCCAAATGTATTTTGTTGGGTGGTGGATGAATGAAAATCTGTTTTGTTTGTAGGCTGTAGTAGGTTGTCTTGGCCAACATTCATCCTTCAATCAACACTACGAAAGCAACAGATTGACTAGTCATTCATGTCATTGCTGTTTGTGGGACTTTGCTGTGATCAAGTTGACTGCCATGTTTGCCTACATAACAGTGGCTGTGAAATGCTTTGGGATGTTCTGAGACATGTAATATTGAAAGACAGGGCCTGTTAATTAAAAGATATTTCTTTGTTAAAACAAATCAGTTAAAAGGGATATTGGTGCACTGGAAAGTACTTGCAAGGTAAAGTACCTATTCTGTTCTGTCCGATATACATTGTATCATAAAATATCTGTCACTCTCCTAAGAGAATTCTTCTAGTGACATCTGATTCATAGGAATTGTGCTCAGAAAGCACTATCTGGGAATTGGTATTTTTTTTTATTATTGGTTCATGGGATGTGGGCGTCACTGGCGAGGCCAGCATTTATTGCCCATCCTTAATTGCCCTTGAGAAGGTGGTGGTTCTCTTGAAAATAGAATGAAAATATAATAAAACGCACTGTTGGAAGAATTTTCTACGGCGAGGAATGGAAGTTTTACAACAATAGAGTAGTAGAGTATGGGTTCCTCGCACTGTGAAGTTCTAGGTCATGGATTCCTTTCCTCATCTCTCCTATCCTGATTCTTCATACAACTAGCTACCAATCTTGGAGGGAAATCAGGAAATGAGACAACATGTGACAACATATACTGGAACTAATGGGGAAATGAATAAAATAAATGAATGAAATTCAATGTGAAAACTATTCAGTGATAATTAATTCTAAGAAAGAGAAGGACTTACATTTATATAGCACTTTTCATGACCTCAGGATGTCCCAAAGTGCTTAACAGCCAATTAAGTATTTTTGAAGTGTAGTCACTATTGAAATGTAGACAAATTCGGCAGCCAATTTATGCACAAAAAGGTCCCACAAACAGCAATGAGATAAATGACCAGATAATCTGTTTTAGTGATGTTGGTTGAGGAATAAATGTTGACTAGGACACTGGTAGAACTCCCCTGCTCTTCTTTAAATAGTGTCATGGGATCTTTCAAATCTACCTGAGACTGCAGACTGGGCCTCAGTTTAACATCATCTGAAAGACAGCACCTCCAACAGTGCAGCACTCCCTCAGTACTGCATTGAAGTGTTAGCCTAGATTATATGTTCAAATCACTGGAGCTTGAACACATAACCTTCTGACTCAGAGGTGAGAGTTCTACCACTCTCTAAAACTCTTAAAACAAGTGTGACTATAGTGTCCAATTTCTGTAACTGTTCCTCCCTCACTAACCATATGAAATAGAAATGGTGGATTTACTCTTAAAATAAGTACGTATATAACAGGTGCAGAAATTCAAGTTTTGAATCATAACCAGTCAGGCTACTTACACACTAAATATACTAGCCCATCAAAACACACTGTAGCCTTAGCCACTGAAGTGTTTGTGGATTCAGTTCATCTAGTTTTGCAGCCACTGTGATTCTAAATCTAACAACAATCTCCACATTGCAGATAATGACAGATTTTCCATGAGTAGGGTGACTAATGCACTATGTCACAAGGCTATATGGCACGAGGGGCTGAATGGCCTACTCCTGTTCCTATGTTCCTACACGATTACACAACAAAAATATAAACATTGTGGAAATCATTTTGAAATATAATTCTTTTAATTATAAAGTTGATTTTAGCCTATTACAGTAAACAGCCTCAGAAAGCATATTTTGATATAACATCCTCCCTTGTAAACAGGCTGGAACATTTTATAAACAAAGAATCTTCTATTAATTACATTGACATTGGCAATGCAATGTTGCCACTGCACACTCAGGCATTGCAATAAACCGATTTAAATCACCACCTCTATTTCATTCCCTCTGCTGCATTACCTCCTGTTACCCTGTGCCTACTTCTGAATAGGCATAGGATAACAGTAAGCTCACATAATGGGAATAATTGCTAGTGTAATAGTAGAAGAACGAGATGTACTCGACCACATAATTTACTGCATCCGGTAATTGTTATATATAAGCTGTGTAATTGTTTCTTGTAATGGTGAAGCTGGTATGATTCTGTATGCGTGATGTGGCACTTGACAGTATAATATATGCTTTAATAAAGCTATTTCCGATATCAGAATAAACTGATTGTTACTTGTTTCAGTTATGGGACAGGAGAGACCCATAACCATAACCGAAACAGGTAACTATCAGATTGTCGGTAACTTTGTGTACCAATGCTAGTTCCTATTCTACTGGTACAAGCAGTTGGATTCCTTTGTCTCCAAAAATGCATTTCTCAATAATTTTCAAGTGGATAAACAATTGTTATGCATATTTTGGCGAGTCCCTGTTGTAAAGTATCTCTGGAGTGATAAAAGACCAGAATCACTGCTTGAGGGCACCAAACCTTTGCTCCTTAATAAAACAAGTCAACTTTTATGCCAGTTTCCAGCTATGCTCTGCTAAAGTCTTGATGTGGAGATGCCGGTGATGGACTGGGGTGGACAAATGTAAGGAATCTTACAACACCAGGTTATAGTCCAACAATTTTATTTTAAAATCACAACTATCGGAGATAATCTCCGAAAGCTTGTGATTTTAAAATAAAATTGTTGGACTATAACCTGGTGTTGTAAGATTCCTTGGGCCCGATTTTAGCATCGGGTTTCGTGTGTGTTCTCGGCGGGGGTGCCTCGATAATCGCGATCCCCAGGCGCGGGACCGGAACGCGCCGCGATCCCGGCCACTTCCGGGTTCCACGCTGACATGCGGGGCTGCGTGCGCAGGCCCCGCTGGTGGGAATCCCGCAGGCAATTAAAGCCAGCGGGATGCCACTTGAGTGTATTTACTTTGCTTGCTCAGGTCATTAAATGACCTGATTCAGCTGTCTTATTAGGAAGTGTGGGATTTTACCTTCAACTCAGACTGTTTCACATACTGGGGGAAACAGTCTCACTCCAACCGGACGTGTTGCAGCCAGCAGCCTGTGGCAGCTGCCGAGGTGCACTCCACAGCAGGGGGGGGAGACCCCTCACCCACGCAGGAGGCCACTCCGTCACATAGGGCAACGCCTGCCCCCCACCACCCCCCTCCAAGCCAGAGGAAACCCCGACGTGGAACCGCAGCCCCAGTGCGAGGAAACACTTACCTACCGTGCTCAACCCCTCAGACCAACACCTGCCAGATGGGGGCCGCTTCGACATCCTCGGAGGACGAACAGCATCACCAGCCCCAGCAGCCTCGCAGTCCACGCCGTCCGCCTCATCGACGTGGAGCCCCCCAACACGTTGCTGCGGCACACCCACCTGCACAGCAGGAGGGAGGGCAACCGCAGAGAGAGCTGCGTCGCAGGAGGCACTACCCTCCGCAGAGGGTCTACAGACCGAGGCTCAGCTTCATGGACCTCTCTGAGCAGCAGTGCATACGGAGGCTCAGAGTCACTCGCCAAGTAGTCGCCGACATCCGCAGCCTCCTTAATGACGAGCTGCTCCCGGATGGACCAAGCAGCATCTTCTTACCCGTCGCCGTCAAAGTCACCACTGCCCTCAACTTCTTCGCCTCCGGATCCTTCCAGGGTGCCACGGGGGACGTCACCGGGGTCTCTCAGTCGTCTGCACACAAGTGCATAAGGCAGATCACCGATGGGCTGTTCCGCAGGGCCTCGACCTACATCAACTTCGCCATGGATGAGCGCAGCCAGATGGAGAGGGCGGTGGGATTCCATGATGTGGCTGGCTTCCCACGGGTGCAGGGTGTAATCGATTGCACCCACATAGCAATACGGGCACCTCCACATGAGCCAGGGCTGTTCATCAACAGGAAAGGGTATCACTCCATGAACGCCCAGCACATTTGTGACCACCGCCAGAGATTCCGACACGTGTGCGCCAGATACCCTGGCAGCTGCCACGATGCCTTCGTCCTCAGGGAGTCCACCGTCCCACCCCTCTTCCACGCACCCAACACCGGCAACGGCTGGCTCCTCGGCGACAAGGGATATCCCCTGCACACGTGGCTTACGACACCTCTGAGGAACCCCATTACCGAGCCGCATCGTCGATATAATGACAGCCACATTGCTACCAGGTCTACAATTGAGCAGGCCATAGGGCTGCTCAAGATCCGCTTCAGGTGCCTTGATCGTTCCGGAGGAGCGCACCAATACACACCACTCCGAGTGGGACGAATTATAGTTGTCTGCTGTGCCCTGCACAACATGGCACTACAGAGAGGGGTGCCGCTGGAGGAGGCCCCATGCACACCCGCCACCCACATTGAGGACGACAATGAGGAGGAGGAGGAGGGGGAGGAGGAAGAGGAGGAGTACGAGCGAGAGGAGGAGGAACGACCCATGGCCCGAACACCGGCTCACCTGCGTGCTCGTCAGGCCAGGGAGGCACTCATATGCCAACGGTTCTCCTAACATCACACTGTGTGAGGCGTTCACATGTCATACCGTGCGTAGACGAGGGTCCATACAGGTTCCCTCCACAGAAGAGTGGTGCCTGTACACCTGCACCCACTGTATTATGCCCAATGGGTGGGACGGGGTGGTTGTCATGATGATGAGGCGCACGGAAGGGACATATTGCACAAGCCGCAGAATTATGGACAAGAGGTGGCAGCATTGGTGTGAAAAAGTGACTTTATTTCGTGTTGCCATTCAAAGACTGGAAATAAAAAGATAACAAATAGACAAACACCCTGGTGCAATCCCTGTGTGCTCACGGAACTTTGGGTTCTCGTTTCCTGGTACCCCTACGTGGTGCTACCCCTGTGGCTCCAGCAGAGGTGGTGGCAGGTTGCTCCTGTTCATGCCCTGACCTGGTAGATGCTTTGGGCCGACGCCCCCTGTGTTTTGGTGCCCGTGAGGGCACCTCCACAGCCTTCCAGGCTGCAACCAGGGACATCCCCGGTGTCTCTCAGTCGTCTGCACAGATGAGCCCTGCAAATACATCTACACCCACTCTGCAGTGACACACTGGGTGGCATCAGTGGTGGGTCCTCATAGGGATACCCAGGAGCGGGCATTATTGCACAAACCGGACAGGATTCGCGAAGACATGGCACTAGTGGAGCCAATATAATGTGTGATGTGAGTTGTTATTTAATTCAATAGAAGTACGAACCATGACAGACCCTCAAACACCCTTGTGCATCCCCTTCATGCTCACGGCACGTTTGCCTTACGCTGCCTACTGCACATATGTGATGCATGCCCTGTGGCTGCAGCACAGGTGGTGGCAGGTTGAGTGAGGCTGGCCGTGAGAGAGATGCACGAGAGGGTGAGTATGGGATAGAGCCATGACATTGTATGAGGATTGAGTGGCGGGGTGAGTACTTGCGAGGTGAGTCGGTGCAGGTAAGATGAGGATGATGTTTGAGTGGGTATGAAGGGTGATGTGACAGAGTAGTGTTGGCAGTGCCGAAGGAGATGTGGGGTGGGGGCAGTGATGTGGCAGGCGAAGTGTAGGGGAAAGACTACGTGATCTCACTGTGGCTGACCTACTTAGGTCATTGGTGCGCCACCTGCACTGTATGCAGGTGGGCGATATGTTGGTGGTGCAGCTCACCCCCTCTGCCACCTCGGGCCAGGCCTTCTTGGTGGCAGAGGCAGGCCGCTTCCTCCCGGCCGCTGGGGGGGAAGATCTCTGTCCTCCCCCTCCTCCTCACCCCATCTAATGATACCTGGGGTGAGGCATCATTAAACTGGGAGCAGCCTTCCCCCTGGGCTGCTCCATGCTGTAATTTTTACTTTTTGTGGCAGCATCTGTCAGTGGAGGACTGCCCCTTTAAATAGAGCGCCTCCAGCTGACAGATCTTACTGCGCATGCGCAGCCCGCCCGACGCGCAGATCAGCAGCGCGGAACCCGGAGGAGCAGGTAAGTGGATCCAATTAGTGGATTGCCTGCTGCGATCGCGCGGACAACCCACTGATTTCACCGGGCGCATTTGGTACGTGCCCGCAGGCCTACCCGCCGGGAACCCGCACCCCTGGTAAAATCGGGCCCCTTACATCTGCTAAAGTCTGACATTCTGGCCCAGCAGAGGGCCTTCCTTAGCAGAGCAGGTTTTCCTCAGGTAAGTTGTTTCTTAAGAGTTTAGCTGGTTAGCTGTGCTTCAACCTCCCCCTTGTCCTGCTCCACCCTACAAAGGATAATGGCAGCCACAATACTACCAAAAGCCAATGGGCATTTTTTGCTGGATTTAGTGCATTTTTATTCTGTTAGCTCCAACTCCGAGCTTGACTTATAGCTTGTATATGTGTAGGCTGCTTATGTAAATGTAAACAGCGGTATGGTTAAACTTTATGAATAGTGCAACAATTAAATTGCCATTTTTCCAGTGGCTTTGATAAACTTATTTCCTATATCTTAAAAATGTCAAAAACTGGGGCACCCCGTCCTCAAAGGGCGACAGTTTTGTCTCTTGTAATATTATTGTTTCTGAATGTCATTGGCCATTGGCAAAAAAAAACTGACATCTCACCTTTGACTCCACGTCAATTTTTATCTGATCACACCCTTGTGACGTCCCTTGGGATGTTTTCCTATGTTAAAGGTGCTATATGAATGCAAGTTGTTGTCAGTGCAGAGTAAAAGGAGTGCATGATGCTGACACTGGATGCCTAAAATGGGCAAGTATTCCATTTCCCAGTGCTAATGCCCTCAATGAGCAAAAAATACACCCATTTTTTTTTTTAAGTACTCGGCTTTCACCTGGGATTCAGAAAAATGTACTTTTTGTTGTGAGGAGCATAGTCTCTTAGAAGGATGGGTAAATATTCTCCCATTCCATTCAAGCCATATTCAAGACACACCCCGCGTCCCTTGCTGTTGCCTGTCAGGAAACTGGATATGAGTAATTACTGTGAAAATTGCAACATTTCAGGAGTGGATGTCCCTGTTATTTTGCACTAATCAAACATCTGCTCTTTTTAGCTGTAAATTAATAGAATTTAAAAGAACGCACAAGGAGTAAAACAAAAATACAGGAGAAATATAATGGTCACTCGGTAGAGTTCCAGCTAGTATCAACCCATTCCAGAGGTGGAATGCAAGCTTCATGGCTCCAGTGCTGCAAGATGAGGGACATATCTCCAGTATAACAACAGATATTGTGCTAGGAATGTCATTCTGTTTGTGCTGATCAGTGAAGTGGAAAATTTAGTTGACAATGGAGGACTGCATTATCCAGCTGACATTCACACAAGTCAGAAATCTGGCCCCAATAACCAGTGATTAGCAAAGAGAGAAACAATCAGCCAGACTATTGAAGAGGAGGCGTACTCTACCCAACCATAATCTTAAACATTATAAAGGGAACTATCTGTGCACTTGCCAGTGACTTTTGGTTATGCATTACCACTGTTGTATGCTCTGAAGCTGTTGGTTAGAAGCTGCCATTTTGTGCCGAACTTTCCCTGCTGTGATATCATGAAGTTCTGCTCTAGTGAGTACATGAATTGGGAATGCTGACCATGGCCTGTTGTCCCCAATGTTGGTGTCAGAGGAGCAAAACTTATTTCACAGCAGGGAGAAATGTACATGAAATGTCGGCTCCCAGACTGCTTCTGACCAGTTTAAATGCATAAAACATGTTAATAATGAGTGATTTAAAATACACTGGCAATTCCATAGATAGCTCTTTTAGAACAAAGCAACTCAGATGCATACAGTTTCCTTTTGATACGATTGGGGCATAAGCTCGAACACCAGGGAGGAAATAAGGTGGGCTTTTTTTGTATTCGTTCATGGGGTGTGGGCGTCGCTGGCGAGGTCAGCATTTATTGCCCATCCCTAACTGCCTTTGAGAAGGTGGTGGTGAGCCTCCTTCTTGAACCGCTGAAGTCCGTGTGGTGAAGGTTCTCCCACAGTGCTGTTAGGAAGGGAGTTCCAGAATTTCGACCCAGCGACGATGAAGGAACGGCGATATATTTCCAAGTCGGGATGGTGTGTGACTTGGAGGGGAACGTGCAGGTGGTGTTGTTCCCATGTACCTGCTGCTCTTGTCCTTCTAGGTGGTAGAGATCGCGGGTTTGGGAGGTGCTGTCGAAGAAGCCTTGGCGAGTTGCTGCAGTGCATTCTGTGGATGGTACACACTGCAGCCATTGTGCGCCGGTGGTGAAGGGAGTGAATGTTTAGGGTGGTGGATGGGGTGCCAATCAAGTGGGCTGCTTTCTTCTGGATGGTGTCGAGCTTCTTGAGTGTTGTTGGAGCTGCACTCATCCAGGCAAGTGGAGAGTATTCCATCACACTCCTGACTTGTGCCTTGCAGATGGTGGAAAGGCTTTGGGGAGTCAGGACGTGAGTCACTTGCTACAGAATACCCAGCCTCTGACCTGCTCTTGTAGCCACAGTATTTATATGGCTGGTCCAATTTAGTTTCTGGTCAATGGTGACCCCCAGGATGTTGATGGTGGGGGATTCGGCGATAGTAATGCCATTGAATGTCAAGGGGAGGTGGTTAGACTCTCTCTTGTTGGAGATGGTCATTACCTGACACTTGTCTGGCACGAATGTTACTTGCCACTTATGAGCCCAAGCCTGGATGTTGTCCAGGTCTTGCTGCATGCGGGCTCGGACTGCTTCATTATTTGAGGGGTTGCGAATGGAACTGAGCACGGTGCAATCATCAGCGAACATCCCCATTTCTGACCTTATGATGGAGGGAAGGTCATTGATGAAGCAGCTGAAGATAGTTGGGCCTAGGACACTGCCCTGAGGAACTCCTGCAGCAATGCCCTGAGGCTGAGATGATTGGCCTCCAACAACCACTACCATCTTCCTTTGTGCTAGGTATGACTCCAGCCAGTGGAGAGTTTTCCCCCTGATTCCCATTGACTTCAATTTTACTAGGGCTCCTTGGCGCCACACTCGGTCAAATGCTGCCTTGATGTCAAGAGCAGTCACTCTCACCTCACCTCTGGGATTCAGCTCTTTTGTCCATGTTTGGACCAAAGCTGTAGTGAGGTCTGGAGCCGAGTGGTCCTGGCGGAACCCAAACTGAGCATCGGTGAGCAGGTTCAAATAAAGCTGTTGGACTATAACCTGGTGTTGTAAGACTCCTTAATTTTGTCCACCCCAGTCCATCACCGGCATCTCCACATCAGGTTATTGGTGAGTAAGTGCCGCTTTACAGCACTGTCGACGACACCTTCCATCACTTTGCTGATGATTGAGAGTAGACTGATGGGGTGGTAATTGGCCAGATTGGATTTGTCCTGCTTTTTGTGGACAGGACATACCTGGGCAATTTTCCACATTGTCGGGTAGATGCCAGTGTCATAGCTGTACTGGAACAGCTTGGCTCGAGGCACAGCTAGTTCTGGAGCACAAGTC
Organism: Heptranchias perlo; assembly: GCF_035084215.1. Lineage (NCBI taxonomy): Eukaryota > Metazoa > Chordata > Chondrichthyes > Hexanchiformes > Hexanchidae > Heptranchias > Heptranchias perlo. The sequence goes on along the minus strand of NC_090339.1, from coordinate 46,707,222 downwards.
TTCAGCGCTATAGCCGGGATGTTGTCAGGGCCCATAGCCTTTGCTGTATCCAGTGCACTCAGCCGTTTCTTGATATCACGTGGAGTGAATCGAATTGGCTGAAGACTGGCTTCTGTGATGGTGGGGATATCGTGAGGAGGCCGAGATGGATCATCCACTCGGCACTTCTGGCTGAAGATGGTTGCAAATGCTTCAACCTTGTCTTTTGCACTCACATGCTGGACTCTACCATCATTGAGGATGGGGATGTTTGCAGAGCCTCCTCCTCCAGTTAGTTGTTTAATTGTCCACCACCATTCACGACTGGATGTGGCAGGACTGCAGAGCTTTGATCTGATCCGTTGGTTGTGGAATCGCTTAGCTCTGTCTATAGCATGTTGCTTCCGCTGTTTAGCATGCATGTAGTCCTGAGTTGTAGCTTCACCAGGTTGGCACCTCATTTTTAGGTACGCCTGGTGCTGCTCCTGGCATGCTCTTCGACACTCCTCATTGAACCAGGGTTGATCCCCTGGCTTGTTGGTAATGGTAGAGTGAGGAATATGCTGGGCCATGAGGTTACAGATTGTGCTGGAATACAATTCTGCTGCTCCAGATGGCCCACAGCACCTCATGGATGCCCAGTTTTGAGCTGCTAGATCTGTTCTGAATCTATCCCATTTAGCACAGTGGTAGTGCCACACAACACGTTGGATGGTATCCTCAGTGTGAAGACGGGACTTCGTCTCAACGAGGACTTTGGGGTGGTCACTCCTACCAATACTGTTATGGACAGATGCATTTGCGACAGGTAGATTGGTGAGGACGAGGTCAAGTAAGTTTTTCCCTCGTGTTGGTTCGCTCACTGCCTGCCGCAGGCCCAGTCTGGCAGCTATGTCCTTCAGGACTCAGCCAGCTTGGTCAGTAGTGGTGCTACCGAGCCACTCTGGTGATGGACATTGAAGTCCCCCACCCAGAGTATATTCTGTGCCCTTGCTACCCTCAGTGCTTCCTCCAAGTGGTGTTCAACATGGAGGAGGACTGGTTGTCCTCTCCCACCCCCTTCCCAATTCCTTTGGCATGAGTTATGTCTTCTGCTCCAAATTCCAGATTGCACCTAATGTCACTCAACTCTTTATATGTGATTGTGCCTCTGTCCTGGGGAAGAGGAGAAGAGGAGAGAGTTAGGAACAATCACCTCATATCAGGGACTTCAAAGGAAGCATTTAAGAAGTGCAGTCAATGGTAGACATGCGGTTCTTTCACTGTCACTTGAACTATAGGAAAATCATGGGTCAGTTTAAGTGTCTTTTCTTACACAAACTAAATGCAGGGACTCGGGCCCATGTGCCTACACTTCTTTATACTGCAGTGGTCTCTGTACAACGTAGCTCAGTAGACCAACAGAAATCAGCACCTGATGTCGAAATGAAAGGAGGAGAGTGGTGCACGGAGTCTCCCAAGATTGAAACAAAAGAAAAATAATGTATAAAACCATCTTTAGTAATGCAGATGACAGCTACACCAATGGGACCTACCAGACACCCAGCCTCTTTTGTGTAAAGAGAGGTGAATAGTGACAGATCACTGAGGACAAACAAGAATCTGTTAAATCGTGCAATATCTTTGAACAGTATTGCAGCTTGTGTCAGCAGCTCCAACTTCTATGGCAGCGTTGTAACACAAATGAAATAGCACTGTGCCTCTGGCTGCACAGAGGACCCTCCTCAAGAGATGGTTTTACCCCACACCTTCAGAAATATCATGGTTGAACTAGTAAACATAGTGGCCACTAGTGAGATATACAAACTGCAACCATTTTCTTTTGTATACAGGCAGCTAAGTGTAGGCCAGCAGTGGAATTTTTCCATTCCTGCCTGGATAGAGCTTCCTCAGCTACCTGGGATGGTCTGTGGTCAGAAAAAAAGTCACACTGTGGCTTTTAAGTGTGCACAAATTGTTTGGTTTTGCTATTGATGCTTTAAAGAAAGAATCTCATTCATCACCTCCTCAGCACTTTACAACAACAAACAGAAAATGAATGAATGGCCATATCATTTGTGTCTCAAGGTGAGTTGAGGGAGGAATGTTGGCCAGGACAATAGGAGAAATCTCTGCTCTTCTTCAAATAGTGCGCAGGTACAGTAACTTGGCATCTACCCAACAATATGGAAAATTTCCCAGGTATGTCTTATCCAGAAAAAGCAGGACAAATCTAACCCGACCAATTATCACACTATCAGACTCCTCCCGATCATCAGAAAAGTGATTGAAGAAGTTATCAATTGAGTCATCAAGTGACATCTACTCACCAACAACCCACTCACTGATGCTCAGTTTAGGTTTCGCCAGAATCACTCGGCTCCAGACCTCGTTACAGCCTTCATCCAGACATAGGCACAAGAACTAAATGCAAGAGGAGAGATGAAGTTAACTACCTTCGACATCAAGGCAGCTTTTGTCCAAGTATGGCATCATGGAGCCCTTGCAAAATTAAGGTCACTGGGATCAGGGGGAAACCTCTCCTGTGGCTGAAGTCAAACTTTACACACTGTGTGTACCATCCACAGGATACACTGCAGCAACTCGCCAAGGCCTCCCAAACCCACGACCTCTACCACCTAGAAGGACAAGAGCAGCAGGCACATGGGAACATCACCACCTGCACGTTCCCCTCCAAGTCACATACCAGCCCAACTTGGAAATATATCGCCGTTCCTTCATCGTCGCTGGGTCAAAATCCTGGAACTCCCTTCCTAACAGCACTGTGGGAGAACCTTCACCACACGGACTGCAGCAATTCAAGAAGGCGGCTCACCACCACCTTCTCAAGGGAAGGTGGTCGTAGTTGTTAGAGGCCAACTATCGCAGGCACGTGACTTCAGTGCCAGAGTTCCTCAGGGAAGCTCTCTCGGCCCACGACCTTCAGCTGCTTCATCAATGATCTTCTGGTCAGGAGTGGAGCTGTTCGCTGATGATTCTACAGTCTTCAGCTCTATTCATAACACCTCTGATAACGAAGCAGCCCACGCCGACCTAGAGTTGGGCCTGGATAACATCCATGCTTGGCAGGTCACATTTGTGCCACATAAATGCCAGGCAATGACCATCTCTAACAACAAAAGGCCCAACCACCTTACCCTGACCTTTAATAGCACCTTTATGGGTACGGTAGCGTAGTGGTTATGTTACTGGACTAATAATACAAAGACTGTGAGTTCAAATCCTACCACTGATATTTGAGAATTTGAATTCAGGTTTTAAAAATCAGTAAAAGTGACCATAAAGCTGTCATATTGTCTTAAAAAACCCAGCTCACGAATGTCCTTAATGAACTGGAAAGAAAGCTGCTGTCCTTACTTGGTCTGGCCTACATATGACTCCAGTTCCACACCAACTTGCTTGACTCTTAACCACATTGGTGTGGAACTGGAATCTCATACAGCCTAGTAAGTTACTCAGTTGTATGAAACCACTACAAAGATTCTGCAGTGATTCAAGAATATTGCCCAACACCACCTTCTCAGGGCAAATAAATGCCAGCCTCACTAGTGGTGCCAAGAATGAATTGAAAAAACTCTCCACATTCTGAGTTCATAACTGGACCAGCCATATCAACAACTTTACTACAAGAACAAGTCAGAATCAGGGTACTCCGGGGGGAGTGGCTCACCTCCTGACTCCTCAAAGACTCTCCATTATCTATAGTGCTCAAGTCAGGAGTGTGATGGAATACTCACCACTTGCCTGGATGTGTGTAACTGCAAGAGCACTCAAGAAGTTCAACAACATCCAGGACGAAGCAATTTGCTTGATTAGTGCCCCTGCCATTGAACGAAATATCCAGCCCCTCACCACCAATGTACTGTGGCAACTTGCTAAGCTTATATTGACCAGCCCTGTTACCTCTAGTATCAAGAAAGGTCACGGGAACACCATCACCTCCGAGTTCCCCCTAAGTCACACACCATCCTCACTTAAACATAGACAGCTGTTCTTTCATCTTTGCTGGGTTAAAATCCTGGAATTCCCTCCTAACACCATCGTGGAAGAACCATCACCACAAGGACTAAAAAAGTTCAAGGAAAAGGCCCATCAACATCTACTCAGGGCACAAAGGATGAGCTATAAATGCAACCTTGCCAGCATCACCCATATCCTGAGAACAAAATTTTTTACATCTTTTATGTCCACCTGAATAGATAAATGGAGCTTTGGTTTAACATCTCATCCAGAAGGCAGCACTCTAACAATGCAACCCTCCCTCAGTATTGCACTGAAGTATAAGCCTAAATTACATGTTCAAGTCCATAGAGGGGCTTGAACCCACAACCTTCTGATTCAGAGGCGCGATTGCTACCAACTGAGCTAAACAGATATTTAAATCACAAAATCATTTGCTGGGACATTTTATAAATGATTAGGAGTATTCAGCAGTAATAGGTCTTCTTGGTCAATTAGCACATAAAAATTACTGTTATGCTTTCAATCATTTTCCTTCCAGCCCCATCCAATCAGTTTTTAAATGGCTGTCTCTTAACAGCAAATTAAATAAGAGGTCAAGGACATCATGCATTTTATATGAAAATATTCTACTTTTGTCAAGCCCCACAGATGTTTTGTGAAGTGTAAAGTGCATATTTAGGCTTGCTTTTCTTGCCATCTGTAAAAGACAATCAATTCAAATAAAAATTGGAACAGAAAATAAAGAACAGCTGTCTCTTTTAGTTGCAGCATTTATCGAGAGAGGCAGAACATCGTATTATACCATATTATTAACCCTCTATGCCTTAGTCAATAATATTCCTGCAGTAATCATAAAACATAAGATTGAGACAAATGTTTGTGTGTTATTTAGACAATGAACATGGTAACCTCAGGATAAGGTGAACCTGTTCACTGAGCTAGAATTAGAATTTATAAGTTCATATGTTCGTAAATGACTACACAGGGTACTTTCAGAAAATAGGTCTCACCAATCTCCCAATGACCTGGTCTATAAATGTACCACCTGCCACACTCCCCAGGATTTTTCCAGGTTCAGTACAAGTCTGAATCAACTGTTCTCGGCCAGAGCACTGGTAGGGGTATCACAATTTGGCCTCAGCATCCCTGGGCTAGTGAGAAGGAAAAAATATCAGCCAGATCGCCCATTCCTGATCGCTAGCCATTGGCATGGAAATTGGATAACTGTAGGATCAGATTTGGTTGTGATGCCCCCACAGTTGGATAGCCCAGAAAAACTCACTGTCTAGATGTATGCATGAAGAATGGACACTAGAGTGAGCTATGGGAGGGCTAATGACACCAGTGGAGACCCAGCGGATGTATTCAAGATAGGGGAGCAAAAGGGAACAAAATGGGAAAAAATACATTAAAGTAACTTTCATTTAGACTCACGGTGGTGCAGTGGCACAGATGGTAAGACATGGATTTGTGGCCACAATTTTTCAATACACAGCAAGTTCCATAATCTCAGTTTCGTTGTTGGGGAAGGGGCCAAGTGAAGGTCGACAGGTTCCCCAGAAAAAGGAAGAGAAAGCGGAGAGGTAGCCATGAAACTGATTCGGAGGACTGAGCTACTAAAATGGTTTGAAAAGCATGGGCTTTTCTGCCTAGAAAGGAGGCATCCGAGAGGTATATAAGATAGATAAGGGAATGGAAAAGTAAATCCAGAATATTACTTTCAATTAAATTATGAGTTAGGATAAAGGGACACAGGTCCAAACTCATAAAAGGTAAACTTAAGACTGATATCAGGAAGTTCTTTTTCATACATAGTGAAGTAGTGGAGGCAAAAACCCTGGAATTATTTAGGAAACATTTAGATGCCGAAATAGGGGGACTTTGGGGCCTTTCTGAGTGGATGAATGGAGATGGGCCTCATCCATAATTGTCTTGTGAAATAACACTGGAAGAGTCTATTGCTTTTTTGGTGATAAGAAGGGGTTCTTTAATGCAGGAATACTGTAGTAACTAATTCAGCATTGTTTAATTGGGCTCAGCTTTAATCCAGTTTGTTTATTTTTAGACAAGGGAATATATCCCTTGTAATCAGTCCCGAGGGCTCAGTTGGTAATCTTAGTGTGAAACTGAGTCATGGGCTTAAATTTTAACTAGGAGGCGGGATCTCAGCAGGGAGGTCAATTATCGGGTAGGAAACCCGGAGAAAAAAATCGTGCGGTTTCCCGAGCGATCGCGATTCAATTGAAGCCAGTTAACTCAACTTCCGGGTTTCACGTCCTCAAGCTGCGCAGCGGGCGGACTGCACACCCGCATGACACGGTTAAAGCCCACTATTTAAAGAGCCACTCCAACAATGCATTTTGAAGGGGAAAAGAGGCTACAATGACTATGCAGCATTCCAGAGCCAAGGCGGCACCTAGGTTCTCCGAAGCCGCCCTGGAGACATTGCTAGGCTCAGTGAGAAGCAGAAGGGAGGTGCTTTATCCACCAGACAGGAGTAAGAAACCAGCCTCTGTCACAAAGAAGGCGTGGCTGGAGGTGGCAGACCAGGTCAGCAGCAGCAGCACGGTGTCCTGGTCGTGGCTGCAATGCAGAAAGAGATTTAATGACCTAACCAGGTCAGGAAATGTGAGTGCAGCTACAGATTCACCTGAAGTCTGTGGTGAACATTACCCCCCACCTCACACCGCCCTGCGAAGCCGACTCCATCACATCACTCCATACACCCACTTAAAGCTCAGTGTTAAGTTGCCTTCACTTTCTGTGCACTTCTTCACTGCCCAATTTGTGCACCCACCTCTCCTACTCACCTCAATCCTGATGCAATGTGATCAAACTGTCTGATCGTCACCCTCTGATGCATCCGCTTCATTGTCATCCTGACCCAAAGCAATGCATCCATCGAGTGACCACTTCACCCTCACACGTCTATACCTTCTCCCCTTGTAGGAGAAGAGAGTGCAAAATGCAAGTGAGTGGGCAGGACGGGAGAGGGCCACCAGAAATCAAGGCCCTCACAGAGGCGGAGGAGGAGGCATTAGAGATAAGTCGTATGGTGGAGTGCCTGGCCACCAAGGATGCCAAGACTGGCACCCCCGTTCTGATGTTATCAATGATTGACCTGTTGCACAACTCAGTATGCTCATCGCAACATTACTTCTGTGTTGATTATTAATATTGCTGTATGTTCTCTTCCAGGGGCATCACGGACTGAAGACGTGGTCGAGGGCAATTCCTCACCGGAGCTCCCTGAGGGCACACCGTCACATCTTAGTGAGCCATGCACCAGATACTCACACCTCGGTGGTCCTATTAGAGAGGTAGTTGGGTTGTCACCTGGTGAATCAACACACACAAGTGAGCATGAGCAGACACTGGTGGCAGGGGCAGAGGTGGAGAGTCTGCTTCGGTGGGCGCACTCCTCTCCAAGCTCTGCTCAGCTTGGCACAGATGCTGAATCCTGGGGGCCATCCATGAAAAGGAGAATGACAGAGGTACAGGAGCAACTTTGCGAGGGAGTGGAAAATGTGCCATGCAAACTCACCACAATAACGGAGAGGATGGAGGAGTCTAACTCCATCGCTAGTGGATTGATGGCGCAGGGAAGTGCGGCAATGTCTGCGATGGAAAAAATGGCAGCCTCCATTGAGCTTTAAGCGTGGCTCACAAATGAGTCCATTCAGGCCCTGGCAACAGCCGTGCGGACGCAGGGCGAACTACATTCTGCTGCCTTAGACAGACAAACAGATACACTAGCACTGGCCTTACAAGGCATCACACATGTCCTCCAAACTGTTGTCCAGCAGAGTGGTCGGAGTGATGTGGCCCTGGCCTAGGAGAGAGATGATGGCGGAAGGAGACATGGAAGTGAGGGTGCCACTCAAAGCACTCCCACGTCTCACCTGTTGCCCTCCCCACAATGCTGCCTCCTCTCCAGATGGCCGAGTCTGCCACTGCACAGATGCAACTGGAGCAGTCTTTGGAGGAGTCTTCATGGGCTCCAAAACCCAGAGGTCGTAGGCCAAAAGCATCTAAGCAGTCCGGGCATGATTCTGAGCAACCTGCCACTACCTCTGCTGCAGTCACAGGGGATGCACCACGTAGAAGCTGTCGGAAGAAGAGGTCGAAGGTTTTGTAATCGCCAAGGGTATGCACAAGGGTGTCTGACTGTCATGTTTCTCACTTATATTTGGTTTATGTTAACTTCACATTAAATGTTATGATTATTACCACCACTGCCACATCTTGCCCATTCTTGAGTCCCTTTTGCAAAAGCGCCCTTACATGTGCTTGCTCATGAATGGAGAGACTTGATGCCACCCATTGGGTGCGTTTGCAATGGATGTATGAGTCATTGATGACTGTTTTGTGCAACCTGGGTGGAGGGGGGTGGGGTTTGTGGTTGTGGTGGTCGTTACAGGTGGTCTGAATACTTGGCTGTAGTCACTTTGCAGATCTCCCTATGAGAATCTATCAAATATGAGTGACTCCCTGGCATGACGAGCAGCCGGGTGAGACGCTGCTCTGCTGATGGTTCGCCCATCGTCGTCCTCCTCATCTTCCTCGTCTTCTTCTTCAATGTTGATGGCAGGTACGGCTGCTTCTTGAGCGCATGGGACCTCATCCACCGGTAACTCTCTCTGTTGAGCGACGTTGTGCAGGATGCAACACACAACTATTATTCTACACACCCTCGCAGGTGAGTACTGAAGGACTCCCCCGGATCGATCCAGGCACTGGAAGCGCATCTTCAGCATTCCTATGGCTTGCTCTATGACAAACCTGGTGGTGTTGCGACTGTCGTTGTAACGCTTCTGTGCCTCACTGGTGGGGTTCCTCACAGGTGTCATGAGCCACGTCTGCAGGGCACATCCCTTGTCTCCAAGGAGCCATCCCTTAAGTGTGTCTTACGCATGGAAGAGGGCCGAGATGTTGGATTCGCGCAGAATAAAGGAATCATGGCAGCTGCCCAGGAATTTGGCACACACCTGCAGAAATCTCCTCCGGTGGTCACGAACCAGCTGCGCACTGATGGAATGATATCTTTTTCTGTTGATGAACAGTCCTTGCTCATGTGGAGGTGCTCAGATTGCTACGTGTGTGCAATAAATTGAGCCCTGTACCCGTGGGAAGCCAGCCAGAGAGTGGAAACCCACTGCCCTCTCAGTCTGGCTGATGTCATCGATAGGGAAGTTGACGTAGTTTTTTGCCCTGGCAAACAAGCCACCTGTGACCTGTCGTATAAACTTATGGGCAGACGACTGAGAGTCACCAGTGGCGCCCTGGAAGGATCCGGAGGCAAAATAGTTGAGGGCAGTGGTGACTTTAACTGGGACAGGCAATGCATGGCCATCAGGCCCAGTCAGGAGCAATGTTGCATGAAAGAGCATGCAAATGTCTGCGACCACCTGGCCACTCAATCTTAGCCTTCGTAGGCACTGCTCCTCAGAGAGGTCCAGGAAGCTCAGCCTCTGCCTATAGACCCTCTCACAAGGATAGTGCCTCGTGCAACCTCAGGCCCTCCGTCGTTCCCCTCTCTGCTCTTCTGCAGGTCCTTATGACGTACCTCTGTTTTATGGAGCTGCAACTCCCAGAATTGCAAGCCACACCTGGCGCGGATGATGATGTGCCTCCTCCTCTGATGTAGTGCTGAATACATCCATTGCGTCCCCCATCCTGATGGTCCCAGTTTGAGAGGGTCCAAAATGCAGGCAAAAATGTCTGAACAGAAGACTTCTGAGTGTGAACAAAGAAATCTGAGTCTAAACACTAAGAGCTCCCAGCCAAATGTTTGTGTGAGAGAACTGCTTGCCCTGCTGCAACAACTCACCTGTAATCCCCATTTGTCAATCATTGGTTTAAATGTCCAAATCGCAGTCGGCTGCAACTCGCCTCCGTTTCCACGGCGTGTTTCAGAGGCCACGGGAGACATGTTCAGGCAGAGTTAAAATCATTTGTCTGCCTCAAGCTCCACAAATTTAATTGATTTAAGTACTTCAATGATGTTAATTGCCCCGTTAAATGTCATCCCACCGATTTTAATTGCCAGTGGGACATCTGGGTTTTCGAAGCGCACACACACCCAGATGTGTCTGGGTGAAACTCATTTTTTGGCGCGTTGGAGCCGGGACTCGTTCCTGCTCCAAACTTTTAAAATTTTTACTGCCCCCCACCCCCAACCCACCCATTCTTCATGGTTAAAATCATGCCCATACAGACCAAAAAGGCCCCAGGTACCATACTAGTTGGTACACAGAGGAAGGGGTTATCACAGATGCTGCATACCAAAGCAGCAGAGTATATTTTCGTCCACTGCCTAATTTACGCAAAATGTACCGACTGCGCCAAGGAAAAGTCTCCATCCCTGAGCCATACAGACCAGGCAGGCCTGTGTCTGTGCTGAGTTATTTGAACACAGCCAGAGCAGCAGGAGGCATATTACAATAAACTATTTCTTCCCTGGGTTAAGGAAAGGAAAATTGATACGGGTTCCTGCCCCAATCGCGATACAGCGACCCCTAATGGAAGTGAGCACGTGGGGACCAAGTTTTCAGGACAGGACCAAGTTCATCTGTGATGTCCTCCACAGTTAGACAGCCTAACACAGGTAATGGTCACTTAGGTGGAAGTACCGGAGAGCACTTTCTACTCTTGAAACTGTACCTTAATGAGGGAGTACTGTTTTCAGGTGGGGAGGGGGGAAAATTGTACTGGAAAAAAATATTAGATGTGAGCGAACACTGCTTTATGCTAATGTCTATGTTTTCCACTAAAATTAGCAGAGGGAAGAAAATGCATTGATCAGGGTTCATAAGCTTAGGATTCAAAGAATATTGTTTTACTCTATCTTCCATCTCCTAATTCTACCCTAGTGCAACCTGCAAAAACAAATGATAATTGGAACGGCAAATCAATTTTCTATATAAAAATGTGTAAATGGAATATTAACAACCACCCGTAGGGATTCTTTGTACTCTTTTGAAAATGATGAAAAATATAAATGATTCCTAACTAGTCTGTAAAATCATTAAGTGGAAGATAAATTAATATATCTTTATTCAAAAATGACATAATTTTCCCCTAAAGCTATGATGGTGCTGACTAGGCAAAAGATGTTTTACTCACTGACGACTCCCTTACTGCCGAAGGGCATCGAAGAGAACGAGACAATTGGAAGGGAGACTGTTATTTGCAAGGAGCTGCGACATGAGGGATGAGTTCAGAGGGATTTTAGCCTATGAGACAATTTGTCAGTTACAGAGATGGTACTGGTGATTCGCTTCATAAAATCTGCCAGAGACATTGCAAGCCGGCTGTCAAATAGGTAATGTGATTATCAACAGCGCTCCTCTAGTGGGAAGCATCTGTTTAAGTAAATGAGGCTAATATGAAATGTTGTCCTCTCACTCTCGCTTGCTCTCTTGCGCTCTCGTGTCTGTGTGTATCTGTTGTGCAGGAGAGTTGTAATGCAACGGAACTGTGAAGCCACCTGTCCTTGACATGCTTTGAGAACACATTTCAAGCTTGAAGACAGTATTAAGAGAAACTTGGCAAAGCTTGAGTGATTGTCTGCAAATCTCCATGCTCAAGGAAGCCTCGACTTTACCCCTAGATCTCCGAGTTGCTTCAAAATGCAAAACCTGTGACTTGCTTTTATTTCCTTAAACTTCGACAATGACTGAATTTTACTTCAGACAACCTGGAAATTTCACTGCTGTGATGTTCCACCAACCAACTGTGTCTACGGACGTGGAGGACTCGGTGGGTAAACCGTCAAACATTTACACCTATGTGGCGATATTTATCAGTCTGTTGGTGCTTCTGCTTGTCATCATGGTCACTGTGCTGTACAGATTAAAGCATGTCATCGCTCCCGTTTCCTCACCCGTGGAAAGTGCCGGCAACACAGATGTTTTCACCAACGTGGAAGTCGGCAGCTTTTAGACTTTGGCTTGGCAAATGCGAGCAGATTTGTTTGGCTGAGTATGTTCACAAAAAGGAATGAAGATGCTGAATCAATATTTAACTCCTTTTGGGACCCTGTTCTGGAGATATGCAGCCGCTTAGCATTCTGATCCACAGTCGATCATCACAGTCAGTCATCACAGTCAGTTATGGATGGATAGCAGTTAAACAAATGAAACTGGGAAATGTCACAAACATCAGCTTAAGTCTATGACATTATCAAATCTGTAGACTCAACACAGATTGCATTGACAAGGCATTAATATATTAATATTATTCATTAAGTTGATGTATATTAGTTATGAAACTATTCATTAAGAAACCCTCTATGTTGGATTAAATGAGGGATATTATGATTAACAATGATATATTTTGGTTCTATTTAACATTTCTTTAACCCAGCTTTGTTAGAATTTTCAACTCATACTTGAAATAAAAATAAAGATTCATCAGGAAATGAAATCTGCATAGACAGAAACTAGGTGGTACTTTATCCAATGTTTTAAAGAGGTATGTAGAGTTTTCTAGTTTTGACAGCAGTCTAGGGAAAATCTCTTTAAAATATTTCTTGAAAATGTGTCATAAACAATACAATGTTACACTATACACAAAAAGGCTGGCGCATGGCAAAATGTGATTTTACTGATGAAAGTAAGGTGCCACATCTTACCAAGACAATTGTATCTGCTAATGTTATTGATTTTAAAACAGTCAATGAAATAATTTCAAATTGGGAATCTATAATTTTACATAAAAAGTAATATATATTTGTTCTTTTTGTTAAACTGCCTCAAGATCCAAATCTCTGACTAATACTTCTGTGATCTGTAATTTATATTATGGAAGTGAATGTTTTATATAAAAAAAACTTACAATGTTAGGGCAGCAGCCCACCGTAGCATCAGCAAGTACGCATTTTGAAAGGAGTTTGGGCAGGCTAGGCCTTCAGATTTGATAATGTCGTCAGCTCTTTGCCACTGGGGTGCAGGTTTACATCCAGGATTCTTCAAGAAGTAGGTGCCATGAGGCACCCCAGGATACTATGTACCCACTGTGTATCAGGAGAGATTTAGGAACTGGTAGCTTGGCCTAGCTTATCAGTTGGGGAATGATGAGAGAACAGAACAAAAGAAATAACATAATAAAAAAGGCTTTTATGACTTGAAGGGCCATGATATTTATTTGCTGCCATTAGGTAGTTAAAAAAAAATATAGAAGTAGGAAGGAAATAATCAAAAAAATCAGCCTGGGTTTCTGCTCCTGCTTACTATCCAGTGACTCCTGCTGGTAGTACGCATGTATGGACGTTGAATGAGGCGCGATTGTGATGCTTTCCGAAGTGGAATAGCCTGCCAACACTCACTAACAAGTCTCAGAGGTGAATAATGGCCACTCGAGTGAAGTACGGGAGATAAGCCAGCACCCATGAAGCAAAACACTATGTGATTCAATATCTCTGGGAAAGGAGGGAAGAAAATTATGGGGTGGGGAGGGAGGGGATGAACAGAGGGAATTCCAATCATTTTCCACACAAGACCAAAAGCTTAATTTTGAAGTAATTGCTTGTTGCACATTGTAAAGCAAAGCTTTTTTTGTCATTAGTATCGAGCAGTGGGACAAATTCATACAATAGACAGAGAGAAATGTGATCTGAATCTCAATGAGGAGGTTCAGTGCTGCCATTAACTCTTTCACTGGGGACTGAGTGCGGTATTAACTTTGTGTTGTTAACATCATATTGGGAGCTGGAGTCGCTGACTTCCTTTCAAAAGATTTTGTTTGAGTAGGTATAGTGTCTTTCATTTAAAAAAAATTATTTTACATTTTTGTCTGTGAATTTTACGCTTCTCGAGGAGGAGGGATGTTAGCACAGAGGGATGGAACACTTTCCCATTTCAGGCAGCTACTTTCAGCTTCAAGCTCTCCGAGGTCAGGTACAGCACAGCTAGTTGCAGAATAATACTCATGCTACTCTGCCCAAAAATTGGGGATGTTTTCTGCTGTTGTTTAATGGCAATGACACTAGAGATGGGCATTAAAACTGATAGAAAACCAGGATATAAGATGAAACATATATTTTTATTTCCTTTTCTGCACTGCTTCCTGTTTTCTACGTAAAAATAAAACAGGCAGTGAAATTGGTAACAGTTTTTTTATAAAATGCTGTTGCTCAGTAAGGCTGTATTATTGAGCTTTCAAAGAAACATACAGTAGTTTTTCATAGGGGAGATTAAAATGACTAGGTAGCTCATCTGCTGCCATGGAATTAATTCAACAATGGCGCATCTGAATTCTTTGGCAGTGTGCCTCTTCAACATGAATTTTGCTGCAATTATTACACTGACCAGTTCAGCGTCCCCATGGGTGACAGAAGGCTGTTGGGGAATGGAGGCATTACTGGAGGGTAAGCGCCACCTCTGCAACTACCGTTGGGCTTTTAAATAGTCTAGTGTGCTGCACTCACTGGCACTCAGTTGAGCAGAGCTGGGTTCAGAGACACTTTAAATAGATGAGCAGTAAACTATTGAAAACCTGTGACACATTCCACAGCTGTATATTTCATACTCCCTCGTGGGTGATCAAAAATCTCAAGGTTTGGATCTTTAAATTTATCTGTACAAGTAGAATGAAGGCCAGAACCACCTAATAAATTACTTTAAGTATAATTTCCACTGCAATCTACACAAGCAGTCAATGCACAAAATGTTTTAAAACGTGAATTGTAGTTTACTCTTTGGGGGCGATTTTAACCCAACCCGCCTGGCGGGAATGGTGCAGGGTGTTGAGACGCCCCACTGCAAATCAGGGTCCTATGATGCACTTAGGACCTTGATTCGTTTTTAACTGGAAAAATCGTAAGTCCCACCGAGCGTCCAACCCGCTTATTAAAACTTCACGGGATTGGTTTCAGAGGCCAACTGGATGCAGTATTTAAAGGGGCAGTCAGGTGCTGGCACTCAGGTTGTAGGGATCTGTGTGCTATTGTGCTTCTTGGATTTCCGAGGGATTTTGAGCTTGAAGGTTGCTTGCTTCTGCTTATTTTTGCCTTTCTCACCCTAAATAAAATCTCAAAACTCATTACGTAGAATTACATATAATTTACAGCACAGAAACAGGCCATTTGGCCCAACAGGTCCGTACCGGTGTTTATGCTACATAAATGATGGAGTGCTTATGATGGATACCATTCTATCTTCATTGTTTTGGATAGAGGAAGAGTTGGAGGAACAGCAGCAACAATAGCAGCAGCCTCAACAACAAAGAAGCAGCAGATGGGTCTGTTAGAAGACATAAGGGCCCCGATATTACCTAGGAGGCGGGATGGCAGCAGGTTGGGGGGGGGGGGCGACTGGACCCGTGGGTAACCCACCCAGTGAAATCCGTCCGTTCCCCACGCGATCGCAGGTAAATTGAAGCCACTTGCCGTGGCTTCTGGGTTTCCCGTCGTCAACCTGCACAGCGGGCGGACTGCGCACCCGCATCACAGGCTGTCAGCTGGAGGAGCCCTATTTAAAGGGGCAGCCCTCCAATGCTGCTCCTGCAGCAAACAACCAAAAGTACACAATGGAGCAGACCGGGGAAAGGCTGCTCCCAGATTTACCGATGTTTCACTCCAGGTCTTATTGGATGGGGTGAGGAGGAGGAGGGATATTTTCTACCCAGCAGACAGGAGGAAGTGGCCTGCCTCTGCTACCAAGAAGGCCTGGCTCAAGGCGGCAGAGGAGGTCACCAGCAGCAGCAACGTCTCCCGCACATGGATACAGTGCGGGAAGCGCTTCAGTGACCTAACTAGGTTAGCCAAAGTGAGTATATTTACTCATTCTCCTTAACTCTGTCTTCCACATCACCGTCCCCACCCCACAATTCCTTCTGCACTGCCAACACTACTCTATCACATCACTCCTCACACCCACTCAAACCGCATCCTCAACTTACCTGCACTTACTCACCTCCCCAGTACTCATCCCACTGCTACCACTGAACTCAATCCTCATACAATGACATGGCTCTGTCTCATACTCACCCTCTGATGCATCTCTTTCACGGTCAGCCTCTCCCAAACCAATTAATTCACCGATTGGCCACGTCACCATCCCTCACTCACGCTTCTCTACTTTCTCCCCTTATAGGAGAAGAGAGCCCAGAATGCACGGGACAGGGCGAAGACCGGAGGGGGGCCGCAACATCTGGTCGTCCTCATGGATGCAGAGCAGGAGGCTCTTGAAGGGAGCCACACCCTCCAGTGCCTGTCCGTCGGGGACGTCGAGACTGCCACCCAACAAACGGCTGGTGACAGAACATTAACATTCAGCACTCACAATAGCAAATGATGTTAACATGCCTTGCCATCTTCAGCACCTCAACATCTGTCATCATGCTTAATATTGCCTTCTGTTCTCTTACAGGGCCTTCAGCGACTGCTGTGACGGCGGAGGGCGATTCCTCAGAGGACCTGCCGGCCTCTGAGGGGGCACTGTCACATCTGAGCGAGCCGTCCACCAGCGCAGATACACACACCTCGGTGGGTCCCCAGCCTCAGTTAGTTGGGGTCGCACATGGTGAGTCACCACACATGTGAACACAAGCAGACACTGGTGGCAGGGGCAGCTGTGGAGAGTCCGTGTCGGTGGGAGCACTCTTCTCCAGGCTCTGCTCAGCTGGACACAGATGCTGAACCCTGGGGGCCATCCTTTACAAGGATAATGATCGAGGGGCAGCAGCACATTTGCGAGGTGCTGGAACAGGTGCCATGCGCACTCTCCACAATCGCGCAGAGGATAGAGGAGTCCAACTCCTGCATGAGTGGAATGGTGGCACAGGTACAGGATGTGAGGGCATCTGTCACAGGGACGTGAGGGCATCTTTGAGATAGTGTCGCGGGTAAGTGCGGAATGTCTGTGATGGAGGGAAGGCTAGCCTCCATGGAGCTTCAAGCATGGCTCACCAATGAGTCCACTGAGGCCCTGACAACGGCCTTCAGACTCAGGGTAAGCAACTTTCTGTCGCCTTAAACAGGCAGGCAGATACTCTGGCACTGGCCTTACAAGGCTTCACACATGTCCTCCAAATTGTCATCCAGCAGGGTGGTAGGAGTGATGTGGGCCTGGCCCAGGAGAGGGATGATGGCAAAAGGGGACATGGAAGTGGGGACGCCACTCAAAGCGCTCCCACGTCTCACCCGTTGCCCCCCTCTCAACCAGTACCCGCAATGCTGCTTCCTTTCCAGGTGGCCAAGTCTGCCCCTGCACAGGTGCAGGAGGAGCAGTCTTTGGAGAGGCCCTCACGGGCACCGAAACCCAGAGGGCGTCGGCTCACAGCATCTAATCGGTCAGGGCATAAACAAGAGCAACCTGTCACTACCTCTGCTGCAGCCACAGGGGAATCACCACGTAGGAGTACTCGTAAGCATAGGCGAAGGTTTTGTGAGCACAAAGGGGATGCACAAGGGTGTTTGCTGGTTTGTCATGTTTTTTATTTATATCTGATTTTTGTTAATGGCACATTAAATATAATTATTGTCACCACTACTGCCACGTCTTGGCCATTCTTGACTGGCTTGTGTAATAAGTCCCTTTCGTAACGTTCACCATGAACACCCACACTTGATGCCAACCATTGGGTCAATCTACAGTGGGTGTATGTGTAGTTGCACGACTATTTTGTGCAGAGGGCGGGGGAGGGGGCGGGGTGGGGGTGGTGGGGTCTGGTGTGGCTGCTCCTCTGTCCAGGTAGTGAGGACTAGACTCTTCACAGTGTCTGATGTTAGGAGAACCGTTCACATATCATTGACTACCTGGCCTCACGAGCAGCCAGGTGAGCCGCTGTTCTGCCCATGGGTTGCTCCTCCTCCTCTGCCTCCTCCTCCTCAATATGGGTGGCAGATGTGGATGGGGCCTCCTCTAGCGGCACCCCTCTCTGTTGTGCCATGTTGTGCAGGGCACAACAGACAACTATAATGTGTCCCACTCTGTCTGGTGCATATTGAAGCGCTCCCCCAGAACAATCAAGGCACCTGAAGCGCATCTTGAGCAGCCCTATAGCATGCTCAATGTACACCTGGTAGCGATGTGGCTGTCATTATATCAACGCTGTTCCTCAGTGGTGGGGTTCCTCAGAGGTGTCGTGAGCCATGTGTGCAGGGGGTATCGCTTGTCCCCGAGGAGCCAGCCCTTGCGGGTGTTCAGTGTGTGGAAGAGGGGCGGGACATTGGACTCCCTGAGGATGAAGGAATCGTGGCAGCTGCCAGGGTATCTGGCGCACACGTGTAGGAATCTCTTGCGGTGGTCACAGGTGAGCTGAGTGTGGATGGAGTGATAGCTCTTCCTGTTGATGAACAGTCCTGGCTCGTGTGGAGGTGCTCGTATTGCTATATGGGTGCAATCGATTACACCCTGCACCCGTGGGAAGCCAGCCACAGCGTGGAATTCCACTGCCCTCTCTGTCTGACTGAGGTCATCCATGGGGAAGTTGATATCGTGCGGGGCCCTGTGAAACAAGCCGTTGGTGACCTGCCTTATGCACTTGTGTGCAGACGACTGAAAGACCCTGGCGATATCCCTGGTGGCACCCTGGAACGATCCGGAGGTGAAGAAGTTGAGGGCAGTGGTGACTTTGACAGCGACAGGTAAGAAGTTGCTGCTCGGGCCAGCCGGGAGCAGCTCGGCATGAAGGAGTCTGCAGATGTCTGCAACTACCTGGCGACTGACTCTGAACCTCCGTATGCACTGCTCTTCACAGAGGTTCAGGAAGCTGAGCCTCGGTCTGTAGACCCTGTGGCGAGGGTCGTGCCTCCTGTGACACCGCTCTCTCTGTTGTTGCCCTCCCTGCTGTTGTGCAGGTGCCTGTGGTGCAGAACTGTGTTGTGGAGCTCCACGTGGCAGAGGTGGACGGCGTGCCTGGCGAGGCTGGTGATGTTGCTCGTCCTTGGATGAAGTGATGAATGCAGCTATAGCGCCCCCCATTCTGACGGTGTGAGTTTGAGGGGGTCCGCAAAGTAGGTAAATGTGTTTGTACAGCAGAGTTTAGGGTATAAATTAAGAATTTTGAGTGGAAAGACAAAGGTGTTGCAACCAAAACTTTGTCTGAAGTGACAGAGTGCCCTGCTGCAATAAATGAGGTATTCCCCCCACCTGTCAAATAATCCTTTGAATCTCCCACTGGCTGCTGGCTGAAACACGTCTGCTCCAACAGGGAGTGTTTCCCACAGCACAGGAAAAACGCTGAGGATCCTTCAAAATTGCACCCCTGCCAAAATCTCCACTCAATGAGGTCTGTCAAGTACCTCAAGTATCTAAAAAACTATGTGAAGTAGCATCCTGCCGGCTTTAATTGCCGGTGGGAGTCCTGCATGCATCCGAACGCGTCACTGGGGAACCCGCCATTTTAGGAGTCCCCTCGCCCCCAGCGCAGCCGCTCGGCCATCCGAAAATTGGCCCCAAGGGGAGGAGAGCTGCTCATAACTGCTCACAGGGCTATAAGTCAAGAGTCACTTTCCTGCATATCTCTGAGGAGCAGTGCATGAGGGGGCTATGCTTCTCCAGGCAGACTGTCACTGATCTCTGCAGTCTTCTGCAGCAAGACATGCTGCCTGGCCAGGTAGCCATGCTTTGCCCGTGGCTATGAATATCACCACCGCCCTTAACTTTTTTGCCTAAGCCTCCTTCCAGGGATGCCAATGGTCAAAATGAGAGAGCTCTGGGACTTGCAGCCGTGGCTGGCTTCCTTCAAATAGCCATCAAAACACCAGAATATCAGCTAGTAGCTTTTGTCAGAAGAGCTTTCACTCAATTACTGTCCAGCTGGTCTGTAATCATTGCAAAAGGATCATGCATGTCTGTGCCAGTTTCACAGGCAGCTGTCATAACACCTTTATCCTGCAACAATCAATCATCCCCCCACTATTCCACCCTTCCAGGAATGTTTGCGCAGAGCTGAGAGAGCATCTTGCCCTCCGGCTAGCTGTCCCTGCCACCATTACCTGCTTCAATTTCCATGGCATATTGTTCCAGCTTGCTGAGGTTAGCTGGTCCTCCCCTGGTCTGTCTCCTGTCACAATTATTGTGCACCATATTTTCCTGCGAGTTAGCGAGTGGCTACTGAAAGGAGAGCGCAGATGTGTTGTGCTTGGGCTGGTAGTGCATATGCTGAAAGGGAGAAGAAGTAAGCTACAAGCAGAATGAGAAGGCGTTTCATGGGAAGTAAGTGCGTGAAGTGTGATGAGAAAGGAATCCCGAGAGAAATTTGTGGTTGTACCAAGGGTAGCAAGTGAGAGGAGAATGCTTCCAGTGGCTAATGTGAAGTGAGCAAGAAATAGGTGAGTGTGTGTTTGTAATGAGAATAAGAGGTACTGTAGTGTGGCTTTATGATGGATGGTGAAGGAAATGATGGAGGGAAGGGAATTGTTGAGAGTGGTGGGGGAGGGGTGAAGGGCTGCCCTGTGTTATTGACAGATATGGAGAAATGAAGAGCCGTACTCACCCTTGCTACTCGTGAGAGGTCATTTGAAGCGCTTCCTGCACTGCATCCAGGTCCTGGGGTGATGCTCCTGGAGCTGACAATCTCAGCAATTTCTCTCCATGCCTGGTTGACTTGGTGTTTTGGGATTTTTCTCCAACTGGCTGGAAAGAAAATTTCCCTCTTCGCCCTGGCCTCTTACAGCAGGACCCCCAGGGAGACTTCAGAGAACCTGGGGGCTTACCTGCAACTCATTGTGAAATAGTTTCTTCCCGGAGCACCCCACAGTGAAATTAAGCAAAAGGCAGTGCCACCTCACTTTAAAAGGTGCATTCCCGCTTTAAATAGTCCTCTGGCTGACCCGCCGGAGGTTACACTTCAGAATTGGGTGGGTTTCAAAGCATGTCAGCAAATCGGGTGGGAAACCCGCTCATGTGATTCTAATACGGTCTGGGAGTTATAATATACCACTAGATAAAAGTAATGGTTAGTTGAAACATAGCTTGGGTTTTAAATGCTTATAGATTGTGGGAGAAACTGAAAACTGAAGGAAGTAAAACTTTCCACAGTTTTGAGGTCCCAGGAAAGAATGAGTTAGCGTAGAAGATAGTGCGATGAATCATTATTTCAACACAGTGAGAATGCAGAAAGGAGAAAGAGTGTGTAGCTCTTCATATTTGGAGATGAAAGTTCAGCGGAGCACTCACCATAGTGTCAATAAAATAAAAAATAACGGTTGTGTTGGAAAGAGAGATGCTGTAGGTAGAGACGAGCTTTCTCTTGTCTCCTTCCCCAGATGTGGGAGCAGTTTTAAAGTGTTGGACAAACATGAGGATGTTTCTGATTTGTGTTTTTATAGGATATGTGGGAGTTTTCAATGCTGTGACAGTGCAGGTGACTTGTTGCCTATGCTTATGAAATAGTGCTGAATTGTACAGTTATAAATTTGACACAGAGGCCTCTCCTTCAATTAATTACTGACTGAATTTTATGATGGATTTCAACCCTCTAGGGAAATTAGCATGCAACCTGACAAAAAACCAAGGCATATCCTGTAAAAGTCTGGCTGTCTTTTATCGAAATGACGAAAACAAAACAGAAATCCCGAGGGTTTATATTAAAGCCATTTGCAGCAGCTCTCAGCTGATGCCTGCGGCCAGTTGCATTGGCTGGCTTTGTGCCAACCTGGGAAAACAACAGAAGTAAGCCAACAGCTTCTAAAAAGCTGACAACTCAAAACCAGCCCTGAATATAGGCATATGACATATAGTGACACTAATAGTGCTTCAGGATACAAAATGGGCATATACCAACATTCTATCACTTATGTAGTCGTAGATCGTGACAAATATTACGGGAATTTTCCCTTATTTCTTGTGGTGAAACCAGGCGCTATTGTGGATATGTATTTATACTCTGCTAAATTTGATTGTTAAATTGTTTTTAATTACCTACTTGTCACAGTAACACTGATGCACACTCTTTCCCCTTCCACACAGTTCACAGAGGCACTCTCCTTCCTCTTCCCCCTTCAGTTCATGCTGACACTCCACCCCCTCCAACTCAAGTCGCACTGGCACTCTCCTACCTCTCACCCCTCAATTTAAATTAGTGCTTTTTTCCTACTTTGCCTCAGATCATGCTGGCACTTGTCTTAGCCTTCCCCCAATTCAAGCCGTTACATTTATCCCCCCTCCCCCTAGTTCTAACTGGTGCACTTCTCACCTCTCCCATCAGCACTGTTCCCAACTGCTTACCTCCTGCTGCTGCCTTTCCAGAGGATTGAACATGCTCATGATTTTGTGAGAATTCTTGCCCACAGCATGCAGTGGTATTTAATCACTTAGAGCAGCAATAGGAGGTCGAGCTAAGAATGGCACTGAGGTGAGGAGCCAAGAGCAGTACTGATTTTCATCCTCAAGCAAACAGACACTGCTCTGATAATACTGACTGTCTGCATTATGTATACAATTCCCATCAAAGGCCTTGCTGCCTAAGTCACAGAAACAACCAGCGTGCATTATTGTTAAGCTTAAAGTATTAAATTATAAGCAATGGTATAATATTATTCTTAAATTATATATAAGTTGTAATTCCAAAGGTTTGTAGTCACAATACTCTTATCAATGTTATAAACTGAGAATGAGTCCTGACCAGCAACAAGTTTGAATTAATATCTCCACACGTGCAATCAACCAGATAACTGACATTGACCCCAAGTTCCTCATGACTCATCAGTGGAGATATTTATCATATTGCAAGGCTGTCCAGAAGATATTCTCCTCTCCCCACTTCCTCAGTGTCAGCAGCTATTTGACCATGGGATGCATCCCAGCCACAGTTAATCCTGTTCTAATACGTGCTCTTTCCATCAAGAGTAGGTAGTGATCAGGACAGGAACTCTTTGATTTGTTCCCTGCCCAGCCCAGAGCAGCTAACTTAGTGTAGACCAAGGACTGAAGATGGAATCTCCTCCACCTATATGGTTCAGTTCTATGTGCTCTTACCAAGAGAATGGTGAGAGAATACAATCTGTGATGCTAGTTTATTATTTTCATCTTTTTTATTATAATTATGGTAAGTTTTTGTGCTCAGGTTGGGGGTGTGAGTGTTGGGGATTGGAACATGCTTCTATTTTCAGCATTCAATGTCAGCATTAGCATACCCAGATCAAGCAAAACACAGCCAGGTGCAGAGTAAAGGCCCCTCAACCTCTAATCTCAGATGAGTACCAGCAACTTCACCAACATGAATCTTTCCATTCCTCACAACAGCTATCCTTGTGACTCTCCTATGAATGAGCTTGCTGTTATAGTCCCTGCCAATTTGTGCTGAACTTTGGACAGTTTTGTACTGCAGTGTTACCAATAATCTCAATTCACTCAATTCACTCACAAGCCCCACAGCTTGCAGAGGTTTCTTTTTCATTCTCGCTGTTCACACAGGAACCTTATATAGCTTGTGAATCAGACAAAATTCCACAAACCACAGGTCACAAGTAAATTGCAGTCCAACCTCTTCAACTGAGGTCGCACTGGTACTGGACTTTATTAAGACTGTCCCAAACTCATTTCACTTTGAATCCTCTCTTTCAAGAGGAGACCGTCATCCCTCCTCCCATCGAGGCTAGTTTTGAACACAAGTCCCTGACACATTGTCCATCCAGTCTTCTATTTTTTAAAATTTAAATTAAAAAACTAACATTGTTGAAACACAAGTGAACTCCTCAAAACAAGAAATGGTAAAAATTTCCACTGAAATGTAAAATTTTAAAATGTAAACCCAGCAGCAAAAGTCTAAATCTTAAAATATAAATCAATTCTTTTTCACTCTAATGTATTTCTTGATGTGGCATCATTATTAAGATTCTCAATAATCAGGAATGCACACATCAGAACTCAAGCACTGATCCTGGCATCTAATCCTTGCCCCATTTTGGACTTGGTGAAAGAAGAAACAATAGAAGTGAGGGTCTGACTGAGATCTAAAGATGTTGCATTTTACAATATTGCTGCAGCATCAACTTCTCATAGTGAGTTCTCCAAAATGCAACATGTGTACAGTCCAACAATGGAAATATCATGATGTGGAGATGCCACATCAGTTGAGTTTATGTAAAGTAAATAAAGATCTAATGCAAAACACCTTACCTCACCACCTTATTTTTGCACTTCCATTTAGCCAAAATCAAAGACTTTAGAATGTTCCACAGTAAAAGAACAAACCAATTGTTTGAGACACAACAAAAAAAAAAGATTCTATTCTAACATGATCCAGCCCTGACCACAGCCGACAGCAACAAGTGCCATAGAAGAGGGTGCCTGACCAAGCACACCAAGTTTGTCAGAGATCCGTGAGGTCTATGGTTTTGCCCCCTATGAAAGGCGTGCAATGGAATTGCTGAAGGTCTCTAAAGACAAGAGTGCACTCAAATTCATCAAAAAGAGAGTTGGCACCCACATCCGTGCCAAGAGGAAGAGAGAAGAACTCATCAATGTGCTGGCAGCAATGAGGAAGGCAGCTGCAAAGAAGGATTAAACTGTCCAAAGTTGCTACTGTTAAAGTTATTTCAAAGTTAAAAAAAAAAGAAATGGCTGTAATCTGTGGAAGACATTTCATACAGAAAAACAATTTGACCCTAAAATTGCAGATGGCTGTCCCCAGTCTCTCACCAGACATTCTGCAAGAGGCCGGCAGAAGCCCCAGAAACATGTGTAAATGGCCACTTACATCACTGATCTAGGGTTTCCGCTGCTTTCCTGCTGAGGTTAAGGAGATCAGTGGTAATCTCGTGGAATTTTATTTTTATATTGCATGCATTTGTTATATCTTCCCTTAACTTGTCTTTGCTGAGTGTTAGAAAGATAATTGTTTTGGAGGGAGTACATTAGATGATGGTAAAGATGCAAAGAGCAGCTACGGGTTAATGCACTTAGTAACTACAACTTCTGCAAAGGAACCTGGTCGTTAGTGAGAGAGAGAGGTCATTATCTCAGCTTGCATGTTTGTGGTGTGGTGATTGACATTGACATCTCAGTATTTTATTTATTCGTCCATTTCACTCAAGAAGGCTGTAAACAGACGTTACACAGATCCCCAGAGAGGCGACAAGCTGCTTTTTAACCCCTACACAGCTTATTTTCATTTTTGTAGCCAAATGAAGTAGCATTTTCCAATTTACATCAGTTTCAATTTTAGTCACTATTAAAGACACCATTTGACACCATTCCTTCAGTCCCTGATCCCCTGAAGGCACCAGATGGCAAATACACATGGAGCGCCCAGCAACAATGAAGTGGTTCCACTGGATTTAAAAGGGTAGGGTAACCACGTGTCCTAGTCCAGACAGTCTCATTTTTGAGTGGGCTGTCTTAAAAATTCTAAAATGTAAACTCAGCAGCAAAAGTCTAATTCTTAAAATATAAATCAATTCTTTTTCACTCTAATGTATCTTTTGATGTGGCATCATTATTAAGATTCTCAATGACCTTTCATAATTAGGAATGCATGCATCAGAACTCAAGCACTGATCCAGGCACCTATTCCTTGCCCCATTTTGGACTTGGTGAAAGAAGAAACATTAGAAGTGAGGGTCTGATATTTCCTAATTGAGTTTATGTAAAGTAAAAGATCAAAGCACCCTACCTCACCTTCTGATTTTTATATTTCAATTCTATTTGGACTACGGTTTTAAAGTACTGCATTAATGTTGGATAAACAACTACAGATAATGGCAGTGATGTCAGTCGTTTTGCATGGGAGGAGGAGAAATAGGACAGTTACAAGATAGGTCAATTAGTTATAAAACCTGACCAGCAAAACGGGTCCTAAGCACAGTCACACTAAAGCTAAAAAATTTTCTATCTTTACCAGTGGTACACTTAATAGGGTGGTAGAAGTTTGGAACTCTCTTCCGCAAACGGCAATTGATACTAGCTCAATTGCTGAATTTAAATCTGAGATAGATAGCTTTTTGGCAACCAAAGGTATTAAGGGATATGGGCTAAAGGCAAGGATATGGAGTTAGATCACAGATCAGCCATGATCTTATCAAATGGCGGAGCAGGCACGAGGGGCTGAATGGCCTACTCCTGTTCCTATGTTCGTATGTAATACAACCCTCCGTCATATTATTGCCCACTTGTGGCTCATTTTCCACTCATCAGTGGCCTTTCTGAGACCTGCTGCGCTACATGTATCTGGACCTCTGTTCCCAGCCCATCAGTACAGAGAGAATGAGAAAGAGTTTCAGAGAGCAAGACAAAGAGAATAACCAACACATATCTTATTTGCATGTGAAATAGCCAACATGCAAATAAGATATTTCAAATATCCATCCTATGATCATTGGGTGGGTTGGTAGACCTCGCTGATGGAAGGACAGAAAACTGACAGGACTTCCAACCTAAGTCATTCTTCAGCACCCTCTGCTGACCAAGCACACAGCTCCAGATTATCTCCATTAGTTAATACCTTTCAAAGAATGAAAATACATATGTCAGAAAAAATGGGAAGTGTTAAGACAGCTTTTAGACAATATAATTGAATTGGAGATTTATAGTTTAAATAAAGGTATTCTGTTAACATGGTGCTTTACTTTTATTAAACTCTGAGAGAGAGGTTTAGTCCAGGCTGTAAATGAACTGAAGATCATTTATTTCAAATATACTTCTGTCCCTATTGCTAGTCCTAGAATACAATTCTGATGCATTGTCTTATCAACAGTTATTGCATATCCAAGCAAACCAATAGTTGGGTATCATTATATAACCACATATTCACCATTAACGCTGCACAGATATCTGGAAGGTTCAGGAAATCTTAGATCATAGATCTGGGAAATATTCACTTTCACTGAGATCCACGGGAGAGAGTCAACGTCAAGTGAGAGTAATAGATATTCCATCTTGAAAGTATATCTTTAGCACCTCTGAGTGGAAATGGAGAAGCAAAAAAATGAAATTCAGTGAAGAATTAACCAGTGATAATTAATTCTAAAACTATTGTAAATATAGATCTACATTTCTGTTACTGTTCTGCCCTCGCTAATCACAAGCTGTAGAAATTACCCTTACAATAAAGAAAGTAAATATATAATGGGCACAGAAATTCATGTTTTGATTAATAACTAGTCAGGCTACTGAAATGCTGAATTTAGTAGCCCACTGAGACATGCTGTAGTCTAAAGCACTGATTCAGATCATCTATTTTTATAGCTGCTATGATTCTAAAAGGTGCTGCAAAAAAGACAGATTTTCCCACCAGGAGAGAGGAGTCAGCAGACGAGTTATGTCACATTGCATTCCTATATCTCCTAATGGCTGGTAACAGAGCTAAAGTTACCATCTGCATAGTTTTGGACCAGACAGTCAGATTTTTAAGTGAGCTGTTTGAAAATGTATTAAGATATCAACCAGGCATTAAGAAGTCTTTTTTTTAATGCCAATTTTTATGTACTTCACCATCTCACAATGTGGAGGGTTTAATTATTGGGGCTTTATGGTTTTTTTGATGAATTTTCATCGGCAGCCAAAAATCTTGAATTCCAGCCATGATTTCACCACTGCCCCAGACGACCCTGCCCCCCTTACAGTTTTAGCCTTTCCAAGAGGTGCAACCCAGTATCACTGGCAAAGCCCAGATAGTAGATGATTTCCCTAAGGATCACAGATTCATATGTAAGTTGTGAGGGAGAAGGGCAGAAAGGAGAAAATAACTTAAATGAATGATAGAAAAAGAAAATTGAAATTCTATTCTCTGGCATTGTCTTCTCTCTACATGGACATAAAAAAATCTACACTGCAAACTGTGAAAGAAATTCAGCGTTGATAGGATTACGCTATATCTGCTCTACCTGTAAATCATTGTGATTGAATTACCATGAAACATTACACTGTCAAAATAAATGAAATAATGGGAAACTGTACACATTGGCCATGCCAGCAGCTTGCTTTTTATTGTCAGTTCTGTTACTATTAATGAATTCAATACAGGGCTTGAATTGTCATCTCTCGAGGTGCGGGTGGGTGAGGTTTAAGTGAGGCTTTTCATTTTGAAAATAATTAAGTGACACTTATGTAAGCAAAGTATTCAAGAAATCCTCTCTTTTTGCCTACATCTTTTAAAAAATCTGCATTTTCAATAGAGAATTGAATAATATTAAAATAGGTAGTTTTTGAGTTGTATTCTTAATTACACGTTTCTGTAGCAATTACCAGGCATATTTTAACTATTGTTATGCAAATAATTCACTTTCAGATTGTGGTCAGGGGCTTCTTTTTTTTACTGCTTAGTTCTCTTTATCCAAGGGACAGCATCAGTAGATTACAAAGATAGGGTTAATAAAGCCACAAATATTTGATTTGTACATGTAGGTAGAGAATTTATTAAAGGTAAAATGTGAACAGCACAAATACTGATATTTAGAAAATGATGCGTCAGTTTCTGCTCTACATTTATTCTCTTTGCCTTCATTCAGCAAATAAGATGGTTGCATATTTACATTTATTGGCCAGTGTCTCCAGTTGAACTGTTCAGAATCTCATTGTCTTGTACGATCCCGAGCTGAGCTTCCGACATGCAGACTGTGATTTTCAGTCCAAGCAATACAGTTGGGTGTGCTAAGTAACTAGTATGCCCACAACTTTGAGTCCAGCATTTGGTATAAAAGAAGGATCAGGGTGAAGGAAGGTAATCAGGAATTAACCAAAATGGAATAAAAGTCTTATTGCCGGATATCCAAGCCAACTTTATCCCACTTTATATGGGGGTCACCATTGACCAGAAACTTAACTGGACCAGCCATATAAATACTGTGACTACAAGAGCAGGTCAGAGGCTGGGTGTTCTGTAGTGAATGACTCACCTCCTGATTCCCCAAAGCCTTTCCACCATCTACAAGGCACAAGTCAGGAGTGTGATGGAATACTCTCCACTTGCCTGGATGAGTGCAGCTCCAACAACACTCAAGAAGCTCAACACCATCCAGGACAAAGCAGCCCGCTTGATTGGCACCCCATCCACCACCCTAAACATTCACTTCCTTCACCACCGGCGCACAGTGGCTGCAGTGTGTACCATCCACAGGATGCACTGTAGCAACTCGCCAAGGCTTCTTCGACAGCACCTCCCAAACCCGTCACCTCTGCCACCTAGAAGAACAAGAGCAGCAGGTACATGGGAACAACACCACCTGCACGTTCCCCTCCAAGTCACACACCATCCCGACTTGGAAATATATTGCCGTTCCTTCATCGTCGCTGGGTCAAAATCCTGGAACTCCCTTCCTAACAGCACTGTGGGAGAACCTTCACCACACGGACTGCAGCGGTTCAAGAAGGCGGCTCACCACCACCTTCTCAAGGGCAATTAGGGATGGGCAATAAATGCTGGCCTCGCCAGCGACGCCCACATCCCATGAACGAATATAAAAGAAAACAATGCTCAGCTGCAGTCAGGAGATGTCACTAACCGGGGACTAGAACAGAATTGATCTCTGTTGAAGGGTAATCGGGTAGGAATACTAAAATAAGAAACAGCCCAGATGAGGATAAAAGTGCACCAGCTGGTATTGATTGAAATGCTTGCACTCCCTGTCAGAGCTAAGACTGCTGAATTGAGTACCTGACTGAAGGCAATCTTGTGCTATAGATAGAATTTGACTGATAACTGTCACATCTCATTTCACTAACAACCATCAGCAAATGGAAAACTTTGACTAACTTCCTTCAACTAAGCTGAGGCCTCCAGATAAAATAGTCAGTGGAAAGGTGTCAATTATTTGTCTAGCTAGTTAATCTAATTTCTCTTTTGCTTCATATAACTCAGATGGAATCTACATCTTTAAAGGTAAACCTTGCTTTAGAAACTATGAAATCTGTGTAACCTTTCAATGGTCATTTTTATGACGAATCCTAAAGATACGGTTGAAGTCTCTGGCTGTTTTGGTTTCCAAAGCTATTGACCTTCTTAAACTCTTAATAATTTACTGGAGTACCAAGGACAGTGATTAAAAGAGATGTATGGGGAATGGTAGCAAGATGAATAAGGAGTTCAGCTCTGCAGTTCCTATTATTAAATCAGCTTTTATGTAGGTAGGCATATTGTCCCTGAATCCATTAGTGCTTCTCATGAAAGCAATGCTAAAAGGTTAGCTATAAAATAAAGTGTTCTGTCATCAATAAAAATGCTGTACTTCTAATTACCCATTTGATTAAGAGTAACACTGCCAAGTTTTCATGTCTGACAAGATTTTAAAAACTGTTTATCAGTTCAAACATTCAGTGCTTATAGGTCTGTTTTACCAATCGTTTGGGTATGGTGGCATCGCATATTGGATCGTGAACTCGCGGTGCCATGACATGGTGGCAAACATGTTCAATCCCCCACTCTACTCAGTTCCCAAATTTGGGGGAGGGACGGTGCATGGAAAATTGAGCTGCTGTTGTGCACCTTCTAGTGGTCTGCTGCAGAGTGTTATTGATGGAAGCCTGGCAGCAGTTTGCTTACCTACCCTCTCAGCAACAGAAGGTAAGAGGCTGGGAAAACTGAGAAGGACTGGGGAGAAAGTAGATGGATTCATTCCTTGTCTCCTGCCAACCTTTGTAGAAAATGTAAAAGCCAAAAATGGACATTTATGAAAAGAATATCAATTTCTGAGCAAGACTCAGGTGAGTACAAGAATACAAGAACATAGTGCCATCTCGGTGCCTCTGTTGCTTGCACGGATTATCAATAGACACCTTCTCAATACTTATTTTAAATGGTTGGAAGAATACTGGGACCTTCTTATTTCCAATCCACTTAGTGCTTTTTGTTTGTCTAATCTCTGTCTACTCGAAGCATAGTATGACAAAAAGAGACTTAGAAAATGTTAAAGGTGCTTTGTCAAGAATACAAAGCGGAAAACTGCCTGGGAAATGCCAAATCTAGTGGGCTAGGGTAGGGTACAACATTGGATGCACAAAAATAATCGACTGTTTACAGTGCTCCATATTGACTGACGATAGATGACAGATCCCAGGTTGACAGGCCACCTGATTCATGCCAGAGGCTTGTTAAATCTTTTCAGTTTTAGGCACATTACCAAGTAAACAAGTTGAGACTCAGGAGATTTTTTTAAAAACTTTTATTCTCTTTCTCGTTTTCATTTAATTTGATACAATATGTTAATTTGTCCATATTTTGTAATTATATCAGGTAGTTCCAGAATTCCAGTCACCATTATTTTTTTCATCCTGTCATTTGTGTTGGTTCCATACAATGAATGCTTATTTTATAGCATGCGACCTCATTTGTAGTATCACGTTGAGAGAGAAAACACAATGAGGGACAAATACCTAGAAGAAAACCTGGAACAGACAGATGGGGCAGGAGACTGTTACAGAGATGTACGGGAGTAATTTTAACCCCAAAGGACTGGTGGGTTGGGGGCGGGTGAGAGGTTCAAATAACAGCTTTTTGAAGCGCGATTGCAACCCGGCTCCAATGGGCCCACTTCCGGGTTTAACCCAGGCACGTTTGGATTTGCGCACATCTGAGTCCCCTGTCCCCACTTAATGCCGGCGGGCAGATTGTTAAAGGGGCAATTTACCTGATTGAAATAGTTGAGGTACTTAATTTTTTGTGGATTCTAAGGCTGAATCCAATTTAACCTCATGGTTTCCCATGGCTTCTCAATCTCGCCAGTGAAAAGGAGATGAGAAGGGCCGGATCCATGAGGCAAATGCCTTTATTGCACTTCTTGCGGGCCGGAAGGAGCAGGAGTGTTTCAACCAGGTCCAACAAACTTACCTGCCGCGAATCGGACACCCCGATCGGCCGAGAGCCCCCGATGTCCGACCCTGCCCCCGATGTCCGACCCAACCCCCGATGGGCGACCCACTGATGTTCGTCCCTCCCCTCCACCTCCAACTCTTCTGACGACTTGATCACCTCCTCCAATCTTCTCCACGGCACCCCACCACCACCGCTCTGGACCCCATCCCCCATGTCCACCACGGCCTCAGACACCCCCCCGCCAACAATGTCCTTCACGGCCCATGATCTCTCCCCCCACTCCCTCCTCTCCGATTCCCGGCTGCCTTCCGTTCCGGCAGGCAGCCAGCCTATCAATCTGGCTGGTTGTCATGCGGGCAACCCGGAAGCAAAGATAATGACCATTAATTGAGTTGCAATGGCGGATTCCGACACACTCAACTCGCTTCCAGGTTTCCCACGTGATAATCTACGCACCCACTGAGTTTCCGGCTCCAAGTGAGAATTATGCTCGTAGTGTGGAGAAAAAGAGCGGGTGAAATATCAGGGGGAGCGAAACATATAGAAGAGACCAAGAGATGGGCAGGTGACAGAGACATCAATGGAGGAGAAGGGGGCACTGAGATGTGAGGAAGCAAAAGAGATAATGGGATCTGATTGTGTGAGATAGAAATGGGGGACAAAATTACTTGAGACATTTGGGAAGACATTGCTAAAACGATATATGTGCGCAGAGAGATAGGACACCGAGAAAAAACTAAAGACATTGAGGCAACAGATTCTTGCCTATTTTCCAATCCATGTCTTTCCCCTCCTCTTTCCAATTGCTTCTCCATTTTCCTTTACCACTCTCTTCAGTCTCCAACACTACTCCAGAAATTTAAGAACAATTATAGACCTTCTTCCCTGTAGCTTTGCTTCTGCCATCCACCCAGCCCTCCTGAAAAAAATAAAATGTATTTTCTCCAGCCTGCACCTCTCCTACCCGATGCTGCTTTCTAATTCTACTCCAAAATCTTAGCCCTATGGCTCTGCTCGCCTCCTCCAAAGCCCAATTCTCTGCCAGCCTCACTCCCTTCACATTAACCTCCATATAATAGTTCTCCACATATCTCTGCTCAGATCCGGCCCTTACTGTTTACCGTTCCCCTGCCTCCATTCTCGTTCTACCGTTCTCACTTTCTCTCCTCCCGACTCTTCCTCCAGGTCATGATCACAACAAATCTTCAGGATAACAACACAGATAGATTCATTAAAGGTACATTCCTACTTCTTTATTAATTGATTGATTGATTCAGTGATGTGCCCTCTACCCATTGTTGTATAAGTTAATAGGTTTGCTGCTTCTCTATTAATATTTTAATTCTGTGCTATCGGCTTCTTTAATTTCTTAATTTTCTGCTTCCTGTTCCTCTAAATATATTAATTGAGTGGTGGCTAGCATTCTATTATTTCACTTAACCCTACTTAATTGCGCTGCAATGATCAACAGGAAGGTTGCATTTTTGTCACTGTGAACAAAACCAGTAACACGTTTAGCGGTTATATAGCGACTCCATTTATTTTTAATTTTCATGTTATTATACTGCCAGCTTCTGTACTCCACTGTTTTACTGTTTGACATCATCACTTTATTTGCGAAATATTGATATAAAACGTCCAAAGTGTATAGCTCATATATTAATAATCTTATGTCTGCACGCACCTCTCGTTGGCGTTCTCCATTATAAGTTCCTCTATCCACATTTAGAATGGAAACTGTCTATGTAAACTTGTTATGCTGTGATTACACACTCCCACCAGTGGTAACCATCATCAACGCAGGTGGCCATGGCATCAACTGCTATCGGGAAGGGAGAGGCTCAATCTCTAGTGGGTCACTACAGCAAGGGAGGAACCTGAGGCCAAGCAGGAGCAGGGAATGCCAGCAGCTGGAAAGGGGAGACTCCAGCTTCATTGGGTCACTACGACAAGGGAGGAGCCTGAGGCCTATCAGGAATTATCAGGAAAGGGGACAACTTGAACGGATAGTCATGGCAAAGGCCCACAGGACACAAACTCAGCAGCAGAATGATGTCTGCTTGGAAAGAAAATCATGGAGAAAGGGTCACCAATAACTGCAGGCTATATTTTGGATGGGGGCTGCAGGGAAAATGTGGCTCTCAGCAACTCCTTTTCCATCCTCTCCCTCAATTATTCATGCTTTCCTCTCCCATCATGCTCATCGCATCCCCTACCCCTTTACCCATTTCCTTTCCTGCACTCACTCCCATCCCTGCCCCTACTTCATCCCCTTTGAACTACCCACTCAAACCCTGTATCACCCCCCTTTGATATGCTGTCACTCACCTCACCTTGACCCTCCAACAACTCCCCCCACACGTACTTGCTCCCCCTAAGGACAGGTGGTAAGAGATCAAAGAGTTCCTGACCCTCAATGAGTTTCCTTTCTCCCTTTCTCCATTCCGCCGCCGCCGCCCTCCTCCTCCTCTCCCTCCCCATCTGTTTCCCTCAGAGGTTTTGCCACCTGGCTGATTTGAATTGCCCACCCACTTGATTTACATCAGGTGGGTAGGGTTTAAATTGCCCCTCAAATGTTTGCTTGGTCTGCCTTCAGAGAAATTAAAATGTGTGAAAGACACGAATATCTGATTCGGGTCACAAGGGCGATATTAGTGTTACACTCCAGGTTATGATATCATACACGTAGATATAGGGCAGTGTGACTCAACTCCCATAAAAGTAAGATGCTTAGATGACTAAGAGGAGTGAATGAACCTGAGATGGCATCTACAGCAGATCATAACATATGACATAACACCCCTAATGTTATAAAACAGCTTACTCTCCAGCCCAAGTAAGCAACACCATAGGAGATCTGCTAGTAGTATATTAAAAATGGTGCATCTGAACATATTCCCTGTCAATCACTTTTTTTGTCTCTCACTATCACACTTAAATGTCCAGCACCCTTCAAGTGTCACATAAAAACTATATCATAATTATGCTTCATACATGCAAATTTTGTACTCAGAAAACGTTAACAAATCACAGCTCAAGAACATTACAATTTACTAATCAAAATCAGAAGGAAAATAACCAATTAAAAGCTAATAAGCGTTTTACACAAAAACAAATCAACAAACAAGGCTGCAAAGTTTATCAATAAAAAGAGTCATAGCCCAGCAATCAAATCACTCAAAACACTTTTTGAAAAAAAAGTGCTCTCGGCCAAGCAAATAGAGGCTAAAAATTAGATTTCGAACATAATAAAAATATAAAATGTACTTATTCTACGATTACATCATCAAGCTTACTTGGAAAGTTGTTTTGTGTATTTGGGCAGCTTCATTAATGTTTTTACACAAAGGCCTCAGCCTTTTTCAAAAGCCTGGGCTTGGAGTTGATACCTTGATGTACAACTATCATAATGTTAACTTTAGATATGGCGGTCTGAAATTATTTGCATAATTTCTCACCTGCACCAGTAGTATT
The DNA here is from genome assembly GCF_035084215.1 of Heptranchias perlo. Taxonomy (NCBI): domain Eukaryota; kingdom Metazoa; phylum Chordata; class Chondrichthyes; order Hexanchiformes; family Hexanchidae; genus Heptranchias; species Heptranchias perlo. Next base: position 46,672,110 of record NC_090339.1, on the reverse strand, counting down.
CTATCAGTTCAGTGGCAGAATAGCTCACAGCTGGAAGAAAGTTTTTTTTCTGAGTTTTTCCACAACAATTTGCAAAATAAATTTTTGAGGTAAAGTTTCATATTTTTCACTTCTGTATAAAACATCATGTCCTCTGACTTTGCATGAGAAAATGAGATGGGAAATCAACTAGTATTATAAGAACTTTATGTCTGGAAGAACTTTCTATCCATCGCATACTAGGCAATGCAAATTTCTCTGTCATATTTGAAAAAGATATAAAGAAACAAAGGCAGTCATTTGGAATGTTCAAACCCTCCAGCAACAGAATGTACCAGTGTTGCAATGTCTGCAGGCACTTAACTGACCTTCCCAAACACAAAGCCAGTGTTCTGTTTACCAATCTGAATAGCAATTAACCCTTGAATGAACTAACCTAGTATTCAGCTGACCTCAATAAGAGTTTGTAGCCTTAAAGGGACACAGACCTATACTTTGACAACAGAATAAAGCAACACATCCTTTGATTCACCACAAGTAGTGCCACAGGAGATTCACTAGTAAAATTATAAAACAGTACTTTATGTGCATTTTCTATCCATCACTCTTTCATGTCACACTTCAAATGTCACACTAAAATTTCTGACTCAGACTTCAAAGAAACAAAGCAACTCTCCAGGAACACAATATACTGATCACGTTGTTGAAATTGGCAGTAGGCTGATAGGGCAGTAATTAGCCGGGTTGGATTTGTCCTGCCTTTGTGGACAGGACATACCTGGGAAATTTTACATATTGTCAGGTAGATGCTAGTGTTGTAGCGGTCGACTGGAACAACTTGGATAGAGGCACGGCTAGTTCTGGAGCACAGGTCTTCAGCACTATAGCCGGTATGTGTAAGGAGCCCGTAGGCTTTATTCTGTCCTGTGCACTTAGCCATTTCTTGATGTCACATGTGCTTCTGTGATTTATAAATGCGAAGGGTTCGAGGATTTCATTTCCACATTCACCTGAGGAAGGAGGAAGCCTCCGAAAGCTTGTGAATTTCAAATAAAATTGCTGGACTATAACTTGGTGTTGTAAAATTGTTTACAATCACTAAAGATTGGCTGTGGCCTACCAATACACATCTATAAGAGGAAGTCTTTGACCACAAGCTGTCAATCGCAAATGGCACCAGCCAATCATAGAAACCTCAAGGCCTGCAGTTTGCTCCTTGGCTGCAACCTGGAAATGCGCCCAATTTTGCCCTTATTTTGCCAAAGTCAAGTCACACCCAAGTATCCCCCCAATCTCATTCAGGATATGCCCAAATTTAAAATGGCTGTAAATGGGCATAAATCGGGGCCCAAAGAAACGTCAATCCACCTTCTTTGAGTTTTAAAATTTAAGTTTCAACTCATTTAACCATCATTCATGCATATTAGGCACAGCAAGGGCAAAATTGGGCCATGTAGCGCCCATTTTGTAGGTGCTACGCGGACACCTAAGCCCCGAAAATGGTGTCCGAGATGCGCATGCACACTTCCAGCATGACGTACGCAGGACACCATCTTGATAAAGGTGTTTGCGCACGCACACCTAACAAACGGCAGCATGTAGAGTAGGGAGATTATGATGTTAATCGGTGTGCAACACTGATTTAAAGGGACCACTGTTATTTTGGAACTCCATGCTCCATGTCTAACCTCACACAGCTGAACAGGACTTAAATAGCATGGAGGACCCCCCCACCAGCGCTATTTAAAGGAATCATGCAGGAGTTACTGGGGTTACTCAACTAGCGGAAGGAGGAGGCTCTATGAACATCCCCATCCTCAATGATGGCAGAGTCCAGCACGTGAGTGCAAAAGACAAGGAGTTTGCACCCATCTTCAGCCATAAGTGCCAAGTGAATGATTCATCTTGGCTTCCTCCCGAGATCCTCACCATCACAGAAGCCAGTCTTCAGCCATCTCTAATTGCCCTTGAGAGGGTGGTGGTGAGCCGCCTTCTTGAACCGCTGCAGTCTGTGTGGTGAAGGTTCTCCCACGCTGCTGTTAGGTAGGGAGTTCCAGGATTTTGAACCAGCGACGATGAAGGAACGGCGATATATTTCCAAGTCAGGATGGAGTGTGACTTGGAGGGGAACGAGCAGATGTTGTTGTTCCCATGCATTCGCCTGCTGCCTTTGCTCTTGTTCTTCTAGGTGGTAGAGGTCACGGGTTTGGGAGATGCTGTTGAAGAAGCCTTGGCAAGTTGCTGCTGTGCATTTTGTAGATGGTACACGCTGCAGCCACTGTGCCGGTGGTGAAGGGAGTGAATGTTTAAGGTGGTGGATGGGGTGCCAATCAAGCGGGCTGCTTTGTCCAGCATGGTGTCGAGCTTCTTGAGTGTTGTTGGAGCTTCATTCATCCAGGCAAGTGGAGAGTATTCCATCACACTCTTGACTTGTGCCTTGTAGATGGTGGAAAGGCTTTGGGGAGTCAGGAGGTGAGTCACTCTCCATAGAATACCCAGCCCCTGACCTGCTGTTGTAGCCACAGTATTTATGTGGCTCGTCCAGTTTAGTTTCTGGTCAATGGTGACCCCCAGGATGTTGATGGTGGGGGATTCGGCGATGGTAATGACGTTGAATGTCAAGGGGAGGTGGTTAGACTCTCTCTTATTGGAGATGTTCATTGCCTGGCACTTGTCTGGCACAAATATTACTTGCCACTTATCAGCCCAAGTCTGAATGTTGTCCAGGTCTTGCTGCATGCGGGCTCGGACTGCTTCATTATCTGAGGGGTTGCGAATGGAACTGAACACTGTGCAATCATCAGCGAACATCCCCATTTCTGACCTTATGATGGAGGGAAGGTCATTGATGAAGCAGCTGAAGATGGTTGTACCTAGGACACTGCCCTGAGGAACTCCTGCAGCAATGTCCTGGGGCTAAGATGATTGGCCCCCAACAACAACTACCATCTTCCTTTGTGCTAGGTATGACTCCAGCCACTGGAGAGTTTTCTCCCTGATCCCATTGACTTCAATTTTACTAAGGCTTCTTGATGGCACACTCGGTCAAATGCTGCCTTGATGTCAAGGGCAGTCACTCTCACCTCACCTCTGGAATTCAGTTCTTTTGTCCATGTTTGGACCAAGGCTGTAATGGGGCCTGGAGCCGAGTGGTCCTGGCGGATCCCAAACTCAGCATCAGTGAGCAGGTTATTGGTGAGTAAGTGCCGCTTGATAGCCCTGTCGACGACACCTTCCATCACTTTGCTGATGATTGAGGGTAGACTGATGGGGCGGTAATTGGCTGGATTTGAAGTTGTTGGTCATTAAAAGTTCCAGAGTTCCCATCATCACCATGCTTCACTATATTGCAGCACAGATTCACTTCACAATTGACTTCCACCACTTCCTGCAGCCATAGTGCACCTCCCCTTTAAGAGGTGCAGGCTGCCTTTAAGTGGTGCTCGCCACTCCCGATATCAGGGCCCTCTGCTGGTGCGTTCAGCCATTCAACAGCGCAGGTAGGGCAGGCTGCACGTAGCAATCAGTGAAATCACCAGGCAGCACGAATGTTACATGCTGCCTGTATCGCAACCAACGTGCACAGGTTAATCGTGCACCATGATCCCAGTGCTTGTTTTCGGGGGTTAACTAATTTAACTCCCAACATGTTTAAGAACCTGTAATCGGGGAAGCTTTTCAGTTTTCAATGTGTCTTATACTTATGCCGTAAAAATGCTTTGAAAGGAACGGAAAACACAGAGTAGGTCTCAGTGAGGATCATTTTTTAAAAACGCTCTCGAACAATTGCAATTAAAAGACTAAAAAAATGACTTTGTCTCCTGGTTCATCTGAAAATCTGGACACAATATTGAAGGATACTCCATTTGAGAGTTAGAGGCGTGGCCAGTTTTGTGGGCGGAGATTCATTCGGCTGGAGAATTTAATGGACAGATGTAAAAGAATCAAGAAGACATAGTGTATTGTAGTTACCTGGATAACTCACTTATGCCTGAAATTCCACGATCTTTGAAGCCACATAATTGTTTTGTGTCCAGATTGCGGGTGTATCTGGGCGCAAATGCGGAGACAATTCCAGGCCCAAGTGCTCGATCTTCTTCACAAGGTCTCAGAATTTGCTGTCAATCAAAGACACTACCCCAGGCTGATGCCTATCCATTGATCTGTGTGACTAGCTATGTGCTATGCTGAGTGAATTAAATAGAACAACACTTTAAGCAGAAAGGGGTCCCATAGTATTTCTGAGGACCAATGAAGGTCATCTTTGACAGTAACATAACATGTTTGGGATTGCAAATAACATTCCCATAGACTGATTAACCAATTAACACTTCAGATCATCATAGTGTATGCTAAAACAAACTTTGCATGGCTTTAGAAATTAATCCCATTAACGCAGTTTCTAGCAATACAAAAATACAAGTAAAAAAATTCAGCACAGACAAAAATCTATTTTGTCACAGAAAGTACTGTAATAATTGAGTCTAGAGGCGACATGAGGGTTTCAGTAGCGTCAAGATTCAGGTGGGGTTGGCAGCAAGCAATGTTGCACATGTGGACACAAGCTGTCTCAGTGATGGACAGGATGTGGGGTTTAAAGTTCACCTCAAGATCGAACAGGACACGAAGGCTTAACCCAGTCTTGTTCAATCTGGGCAAGTGACTGCAGAGTGGGATAGAATTAGTGGTATGGGAGTGGAATTTTGCCAAAATGATGGCTTCTGTCTTTTAAGTGTTAAATTGGAGGAAGTTGTGGCTCGCACCATGACTTGATGACCAATAGTTAATCTGACATGGGGTCAAGGCAGGTGGTGAGAGTTAGAGCTGGATAGCATCATAGCATACATGTGAAAATTGACTTATGCCTGTGGAAGATGTTGCCAAAGTCTTTGCTAGGATTCGAACACTCTGAGGACAATAGTGTTTTATTTCCATTACATCCAAACAACAGCAACCAAATGGACCCAGAATTGTCTGGAAAACAAGGTGAACAGGTGACAGGCTGTCGGAGTAACATACTGCATCATCAGGTACAGAAACATGATACATCAACAAATAGGAGTTTTTGCTATTTTTGACGATGAAAGTGTGTTGCATTTTCCAATTTATTAATTTCTTCAAAAAGTCCACTTTTTAAAAATTTTGGTTCATGGGTCAAGGGTTAAGGTTGCAGCTGAGCAGTAAGTGAGTACTAACACATCACATTAAGGCAAAATAAAAAGATGTTTGTGAACTCTTTATCGATTTAATTAGCTTAATTTAAAAGGATAGTTCCACTCATATTATTGAAGAGAAGCAGAAAGATCATTCATAGACAATTTATTGCAGAATTAAACTGGGCACATTTTCTGCTGAGGGAAACTAAATGTTGCTCAATAACACATTTAAAGCACTAGTGTTTACTAACTTACCTTTCACATTTAATTCTACAGAAAACTAAAGACATCAACTAATATGTCACTGTTGAGTTGGTAAACTAATAGCCTGGTGCAGCATGCATCATTATCAACCCCTCTCCTGCCTTGTGGGAAGAATTCAAAGCAAAACGCTAGAACCACAATTCTATTAGATGCTGAGCAAAGCAAAAGTTGTAATGAAGCAGAAATTATGGATAGTGGAAGATTGAGTCATACATCTTAGTGTTCCAGAACCCAAAGCTAATGGTAGTAAGTGGAGTCCTCTGGTCATTATCATCCCTAGTTGCCAGCCAAGTGTATTATATCACAAAGTACTTTTTTGGTCCATTTGCTGTCCTGCTGTTGTTATATACTCACAACAACAAAACTCATAAAGTTAAATGCCAGTGAAAACCACTAAAGAGCAGTAATCCAGCTGCTGGAAATAGATTTGGTAAAAATTCAAGTAATCAGGATAATCTTAAAATATTTTCCTTTTCCATTTGCTGCTTCCACTTTCTCCTTCTTCTTCCTTCTAATTTTCTCATTCCTCCTGAAGGTGCTAACATGTGCTCCACAGGTACTAGCTGATCTTTAGTACCTTGCACAGGTGGCTTTTTTCATGTATGATGCTAGATAGTGAACATTTGCCAACCAATCAACAATGGGGGCATCAAGCCAAATCCTGTCTTCACCCTGTATTTGTGTTTTCCACCATACTGATCAGGAGAAGGAACCCTGATTGACTTGTTCCCCACCCCCCCCATCCACCCCCAACACCCCCACCCCAACACCCCCACCCCCCCACACACCCCATCCTCACCCCTGCCTCCCCCTCCCAAACTCAGGAGCACTGAGGCCATTTGTAACATTCTTAATGCCACCCTGGTTGAGATCAGCTCAATCAGCACAGGCTATGGATTAAACCTGGGACCTTTCTAGTCTGTATGGCTCTTTTACACAGGGCAGTGTCACTACTAATTGCTACTTTAGGCAACTGCTCTTTCTTTTCTTAATTTCTCTTGCTGCTTCCTTCATTGCATTGTATTAGTTTCTCCAGAAATATCACTGACATGAACGCTGTGACCTTTAGAGATAGACTTGTAACACGGTGAGATGCCAAGTCGGTTTCTCTTTAGCTGTGTCACAGCTGCTTCATTTAGTGACTGGACCTCTATAAAAGATAATTTCAATTACAGCAGGTGGATTCCAAAAATACAAGTTTTGTTATGGGGTGGGGGGGTTGGGGTTAGAGTATAGTATAGTATCTTTTGAAATTTGGATTGGTGCTGAAAATCTGCAGCTACAACTGGTAGGACTGCCATTCAATAAGGTATGGTGTGCACCCATGATGTAGTCAGGAATGTGGCAGCAATGTATTCACGTCTTATCTGCTGCTTGTGAAAATGTTTTAGCATCTATGGTCTGTCAAGAGAGAGCACAAATCCGTTCTTGCAAGTTGTCCAAAGACCATTTTCCCAAAGTAAAGATTTGGAAAAAAAGAGAGTACATTTAAGGATTGTGTTTAAAGCAAAGTGTATTCACACAAGTTTTTTTTTCAAGTAGAGACGAAAGGTAATTAAATTGCTATTAAGACGGGTTTTAAAGTTATTTCCCTAAAGATTGTAAACAATAAGCAATTTGTTAGCCTGTCTTGGTACTCAATGAATACCTCAGGCCTATTGCATTGGGAGTTTCCTGATCTTGGGGGTTCGGCAATGACTGTCCAGCATACGACCGCCCCTCGTGTTGTGAACAGATGGTGGTTAAAAAAAGAAACAAATGCACACACTAATAGTCATAGATTTTTAAACAGAAAGGTATAAGGGCGAGCTTTTGCCAGGCTCAGACAATTATGATGCAGGATGATAGTTAGACGTTATTTTGTTCAAGTCAAGCAAGACAGCTCACTAATATGGGGAAGGGTAGTGTGTTCATTATCTTGTATTATTACACAACAATAAATTGTATTGATTGAATTAACTGAGTCAGTGCATAACTGTTGCTTCCTGTGTTTGTTTATTAGATATGAAATAAAGCAGCTTAAGCTCAACATATCAAGTGTTTTCTCGCTTCACATTTGAAAAGACTGCAGCACTCATGAAGGCATGTGTAAAAGATGTGATATCCAGTTTGTATGTTAAAGGGGATATATGGTTACATCCCTTGGACTATGCTATCATATAAGTAAATATTAGGCAGTGTAAGTCAACTCCAGCATGAAAGGGGCATGGGATTCGCTTATGGGAGCAACTGATACCAATGAACGCTAGAAAGCATCTAATGCAGACCCAAAACTTATCACTGACTAGTGGCTATCCTCATGTGGAGGGGGAAGGCATAGAGCTAAGTTGGGTATCTTTGGGATCCAGTTGAGTCCAAGATGACACATCTAGTGATGGAAAATAGCAACCAAGTCAACTCTCCATGGCAGCCAATTCTGCAGTACTATAGAACACTACTGATTAGTAACCAGCCAGCTTGGCTCATTAATGAGACCTGGAGGGGTAGATCTATCACTGAAGGATGGGATTCTTCCCACTTGGTTTCAGATAACCCTGTAAGCCAATATCTTCACGGGTATTTTGTCCCAATTACATACGAACATATGAATTAAGAGCAGTAGGCCATTCAACCCCTCGAGCCTGCTCTGCCATTTGATAAGATCATGGCTGATCTGATTGTGACCTCAACCCTACCTTTCCGTCTACCTACTATAACCTTTGACTCCCTTGTTAATCAGGAATCTAACTAACTCAGCCTTAAAAATATTCAATGACCCTACCTCCATTGTTCTCTGGGAAAGGGAGTTGCACAGATTCACCTCCCTCTGAGAGAAAAAAATTCTCCTCATCTCAATTGTTGCCAAACTAATGGGGTGTGTCTTTACAGGAAGAGATCAAGCAAACAGACACTTTAACTGGGGGGATTTCTCTATAACTTGGTTTGGAGACTCTAGTACAGGATAGGTTTCTGCATATGCCAGCTACTTGCGGTACCCAAAACCCAGACCTACCCCCAAAAATCTCACTTGCTTAATCACTCCCTTTTGGGATGCAATTTAACTCTCCTAGTTCCTAACAGAGATCAGGAACTCACTGTTTGGAAATCAGACACAATCCCATTCCCTACTATTCCAAGCAGCTATACATTAAATACACTCATGTATTTTGCTATTAGTCAAAAAGTCTTGCCCAACTATCATTATCATCCACATTCCTACTTATATTGTAAATTATGTGCCCAGTGGATATGTATTATTCTCCATACGATCATGGCCATTAACCATCAATTTGTCTAGTACAATGAAAATAATGGAACTCAAGTTCCCTCAAGACTTAATGGATAAATGTATCTTGTAATGTGTTATAAAGCCAGACAGATGTAGCTTCAGGTTCAATCCATGGGTTATCTCTTAACCAGACAGGTGTTACAAACAGGCTCAGGATCCCAAAGGGGAAAAAACATAATCAGCCAGGGTTCCTGCTATTCAGTGACACCTGTTGAAAAATGCATGTGTGAGTGAGAATGCCTACGGGGTGCCCTTTTAATAAAAATGCATATGGGGTAAGCTTTTAGTGGTTTATAGTGAGATACCTCCATAGCGAAGTAGCAGTGTGGTGAACCAATGGTTAATATAAGTAGCCCATTTTACTAGCTAGAATTAGAAACAATTAGCTTCTTCTTTGACCACCTGTTTACATTATTAATTTTCTTTATGTATAAGCCTGCCTTGTGTTAATCAAGCAAAGAGATATGATAAAGTTGAATTCTAGTATAAGGAGTTGTCATGCAGCTGCATTAATGAATGGATCTCCCTTTGCAGGCAAGGTCAAAAAACATCCCAAGCCAGAGATAAGGTAGCCTCCCTTTTCCTTGGCATACGCATGAACAAGTATTACCTGTGAGTGGTCGGTCATTATGTCAGTTAGCATGGCTTGCCTAGACTCAGCTTATGATTGGTTTTAACCCCTTGCTACTCATGTCCCTCTCCACTCTGAAAATGTATAATTGTGTGGATCTGCCTATGTAATTTTGCCTGCTCTATGAGATTGACCAGACTTTGTCAAGAGTTGAAATCAATTCTATAGATAAGGTCAGCTGCAGCTAATAAATTGTGTTAAACTTTCAAGTGTTATTCTCATCAGTTATTGCTGAACCAGACTAAGGGTAAAGAAATCCGGTATCGTCATGAGGATCAGTTGAGGAGAGGATCAGGATCGACTGTATTGCTGGCCACTTGCAGCAAAATAACCTGCTAACAGAGAGGATTTATGCCTCTGCACTGTGTGTCCAGGCTCCCACAAGAGAAATGACCCCCTTATAGTAATAGTAAAAAGAAAAATTGAAAACGAAACAGAAAAAAGGAAACGTATCAAGAACCTTTATAATGAGGTTAGAAAACCACTTCGTGGTACAGTCGTGCCATGTATTCCTGAAGAATAAAATCTGAAACTCTTAGCAACCTGCCCACTGCTGTCCTAAGCTGCTCCGTCGCCGGGTTGGCTTTTAGTCGGCCACCGGCTCTGACCGTTGGGACGTGTCTGCGGTGATCGCCTCCCGGAACGCGTGAGGTTCAGAGTGACGGAGAAATGGAGTCGGTGTTTGTGACGGTCGGGACGACAAGCTTCGATGAGCTTATCGAAGATGTGTCATCTGAAAGGGTCACTCGGGTGAGTCGTCGGCGTCACTGATGTCGCGAACTCGGCTACTGAAACCCGGTGCGATAGACGGGGACTTTCGTTTATGATTGACACTCGTCTTGTCCAATCAGCAGCTGCGTTGGCCGACTGGAATCACCAATCGGGACTAAGCGAGGGCGGGACGTGTCGTTTAGGTTGCGTGATGGTGTCCAGCTATAAGAATGAAGAGAGTGATGGAAAGGGAGGGTTCAGTACAATAAACAGGGAGTCACTGACTCAGATTAGGCATTGAAGCCCTTTGGTATTTTTGTCACACTGATGACATGGTCAAGGTGTGACATGAGGGAATTGGATAAATACTTGAAGGGGAAACATTTGTAGGGCTAGGGGGAAAGAGCAGGGGATTGGGACTTATTGGATAGTTCTTTCAAAGAGCCAGTACAGGCACAATGGGCCAAATGGCCTCCTTCTGTGCTCTATCATTTTAAGTGGTGTAATGATGTGTTTTAATGTGACTTATGCCTCTGCACCACGTGTATGTGAATAAACAAGTAAGTTTGTTCAACACTTTTTATGACTCTCCCATTAAATGTTTTTACATATAACTGTGCAAAACTGCCCATTTTACAGCTCATATGCAGATGGTTATTTTGGATTGGTAGTGTCTCCGACCCCACATCTCACCTGAAGTGAAAATATAAAAAGAAACCGCCTTGCAGTTATAAGGGTGGATACTCCACAATCAAGTTTGAGGGGGTGCAGTGGGACTTCCACCTGCCACTGATCCTGTCCTGAATTCTGGGGATGTGGTCATTCGCATAATTTGATGGGTGCCTGCATCTGTAGCAATACATCACAGGCACCCGCCCAAAGGGAGCAGCAGTTCTTGGAGCGTCAGGGTGCCCCTCAAAGAGGAATTGCCCAGGGGTGGATCAGTATGAAGATGCAGCAGAGCAAAATCTTTAAGAATCAATATCCATATCAGTGAACGCCCAGTATGGAATGGCAATGAATCCTCCTTGGGACCTTTAGAAGGCCCATTACATGATCTATGCCAGCTCTTGAGGCAAAGTTTCCACTTGGCCTACCAAGGTGCTATGGAGGAATTATCAAGGTAGACTGGGAATGCCCCAGTCACGTCCTAAAAGTTGTTCTATGACATTAAAGGGGCAGGACTAAGAAACGCCCGTGTCCCTGGACTGTAGTTTTTTTAAACTTTTCTTCAAGGGGTGGAAACTTTGTGGATCTGGCATCCCTTCCCATTCATGGAATTTCAGCTCTATAGTATACAAAATAAATTGGTATAAGCATGGTTCAGTTGGTGATCCACAATCTCCTAACTCAGAGGTGGGTGTAACAAGCCCCACTCCAGGATTTGAAGTGCATAATTTAGGCTGGTATTCTAGTGCAATACTGAGGGAGTTTGGATGAGGAGTTAAACTAAGGCCCCAGATGCCTCAGGTGAATATTAAAGATCCCATGGTTCTATTTAAAGAGCAGTGAGTTCTCCAGGTGAATTGACTAACACTTCTCAATTAACACCACCAAAAAAAGATTAACTGGTCATTCGTTTGTTTGCTGTTTGTGATATCCTGTATGCAAAATGGCTGCTACATTTGCCTGCAAAACAATAGTCACCACATTTGAAAGTAATTCATTGTTTGTGAGTTGCTTTCAAATGTTTTTAAGAGATCTGATACGGCTTAATGTAGATACAAGTCCTTCTTTCAAAAGGCTGGTCAGGGAATGAATTGAATTCAGGGAATGAAAAACAGACCCCTGTGGGACCTCACTGGTAACATTTTCCCAGGCTAATGACAATCTCTGAACCACCACGTTCTGGGTTATAATGATCAATCAATTACATATCCATTGTAAAATATTTTCACTGATTCTCGCTTTCTTTATTTTCAGTACCAGCCTTTCCCAAGGAAATCAAAAGCCTCACTGAAATCCAAGTACACCTCATCCACTGCCTTTTTACCCTTATCAAGCTCCTTTGTCACACCTTCAAAGAAAACCAGTAAATTAGATTGGCAAGACCTCCCCTTCATGAACCCATATTGGCTATCTTTTATGATTTTATTTCTATCCGGATTTGCCATGACCTTATCTTTAAGAAGATTTTCCATAACCTCACAATGGATGTCAAACTCACTGGTCTGTATTTCCTGAGTCACTTTTGCTACCTTTTTTAAAAATAGGGAGTAACATCTGGTCCCAAGACCCCTCTCCAGTATTCAGTGATTTCTGGAAGATTTGTGCCAGAATTCCTGCAATTTCCTTCCTTAGTTCCTTAAGGATCCTATGATGCATCTTATCCAACCCCTGAGATTTATTTACCTTATGTTTGCACAGCTGTTCAGTACTGAATTGGTGTAGGCACTTTCCCATAATTACCGATATTGGTTTGTTGCTAATTCCTACCCTGTTCAGATTTGTTGGCCGTCTTCCCATATCACTTATTGTTCGTTCCTAGATTCTTCAAGAACTGGGCTGCAGGAAGCTGATTCTTCAGATTGGCCGTGGCTCTGTTGAACCAAAGCCTTTAGTTGGACCAAATTTTACGCTTGAAGTTTTCAGGTTCAAGGACTCAATAGCAGATAACATACAGAATGCTACACTCGTTATCAGTCACGCTGGTAAGTATTCATAATTGATTCTGAAGTTTGAGTGATAAAGCCTGATACACTCTAGTTGCTCTGTAATGTAAATATAACAATGAGTGTTGACAGCTTATTCAACTATGGAGGGTATTTTTAATTGAACCCATTACAATCCTCATCTAATGTCCACATAGAGCATTTTCAGCAAGTGTCTCTAGATAGTGAGCAGGAACCCTGGCAGATTTTCCTTTCCCCAGTCTAGGAACACTGAGGCCAATTATAATGCCCCTACTACTATTGTGGATGGGATCAGCTAACTGGGGATGGAACCTGTAACCTTCCTGATCTGTTTCAGCTCATCTAATTCACCGGATAAACTCATTGAGCATTCAGGACAGAAATTGCATTGTTCAGGATAGAAATTGTAAGATTGCAATTTAACCATCATTAAGCTGTTAATTAAAAATATAATGGTGTTAATTGCTAGTAACAGTTATTCAGGGCTGTGGTAATGGTGCATTGATAATTCTACAGTGTGAATATCATTGTGAGTCAGCAACATGCAATGCACTAATTGTTTCCATCCCATAATGTTGGCAAAAAGGCCCAAGTGTCCATTAGATTATATATTTATGATGTTATCTGCTGCCTCAATAACATTACCACCAGTAATTCATTAAGTTTTTAAAAAGTACTGCCAGCAGGAAGTCTCGTTAGTATCATCAAAGTGAATGTGGGAAGGCAATGCAGTAGAGCCAGAGTATTTTCCTTCGGATTTTTGGAGATGTATTTTTATTGTACTTTAATTTTTGTCTCTTTAACACATATCCAGGTGCTGGCAGTTGTCTGGAAACTCTTGAAGCAGGAAAGCCCCTCATAGTTGTCATCAATGAAAAATTGATGAACAATCATCAGTTGGAACTAGCCAAACAGCTGCACCATGATGGGCATCTCCTGTACTGCACTTGCAGGTAGAGTGAATCCTTTGTAGAATTGAAGGGTTGGAAGAGCTGACTGTTGCGGATCTGGTTTTTAAAATATTTCCCTTTTAACATTTGTACCAGGCTTATCGCATTCAAACCACATCCCTGGCGATCCAGGATGTACCCTTGGCTTGCGTAGCCAAGTCTGACCATAAAGTCAGATGTGGAGCCAATACATGAATGAATGTCACTGCTGTCCGCACTGCCTGAGAGACAGTGTCAAGCCACAGGGGGGGCTGGTAAGATTCAGCTTCAGTATGTCAAGCCCTCGCACATGCAGAAAGTGGCCTGGCTGATAGAGGAGTGTCTGCAGAACTTAATGTTTGTGTACTTTGGTAACAGTTTTAAATGTTGTTTGTGTATGTATGCATTAGTTTGGTTTTCTGTTTTTTTTAAATGATAAAGTATTTTCTAAAAAGTTCCCTGAGGCTCAGTGGTTTGTGGTATTGAACGATACCAACCAGAGGGTCCCAGATTTTATTTCAGGCCTGTGCTGAGTTAGCTGATGGGAATAGGAACACTACGATTAACCTTTGTGTACCTCAGCTAGTAACAGGGGAAAAAGACAGCAAGGGTTTCTACTCCTAATTGCTATTCGGTGACTTCTGTTGTGTTTTTATCTATCAAGTGAGCAAGGAACGGTATACACTGTTGAGGCTTATGAATAAGAGCCACACAAGCAAAGTACCAGAGGGCCGTTGGTGTCCATAGCTCAGTACCCCAACATGAGTCAACTTTCAGATTAGGAAGAAAATCTTTTTTTTTACTACCATTTCATTTTTAAAAAGGTTTCTGACAATAAGATCCCATTGTTCTATTTGCCTTACTGACTTTGGACTTGGGAAGGGAAATTCAATCTGAGCTCCACTCCTCATCACTTTCCAATAACCTTTGCTGGAAAGTGCATGGATTTGTATATCAAGACATGATTCAGGATCAGGTTGGTTGTGATGCCCTCAATGGTCAAATAGCCTGATCGCACGCATTGTCTAGGTTGACATATGAAGAATGGTCATGTGGGCAAGGTAGCAGAAGAGCATGAGGAGGAAGAAAAGAGCAGAAGGGTGACCTAGCAGAGCATCGAGACAACTGCTCCACTTTAAATCAAAACAGAAGACTGGCTGGGGATGGTTGGAGTACTTTCAATGCACTTGATCCTCCTAGGTTGAGAGTTGATTTTGCTTTAGAATTGTATTATTTTCTTGTTATGGACTTTTTTTTTACACCGGCTCAATTTTTGGAACATCTTCTCTGTGAAGGAGTAATAAACCTGATGCAGTGTGACGAGTTTTTTTTAAAGCATTTTTCATCTTTTAAATATTAGGCATTGCTCCTCCTAACCCAGGACTGCTTAAGACCTCTGGAGTCCCCCAAGGATCTATCCTTGGCCCCCACTTATTTCTCATCTACTTGCTGTCCCTTGGCGACATCATCCAAAAACACAGCGTCAGGTTCCACACGTAGGCTAACAACACCCAGCTCTACCTCACCACCACCTCGCCCGACCCCTCCACTGTGTCTCATTTGTCACACTGTTTGTCCAACATCCAGTACTGGATGAGCAAAAATTTCCTCCAACTAAATATTGGACGGACTGAAGCCATTGTCTTTGGTCCATGCCACAATCTCCGTTCCCTGGACTGACTCCATCCCTCTCCCTGGCCACTGTCTGAGGCTTAATCAGACTGTTCGCAACCTTGCCGTCCTATTTGATCCTGAGATGAGCTTCCGACCACATATCCGCTCCATCACCAAGACAGCCTACTTCCACCTCCGTAACATCACCCATCTCCGCTCCTGCCTCAGCTCATCTGCTGAAACCCTCATCCATGCCTTTGTTACCTCTAGACTCGACTATTCAATGCTCTCCTGATAGTGCTCACATCTTCCACCCTCCATAAACTTGAGCTCATCCAAAACTCTGCTGCCCATATCATAACTCGTGCCAAGTCCCGTTCACCCATCGCCTCTGTGTTCACTGAGCTGCATTGGCTCTCGGTCTGGGAACGCCTCGATTTTAAACTTCTCATCCTTATTTTCAAATCCCTCCATGGCCTCGCCCCCTCCCTAACTCTGTAACCTCCTCCAGCCCTACAATCCTCCAAGATCTCTGCGCTCCTCCAGTTCTTGCCTCTTGTGCATCCCCGATTTTAATCTCTCCACCATTGGCGGCCGTGCATTCAGCTGCCTAGGCCTAAGCTCTGGAATTCCTCCCCTAAACTTCTCCGCTTCTCTCTCCTTCTTTAAGACGCTCCTTAAAACCTGCTATTAGTCCAGCTAAGACCGGCTAACTCAGTACAGACCAGAAATTCAGGCATGGATCTTCTGGTTTGTTTGCTATTGTGCTACACCTAATGAAGTGTCTATTTACTACGTCATCAGGGAGCTAACAAAACACCTTTAAAATCTGTACTGAGTTTTATGCATGCCGAACTGCAAAATTCAGAAAAGTTGATGAACAGTTTCATAAAAAGCTCTCTCCACATGGGTAAGTGGAAGCAAAAAATGCTGTTTTATAAACAGCGCAAACGAGTGAAAAAGCTGTTCATCCACTCAAAAAGCAGGCAAATCGCAACTCTGGGTTCTACTGCAAAATGTTGATGATCCTGGGGCTCATCATATAACTAGTTTGAGCAACATGGTGTATGTGCCCTTCAATCTATCAATTTTCACTGTTCCTGTCACGATAGAAAAAGCTGGAATAATGGCTCTAGAAATTTGATAGGATAAATGATTTAGCATAGGGAATTAGCAATGGAAGTGAATTATTGTGATGTGTTCCAAGCAAATCATGTTCACCTTTTAGAACATTCACAAGCAAATTTCAAATCTGGATTTTAGACAATGCATTATGTCTGACCTAGACAATATACATTTGCCTTGTTTAAAAAAATAACACTTTTAAAAAAAAATTGTTACAGTGTACAATGGGTTTACCCAGACATAATGTCCTTTGTGAAAATGTGTACTATATATTTGCTACTTCGTAAGCAATGCATTGCTTAAACCCTGTCAGAAGGTGCCGTGATGTCTCGGCCCAGTTCATCACAGTGAGATTTCAGGAAGTAGAAACTGTTACTACGGATTTCTTTACACATCATTAATGTTTTTTTTGTTTCTTGTTTCAGCACACTTTCTGAAACGTTACAAAAATTGGATTTCACTTCACTGAAACCATTCCCTCCTGGGCACCCAGAAAAATTTGCAGCATTTGTGGATAAAGTTCTTGGATTCCAGTAACCTAATAGTAGTTTCAAAGAAAGATGGACTTTCTCTTTCTGTCTCTTTGGAATACCAACCTTGAAGCAGTAACAAACTGGAGACCACCACCCATCCTTAGGATAGAAATTTAATATAATTTCTGCCTTGGCCTTTGTATATCGTGGCCTTTGTATATTGGCCTTGGCCAATCGTGAATAGAGAGAGGAAAAGGATCATTGTCCAATGGAAATCAGACAAATAAGAACAGAAAATGCTGGAAATACTCAGCAAGTCAGGCAGCATCTGTGGCGAAAGAAACAGAGTTAACGTTTCAGGTCAATGACCTTTCGTCATTCTGACTTGATGAGTATTTCCAGCATTTTCTGTTTTTATTTCAGATTTCTAGCATCTGCAGGATTTTGCTTTTGAGAAATCAGACAATATTGATTTGCAGTTGGTGTGTGTAATAAATGTGTCTTTCACACAGCTGTTTTCTAACTGATGTTTCATCATTTTGTTACTTGTATTTCTGCAAGTGGACCCTGTTAACTAGAAATTATTTATGCGTTTGTGCTAATGTGAAAGCAACGAATAAGAAAGTATTGTTAAAATAAATCTGTTTCTATGCGAAGGATTAACTTCCCAAAGTTTTTTTTTCAACTCCTTTTCCCCCTCCTGAAAGCATTCGCTCTTGAAGGGGTAAAGTTGTATATACGCCAACAGGGCTCAGGTATCTCACCCAAGTACCCATTCAATATGTGTGAGCCCAGTGAGTGTCGGCATGCTGTTCAACTGAGCAGCAGTTGAACCTGATCCCAGATGCCACACAGGAGATTTGTTACAAAAATTATGGCACTTAATATTAAGAGGAATGTATCTTTTTTATTCGTTCATGGGATGTGGGCATCGCTGGCAAGGCCGGCATTTATTGCCCATCCCTAATTGCCCTTGAGAAGGTGGTGGTGAGCCGCCGCCTTGAACCGCTGCAGTCCGTGTGGTGAAGGTTCTCCCACAGTGCTGTTAAGAAGGGAGTTCCAGGATTTTGACCCAGCGACGATGAAGGAACGGTGATATATTTCCAAGTCGGGGATGGTGTGTGACTTGGAGGGGAACGTGCAGGTGGTGTTGTTCCCATGTGCCTGCTGCTCTTGTCCTTCTAGGTGATAGAGGTCGCGGGTTTGGGAGGTGCTGTCGAAGAAGCCTTGGCGAGTTGCTGCAGTGCTTCCTGTGGATGGTACACACTGCAACCACGGTGCGCCGGTGGTGAAGGGAGTGAATGTTTGGGATGGTGGAAGGAGTGCCAATCAAGCGGGCTGCTTTGTCCTGGATGGTGTTGAGCATCTTGAGTGTTGTTGGAGCTGCACTCATCCAGGCAAGTGGAGAGTATTCCATCACACTCCTGACTTGTGCCTTGTAGATGGTGGAAAGGCTTTGGGGAATCAGGAGGTGAGTCACTCGCCGCAGAATACCCAGCCTCTGGCCTGCTCTTGTAGCCACAGTATTTATGTGGCTGGTCCAGTTAAGTTTCTGGTTAATGGTGACCCCCAGGATGTTGTTGGTGGGGGATTCGGCGATAGTAATGCTGTTGAATGTCATGGGGCGGTGGTTAGACTCTCTCTTGTTGGAGATGGTCATTGCCTGGCACTTGTCTGGTGCGAATGTTACTTGCCACTTATGAGCCCAAGCCTGGATGTTGTCCAGGTCTTGCTGCATGCGGGCTCAGACTGCTTCATTATTTGAGGGGTTGCGAATGGAACTGAGCACTGTGCAATCATCAGCGAACTTCCCATTTCTGACCTTATGATGGAGGGAAGGTCATTGATGAAGCAGCTGAAGATGGTTGGGCCTAGGACACTGCCCTGAGGAACTCCTGCAGCAATGCCCTGGGGCTGAGATGATTGACCTCCAACAACCACTACCATCTTCCTTTGTGCTAGGTATGACTCCAGCCACTGGAGAGTTTTCCCCCTGATTCCCATTGACTTCAATTTTACTAGGGTTCCTTGGTGCCACACTCGGTCAAATGCTGCCTTGATGTCAAGGGCAGTCACTCTCACCTCACCTCTGGAATTCAGCTCTTTTGTCCATGTTTGGACCAAGGCTGTAATGAGGTCTGGAGCAGAGCGGTCCTGGCGGAACCCAAACTGAGCATCGGTGAGTAAGTGCCGCTTGATAGCACTGTCGACGACACCTTCCATCACTTTGCTGATGCTTGAGAGTAGACTGATGGGGTGGTAATTGGCCGGATTGGATTTGACCTTTTTGTGGACAGGACATACCTGGACAATTTTCCACATTGTCGGGTAGATGCCAGTGTTGTAGCTGTACTGGAACAGCTTGGCTAGAGGTGCAGCTAGTTCTGGAGCACAAGTCTTCAGCACTACAGCTGGGATGTTGTCGGAGCCCATGGCCTTTGCTGTATCCAGTGCACTCAGCCGTTTCTTGATATCACGTGGAGTGAATCGAATTGGCTGAAGACTGGCTTCTGTGATGGTGGGGATATCGGGAGGAGGCCGAGATGGATCATCCATTCGGCACTTCTGGCTGAAGATGGTTGCAAACGCTTCAGCCTTGTCTTTTGCACTCACGTGCTGGACTCTGCCATCATTGAGGATGGGAATGTTTACAGAGCCTCCTCCTCCCGTTAGTTGTTTAATTGTCCACCACCATTCACAACTGGATGTGGCAGGACTGCAGAGCTTTGATCTGATCCGTTGGTTGTGGAATCACTTAGCCCTGTTTATAGCATGTATGGACAGACATTTAGGGGAAAACAAAACATAGGGATAAATAGAACCTATGTACTTCTGTTTTGACTCTAGTCACCTCCCTGGCTGCCACTTTAGGCTAAATCCAGAGATGTGCAAACTTGGCATACTGCCAAATACCATCGGTGGCCACTTATCAGCCACCACGCCCTTTCCCTTGGGAACTCCTTCCCTAGAAATCTCCACCTTGCCACCACCCTCTCCTCTCATTTAGCTCCTCAAAACCCTTCTCTTTGACCATCCCTATAATTTTCTGTTTTTCTTTTTTCTTCCTGATTAGCATCCATCATTTTCTCCCTCAATGCAAAGTGCTTTGAGACGTCTCCCTGTATGCAAGAAGCACTATTAAAAATTACATTACTTGACTTGTTGCTAATGTCAGCTGCATGTGCCTTGACTGTTTCTGTTTCTTCCCTACCATTCTCGCTTAGCTTGTCCTCTTTCACAGTATTATTTTCCCTCTACTTAGTTGGTCTGCTGTCTCTGCACCCTTTGTGCTAAACTTAAAATCAGCTAGCTAAACAACAAAAAAAATTCAGTTTGGGTTTATATTTAACTTGAAAGAGCCATCGCCCAAGTACATAGAGCAAAAAAATATGGGAAGGCTGAAGCATTCGAGGATGAGCTCCAGGTCAGGGATTAAGCGGCCAACTTTAACCACTAAGCAAATATGAAAATATTTCAAAAGCAGCCTGTCTCCTTTCTAATGTTTACAAAGTAGAGACATGGGAGCTACTCAGAGGTTCTTCACACCCACATGTAGTAATTTAGTTTTGATGCTTGACTGCAATCAGTCTGTGCACTTCGTCTCCGGCCCTATCAATAAAGGAATACACCAGGGAAGGTTCACATGAATTGAAAGTTAAAACTTGCCTGCAGCTTCCCTAATGGCTTACTGCAAACAGTGTGATACTGAGCTGGTATGGTTCCAGGTTTGATCCCCTATCTTAGCTAGGGTGGTAGTACAGGTACAATTGGCCTCTGACTTCTGGACTAGGGAATGGAAAATCAGCAAAACAGTCCCACTCTTAATTGCTATTCAATGACCACCTGCTGGATCAGAATAAGATCAGACTCAGCTATGATGATACTTACAGCTGAACAGCCGAGCAGTGCCTACTGTCTAGGCTCACAAAGTTAGCTCCATGATGGTTACAAGCTAGAGACTTGTTAGCCACTCAGACAAAAGTTCAGACACCAACGTGGCTTAGGTGAGGTACAAGAAAGCAGCTGGCATCCATGAATGAGGAGAAAATTGTTGGGGACAAATATAAAAAAAATCTTATCTGCATATTGTGTTAGTTTTCCATTAGCTGACTGTTGTCCTGTGTATTGGAATGATTACTGCTGTTAAATTCTTACTGTAATGCAGTGTTCAATAATGATGTGGGACTGCTGGATCCCGAGTTCACAAGATATAGTGTAAATATGTGGTTGGGGAGGGGGAGATATAATATACTGCAGTCTTAATATTTTATTTTGGTTCAGTACCCACTTCAATTCTGAAATCAGGATAGTAAAGGCGCAGCATTATGTATTCCTACATCAATTTTGATGGCTGTAGTACACCTGTAATGAGTTACAGGAACACTGAAACCTGTGGAATGATCCCACGTGTAGACCAATTACTTGTCAGAAAAAAGAGCTGGGTAAATATCTGCTAACTCTGGTGAAATTATGTTGGAGGTGATAGGGATAAATACAGTCAGAGAAGATCAAATACCCCAAAGACAACGATGGTTCTTGTGCTGTTAGGACCGTAGAGGTGTCATCTGTGAAGAGCAAATGGCCAGGTTTGAATGATAGATATTGTGGAGACTTATTCAACTGTCTTTGGGATTCAGAATTTTATTTTCCAGAAATTCATTCAGATAATTAAATAAATGTGGTAAAAGTATAATAGGGCAGATTGTTCACAGGGAAAGTTATAGGAGAAATCTTCAGTTGATATGTCCCCTTCTACTTGGTCCAAGAGTGGCATAAATAATGTACCCTAGAAGCAGACAATCTGTCCATCCTCTTGACTGTGAAGTGTGTGGCATAGAAAAGACTTGTGTGGATATACAATACTAAAATTATAGTATGTATAAAGATGGCATGAAGGTCTTCTCTCAGTGATGAACATCAAGAGGTCCCAAAAGAAATGGGTTTCGGGAAGTCTTGACACAGTGAGCACAAAACCAGCCCAAGTTACAACAGCTACAATACAACCTCAGAAATGGACACTTCACTGTGATGGACAACATTTTCTGTCACAAAACTAATGTTTTTCATCTCAACTATTTGCAAAGCTGTACCACTACAACAACAATTTGCAATAATATAGTGTCTTTGCACCGTCCGTAAACTTGAACTCTGCTGTCCGTATCCTAACTTGCACCAAGTTCCGTTCACCCATCACCCCTATGCTTGCTGACCTATATTGGCTCCCGGTCCGGCAACGCCTCGATTTTAAAATTCTCATTCTTGTTTTCAAATCCCTCCGTGGTCTCACCCCTCCCTATCTCTGTAACCTCCTCCAGCCCTACAACCCTCTGAGATCTCTGCGTTCCTCCTATTGTGGCCTCTTGCGCATCCCCGATTTTCTTTGCTCCACCATTGGCGGCTGTGCCTTCAGCTGTCTAAGCCCTAAGCTCTGGAATTCCCTCCCTTAACCTCTGCCTCTCCTCCTTTTAAGACTCTCCTTAAAACCTACCTCTTTGACCAAGCTTTTGATCACCTGTCTTAATGTGGCTTGGTGTCAAATTTTGTTTGATAACGCTCCTGTGAAGCACCTTGGGACGTTTTACTATGTTAAAGGCGCTATATAAATGCAAGTTGTTGTTGTTGTTGTTGTTGTTGTTGTTAACAAAAAGAAAATCTTATGGTGCTTCACAGTGGCGTAATCAAAAAAAGTAGACTCCAAGCCAAAGGCGATATCAGCAGGGGTGACCAAAAACTTGGTCGAAGAGGTAGGTTCTAAGGAGAATCTTTAAGGAAGAGAGGGAGGTGGAGAGGCAGAGGGGTTTAAGAAAGGAATTCTAAAGCACGGGACCTAAGTGGCTGAAGGCACAGCTGCCAATAATAGGGCAAAGGGAGGAGTAATTGCTGCAGTGTATTAAAATTGGACATTACTTGTTCCACAGAAATAAAGTTGTTTTAAACAGGTTTTCATTATTACAGTGTAATATGTGTTAACATTTGACAAAGCAGCCCGCTTGATTGGCACCCCATCCACCACCTCAAACATTCACTCCCTTCACCATCGGCACACCATGGCTGCAGTGTGTACCATCTACAGGATGCACTGCAGCAACTCGCCAAGGCTTCTTCGACAGCACCTCCCAAACCCGCGACCTCTACCACCTAGAAGGACAAGAGCAGCAGGCACATGAGAACAACATCACCTGCACGTTCCCCTCCAAGTCACATACCATCCTGACTGGAAATATATCGCCGTTCCTTCATCGTCGCTGGGTCAAAATTCTGGAACTCCCTACCTAACAGCACTGTGGGAGAACCTTCACCACACGGACTGCAGCGGTTCAAGAAGGTGGCTCACCACCACCTTCTCAAGGGCAATTAGGGATGGGCAATAAATGCTGGCCTCACCAGCGACGCCCACATCCTGTGAACAAGTAAATAAAAACATTTCAAAGCTACACCCATCTCAGTTACAAACACTATTTGGTGTAAAGTATGTCACTTTGAGGCTCTCCTGATTTTGACCGTCTTTTAATTTGGAGAGGGCATTAGAATAATTCTTATATTCAAAAAGGGCATGAAAAACCAGTGCTTTAACATATTGTTCTACCTAGTGACAGGATGCACGTGCATACCCATGATTCCCATACAAAGACGCAAAATAAAATGGCCCTTCATTCCTAAAATTCAATATCACGTTCACGCAGGCACACAAATCATGACTGGACCAGCAGCTAATTATTCTTTAAAAAATGGCACTACAGTCATGTCCATGTGAACCTCATTATCTTATGTTTGACCTGCTTAATTTACGCTTCTTGTTGGATTGGTATGTGAAGTAATTTGCATAATTAAGTCTCGTTAAAAGAAGCAGTTCCAATATTCATGAAAAAAACTTGAAACTAATTTATTTTACTAAAGCACCAATAAACCAACCCTCCTTTACATTCCTCTTAATATGATCTTATTAATTGCCTGTTGTTAATATGGATGACCCTGATTTTGTGATATATCCTTTTGGAAAATTTGTCTGGCCCTCATGCAATTTTTTTAAAAATTAACAAAAAATAGCTATTCTAAACTTGTGGGAGATGGCAGAAGTAATTTGAAAGGTATGTCTGGTGTGTCTGATATTGTGTAATGAAACAAAATAGATAATAAAAAAGCTAGTTCCTTTCAAATATGACTTACAAAAAATATGTAGCAAAGATCAACACAAGTCAATCTACTCTCAGTGAACTAATAGATGTATGGTGTACACCTGGATTTTGATCAAGCCTAAAGATAGGCTGCCACTTACTGGTATCAGCATTTATGATTTTTTTCCCCTTTCATCCTCTTTTTGGTAAGTTTTACCCCTATTCTTTAGGTTTCTTGAAGTATAAAGCACCATTCTCAATCTTTGACGGTGGGTCTTTTTCTCAGTCCTCTAACAATATTGCTCACTGATGTGGAGATGCTGGTGATGGACTGGGGTGAGTCACCTGACGAAGGAGAAAGCCTCCGAAAGCTTGTGATTTTCAAATAAAATTGTTGGACTATAACCTGGTGTTGTAAGATTCCTTAATATTGCTCACTGATCAACTACCAGGAATTAAGAAAGTACAGCCCTCTTTCCCTTTCTTCTCCCCTTCCTTTAAGGCCTAATGGAATTAGACTAATGCCTCCACCTCAGGAAAGAAGGAAGTAGGACTGGTTGGGTTGGGATTTGCTTAGGGCAATAATTATTTCTAAATAAATTTATATTTTCATTTCTTAAACAAAGTATCCCAAGGAGTACCAATGCTAACTCAAAAGATATTTAAATAAAATGTCTTTAAATAGTCATTATCTTGAGAAAAACGTTTAGCTGCTGTCTCTTTTCTTTCCGAGCATGCAATGCAAGGCTGTAAATTGCATCACTGGCATTTGCCATCATTATAATGAAATTAGCATTTGCTATTCTCCCTCAACAAAGAAGACATTGATTGTTTAAACTCTGCTGGAGATGTGTGAAATGGATTTAGATGGACTTGCCTTCCATTATTAAACTTACCATATATGTTATTGTGGAGACAAATCCACATTATGTCCCTATGAATCACATTACCAAACCAATGTACTGTTCCACAAGGCATTTCAATGGGATTCAATAATTGCTGAAAATGAACAGCATGAAAGAAAAATTAGAATGTTTTGGCTGAGACTGTTCATCAGAATAGGGGAGAACCATTACGGTAACAAACTGCAGTTAAGGTGTTAATGTCAGGGTATTGACTAATTTTCTGGAAAGCCTTCCTCCAGTGCATTTTATTTTCTCCCCTTCTTTCCTGAAGAAGCTGACTTATATTGGAATACCTTCCACAGAAACTGGTACCTTGCCCAAGCATAAATCAGATAGTGAATGGTAACTGGTTATTTGACCACATGCAGCATTAGAGTTGAGCCCAATCCTGTCCACATCCAACATCCATAAATGAACACTTTCCAGCAAGGATAGCAATCAGGACTGAGAACCTTGGCCAATTCTTTTCAACCCCCCCCCCCCTTTTGAGCTCAGGAGGACAGTAGCATCTTGACTGAAATTGGCTAATAGACCATATAATAAAAAATTGAACCTGGGCACCTTTTATCTGTATGGCACATTACGGCACTAGGCAATGCCTTCACCCCAACATCCTCTGCTGCTCCAAGTTTTCCAAAAAAACAGTTTTAATGTTTGCCTTTGGTTAAAGCTTAAGTAGATTTTTAAAAATTGTGCCAGACAAGATCAACAGTATATAAAGAAACTTCGTTGTGGAGACATGCTGCCTATTTTTTAAAATCTAAAATGTTAAAGGGGGTATTGTCTTTATGAAAAAGTTAGTATTTTTGTTTATTTGTTGAGAGCTACATCACCGTGACATCACGTACATGTGAACTGACGATGATTTACATAATCATACCATGTTTTTGGCGACTTTTTTCATTCATTCAATTCGTCATGAAGATAATGAATGGCCTTTTAAGTTAAAAATATAATTGTATTCATTAGGTAAAATATATTTAAATTATGGCCATCCCTCCCTCATAATAGGAAAAAATGATAGTGCTGTTAATTTGGGGTGTTTGGCCAGCTTGTGGAGACTGGGGTGGTGGGGGGGTTTATTTGTAATTAGTAGGATGTGATGCACCTGGTCTGGCTCGGCCCAGGAGAGGAAAGTTCGTCACAGAAAACGTTCAGTTCTCTCAACCAGAGGGGGGAAAAAAAATCTTTTTCACGTTCCTGAGCTACTTGAAGGGTGTTTTGGCGCCAGTCGTATAAATTCTATGTACATTTTTAAATATATTTTAAAAATTACATTGTCTTATGGCGGGGTGGAGAAATGCAGAAGGGGGGTAGAAAGTATTTCGGACAGAAGTCTCTGAGTGAAGTGACAATGGACGAGTATCTGGGGAGTCAGGGACTCTATCGAAAACTCACCGCCAAGGATGGCTCCTGTCTCTTCAGGGCTGTCTCCGAGCAGGTAAACTCTTCAGCGAAAGTTTATATTTTCGAAATTTAACTCCGCAACATCAAAAATAAAAGGTGCTGTACTGTTTCAAACGTAGTTTTATTTTTGGTCAACTTCGTCTGCAGATTTTCTTCGACTTCAAATGTTTCATTAAGAAAACATTGATTTTCGTAAATGTGTGTGCGTGTTTATATTTACGATGGCCGTGTTATATAGAGAGCCAGGTGTCAACTTATTCCGTTTTTCCCCTTTTTGGCTAAAAGTCTTGCATTTTTTTTGGCAGCTGTTTCTGACGCAGATACATCATTTGGAGATTCGAAAAACCTGTGTTACTTATATGAGGGTGAACCGAAGCAAATTTGAGGCAGTAAGTACCCCTTTGTTGATAACAGTTTTGAAGTTCCAAAAGCTAGCTTTGTAAACATTGTAGAAAGTGATGTTACTTTCCAGATGTGAAGCCAAATTGTGAGATGTAAAATGGACGATGTGAATCTTTAAATATCTACCCTGAGCAAAGAATGTTTAACCTTAAAGGGCTCTTTTTTAATGTATCCTTGTCCCTCCTGAAGGGGTAATTTAAGTTCTATGAAAAACATTACAATAACTAGTTGATATAACACATTGGAAGTCCACAGTAATGTGCTTAGAAATAAGTAAGTTGTGATGCAGGTGCAAGTTTCACCTGCAGTTGAGTCCATCTCAATGGGCTATTGTGGAGAGGTGCCATGAAGGGAAGGAAAAACAAATGGTAAGTGTAGCATTGATGGGGGCCAGGCAGCAGATCTCCCAGACTGTTGTCTTGGCTACTAAAAATGTGTTGAGGACAGTGGAATGGAAGTTATAGCTTAAGAAATTGACTTTATTTTTTCTCTGCTAAGTTGACCTGTCTGTGTCAGCCCTGCTACACGTTGACTTGTGTGATGAATATAAATATACCTAAATGTGGCTGTAGACTGTATCCAGCCAGAATGTGCAGTTATTGTGTACCGAAAGGGTTAGCATACTCAAGACCAATAATTCTTGAGTCACTAAAATCCCATGTTCCTGTTCTCATTTTTTTAAAAAAACCTGTGCCACTTCCCAACAGCAAAGCTGTGATTGGATGTGAATTGTTTGGGGAATCGTGTGCAGGAATTTGCTTTTGTAAGCTGTTCATATGTTTATTTGTAATTGATAAGTAGTTTGTGAAATTGACTGATGCTTCCCAATATGGTAGAATTTCTAACTTTGTTTTCCCAGTATATTGATGGTTCCTTTGACAAGCACTTGGACCGTTTGGATGATCCCAAGGTATGTATGGTTAAATTGTATTACAATTGTTATTTCGGTGCCGCACTCTGTCAAATGCTGCCTTGATGTCAAGGGCACTCACTCTCTCTCCTGGAATTCAGCTCTTGTGTCCATGTTTGGACCAAGGCTGTAATGGGGTCTGTAGCTGAGTGGAACAATCCAAACTGAGCATTGGTGAGTGTGACACTTGATAGTGCTGTTGAAGACTCCTTCCATCACTTTGCTGATAATTAAAAGTAGGTTGATAGGGTGGTAATTGGTCAGGTCGGATTTGTCCTGCTTTTTGTGGATAGGACATACCTGGGCAAATTTCCCTATTGTCGAGTAGATGTCAGTGTTGTAGCTGTACTGGAACAGCTTAGCTAAGGATGCGCTAGCTCTGGAGCACTGGTCTTCAGCACTACAGCCAGGATATTGTCGGTGCCCTTGCTGTGCCCGGTGCACTCAACCCTTGATGTCGCATTGAATGAATCAAATTGGCTGAAGACAGGCATCTGTGATATTGAGGACCTCAGGAGGAGGCTGAGAAGAATCATCCACTTGGCACATCTAGCTGAAGATGGTTGCAAGCTCTTCAACCTTACCTTTTGAACTCATGTGCTGAGTTCTGCCTTCAGAGGATGGGGATGTTTATGGAGCTGCCTCCTCCTGTTAATTGCTTAATTGTTCACCACTATTCATGACTGGATATGGCAAGATTGTAGAGTTTTGACCTGATCTGTTGGATTGCATAGCTATCTCAATAGCTTTGGCAGTGTAGATTTGCACCTCATTTTCAGGTGCTGCTCCTGGCATGATATTCTACACTCCTCATTGTACCAGGGTCAGTGATCTGGCATGATGGAGGAGTGAGTGATATGCCAGGCCATGAAGTTACAGATTGTGGTGGTATACAATTCTGCTGCTGAGGTCCACAGTGCCTCATGGATGCCCAGTTTTGAGCTGTTGGATCTGTTAATCTATCCCACTTAGCACTGTGTTAGTGCCACACGACATGATGGAGGGTGTCCTCAGGCTGAATACAGGACAGCATGCAAACTGTGCAAAGGTCACTCCTACCAAAGCTGTCATGGACAGATGCACCTGTGACCGATAAATTGGTGAGGATGAGGTCAAGTAGGTTATTTCCTCGTGTTGGCTGTCTTGCCACCTGCTGCAAGCCCAGTCTGGCAGCTATGTCCTTCAGGGCTTGGTCAGTGGTGGTACTACTGAGCCACTCTTGATGCACATTAAAGTCCTCCACCTAGTGCCCTTGCAACACCCTGCTTCCTCCAGGTGGTGTTCAACATGGAGTACTGATTCATCAGCTGAACGAGAGTAGGAGGTTTCAATGCCCATGTTTGACTTGAAGTCGTGAGACAGTGTGGGGTCTGGAGTCAACGTTGAGGACTCCCAGAGCTACTCCATCCCTCCGACTGGGCCACCTCTGGTGGTCTGTCCTGTTCGAACAGGACATACCCTGGTATAATAGTTTATCAAATGCCTGAAAATCCACATATGCTACATCTACTGTATTCCCTTTATCTATCCAAACAGCTGCTTCAGACACACCACACTTAATGACTTCTGACCTCTTTGCTTGTGCTTCCCTCGACCTGATTATTTTCCTGTAAGGACCTCATGGTCCAATGTTCTCTCCCTCTCATATGCTTGACATCAGTTATTTCGACACAGACTGTGGATTGAATATAGGAAAGATTAACTGTTAATTTGAAGGAACAGTACAAGAGTGTTGCAGAAATTTAACTTCACAGTGGTACTTGTGCTTGAGGGGCTATATGTGCTGGTGACACTCAGTGTCACCACCAAGCACTCCCCGAGGCCAACTGCTGAGCAAAGCCCCACCATTCTGTCTTAGTTCCAGGAAAGTACCATCCACTACAATAGTGGTAAATTTTTCCATTTCCCACAACTGACATCTTTATGCCTCCTGAGTGAAATTCCCTATTACTGTTTAATTAGGGTTAGTTTTGTGCGGTGGGCCAATTTAATAGGAATTAGGTTGAGAGCTCAAACTCACCATCACTGAAAGTGCAGAGATAACTTGGTATGGTGACAATACTGACAAAGCCACCTGTATTGTCTGTCCTAGTTGCTCTGAGGTGGTGGTGGAGGGCTGCCTTGCATCACTCCAGTTCTTGAGGGGATGGTGCTTCCATGATAGTGTTGGATAGGAGATTTCAGGACCCACTTAAACATGGTAAGACTGGCACTGTTTCCGGCCACAAATTCCATACCCTTGTCACCGATTTCTTTTTTTTCTTTTCTCTCCGGCCCCCCACCCTA
Organism: Heptranchias perlo; assembly: GCF_035084215.1. NCBI lineage: Eukaryota > Metazoa > Chordata > Chondrichthyes > Hexanchiformes > Hexanchidae > Heptranchias > Heptranchias perlo. Next base: position 46,642,302 of record NC_090339.1, on the reverse strand, counting down.
GCCATTATCTCAGGATGAACCTCAAATTCATTTCATCACTGGAAATGCAAATGGAACTTTAAAAATTGAAAAAAATGTTCGAGTTGGTGGAAATACTGGCAGAGCCACATTTATTGTCCATCTTAGTTGCTCTGACAAGGTGATGGGGGTGGGCCTTCTGGAACCACACCAGTCCTCATGGCAATGCTGCTTCCGGGTTGGTGTTAGATAGGGAATTCCAATATTTTGACCCAGTGGCCCTTGGCGCACTGTTCCTCCAGAATCCCTGTAGGATCTATCCTTGGCCCCCTGATTGCAATTGCGGCATCCTATTTGATTCTGAGCTGAGCTTCCGATCTCACATACTGTCAGTCACAAAGATTATCTACCTCTACCTCCACCTCCGTAACATTGCCTCCCTCTGCCTTAGCCCATCTGCTGCTGAAACCCTTGTCAACTACAGACTTGACTCTCCCAATGCTCTCCTGACCAGCTTCCCATCTTCCACCCTATGGACTTCAGCTTATCCAAAACTCTTAATACCCATATCCTGTCCCACTGTTCATGCTGAACTACACTGGTTCCCTGTTTTGCAATTTAAAATTCTTATCCTTGTGTTCAAATTCCTTTGTGGCCTCACCCCCCACTCTATCTTTGTAACCTCCACTGGCCCTATGACTCTTCCTCCTCCTCCTCCTCCCCCCCCCCCCCCCCCCCCCTTCCTCTATCATTGGCCTTTTTTGCATTTCCCCCTGCTTTCGCCCACACCATTGGTGGCTGTGCCTTCATCCGCTTAGGCCCCACACTCTGGAATTCCCCCCCCCCCCCCCCCCAAATCTCCAGCACCCTTTTTTTTAAGACCCTCCTTAAAACTTGCCTCTGACCAAGCCCCTCCTAATATTTCCTTTGGCTCAGTCGCCATTTTGGTCTGATTGCGCATTGGGATTTTTAACATTACAGGTGATATATAAATGCAAGTTTTGTGATGATGAAGGAATGGTGGTGTATCTCCAAGTAAGGATGGTGTGCGATGGTTTCTATGACCTTGCTCTTGTCCTTGGTGGTCAAGGTCACAGAGCTGCAAGATGCTGTTGAAGTAAGCTTGGTGAGTTGCATTGCATTTTGTAGATAGGGCATACTGCAGCAACAATGTGTCATTCGTAGAGGGGAATGGGTATTGAGTCTCGTGGCAGGGACACTGATCAAGTGAACTGCTCTATCCTGGATGGTATTGAGCTTGTGTTTCAACTGCACCCATTCTCACAAATGATGAATATTCAACCCAATCCTGACTTGAACCTTGTGGATGGTGATTTAAGCTTTTGGTTAACATTGACCCACAGCGTGTTGATGTTGGTTCTGGTGAAAGTTAGGGTGAGATGGTTGGGTTTCTTGTTGGAGATGATCATTACCTGGCACTTACGTGTAGTGATTGTTACCTGTCACTTGTCAGCCCAAGCCTGGATATTGTACAGGTCCTGCTGTCAGCTGGCATGGGTTGCTTTATCAGGAATTATAAACAGGATTGTCAGTGAACAACCCTGCCCCTATCATGATGGAGAAAAGCTCTAATGAAGTAGCTGAAGATTTGGGGTGGGGGGAGGGAAGAAAGAGAAAAGGACCAGGCTTGCCTGTGAGGTCCATGTAGTCAAATAGCTTGCTGACACCAGGGAGAAAGAGAATATAGCTGAATCCAAATCAGAGGTAAAAAGGCAGTGTGCTAGTCAGTTGTATGATTCAGTCTCCAAATAGAGCTAAGTCACTTCACTGCCTTTTAAGTGGGACTTGGTTATAGAGAAGAGTATATCGATATACGACCTAATGTAGTATTGTTTTGGTACAAGATAATTGTTTGGCCACTAGCCAATTATTACAAATTGAAACAGGAAAATGGACAAAGATTTGCCAATTAAGGTATAAACTTTTCTTTTAAAAATAGCAATGGCCAAAATGAAAAATCTGATATTTGCAGTAAGGCACATTGGTATTATTGTGCAAATATACATAATTAACACCCTTCAGGGTCAGAAGTAAATTACACAGCTGGATACGAGAGCTCTCTCCTTTTCTGGTGTTTTATTGGTTGGGTCACTCTTCCTATACATCTGGAGCCATGTGCTGGTGTGTTATTGCTTGACATCAACCAGTTCCTCCCTTTGCAAGAGTGTGTTGTGAGGCTTGGGAAGGGATTTATTGCATGGCAGGCATATATCCTACAGATGCTTAATCCATGTTTGTTGGTGGGAAGGGTAGGATTTTGCTGTAGCTTGGGAGGAGACAGGAGGGGAAGCAAGAGTTATTAATCAGGCCTGTGGTCTGTCTTAGATGCTCAGAAGTGCACAGTTGTCTTCTGACATTGCTATAGTAATGCCAGTTTTTGTTTTCTCTTTGTGCCAGAGTACATGAAAATATGGGTTCTCCAAAATGTAGTTTCCTTTAATTGTAGTTTGTATCTCCTTACTCTCCAATTATAATGTCATCCACTTTTGAAGTTCATTAGATTTAATGAAACATCTTGACAATGTGCTGAATCCTGAGCAAAATACTATTATTACAAGTGTTTACTGTCTGAACTTTTGTGTAACCGATATTTGTAGGTTACATTAAAACTATGCAATCTTTTGTTTTAGGAATGGGCTGGTGTGTTGGAGATGAATGCTCTATCATTGATGTACAAGTAAGTGTGCTAAATTGATTGGAAGAAAAGCCTTTTTAAAACAGCTTAACACAAGTTATAGAAATGTGTAGCCAGTGGCAAGTTAAAAGTGAAAGGTTCAATCAATCTGTCAGCGGGCAAATATCCATACCATAGAAGACAACTATTTTGACTTGCTGAAGAGATCCAGGATTGGCATGTTGAATAGTGCAAATTTCCATTTGTTTCTGTGGCAGAGTTGATATGGATGCAATTCTCACTTCAGGCAAGAAACAGATGTCATCTGACCCATTAGTGCCATTGAACCTTTGATTTTGTGACAATGAAAATGATCAGGATTTGTTACTTGGGTAGAAATGAGTCAACAAGAGTAGTACTGGAGGGGTGGCACTGTTATTTCCAGCAATCTTCCATTGGGGGAAAAACTTAATGAAGCAGACATACGCAAACTTCAGTAGCAAGCTCCATTGTTCAAATTCAGAAAAGCCAAAGTATGAAAGAACATGCTCCTCACCAGACATTTTAGAATTTGTTTTAGCCTTTGCTATAGTTTGCCGTTTGATGCCTGCAATTTAATCTTGTTAATCCCGTCCAATGTTTTGATTTTAATGTTGGAGGAGTCCAGTTATTGTACTGTTGGATATTTGTTCACTATATTTCTTTCCAGCTGTTGAGTTCATTTCTATTCAATTATGGCGGTACTGCAATAAAATGTCTGAATATTTCAAGAATTATAAATTTTGGTGTGGGGTGGGGGTGTGTGTGGAGGAGAGCAATACTAATCATACTGCACAGGATTGTGATAGCAAATTGCTTACTTTACGGTTATAGCCAAAATAAAAAGCAAACTAATGAGTTGCCTTTAAATCTTTACCAATTCACTTTTTTTCCAAATATCAAGTTGTGATTTTCTCATTTACCGGTATCCTGGCAAACCACCCACACAAGCCACAAATAATGGATTTGAGAAGATGGTAAGAAAACCTTATCTGTATGTATTATAAAATCAGTACATCTGTGTGCATAATAAACTGATCAAAGTAAAACAGCAACAAATCAGAACTGAGGAGATGAGGAATGTATGAACTAAAGAAAAAAATCAACTAGAGCAGTTGGGAAACGGCCAATCAGAAACTACCAAGGACACCTGCAAATCAAACTGATCAGAAGTACTGAACCAATCGAATGGCTTAAAAAACCTATTGGAATTGCCATCTTGAATTTACACTCTGCTAAAAGTTTCATAACAAACTCATATAATTAAATAACTCTGAATAAAATAACTTCTTCATAAATTTGCTTGTATAGTCTTGTTCTTGCTGCGACCTACCAGGGGTCAGCAGACAGGCACTTAGTTTATTTTAATTATCTGGACTATGTCTTTACTTTGGTTTTCTGACTAAAACCCACTAACTGCTTAATATTTAGTTGAGAAAGGGATTGCACTACCTGTGTTTTCATTTGTTTATATAGAGAAATCATAAATAGTTTAAAGAAAATGTCACATTGTGTCTTTGCTTAGGCTATAACAAGTTTTTTCAAAATATATCACAATAAGCTGGAAGATAAATAAGTTTGGCTTTTTTCACTTGTGTCTAATTTGGTGACAAAGGCAGATGATTTACAGTATAGGTAGTTTCTTTTGTTTATACTTGGGAAGCAATTGTTTCCATATAAAGTTTAATTATATATCTGCTAGCTATTTCAATGTCAAATCCCCAAATCTTCCCTTATCTGCACTACAACTAAACCCCAAGATCTTTTTTCTCTCCTCCCCTAAGTGTTACCAACACCTACAAGTCTTTCCAATGTTGCTAAGCACCAGGGACTTCTTTCCTCATTACTCCCAAAACCCAGTATCTTCTCCTTATCCTCCCAATGCGATAGCAATGCCATGGGATGTCTATTAATATATGAACTGCATGCCTTTCTCTGTCAGTTATGAATTAATTGAAAAATATTGCAAACCCTAGGGGAATTTTTTAGATTTACAGATGATTGGCTCATAATTCAAATTTGTTCCAAAACAATTCATTTTTTTCCCATCTAATTAGCTGAAAGGCAAAATTATTTATTGTGATAGTTAAATTTAATGGCGAAGGCAAACCAATCTTAATACATTTTGGGAGAAAATCATCTTTTTAACTTCAGCTAGCTGACAATACATCAATTTTATATTAAAGAAAACTTATAAGAAATGTGTAAAAACAAATGTTAAAAAAAAATCCATTTCATAAAACTCATCCAACTCCTGTCAAGATTGCATTCATTTGGTTTTGCCTCCTGAGTCTGAATCTTTATCAGGTTTTGCATTATTTGTACCCCTGACCTGTTCCAGCCCCTCAACGCCTATTAATGGGCTGACGTTCGGTTTGAATACTAAATGTACTTGTATATCAAGGGTGAGTAGTGTGCCTTGACCTGCTGAATATCTAGGTAAAGGTAGCGAGTCTCTGATCAAACAGAGGACTTTTACTAACTTACTGAAATATATCGCTTGCCATTGCATGATCTCTTCAACTTTGGTAGCTGGAAGAATAAACACCATCGGACCAAACTTGTCTATAAACAATTAAACATTTATTGAACCTGTACATGAGCGCTCGGTACAGATAGTAAATTTTTCTGTAATTATGAAGCACTAATAACAGTCAAAAAAGTGATCTTTCTCTTGCACTAGCCTCAACATTAAACTGATCCTTGAAATGTGGTTGCTTTGGGCTATCTATTACCACTGAGTCCTGTGAAAAGCCTTATGCTTCTAATAGCTGCTGACTTGTTGCTGTCTTTGTACAACACTGGCCAAGATATAGCTTCAAAGATATGAGAGCAAAGAGGCATTTAAAAGAACAGTATCTTCGTAACTAGATTAGGTGGGTAGCCACGTACAGTATTTAAAATTGTTTGCCCACATAAATACAGCTGTCAAACAAATGATCTTTAAGTAACCCCACAGGACATTTATATTTGACTCAAATTATTTAATTCATTGATCTGTTCCAAATACTTGAATGACCTGTTCAACGGGTCCCTATCCAAAGGCAATGGCTGCAATCAACCCATGCTTAAATCCTTCCTGAATTATGCTTGGTCTTTACCTTGTCTTTAGGTATGAATACCACCCAGTCTGCACGTGTATTCTCTGAACCCTGCTGAAATAGCGAGCAGCAAAAACAATTTTAACCCTGTGAGTGCTGACACCAGCAATAATGAATCCGAGCCATCAGAGACTAAAACACCTTTTTGTCACCTGAAGCCTGTTGACTGTTCTAGCAATGACCTCAGTGCTGAAAAGTTGTTCTTGAGGCATGAGGACCATAGTGAATAGATCAATTTGTAACAGTGGTTCTAGCAAGGGTGGGTGTGGGCAGTGGGCATGTGTATTGTGTAGTCTAGAGAAAGTGTGCTTTAAAGAAGCAGCTGAGCAAAGGCATTGCCAACTGAAGTGCAGGAAGACCTGAGGGGGTGGGTGTCTGGCAAGGAGCAGTTTTGGTAAAATTAGCACAGGGAAGAAGACTGAAAGCAGCAGTAGTGAGGCTTTGGGAAGATAGGAGAGCACCAGGGAAGTGAGTAAACAAGGAAATGCAGAGACAAAAAGTGAGTGGAACAGAGCAGAAAGATGAGAGGAAATGATGCAAAAGTTGTGCCTCCCATCCCCTATTCACACCACCTGAGGAAGGAGGAAGCCTCCGAAAGCTTGTGGGATTAAAAATAAAATTGTTGGACTATAACTTGGTGTTGTAAAATTGTTTACAAGATAATGTGATCATTGCTAAAAGGCACAGGATAAAAGCAAAGTGGTGATATTCTGGGAGTGAGAACCGGCTAGGGCCAAGGTTGGCAGTAGAATGAAGGCTGAAGCAGAACGAGCGCAGTGAAGTATGCAGCAGAGAGGACAGGTGGAATCAAATGGAGGTCCCTGAATGCTAAAGGGGCTGAGAGCTCTGTGTTGCATAAGGACTCTTGCTTGTTTATTTCCCACTGCTGCCTCACTCTCTCGCCCCTACTACAACTTTAGTTGTCTTTCCGGTACTCAGTTTCTTGCATACCACTGTTCTCATAATTATTATGTGGAGATGCCGGTGATGGACTGGGGTTGACAATTGTAAACAATTTTACAACACCAAGTTATAGTCCAGCAATTTTATTTTAAATTCACAAGCTTTCGGAGGCTTCCTCCTTCGTCAGGTACCTCCTTCGTCAGGTACATTTACCTGACGAAGGAGGAAGCCTCCGAAAGCTTGTGAACTCATAATTATTGGTTGGGAAGGAGGAGAAAGGGGAAAAGAATTGTAAAATTAAACTTGTGCATAGTTCATTTTTCATGCCTGCTTAATGACTTCAATTTGTATTTGATTTAACTGCTGCAAGATTAGCAGAGAAGTGCAAGCAAATAAGTGAAATGGTGTTTCTTTTTTTTAAGATCTTGCTTTGCTGTTCCAACAATGGCCATTATGACAGTGTGTTTACAAAACAGTTTCAGGGGCATGCAGCCACTTGTCAAGGTAGGTTTGTCTTTCAGCGAAATTAGAGCGCTACTATCAGCCTCTGTTGATTACCCAGTCATTCCAACAAAGTTACTTACAAGAGCAAATAAATTAGCGTCACGTTTATACTGTTGATTGTGGATACTTGCTCGTTGCCTGCTGTGAAGCACCAGCTGAAAGCACAAGCTCATACTGTTGTACAGTTCCAATGGTAATTGCCTCCCTCTGGTACAATGGGCATTCTTCACCCATGAGACCAGATGGTATTGGCAGGATATTAACCACAGGGGCATTGCAGCTGAGTGCGTTTCTCCGGTGTGTTTGCATATGGGCTGGATTTTCTTCTGCTGCACTGACTCACATCAGGTGGTATAGCAGGTGAAAATAAAGGAACAGCGGACAGGGAAGCATACCGCTGCATCCCTGTCCTTAACACTACCGACCTGCGTTTTTCTCCCCCCACCCCCCACCCCGGCCACAGAGTAATATCCCACATGAGCCCCGGCCATCCTGCTGCATGTAAATGACAGATCTAGGCAATCACCTGATTTCTCTCTTCTACTGCCAGAAAAGGAGTGACATTCCTACTAAGCAGAATGTTGGAGGAAGAATGCCCATCAATAGACTTCTCTCCCTCCTTTTAAGGCCCCTTATTTCCCCTTCAAGAAATTACAGAAAAAAATCTTAAGGGCTCTTCTACCACTTTTTAAGATGCCTCCTTTTCTGGTGCTGCAGTGTTGTCCTGCTGTAGGACCACCAACTATTTCCATTGTTGCATCGGTGGGCTCCCTCTTGGTGGAGGGGATCCCATCCTGCATGTGAAATAAGCCTTGATTAGGGTGGTGGGTGGAAGTGCCCTGCCCTGGAAGAAAATGTAGCTCTTGAGGTTTGCTGCTGGAGTCATCGTCAAGCAGGAATGCTGGCTTCTCATCCAGTCCAAGGCACTGAGGCAATTGTAGCACCCCTACTGCTTCTGCAGCTGACGTGAGCTAATTCAGTACCGATCAAGAAATGAACCTGGCACCAATTCTGGTCCATATGACTCAATTCTGCCCTGGCTAAAACACTTACTGAAAAATCAGGGAGCTCACTGCAAGTACGTGTGTGTGTCTTATGCTAACGAGCACTTCTATGAGGGGCACATTTCCTAAGCTTTATTGCAAGGGGTGAGTTGCTGACTCCAGGACCATTGCTTCTCTTGGATGATTGCTGGGTAGTATTGATGAAGGCAAGTTGCGGAAACCCGTAGGATAGTTTTCTCAACAGTAGTACAGCCAGTGGTTAAAATGGGCTAAAACAGTACAGTATAACCTTATGGCCCTTAAATTTTGCCTCAGTCCCAACATGTGATTCTCTTGGCAAGCCTGAATTCCCACTTTCTGCAGTAACTATTTCTTAAACTAAAGCTTGCTGTCTAGTAACCACTGAAACAGCATGGTGTTCTAAGATGACAAATTTTCTCAACATAAAGACTTGAATATTCTCTTTCCTGCAAGTAAATTTGTACAATATAGTTTCAGTTCTGAGGAAAATCTTAAGCACAGGACCATATCACCCTTCAAGTTTAAATCCTCAATGAAGTGCACAATCATTGTGCATGCTTTTATTTTCAACTGATACTGTAGTTTCTGTTTAGTTATAAACTATGGGAAAGATATACTGCCATAGATGCTGCATTCAGCACTAACCACAATATGAAATTTTGCAATTTAGGTCATTTAACTTCTGAACTGAAGCATGATGAAGTAATGGTTGCTGTTTCTGACATGCACTGCATGTTTTATTTATGTAATGTGCAGTGAAGGTCTTTAATGCATATGTTTATAATAACTAGAGGCACAATATATTGATTTATAAAACAAAACCTATTAAATAACCGTGGTTTCAGCCTTTACTAAAGGTATGTAATGTGTAAACTTTCTTCATAGAAAATGTAAGGTGGAAAGAATTCAGAGAGGGAGAGATTTGTGGAGAAAAATATGGTCAAAATAAATTAACTCAGTGCCTCAGCTCTCCTGATTTTGGCAAAAGATAGCAGTTCTAGAATGCCCTTTCAACAAATTCTACTTAAATCACTGAACACAGCTGAGATTGGCAACTCACTGGGTTGAGAAAATGAGCCTGCTTTCTGCAGCTCAGTGCATTGATGCTGTAGCAATCAATGTCATTGCCCTGCATCTGACTTTTGCTTTCACCTGTTCCTACAGCAAGAAGTGAACCAAATACATATCTGAAGTAAATATTTTATTTCAGCGGTTGTGTATGAAATGCTGTACAGAGATGTCTTTGGAGTGGATGAGGAAGAACTGCGAGCAGCAGTGGAACTGTTCCGCAGTCATGGCAAGAAAACCAGGAGGGGAAGTACGTCGCAAGGAAATGATGATGCTGAATATTTTTCTGAAAAAGTGCTGCGGTACGTGGGTTTGGAACAGCCATTAATTTTGGGATGGTGATTGGTAAAAATGATAGAATTGGTGAGGTGAGGGAAGTGTATTCCGGTTCAGATTTGCTGTTCATGTTTCCAGGGATGAAATCTTAAAATGACTTTATTTGGTATTTTAGTGATTTTGTTTTTCAGAAAATCTTCAAGTTTTGCGTGGCTGGCCTTCTGATTATAGGTATTCAGTTTTTGAGGCTAGGTGTTGAAAAACATGGTATCTTATTGCTTGACTTTGTTTCCCAACGCCACCTAATGCTCAGTGATGGTGAGAGGTATTGGTAGTCAAAGGTAAATGAAGTATCATTTCTATAGTTAAGACTGAATAATGGGAATGATGGAGGGCCAGCTGCTACATGAGTTCTAAAAAACTTTTTAAGCTCCGTGGATCTGTGTTTCGCACAGATACTCGGGTAATGCATTGTAGAATTATCAGGAGACTTCTTAAAATAGCTGAAATCTAATTTTGGTCAAAATAGCTACAATTCTGAAGGTATAAGCAGTATAATTGGAAACTTAGAATCATAGAAGTTTACAACATGGAAACAGGCCCTTCGGCCCAACATGTCCATGTCGCCCAGTTTATACCACTACGCTAGTCCCAGTTGCCTGCACTTGGCCCATATCCCTCTATACCCATCTTACCCATGTAACTGTCCAAATGCTTTTTAAAAGACAAAATTGTACCCGCCTCTACTACTGCCTCTGGCAGCTCGTTCCAGACACTCACCACCCTTTGAGTGAATAAATTGCCCCTCTGGACCCTTTTGTATCTCTCCCCTCTCACCTTAAATCTATGCCCCCTCGTTATAGACTCCCCTACCTTTGGGAAAAGATTTTGACTATCTACCTTATCTATGCCCCTCATTATTTTATAGACTTCTATAAGATCACCCCGAAAGCTCCTACTCTCCAGGGAAAAAAGTCTCAGTCTATCCAACCTCTCCCTATAAGTCAAACCATCAAGTCCCGGTAGCATCCTAGTAAATCTTTTCTGCACTCTTTCTAGTTTAATAATATCCTTTCTATAATAGGGTGACCAGAACTGTACACAGTATTCCAAGTGTGGCCTTACTAATGTCTTGTACAACTTCAACAAGACATCCCAACTCCTGTATTCAGTGTTCTGACCAATGAAATCAAGCATGCTGAATGCCGCCTTCACCACCCTATCCACCTGTGACTCTACTTTCAAGGAACTATGAACCTGTACTCCTAGATCTTTGTTCTATAACTCTCCCCAACGCCCTACCATTAACGGAGTAGGTCCTGGCCCGATTCGATCTACCAAAATGCATCACCTCACATTTATCTAAATTAAACTCCATCTGCCATTCATCGGCCCACTGGCCCAATTTATCAAGATCCCGTTGCAATCCTAGATAACCTTCTTCACTGTCCACAATGCCACCAATCTTGGTGTCATCTGCAAACTTGCTAACCATGCCTCCGAAATTCTCATCCAAATCATTAATATAAATAACAAATAACAGCGGACCCAGCACCGATCCCTGAGGCACACCGCTGGTCACAGGCCTCCATTTAAAGTTGAAAGTGCAAACGATTCTACGAGGTGGTTTTAGAAGTGTAATTTTGGTTTTAAATGCCTGATGCTGTTTCCCTTTGTTGCAGAGAAGTGAGGTTAGAGATTCTTCATGACATTTTTAAATATGATTCTATTGGACTCGAATTGGAGACTCAATTTCAGGATTTTCTTGACCATTTTTCCAAAGATTTGGGAAGAGTTATTTTAAATATTTTAAAAGCATATTGTATTACTTCAAGTAGAAACAGAGGACCTGAGACACAGGGTAATTAAGATGCTAATAAAGTAGCTAACAATAGACTGTAAAGAATCAATTTGAAGGCTTGTCTCTCTAATTGATATAAATGCCTCAAGCATTGTGTTGGAAAATTTTTAATCTTTCTGACTGTGAGTAATCAAGAATAAAGCAGAATATCTGACCCCTTAAAAAGGGCAATTTAACTTTTTGGCAGCAGAAGCTGCAGCTCTAGCAGAAAGCCCCCCATAAAAGGCAGCTCAAAAAGGCACAATAGAGGAGTTAGTCTACTTCCAGCAAAATGACCCACTGAAGTGAGGTAGTGTAGTATGTATGTTTTCATGTTATTACAGGGGGATAAATTGCATAGATTGAACTGTGAACCTGGCCATACAGTTGAAATTGTTGGTCAATCCTTTTTAAGAAACCTGTAACAGATGTTTATTTTTAATATAGAGTAAATCTTTTTTTGGAATAATAGATACATAACATGAAACATTCATTGGTTTCAAAGTGAATTTAATTTTTTTTGTAAAAACCATTGGATCTGGTTACATGTTGAGTCTTATTATAATCCTTATGGTTTGTTGAAGCTTGTAGTTTAACAAACTTGGCGCAGTGATCGAAATATTTAGTGAGGAAAGGAAACATTCAATTGAACTTGAGACTACAATGCACTATTTCAAACTAAAGGTGAATTATTGGGGCTGGAGATTCAAATGAGATCACTTAAGATGCCAGTTAACTTGCCAAACGGTATTTACACTAATTTGAGCAAATAGGTTGTGGATATCATTCTTCTATCTGCCAGTGCATCTTTTTTAAATCAACTTGTTTGTGTTGTATGTATTAAGATTTCAAGGTAACAAATGTTTTGGTTTTTGCTTTTTTAAAAAAAATTGCATTTTATTTGCGTCTACTTTAGGAAGAACGACGCAGAAAATAGTGATCAAGAGAGCTCGCCAGAGGAGAAAACAGCAAAACCTGGAGCAGAAGAAATAAAGGTATCAAGGTTTCATAGAAATTTGTCATGAAAGGAGTTTTGGGAAAGTTAATAGACTTAACATTCCTAGAGGAAAAGAAATAGGAGCAGGAGTAGGCCATACGGCCTCTCGAGCCTGCTCTGCCATTCTTTAAGATCATGGCTGATCTTCAACCTCAACCCCACTTTCCTGCCCGACCCCATATCCCTTGGTGTCCAAAAATCTATCTATCTCAGTTTTGAATATACTCAACGACAGAGCATCCACAGTCCTGAGTTAGAGAATTCCAAATATTCATAACCCTCCTGAGTGAAGAAATTCCTCCTCATCTCAGTCCTAAATGCCCGCCCCCTTATCCTGAGACTGTTTGCCCTAGTTCTAGACTTTCCAGCCGGGGAAACAACCTCTCAGTATCTACCTTGTCAAGCCGCCTTAAAATCTCATGTTTCAATGAGATCATCTCTCATTCTTCTATGCTCCAGAGAGCATAGACCCATTCTACTCAATCTCTCCTCAAAGGACAACCCCCTCATCCCAGGAATCAATCTAGTGAACCTTCATTGCACTGCCTCTAAGGCAAGTATATCCTTCCTTAGGTAAGGAGACCAGTACTGTGTGGTCTCCCCAAAGCCCTGTACAGTTGCAGCAAGACTTCCTTACTCTTGTACTCCAACCCCCCTGCAATAAAGGCCAACATACCATTTGCCTTCCTAATTGTTTGCTGTACCTGCATGTTAACTTTGTTTTGTGTACAAGGATACCCAAATCCCTCAACACCAATATTTAATAGTTTATCACCATTTTTAAAAAAAATTCCCTTTATCTATTTTTCTTACCAAAGTGAATAACCTCACATTTCTCCACATTATGCTCCATCTGCCACCTTCGTGCCCACTCCGTTGACCTGTCGATATCCCTTTGTAGACTCTTGCATCCTCCTCATAGCTTACTTTCCCACCCAGCTTTGTATTGTCAGCAAACTTGGATACATTACACTCTGCCCCTTCATCTAAGTCATTGACATAGATTGTAAATAGCTGAGGCCCAAGCCTCCCCACCCCTGTGGCACCCCACTTGTTACAAACTGCCAACCCAAAAATGACCCGTTTATTCCTACTTTGTCTTCTGTCTGTTAACCAATCCTCAATCCATGCCGATATATTACTCCAAATCCAATGAGTACCTAATCTTGTGTAACAACCTGTTATATGGCACCTTATCGAATACCTTTTGAAAATCCAAATATACTACATCCACTGGTTCCCTGTTTTCTACCCTCCTAGTTACACCCTCAAACTCGAATGGATTTGTCAAACATGATTTCCTTTTCGTGAAACCGTGTTGCCTCTGTCTAATCATATTGTGATTTTTCTAAGTGCCCTGTTACCACTTCCTTAATAATAGATTCTGATGTCAGGCTAGCTGGCCTACAGTTCCCTGTTTTCTCTCTCTCTACTTTCTTGAATAGTGGGGTTACATTTGCTACCTTCCAATCCATGGGGACCGTTCTCAAATCTAGGGAATTTTGGAAGATCAAAACCAATGCATCCACTATCTCTGCAGCCACCTCCTTAAAACCCTAGGGGTTTAGGCCATCAGGTCCAGGGGATTTGTTGGCTTTTAGTCCCATTAATTTTTCTAAAACTTTTTCTTTACTAATCTTAATTACTTTAAGTTCCTCACTCTCATTAGACCCTTGGTTCCCTACTTTTTCCAGTATGTTTTTTGTGTCTTCTACTATGAAGACAGATACAAAATATTTGTTTAATGTCTCTGCCATTTCTTCATTTCCCCATTATAATTTCTCTTGTCTCAGCCTCTAAGGAACCCATGTTTACTTTTGCTAATCTCTTCCTTTTTTATATACCTGTAGAAGCTCTTACCTGTTTTTATATTTCTTGCTAGTTTACTCTCATATTCAATTTTCTCCCTCTATCAATTTCTTGGTCATCCTTTGCTAATTTCGAAAACCCTCCCAATCCTCAGGCTCACTACTCTTTTTGGCAACATTGTAAGCCTCTTTTAATCTAATATGATCCTTAACTTCTCTAGTTAGCCACGGTTAGATCACTTTTCCTGTGGAGTTTTTATTCCTCGAGGGTATGTATTCCTCAAGGGAATTATGAATTATTTCTTTAGTTGTTTGCCGTTGCTTATCGATCATCTTTTAATCTAATTTCCCAATCTACCTTAGCCAACTTGCCCCTCATACCTAATAATTGGATTTGTTTAAATTTAAGATCCTAGTTTCAGACTTAACTACATCACTGTCAAACTCAACATGAAATTCATCATATTATGATCACTCTCCCCCAGAAGATCCTTTATTATAAGATTACTAACTAATCCTGTCTCCTTACACAATACTAGATCTAAAGTAGCCTGTTCCCTAATTGGTTCCTCGACATATTGTTCTAGCGTCCTTCAATTTGGTTTGCCCAGTCTAAATGAAGATTAAAGTCCCCCATCATTATTTCATTACCCTTGTTACATGCTCCTCTAATTTCCTAATTTATACTGTGTCCAGCACTATAACTACTGTCAGGGGGCCTATAATCTGCTCCCACCAGTGTTTTCTGCCCCCTTGTTATTTCTCAGTTCCACCCATACTGATTCTACATCCTGATTTTCTGAGCTCAGATCCTTTCTCACTACTGTTTGTCATCCTTTATTATCAGGGCTACCCTCCTCCCTCTTCCATTTAGAGTACCCTGGAATATTTAGTTCCCAACCTTGGTCACCCTGCAACCACATTCTGCCATAAATTCATCTATCTAGTTACAAATGCTTCGTGCATTCAGATACATCGCCTTTAATTTTTACTATTTTTTTTTCCCCCCGTGATGTGACCATAGTCACTCATGCCCTATTACCTTTCTTAAACTCTGTCCCTTCCTGACACTCTGCTTGTTTTTACCCAAATTGCTACTCTGCCCTACAACCTTGACCTTTTTTCTTTTTAGACTGATAAAATTGCCCTTACCCGAACCCCCCCCCCCCCATTAGTTTAAAGCCCATAGTTATTTGATTCGCTAGGACACTGGTCCCAGCAAGGTTTAAGTGGAGCCTGTCCCAATGGAACAGTTCCCTCCTTTCTCAGTACTGATGCCGATGCCAGTGCCCATGCCCCATAAATTGAAATCCCTGCTTTCCATGCCACTCTTTAAGCCATGCATTTAACCATCTAATCCGTTTATCCCTATGCCAATTTGCACATGGCTCAGGTAGTAATCCAGAGATTATTCCCTTTCCGGTTCTGCTTTTAATTTGGTCCCTAACGCCTCAAACTCCCTCAGCAGAACCTCCTTCCTAGTTCTACTTATGTCATTGGTTCCTATGTGGACCATGGCAACTGGATTCTCCGCCTCATGCTCCAAGTTCTTTTCCAGCCACGAGGTGATATCCTTAACCCTGGTACCAGGCAGGCAACACAGCCTTTGGGACTCCCAATCATGGCTGCAGAGGCTGTCAAAGAATAAAGGTTAACTCCAGTATGACATTTTTCTTAGGCTGTTTGCACTGTTGCAGATGTGTGAAGAGAATATCTATGGTTAGCAATCGATTTATTGGTGGCAAGAAAGAATCTGTATTAACACAATGCTGTCACATCCTCAGGATGTCCAAAAGCACATCACAGCTGTAAATTATTTTTGAAGTGTGGGCAAATGCGGTAGCCAAGTTGCACACAAGGTCCCACATACAGACTGGCTGGCAATTATCTCTGCTTTTGGTGATTGCGGGATAAAGATGGGCTTCGACATTAGGAGAACTCACTTGTTCTTCCTCGATTCGTGCCATGGGACCTTTCACACCCAATGGAGAGGACAGATGGGGTCTTGATATAATGGTGTGCTCATCTGAAGGACAGCACCCCTGACATTGCTGAACTCCCATCGATACTGCACTGAAGTTTCAGCCGAGATTATGTGCTCGAATCTCGTGTGGGGCTTGAACCCTCAACCTTCTGACTCAGGCAAGAGTGCTACCAATGAGCCAAGGCTGATGCCTAACTTCTCATTCATCAAATCAGCTCCATATAAACAAAAGCAATCCATACATATTGAACTGCAGAGAACCAGATGATGTCAGAGAAAGTTTGTTGCAGACAAACATGAAAAGAATGAGCAGAAATTACCCATCAGGCACACAATGCTTATCTAATCTGTTAGTGCAATGTTGTATACCACCCTCCCAAATTGCTGCAATGCTAACACCTGGGAAATCAAAATGAGTAATTGGGGGTGGGGGATTGCATGTGGCGAATTTCCAGAAAACCTCTTGGGAAATTCCTTTGCAACATTCCAAAGCAATGAAACAAGCTACACGAGACCGTGGTTATTCCTGGTGCATCACTAGATGTATATATAAATTAAGTATCCCAAATGACTACATCTTTAATGACAAAACCAAATCTAAAATAGAATAAAGAAATTAATTACTGTGAGCACATTTCTGGGATATGGCTCTTTCATTTCTCATCCTGGCTGACTACACTGGATTGCCCGCACATGTTGTGTGCTCAAGTCCTTGAGTGAGAGTGCTGCCACTGACCAAGCTGATGGCAGGCTTTACTTTGGTTTTGCATAATACTTTGTAGTATCCTTTGCAAATGTTCCTTGTCCCAAACTTAAATGCTGCATTGCAGGACTGAACACCAAGTGCCTTTGTAGGATATTGCATAATGTGTTGTTAGATGTTCATAGTAGGTACAGCACAGGAGGAGGCTATTTGGCCCTTCGTGCCTGTGTCGGCTCCACAAAAGAGCTATCCAAATCAGTCCCATTCCCCTGCCCTTTTCCCAAAGCTCTGTAAAATTTTTTCTTCAAGTATTTATCCAACTCCCTTTTGAAAGTTACTATTGAATCTGCTTCCACCATACTTTCAGGCAGTGCATTCCAGAGCATTACAACTCACTGCATAAAAAATGTTTCCTCATGTTGCCTCTGGCTCTTTTGCTGATCACCTTCAATCTGTGTCCTCTAGTTACTGACCCTTCTGCCACTGGAAACAGTTTCTCTTTGTTTACTCTATCAAAATCCTTCATGATTTTGAGCATCTTTATTAAACCTCCCCTTAACCTTCTCTGCTCTAAAGAGAACAACCCTAGCTTCTCTAGTCTCCCCACATAACTAAAGTCCCTCATCCTTGGTATCATTCTAATAAATCTCTTCTGCACTCTCTAAACCTTGACAGCTTTCCTGAAGTGTGGTGCCCAGAATTGAACACAATACTCCAGCCATGGCCTAACCAATGTTTTATAAAGGTTTAGCATAACTTCCTTGCTTTTGTACTCTATGCCTCCATTAATAAAGCCCAGGATCCCATATGCTTTTTTAACAGCCTTCTTGTCCTACCACCTTCAGAGATTTGTGTACATACACCCCCAGATCTCTCTCTCCCT
The DNA here is from genome assembly GCF_035084215.1 of Heptranchias perlo. Lineage (NCBI taxonomy): Eukaryota > Metazoa > Chordata > Chondrichthyes > Hexanchiformes > Hexanchidae > Heptranchias > Heptranchias perlo. Next base: position 46,624,578 of record NC_090339.1, on the reverse strand, counting down.
GCATTCCCTTTAAAATTGTACCATTTAGTTTATATTGCCTCTCATTCTTCCTACCAAAATGAATCACTTCACACTTGTGATAAATTTCACCGGTCCTCCTGAAGTCTTGTTACTATCCTCCACATTGTTTAAAACATTTGAGTTTTGTGTCATCTGCAAACTTTGAAATTGTACCCTCTATACCCAAGTCCAGGTCATTAATATATATGTCAAAGAGCAGTGGTCCTAATACTGACCCCCAGGGGAACACCACTGTATACTTCCCTCCAGTCTGAAACAACTCTTCACCACTACTCTCTGCTTTCTGTCCCTTAGCCAATTTTGTATCTGCACTGCCACTGTCCCTTTAATCCCATGGGCTCTAATTTTGCCAGCAGGTCTATTATGTGGTACTTTATCAAATGCCTTTTGCAAGCCCATATACACCAACTGCACTACCCTCATCAACCCTCTCCATTACTTCATCAAAGAACTCAATCAAGTTAGTCAAATAAGATTTTCCTTTAACAAATCTGTGCTGACTTTCATTTATTAGCCCATACTTTTGCAAGTGCCAGTTAATTTTGTCCTGGATTATTGTTTCTCAGTTACCCCACCATTGAAGTTAGGCTAACTGGCCAGTAATTGCCAGGTTTCCCCCCCCCCTCCCCTTTTTTGAATAGGGGTGTAATATTTGCAATAGTCCAATCTTCCAGAACTGTCATCAGATCTAAGGAGGATTGGAAGATTGTGGCCAGAACCTCTGCAATTTCCACCTTTCCCTCAGCAACGTAGGATGAATCCCATCTGGACCAGGTGACCTTTTCTACTTTGAGTACTGCCAACCTTTTAAGAACCTCCTTTATTTTTAATCTTATTCAATGTTGTTACTACCTCCTCCTTTACTGCTACAATGGCAGCAACCTCTTCTCTAGTGAAGACATATGCAAAGTATTCATTTTTACTCATTCATGGGATGTGGGCATCACCGGCAAGGCCAGCATTTATTACCCATCCCTAATTGCCCTTGAGAAGGTGGTGAGCCATCACCTTCAACTACTGCAGTCCATGTGGTGAAGGTACTCCCACAGTGGTGTTAGGTAGGGAGTTCCAGGATTTTGACCTAGTGACGATGAAGGAAAGGCGATTATATTTCCAAGTCAGGATGGTATATGACTTGGAGGGGAACGTGCAGGTGTTGCTGTTCCCATGCGCCTGCTGCCCTTGTTCTTGTCCTTCTAGGTGGTAGAGGTCGTGGGTTTGGGAGGTGCTGTCAAAGAAGCCTTGGCGAGTTGCTGCAGTGCATCTTGTAGATGGTACGCACTGCAGCCACGTTGCACCGGTGGTGGAGGGAGTGAATGTTTAGGGTGTGGATGGGGTGCCAGTCAAGCGGGCTGCTTTGTCCTGGATGTCGAGCTTCTTGTGTTGGAGCTGCACTCATCCAGGCAAGTGGAGAGTATTCCATCACACTCCTGACTTGTGCCTTTATAGATGGTGGAAAGGCTTTGGGGAGTCAGCAAGTGAGTCACTCGCCATAGAATACCCAGCCTCAGTAGCTCTTGTAGCCACAGTATTTATGTGGCTCGTCTAGTTTCTGGTCAATGGTGACCCCCAGGATGTTGATGGTTGGGGGGTTTGGTGATGGTAATGCTGTTGAATGTCAAGGGGACGTGGTTAGACTCTCTTGTTGGAGATGGCCTGGCACTTGTCTGGCGCAAATGTTACTTGCCACTTATGAGCCCAAGCCTGGATGTTGTCCAGGTCTTGCTGCAAGCAAGCACGGACTGCTTCATTATCTGAAGGGTTGAGAATAAAACTGAACACTGTGCAATCATCAGCGAACATCCCCATTTCTGACCTTATGATGGAGGGAAGGTCACTGATGAAGCAGCTGAAGATGATTTGGCCTAGGACACTACCCTGAGGAACTCCTGCAGCAGTGTCCTAGGGCTGAGATGATTAGCCTCCACAACCACTACCATCTTCCTTTGTGCTGGTATGACTCCAGCCACTAGAGTTTTCCCAATTTCCATTGACTTCAATTTTACTAGGGGTCCTTGATGCCACACTCTGTCACATGCTGCTTGGATGTCAAAGGCAGTCACACTCACCTCACCTCTGGAATTCAGTTCTTTTGTCCATGTTTGGACCAGGTTTGTAATGATGTCTGGAGCAGAGTGTTCCTGGCGGAACCCAAACTGACCTTGCCTCAGCCATGTCCTCTGCCTCTACAAGATTATCTTTTTTGTCCCTAATCGGTCCCACCCTTTGACTACCCTTTTTACTATTTATAAAAGATTTTTGTGTTCCTTTTATGTTAGCTGCTAATCTATTGTCATACACTCTTTTTGCCCCTCTTATTCCCTTTTTAGATCTCCTCTGTACTTCCTGTATTCAGCCTGGTTGACTACTGTATTATGAACCTTGTGTTTGTCATAAACCTCATTTTAATCTTTCTCTAGTCATCCAGAGAGCTCTAGATTTGGATGCCCTTCCTTTCCCCTTCGTAGTAATGTGTACTCTGTACCCAAACCAACTCCTCCTTGAAGGCTTTCCATTATTTGGTTATTGTTTCGCCTACCAATTTTTGATTCTAATCCACCTGGGCAAGATCTCTATCACTCACTGAAATTAGCCCTCCTCCAGTTAAGTATTTTCAAATTTGATTGTTCCTTGTCATGTTCATAACTGTTGTAAACCTAATATTATGATTGCTGTTCCCCAAATGCGCTCAGTGAAACAGGCGCCACTTGTTCCACTTCGTTCCCTAGAAACAGATCCAGCACTGCTTCCTTCCTTGTTGGACTGGAAACACACTGTTCAAGAAAGTTCTCTTGTGCACATTTCAGGAATTTCTCCCCCTCTTTGCCCTTGCATTGTTACTGTCCCAGTTTATAATAGGACAACTGAAGTCCTCCATTATCACTAGCTGTTGCATCTTTCTGTAATTTGCTTGCAAATTTGCACCTCTATCTCCTTATTACTATTTGGTGGCCTATAGTATACACCCTGTAGTGTAATCACTTCTCTATTGTTCCTTAATTCTAACCAAATAGATTCTGTCTTTGACCCCTCAACTATATCATCCAGTGCTATAATAGTTTCTTTGAACAATTCTGCCATTACCCCCCCCCCCCCCCAATCCTTTCTTTCCTTCCCTATCTTTTTTGAATACCTTGTAGCCAGGAATATTAAGTACCCAAACCTCCCTTCTTTGAGCCAGGTCTCTGATCGCCACTATATCATAGTCCCATGTGGCAACTTGAGCCTGCAGCTCACCAATCTTATTTACCACGCTATGTGCATTTACATACATGCACTCTAAACTCATCTTAGATTGCCTCGCATTTGCCCCCTGTCTGATTCCTCCTATTTCTGAATTATTCTATACTCTAGTGCTTTTTGTCCCTTCCAGCCCTCTGTGCACCTTGGATCTCCTCTCTAATGTTTCATCCTGGTGCCCATCCCCTTGCCAAATTAGTTTAAATCCTCCCCCACAGTGCTAGTTAACCTCCCTGTGAGGACATTGGTCCCAGCTCTGTTGAGGTGCAACCTGTCCATCTTCAACAGATCCCTCCTGCCCCAGAACTGGTCCCAGATTTGGAAAAAGTGGCTTTAGTCTGGTTGGCCACAGTTAATTGTGTCATATACACACGTCAAACATGTTATATCATCATAACTATTCTTCAGTGCTAATGATAACCCTTGTTCTATGTTTTCAATTGCTCTTGTGCTAATTAAATGTTTTAATATCTGTGATGTAGTCTTCAAATCTCCAAACAATAAGTACTACAGAAGCTAAAAGGTTTAAAGTTATTTTCTACAAATTATGATTTAATCTACTGCAATGCCCTTTGCTTCCAGTTTACTTTTGTTCAAATAATGGTTTATTTTCCACTCCACAATGTGCACACAGCTGGCCTCCATTCTGAAACTTAAAAACTAAAACTCCAACTTGAGTTGCCACATGTTTTGTGAAAGAATTTTGCTTCAGCCATGTTCTGAAACATATCCCTTCCCTAAGGATTACAATTGTTGGTTGGTTTTGGAAAAACTGGTTTCAGTCTGGTCGGCCACAGTTAATTATGTCATGTACACACATCAGATATTGTCTAATTTGAACAGATGTGTTTTGACTGTTACCAAGGCTTTGGCTGTGGTCCAACCAGATAGATCTGCCCAACCTTCCAAAGTGTGCTTTGACCTGATCTCAATTATGTGGAGAAGTAATGAAAAGGTTAATTGCACCTTTTAATAAGTAGTCCTTCATGACTCATCTTTGTTTGCTTCTGAATCTATGCTTAGCTTGAGTAAAGGACTCTTTTCTGGGGATTTAGAGCTTTACGTTTTTAAGAAAGTTGAGGATGGAATGGATGATGTGTCAGTTTGTAGACCAACATTGGTTTTTATTTGTAAAATAACTAAGTGTGGAATAGGGAAAGTCATATGTGAACACTGTTAATTTCAGCTTTTGAATTTTGACCCCAGACCTATATTAATTTACCTTTTACAAATTTTTGACTTCTGTTCCCAGCCAGCCTACAGTGATCTTGCTTCATTCCTATTTTGTTCCAAGTTTTTTTAAAAATCTTTCAATGTTCATGTAAACAAGATGAGTTGTGCTGTATGACTACCACTGGTATGGTGAAAGTGACCCAATTTCATTTTGAAATAATTTCAGTTTCAAACTCTTACTGAATTTCTACATTTTTGTTTAAAATTCTGCTCAATCAAACTAGAGGCGTCCAGTATTGAAAATGTTGAACTGTTTTGCTTGTTAGGGATATGAGTTATGATTGCATGTTAAGATTTTATTTCTGTATTAACACTTCTGATTCAGAGCACTTACTGTCACCTTTTGGGGCAGTTTTCTTGGTTCCAGCTTTCAATTGATTTCTGTATTTCAGACTGTGGATAGCCCGTCAAAGATGCCATTTCCCTTTAAGGTGTTGAAGGCATTGGATTCAGAAATTTACCGCAATGTGGAGTTTGATGTTTGGCTCGATAGCAGGAAAGGTATAAGCCATAAATAGTGGTGCCACATTTTCTTAGATTTGGGGAGAGTAGGGAAGGTGCACGTAAACTTAGCCAAAGGCCTAAAGGTATTTAAATAACTCAGCACAGCTAATTCTAATGTCGAAAGAGCAATTGTGACAAGATCCTGTTCGATCTAGAATTACTAATGTAATGGTTTTAAAATGCTAATGAAGACATCCCTACAGTCAACCTGTATCTGACTCCTGATGGCATAACTAGAACCCACAAAACCGTGTCTATGTAGCAGGACTGGAAATCCGCTGCTGCTGGTTGGGTATTTGATTTTTGTTGGGATAAATGACAGTTGTGTACCAAAAAACAAAATACCAGGATGCAGGAAATTGCACTTCAAAACCCTGCTATCCTAGTCATTTTCTCTGACTAGTACCAGTTGAATTATGTCTACTCCTGATATTTGGTCAGAAACAGCACCACGTTAGTAGGTTTTCTGTTAATAAATGGATGCTACCTTAAAGTATACATGCAGATTGATTAGTATGCTTTTTTGGTGAGGCAGTAAGGTAAATCTCTCATGCCAAGTGACTAATCAGGTTTGTGTTGCATTTTGCAAGGCATCAGATTGGTTTTATTCTTGTTACAGAGCAGCAGAAGGTGGATTATATGGTGGTTTCTGGAAGGCAATACTGCTTAGGGGACAAATGTCAGGTGAGTTACTGTCAGGAACTGAGCAATATATTTAGCAATGTTAATGTGTTTAATACATTTTGATTAAAATGCTTGTTTTAATTGGTAAGAAATTACTGAAGTTTTTGTGGCCACCCTTTTTAAAGCTGTTGGTGGCTGTGGTTGTCCAGAAGTTGCTTTCTCCTGTTTTTATTCTGTGTTAGCAGTGACTGCCTCAATCATGTCTTGATGTGGAGATGCTGGTGATGGACTGGGGTGGACAAATTTAAGGAATCTTACACCACCAGGTTATAGTCCAACAGTTTTATTTGAAAATCACAAGCTGTTGGAGCTTACCTCCTTCGTCAGGTGAGTGAGAGGTTCTCTCACTCACCTGACGAAGGAGGAAAGCTCTGACAGCTTGTGATTTTCAAATAAAACTGTTGGACTATAACCTGGTGGTGTAAGATTCCTTAAATCAATCATGTCTGACATTGACTTTTTGTAAAAGAAAGAACTTGCATTTATATGGCTCCTTCATATCCTTGGGGCATCCCAAAGCATGTCACATGAATAACTTTTTGAACTGTTGTAGGCAACAGCCACAATGGTCCCACAAATGGCAAATGAGAGAAATGACCAGCTAATCAGTGTGAATAGGAGGCTGGCAAAGTTGGAAATAGATGAACCACTGACTTAGGTTTTCAAAAAAGTTCAAATATTTAAGTGAGCCTTGTATTGATGTGGGAACATCACCAGGTCCCATGCCTTTTACAGTGCCACTTCATAAGGTGCACGATTGCCCCAGTCATTTCTCCCTTGGCTGAAATCAGGAACTCTCTGGGGCTGAGCATAAGCACACATCCACATTTCATCACCTTTTTAAATAAGGTTGGAGAGATGGATAGGGAATAGAAATAGGAAATTGTGTTACAATTGGCTAAACGTTGCTTCAAAAGTTAAAGTTTTAAGAACTAGTATAATGTCCTTATTCTGCCTCATACAGTTCCAGTTTTATATATGGCAATTTTTTTGGCATCCTTATTCTGCTTCCTAATGCATGTTAAAAGCTTACTGGTTAAGAAACTGTAAGCAACATGTAACAGTTGCTTCCAGTTTTTTTTAACATCTAATTCTGTAGAATAGACCAAATTAATCCAGTTACATAATTTGTATTTTAACATCAGGCACCTACTGATTCAAAAAAGTATCTCTCCATAGGTGAAACTTGAGCAAGGAGGAAAATACTACAATGCTCATATACAAGAAGCAGGACAAGATGGCAACTCAGTGACCGTCTTCATAGAAGAGCTAGCTGAAAAGTTAGTTTCCCATAGTTTTTCTTAATTACAAAAATGTGACTGTTGTAATGTCACCAAGTTACGTAATTGTAGCCACAGTAGAAACTGACCTTTGTGTTCCCTCCCTTAAGGGTAGGGTACTTGGTTAGTTAGTGTATAATGAGCACCATCTCCTGGAAGCAGGAAATATAATTGGAATTGTACCAAATTGTAATTTTGATTGTGAATCTTAATTCTACACTGGGGGAAAAATGAAACTGCTAGATGGCAGTTGCCAAAACAATTGAGTCCAAATCTATATTTTTCAATTACTTTTTTTATGAAATAAACATAGTTAATGGAGAATATTAATATGGTATGAAGTTAATAGGAAGCACATTGAAACAAGTGCACTTGTTCAGACATATACCAGGTTGGCTTCAAACAGTTTTAAGTATACGAGGGTAATGGCACCTCAATGTAAGAATGTGAGGTAATGGGTTCTGTAAAACATAAAATCATCTCAACTTGAAACAACTTCAAAATGTTAAGTTTTACGTCTTTTTTACACTTAAACTCAGCTTTAGTACTGTACTGCCAAATCTGACATATATATTAGCGATACCAGTAATGGGGGAAAGTTGGTCATAATAGAGCTAGCTTGCTTTACTTTCTTGCATCCCTTCTTCAATTTCTCCCCTCCCCACCCACCCTACACGAAAAAATAAAAAAGCCAAGCTTCATTCCCTAACCAAGCAGACAAGCTTCCATTTTTGCCAGTCATCTCCTGGCGTGTCTATTGATCACTAACTGCTCTTATAAACCACCTAGTGTGAATTGCTGCAAAATGTTGACTGTCATTAGACAGCCTTTGCTTTGCACTTCGCATTGATCAATAAGGGATTGTTGCATCTTACTAGTGTTGCCACAGTCTCCATGACTACCTCTCCATGATAAGAGTACTGTAGCTTTGTATTGAAAATACCTGACATTATATAATTTTTGCAACTTGAGACCTGCATCTAGACAATCCTTTTGTGGGTTAGGTAGTGTAGCTGTTGCTGTGGTGCTGTTGGGTTTTCTCTTCCCTGAATAGCCAGTTATGCATACTTTTGCTTGCTTTGGTACATCTCAATGTAGAGGAAATGAGAGCAATTTTCAGTCTAGGCTGCCCATTAAGTGATTATTACCACATTTAAAAGCAATTTTTTTTTAGGCCAGATATTCTTCTTAAAAAGAAAGGGAATAAAATGAATAAACCAAGAATGCTGGATATACATGAGGTCAATCAGCATCTCTAAAGAGAAAAGACAATAATTTGGGTACATTTCAGTCATGGATTATTACAGCTTTAGTAAGGCCTCATTTGGAATATTGTGACCAGTTAGGTTCCCCTACCTCAGGATGGACATTGAGTCTCGAGAGAACGACACTAAGGATGATTCCCAGCCTAAGATCATTGAGCTATGAAGATAGACTTGATGTTTTGGATTTATACTTACTGGAAAGTTGGAGACCTAGAGGGCATCTGATCCAAGATTCCTAAAGGCATGGACAGTGTGCATATAGTGTGTTTGAGGTGATGGTTTGGGTGAAACAACGTCGCTCATACAAACTGAGGAAGCAGGGAGTAAGAGAAGCCTGGAAGCTTTACTGTTCCTGGAGGGTGATCAACCTGTGGAACAGGATTCAAGGAGAGGCATTGACAACTGATACTACACAATCCTTCAAGAAAGCGTGAGATAGATTTCTGGAAAACTAGGTGATCACAGCAAGAGAAAATTATTCTGGAAGAAATTCAATGGATCTGGGGCACACCTGACTCATTAAGTGCTAGAGAGGAATTTTTAACAGTGGCCTGTTGATTTGGCTACAGGTATCTTTTTGCCTAGTGTTTTTGGGGAGAGGGGTAATCTCGAACAGAAATAAAATCACTGAAGGATGGGGAATGGCAGATGGCCTATTCTCATCCTAGATATATGAACATAAGCACATAAAACAAAGTGGAAGGAAGAGGTGCTTGGTGGTGGGTTTTTAAGTTTTTTATACTTTTTCTGTTTAGTTTGCAGTTTATTTAACCAATTAATGTCTTCTGTCTGATTTGGGTTGATGGTTATAGTTCCTCTTTTTTTCTTCAATCCCATTAACTGCATGCTTATCTTTCAGTTTTGAATTGTGACAAAGGATTATTCCCAAACACTAACTTGTCTTTGCTTATAGATGTTGATGGACTTGCTGTATATTTCCTGTGTTGTGTAGAAATACAACTTTGCGTGCCCCATGATTATTCAGTGAACAGTTAAGCTATACGGAGCAAGACGGTTCCAAGTCTGATCTCTGGTCCACGTTGAGTTAACTGATCTCAACAATGGTAGAAGTGCTACAATGGATCTCGTGCCCTTGGATTAAGGAGGGAAAGATTGCTGTCTAGTTTCCCTTGATGGAAGTGGATGTCAATTGAGGACAGGTTCAAGCTCACCTGTGATGCCCTGTGGTCAAGGCTCACATGTAAAATGGGTATTTGAGGATGGTTGCTGCTTGTGGAACCATGCCGCAGCAAGGAGATACTGCTTTTGGGAGTGAAGAAAGGTTGATATGCAAGACGAGAGAAGAAAAAACTTATAGCATTGCATTGTCTTCTCATTGCTCTTCCTCCCTATAGTACCTCTGGGAAGGATGACGTGATTGTGGCCAGCTTGTGCAAAGTAGCAGTGCCCACAATTTTTGCCAATTGACTGTTATTTTGTTTTTAAGATATATAGAACATAAGATGCCTAAACTACTTTTCCTAAAGGAATAGCTATTATATTGCTAAGTGGAATAAATGAAGTGTTACAAGGTAAATAATTGAGAAATGGCATAGCATGTGTTTCAAAAGACTCAACAGAATATCGAGAAAAGCAAATGCTGATTTTGTTAGAATAATTGCACTGAGGTCTGTCTTGAAGTTGTTGTGAAAAATAATTTTAATTACTCCCAGGCACACTGTTCCTTTGACAAACCTGAAGCCTGTGACTCAAGTAACACCAGTTCCTGCCTGGAGTATTGTTTCAAACAGAAAAGGTGGCAACTACCAGAAGATACCCAGTGGATATGTTTCGGAGTTAGGTTAGTAATGAGGAGAATGCATTAATAGATTAAATATCAAAACTTGGCTTCACTTCTACCTGTCAACTGCAGGAGCCTTGCAGCTCAAATCATATTGAGTCCCGATCGAAGCACTAGATTTCTTTTTTGGCACTATCAAATTATCAACATAAATTGCGTTACTACAAAGTTTGAGAGTTTGAAAATAAGGTGAGTATTTAAGGAAATGGATAGCATTTATTTCACCAGTCTGTCCTTTATGTGAATCCGGCCCAAACTGGTGTACTAGTTTCTTCTCTGCTGCTTTATCTTCAACTCTCCCAGTCATTGGAGTTTTATGGTCTGTTTGTTGATTTCCATAGTACAGTTTGATTCAATCTGGTATTAGTTTTCTTGAATTTAAACTGTTGTACTCTGTTACTTCCCACCCCCGCCCCAATCAAAAGAGTGGAAGCAGCTTACGATCCTGCATAATAAAATTCAGTAAATTACTGACCATTTTAGGGAATTGCATTGGAATAGCTTTTCATGAGATGTGTTTTTTAACGCCAGGGGCGTTTGTTGTGTTTGGTCAATTCTATACTCAACTTGCTGACCTTTTATCATTACAGATCTTGATCCAAAGTCTCGCAGACGATTTATAAAGAAGATTCGTGGGAAGCAGGTTTTTATGGCATTTGCTTATGGCAGGGGTCAGTCTGTGCTTCCTCCGCGTTTGCAACATAATCTTCCCTCTGGAAGATCTTCTCCCCTTCCTTCACCTCAAAGTGGCAACTTTGCTCATTATGACCAGTACAGGGTCCCTCCACCGCAAAGAACTGGAAGAAACAACTATGCTCCATCCAGGTTTGCGAACAGTGAACGTTTAGGGTTGGGACTTTTAAGATTTAGACTTTGGGAAAGTAATCAGTTGCGGCTGTCAATTATAACAATGGTCATGTTATATAGAATTTTAAATTTATAGGTGTTGTGCAGTCCCATTTGTTATGTTGGTTATCCTTTGCACGAATATAATGGCCCATCTCAAATGTGAATTAAATATGATGTGGAGATGCCGGTGATGGTTGAGGATTATTGAATATTCTGGAATTTTGATTGTAAGCTGCAATGGAGCATGATAAAATGAGGGCAATAGATGCAAGTGTCACCAGGATAGTGGAAAAACTTGTTACTTCACCTTTTTAAAGGAACTCCATTGTATACCATGAAATTAATATTTTTGAATGCAATTACTTGTGCAACCATGGGGGAGGGTGTTAAAATGGAAAGTAGAGGGAATGAGGGGGACATGGTTGCATCTCTGTAGTGACTAGCCCATGTTTTTTTATCATAAGACAGGTATTGTTGAAAGTAATTAATTCCCAGTCTTAAGTGAGTTAAGAAAATGTGTGGAGGGGAAAAAAAACTTTGTTTTTCTGACCTTTTCCTCTCCAGGAATCAGGCCACTCGATTTGTAAGTCAACATGGCTTTGTTGATCCTGACTACATCTATGGCTTTTCTGGCTCAGGAAAGAGGTGTTATCAACATTATGACAATTTCACCTATAGATCTCGGTAATAGGTTTTAAACTTTTGTTTTAAAATAGTGTTGCCAGATTATATGATTTTTTTTTAAGGTTAGGATTCTAGCCAGCAGATGTGTTTTTTTTTTAAAGTGGGCACTCTATTTTTGAAACATTCTGCGGTGGGTGAGACAAGTACATACAGCTGATTTCTCCTTATCTAGAGGACTCTGTAGGTATTAAAAGAAAAAAACTGAATGCTGGGAATGCACAGACAACCAGAAGATGTTATCAACCCAGGCAACTGAAGGCTGTACTTTTGAAGGTGGAGTGGAGGGAGGGGAAATGCAAAGTACAGGACTTCCCTTCAAGGAGAATGATAAGCTAGTCTAATAGTTGTGAGCAAACTTTCACAATACAAGATAAAATTAGTGGTTAGAAATGCATGTGGTAATTAAGATCAGTCAGTACAGATTTGTTGAGTGATTGGATAAATAAAGGGAATATAGTAGTTTTACTGAGCTGAGAATCTATCTGCAACCTGACAGACAACCAATGAATCTTCACATTCCCAACCCTATAATTTATGGGATTCAACAATAACTTGGAAGTTTTTATGATTCTATAAACTTCTCAGTCATTTTTGACTCTGGGAGCTGCATTTATGATCTCTAGTTTACTGTCCCAAAGAAGCTAATGCATGTTGATTTGAAGCAATCATTTCATTTTCAAGTTTAAAATAGTGTTCTCAAATTTCTACTGTATAATTAAATGAGCTGAGGGGTAGTCCTAACATTTTAGAAATTCTCAAGGTCCCATTGGAATGAGTGGAAGCATATCAGTCAAAATGATATGCATTATGAAATGTACTCTGACAAAAGCTTCACATTCCCTCCACTCCAGAAAAGTTCTGTAAATATTGACTCATTTTGTCCTAGAATTCTAGTCCCTTTAGTAAAATTTATCCACACTCATGGACATTACCTCGTGTGCCTGAGGGCCGATAACTTGCTTGTTTCTGGGTGTTCGTGCTGCTTTGATGCAAGCTACTTACATTGCATGAGAATAGACTGATAGTTCTTAGAACTGGTTGCCCAGTTGTAGTGTGTCTACTTCAGATTTTAATTAAACTTTTTTTTTGGACTTTTTTTGAAATAGTTATGCTGGGTCTTGTTTGTATTGATGTGGGGAAGGGGAGAAAGATGCTGAACAGAATCTCTGGAGCACGCTCAGGAGCTAAATTGTGTCTGGGCCATTCATGTTGCTTCCAGTTAATTAGTTTGAGCATCTTTGGTAAAAATATGAGACCAGATCACCTGCTAATGTTCCTTGCTGGAGGAAGGTGTATGGCATATGGTGACTTGAAGGAGGAAGGACAGAAGAAAATCAGTTTGGAGGGGAGGTGAAAGACAGGCATATTAGGGAGCACCTTGGTTTTATGTAGTTTTCAACTCATTGCAAATGTGAACTTCCAAGACCAAATGTTAATCTATGTAACTTCTTCCATGCTTATTATCTGATTTTCATTAACTTTTTAATACTACCTTCCATCTTCCCAATTCTTGCTGGCTAACATTTTGCAACTTAGTGCACAGTAGAGTAAGAGGTTTCAAGGGAAACGGAAGTACATTCTGGCATTAGGAAGTATTGCATAGTTTTTTTAAAAAGTGAAATCTGTGATTTCAGAATTAATCTAGCTTTTGTAGCAGTGGGTTGTTAGTTTATTCAAAACTGAAAAGGGAGCTAAAATATATAAACAAATTACAATTGAAGGATGTTGCATTTTGATCTATAATGGACTTAAAGTACAAAATGTCATCCTTTAACAATAGATTTCAGTTTTGAGAAGGGTTTTTTCACCTTTTTTGTACTGCCTGTAAGTGTGAAATCGTTCAGAAATAGTTTGCTATGTCCCTGTAGCACGACATTAATTGTACTTTGTGAATCCATTTCCTATTTTCCACAAGCTCTTACAGCAGAAGTCGCAGACCCATTCAATATGTTAACAAGGATTGCCAGTTTGGCTATATACCAGAAAATGCGGAGGAACCAAGAGCAATTGAAGAAACTGTAGCTTTCTATGAAATTGAAGAAGGAAACGAGCCAGCTTTTCCTGCTGTACACGTGAGTGAATACCTGAATGTACTATTAGCTTATATATGCCAACAAAAATATTAAGGATCAGGTCAATGTTAAACTTGTATTTGCATCCTATAAGCACATCCACCTACATCTTTAAAAGAGCACATCTCCTTAGTGGCATTGCTTAGTGTGTCAGAGGCTATATTATGAAATAAGCATGTGCTTTCTGCAAGACTTAATATTACCGGTAGATCTCCCATGGTATTGATTATGGTAAGTCACAGGACACACTATCTCTTGCCTGTGAGTTGTTTTCATGTTAATAATGTGTTCTTGTACTCTTTATGTTTCACATTTGTCCCTTTTTGTACAATTTTGCTTTTTTGGATGTGTTGTGTTCTTTTGCACTCTTGAGGGTCATGGAAGATGTCGCCAGGATGGCAGTGGAAACAACATGAAGGCAATAATATAACTGCCTTCCCTATGTTCTACAGTGCCTTCACACCATTCCATCATCTGTCTCATACAGATGGAATTATTGCCCTGCATCCAAAGTGATTTTTCAAGGGCCAGCAGAGGGCAAAGTGGGCATAACTGATTGTCGAAGAGCAGCCAAAATTGGTTAAATGCAAGAATATACAAGAGAGCACCTGGACAGAAATAGGACTGCTTACCAGATATTTAATAATATAAAAAAGCAACTCACCTAATCAACTATTTTAAAACAGGCTTACAGTTGATGGTATGCATTTCCTGGGCATGAGCACAAATCTAGTTTGACAATTCTACATAGTACTGAGGGAGTACTACATTGTCAAGAGATGCCATTCCTCAGATCTGCTATTAAACCGAGGCTCCATCCACCAGTTCTGGTGGTTCATATGGATATCAAAGATCCCATGGTGCCATTCTGGGGAACATGTTCTGGCTAGCATTTATTTCTTGATTGACCTCATTGCTGTTTGTACATAAAGTTTAAAATGGCTGCAGCCTGCACTTGCATGAGGGAGACTGCATTTCAAAGCAGTTCATTTTCTATGAAGCATTTTAAAACCTGATCAGGCACTATAGAAAGGCACATTTCTTTCTGGGAAACCACAAGGTTTCCTTCAAACTCCTCTTTGCAGAAGCTGGTTACATTTACTACTTTTTCTACACTGTGTTCTCCACTCCCAAATGCTTAATGTTGTGTAACATTTTATGATATGGCGTTAATTTATAGTTGCATTATGACAATAAGACTTCCATGATTTGGGATTTAACGTGCTTGATCTTTCTTTAATTGATGTAAATTTTCCACTAAGGTTTTTCATTCAAAAACCTAAAATCACCAAATTAATCTCTACTTTTTATTTACAGAGCCAGTCTGCTTCCTCTCCAATTGTACAGGCTCCAGCTGGGTACTGGGTAACTAGAAGAGGAAGCCCGGTCTCTGCTGGCAAGCAGGTCAATTCCTCCTCTGAAGATGCTGATGAACCAAATGATGGTGGTGAGTAGGAATATGCGATGTTGAAGAGTTTCCATTGATCTAATTACACCAATTTTATTTTCCAAATTGACATTTTGTGGGTTGATGCTCTTCCACCATTTGCTGAAGACGATATTGAATGTTTGCAGCTTTCCCAATGGGCTTTGCCAGTCACTCATGTTTTGGTAGGTTTTTTTCCTCATTCCATCAATCAGTAGTCCAAAACTTGTCTGACTACATCATGGAGGATAGCAAAGATTGAAAACGAGTTGAGACTAAGATTCAATCCTGAGCCCTCTGTCTGGGTGCCTCAAAACAGGATTACCTCTATAGCAACCAGGCGATTCAAATGGGTTTAAGCTCTTTCATGAGAAGGGTATAGAGGCATTGGTGAGGGTGCAAAAAAGATTCACAAGGCCTTATTAGGAAAGGCTGAACAGGCTGTGGCTCTTTTCTCTAGAAAAGAGAAGGCTCAGGGGGTGACCTGATACAGAATGTGGAACGTGCTACCACTAGGAGTAGTTGAGGCAAAATAGTATAGATACATTTAAGAGAAAGCTAGATAAGCACGAGGGAGAAAGGAATAGAAGGGTATTCTGACAGGGTTAGGTGAAGTAGAGAGGGAGGAGGCTCATGTGAAGCATAAATGCTAGCATAGACCAGTTGGGCTGAATGGCGTGTTACTGTGTTTCAATGTAACTTAATGATTGTTCAGTTTCCCCTGACATTTTTGTTGGGTAAATCTGCCGGGCAGCTTTATAATGCTGACCAGGAAGATTCCAAGACTTTCAATGCTAAGTTATAAAAGTTGGCTAAATTGGTCTTCAATCAAAACAAAAACTAAGAGGGGTAAGTTGCACAGAAATTACAACAAAGAAACTGGCCATTCAGCCCAAACAGTTTGTCATGATCTTTATACTTCTTGTGAACAGTAGTCCTAATCCCATGTGCCCACTCTTCCCAAATCTTTTTATCTCCCTATCCTTCAACCACCTATCTAACCTATTCTTAAAAATTGACATGGTCTCTGCTTCAATCATCAGCTCTAATAGTGCTTTCCATAGCCTCTCAATACTCTCTAATAAACGTTCATCCTGTTCTCTGCCCTAAATCCTAGTTAATCTTATGTCTATACCTCCTCATTCTAAACCTCTCCATTGCTGGAAACAGTCTGTTTCTATCTACTCTGTCCCCACAATCTCCTCTTCTACTGACAACAGCCCCAATTTTTTTCAATCCTTCCTTCATATTTGTATTTCCAGACAATATCCTAGTGGCTCTGCACTATACCTACTCTATTGCCTCAATATCCTTCCAACAGTGTGGAGCCCAAAACTGCTCACAGTATTACAACTGTGGCCTTACTAAGGTTTTATATGGATTCACCATTACATCTTGACCTTTTACATTCTATATCTCTTGCCATAAAATCCATGTTTCAGTTGACTTTATCTGTGGTCTCATCTACTTGAGTTGCTGCTTTTAATGTCTTGTAAACTTGAACCCTAAATCCCTCTGCTCTTCTATATCGCCCAATCTCTTCTCCTCCTCCTCCTCCTCCCCCCCCCCCCCCCCAAACAATCGAAGTGTAATTTTATTATATCAAAATGTGCCACTGCACACTTAACGTTAAATCCATCTGCCACTTTTTAATTTTTGCCTATTCCATGACTTTATCCCCATGCAGCTGCTTTTGGTCTGCAGAATTATTTACTATGCCTCTTATTTTAGTGTTGTCTGCAAATGTGGACACCATTCCCTCTAGCCCTACATTCAAATCATTGATGTAAACAATAAATAGAAGCAGTCACAGACAGAACCTTATGGGACATTATTGCCCACTCCCAATCGCTTAGACTGCCATTAGCTCCTACTCCATGTTTCCGCCTTTCTAACAGGTTTCTAATCCTACCCACTATAGATTCCTTGTACTTTAAATCTCTGCTTCTGCTCCTGTCTCTTAAGAGGGAATTCCATAGAGTAGAACAAAGGTGCCTGAAGGTTTTTCCACCCATGACACTGCATTCATCCACTGAGCCATCGGGGCTATAGAGTTGCTATGCATGAACTTTATACTGAAATTTAAAGTAGCCACATGTGCGTACTTGGCATTGATATTGTGGTATCTTAAGTAGCAATACTGGTAGCTCACTGTTGTTCATTTTTTCACATGCCTAGTTTGAGATGATGGAGCTTGTATGTTCCTATCCACTTAACAGTCTTACCTGGCTTCATGGGTACAATGCCATATAGTGCCAGATATATTAGGCTTACTGAGTAAGAAATGGCAGTGGCTGACTTAGTAAATTTGTTTTCTAATTAAGTTTTTCGTGTGCTAACGCTTTAACATGTGACTCCATTTAATTTTGAAGCAATTAGAGTTCTTTGTTCACAAAGAATTGCTCAATTTTTTTAAATTGGAGATAGCTGAACAAAATTACAGAGTAAAGAACTTGTTTGCTAATCATCCCTGTTAAAGGTCATCTTGATCCTTTTTAAGAGTTTCTCACAGGTGTCTGCTTATTCTTGTCATGAGTTTTACATAATTAAATTTCCATCTCCCAGAAAATTTGACTGATGCCGTTTCTGTTCTCAGGAGAATATCATGAAGACTTTATTTATGCAGCATCAGGTTGGTATGATACAGCTGAAGATTCTAAAGTTTGTAGTGAAGCTACAGAAATTTTAATGAAACTTCCATAAATTCTGTTAGTAAACCTATTAATTGATCTATTTCAGTTGTAAGGTCATACAAAAGGTTTATAAAGTTACAACATACTTACTGCCAGATTTTTTAAAAAAAATTTTCTGTGGATGTAAGCAATGCTGACGAGGCCAAATTTTTTTGCCCATCCCTAGTTGCCCTCAGATGTTGGCGATCATTGTTGAACCACGATAGTCCTTGTGGTGATTGTGCTCCTATAATGCTATTAGGAAGGGAATTTCAAGATATTGACCAAATGACTATGAAGACATGAGGATAAATGTCCAGGTCAGGATGGTTTATGACTTTGAGGGACTCTTGGATGTGATGTTCCCAAGACATTGCTGCTCTTGTCCTTCTCAGTAGAGGTTGCAGGGGAGGGAGGGAGGTGCTGTAGCGCATCCTGTAGATCGTACGTACTGCAGCCACACTGGGCTGCTGGTCGAGGGATGATTAGGGCACCATTCAAGTGAACTGTCCTGTCCTGATTTGCTGCGCATATTCCAGGTGAGTGAGTATTCAGTCACACTACTTATTTGAGCCTGGTAGATGGTGGAGAAGCTTTGAGGGGTCAGGAGGTGAGCCATTCATTGCAGCGCATCCAGCCTTTGTCCTGTTCTCATAGCCACAGTTTTGATATGGCTGGTCCAATTCACTGTCTGGTCAGTGGTGACCCCTAAGATGTTGGAGGGGGACTTGGCAATGGTGGTGCTGTTGAAGGTCAAGGGGGGATGACTGGGCTTTGTTTAAGATTGTGATTACCTGCCACTTGTTGGCCCAAGACTGGATGTTACCCATGTCCTGCTGTAGACTGGTATGCCCTAATCGCAACCAAAGGACAGACTAGCGCTGGCTGCTAGGAAGACACGAGGCCGGGTGACCTTTTCCTTAGCCTAAACTTCCTTGCTTGTTCCCTACTCCCTTTCTGTGGGAATGTCTACTCCAACTCTAGGCAGTAGACCTTTGGCCACCTAGCAGCCAGAGCAGTATTGGTAGAAACCTGTGAGCAGGTTGCCTGCCTGTCTGCCCCTTTGCCCTTTCATCAAGAAATGGTTCATGGAGGTTTGAAGATGTAAAATCTAACTCATAATGATTTGATTGAAACTAATTCAGTGATTTAGTAGATTTGAATCTGGATGGTAAAATCAATTTGGATCCTCTGAATGGATTCTCTTCTAGCCTAACCTACCAACCAGTATGTATATCTTGAGTTAATTTGATGCCCAGCATTACTGTACAACTGATTGATTGCTTTAAGAATGTATTGGTACATATTTGTACACCTCTTTAAAGTCCATTTTGAAAATAGTGACATTTTACTGTTCTTCTCAGTGAAGCCCTCTATTTAATTCATCCTAAGAATGTTGGGAATTTGTAAACGGTGGGAAGTCATCTTGCAATGCATCCACTGAATAACGTTAATCAGTTTCTGGAGTTTTAATGTGGGGAGGTTGAAGTAATTGTCATGCTGATTGCTTGATTTGAGAGCAAGAGTTGTTTTGACATTCATGAAATACTTTGTAGCAGCTTAAATTGGCATCAAGCTAGTAGCTGGAATAGTTATGATGCATACACACTAGGGTGGGAAATTAGAGGGGTTCTGAATTCCTGCTATTCATCTACTGGAAAACTAAAATTGTCACCTACTTGGACGACTCATTAAAGTACTTGTATTTTCTCATGAAGAGTGCACTCCCTATTGGTAAGATGATTCCTGGATGAAAAACACCTCACTTCTATCAGTTACACTTTCTAAATTCAAACTGTTAGGACATTTGAGACAAAAGGATGTTAAATCATTTTCAATTTGTACTTGATGTGTATCGACTGAAAGAAACATCTTGGGTTTGTTTGTTGTGACTTGCACTTTATTGGACAGGAATTTAAAATGTACATTTTGGTCAAATATTGCAGTTGTGTTTTGCAGCTAGCTTAATGTTTCAATCAAATGTTCTGTAACCATTTTAAGTGTAATTGGTTTGTTGCCTTACTAATTTCCAGAAACGCACAATTTCAATTCTTTCTCAGATTCTGGATATTCAGATCCAACTGTGTATGGTACAGCAGAGTCTACAGCTAACCTAGTAAGTGTGCTTCATTTAAGGATTTCTTTTTAAGATAGACTTTTATCTGTATTTTTGAACATTGAGTTTATGTTCAAACTTAGCTCAATTTCAAAGTTATATAAACCTGAACTTGTCCAACAGACCAAATGACCAACTTGGTTTTAATTCAGCAATGGGGCACTTTCAGCACGTGTGTAGTTTTAGTTTTGGAGACTATGCATGAATGCATCTGACAGCATGGAATTCAAATGTTACCAAATTGTTTTACATTATGTACATCTAAGTTGAATAGTATATTTCCTTATGTAGTGAATATAATAGGTCACTAGTAACATTATTCCTGTTTGTATAATATGGCTCTATAAAAATGGAATATATATTTTCCCTTCTGTGGACAGCAACTTGTGCCCTCAGGAGCTACGAATCATAGACGAGAATTTTTCACCATTTTTTTATCAACCTTTGAAACATAGGAACAGCGTCCAATTGTGTATAGCGAACACTCCATCTTTCATCAAATAGTTTATGGAGATTTACCTGTAATGAGCTTACAGCTATTCAAATGAGTCTTGAAGTGTTCTGGGGCAACAAATTACTTTGATTTTTTTTTTTGCCAAGCAACCTGCACCCAAGCCACTGCCAGAGCTTAATTCAGAACAAATTTTTACCTGTTTTGAATATTGGCACATGCATGTAGCATTCAAATTTATTTTAGCTCCATTTCATCCATAATCTGACAATGGTGGTCTGCTTCTGGATGTTTTTGGGAATCAAAATGTGAATCCATTTGTTATGTTAAAATTTTTACTGTTTTTAATCTGTTCTCCAATCCTGACCAGCTATTGAGCAGCCATGGCAAAGTCTGTGGTATGAGTCATTTTTTTCCCCATCCTGATCACCTGCAGTGCTTCTTTGTGATTTATAGAATTGAGATGATCAACCGTTTATGGCAAACAATGCTGGTGCCCATTGCACTGTGTAGTCTTGTTGCATATGCAAAAACAAACTGCTGGGAGAAATATTGTCAAAACACATCTGAATACCGTATGCAATTCCAGAAACCAAGTGGCATTGTGGTTGAAATTTAGATTGTCCAACCAGATGATCATTTGGACTTCTTGGCTGAAATTTCAAGAGCCTAATGTGGTTGAAATGCAGGGGAAGGAGTAAGATGTTGCCAGTTTGTCATTAGCGTGCGTTGTTTGTTTATCCAAAAAAAGCTTGTACATTCTTAGGAATGTGTGGGGGGGGAAAAAATTAGTGTAATTTCTGGCCTGTGATGTCAGGTGCTATTTAATATCAAATTGCCTCTGACCTATGTGGTATTGTCTCAAAAGTGAAAATTTTATTTTTTTAAAAAATAGCTGAAGTTCAACTTGGGGTTCAAAATTATCCGGTTACTACCTTGTAGCTCAGTGCTGCAATACAGAATCTGTGGTTACTGAATTACCCTTTTAATGTGTGCATCTGTATCATTTAGATTGGATAGTGTAATAGTCTCTAACTGTGTCTTCAATTGATTGTTGTAAACAATTTTACAACACCAAGTTATAGTCCAGCAATTTTATTTTAAATTCACAAGCTTTCGGAGGCCCTTGGATATCCTTTCCACTGTGAGCCGGCAGTTTGTGGTGTCGATGGTAGTCATGATGTGGAGATGCCGGTGATGGACTGGGGTTGACAATTGTAAACAATTTTACAACACCAAGTTATAGTCCAGCAATTTTATTTTAAATTCACAAGCTTTCGGAGGCTTGTGAATTTAAAATAAAATTGCTGGACTATAACTTGGTGTTGTAAAATTGTTTACAATTGTCAACCCCAGTCCATCACCGGCATCTCCACATCATTCAATTGATTGGGCAAATGATCTGGCTTCTTCCTTATCCTAATCACTAAATTTTCTATTCAACCCATTCAAACCTCCAGGATTTTTTTTGGGGGGGGGGGTGGGGGAGAGGGGGTGCAGAGAAGGAACATCATAGCCTGCAAATACTGTATTCAATGTGGCAAGAACTTTTTGATAGCTACAAAGGATTTTAAAATTTAAGAGGCTGCCTGTCTTTTTTTTTTGGGATGGGGTTTGGAGTAAGATGAGGCATATACTGCAATCAGGCCAAAGTGTTTTCTTGTTTTTATACATTGGGCCTTTAGTCTAGTCTAGGAATGTTATTCCAGTGCAGGAGAAGGGGGGAAAAAACTGATTGTTGTTTATTTGTAGTCTATTCAGGAAGGATGCTCTGCTGCCGATTTGCCCCCGGAGGGCCAGGTTGGCGCACACTTCAGTTATTCACAGCAGGTAAACCTTTTCCAGAAGAAAGCTCTTCATTTATATTCCTGTCTGTAAACTGGTGTTAAATAGGAGCAAACGCTTCCATTTAAAAGAAAAAAATAACCAACTGAATACTTAACAGTTTCAGGCTGTTTGTGGTGAGGGACTTAGCATATGTTTTACCTTCTGTTGGAAATTACGTAACAAATGCTTGTAACTGTTTAATGTCTGGTGTTTAGGCCACATGATAAAACTTAAGATATGGTTTGACCACTGATGCTATACAACTTATTTCATTCCATAGTGATCTTTCAAAAATTCTAATGTTTCTAATCCTGATTGCACATGATTCTGTTTCTCTATGATGAACTTAGCTGATTCATCCACTGCTAGTTATTGTTTAATTTGGGGATTGGAAGAGCTGAAATCCATTTCCCACTGTGTAATAATATTTTCAAACTAGTTAATACCAGAACAAATTGGTTTGTTACAGTATAAATGAGTTCTCCCATAATGCAATGTGACCTGATATATTGCACAATACCTTGTTGGCTGACCATGTGCAGGATTTTTTAAAAAAATATTTCATTCCTAATAGTGTTTGTTGACTTGTGAATTGAGTAATTTGTGGTACAAATTGAGATTACTGACTGGACCTCTTGATGGCATGAAGAAAGTGACCAGATCAGATGTTCCTGGGCTGTAATTCAAAGACTCCGTGTAGTCTAAACAACACGAGTCCCTGATTTTGGTTGTTTGTGAACCTGACCTGCATGATGTGCAAAAATAATGTGGTATTCCTGGTCCTTTTTTTTGAGAAAATTGTTTTATTTTGAGTGCAACTGCCTTGATTAGGTTTCTGGTAATTACATTATATGCTGCTTGCTGGCTAAATATGAAATATTAGTCCTCAATTTTTTGGCATAAAGAACTGTTCCCTAAAGTGAAAGTATTGTCATGTTCCATTGGTGCTAAGTAAAATTGGTATGAGTAATTTAGAACATTGATCATAGCATCAGCATTTTCCTATAAACAGCTATTAAAACATTCAGCTGTAATCTTTGTATTCAGAATTCATCTGTATATGGTGTGTAAACTTGTTCCTTATTATTCTAGATGATGGGAAATTCATCAGTGGTATCAACATCCGCTTGTGTCAATGCTGCCCCTGTTGTAGGTTTCTCCTCCAACTCAGCAGAAATGAGCCAAACATCGGTCACCTACACAACAGTGCCACAGCAGACTGTTGTGCCACCTGTCCTTGTACCTTCTCATCCTGTTGGGAGGCCAGGTATGGAACCCAAAGCAGCCAGAGTTGGTTTATTCTGAGTTTTGATGCTTCTGTCAATTTAATCTGGCCACTTATGATTCTAATTATGCTTTAGACTTATGTTCAAGTACAACAATGTCAAAATTCTATCAGTGATTACCAATCATAAACTCTTGCTACATCATACAAAATCCAACAGTGCAAATCCACAATATCAAAAATAATAATGAAAATATATTCACTTGGCTTCTGATATTAACATGGTGCCTTTCATACTTAGTATTCCATTCATAACAGAAGAACTGGGATCATCTGATGCAGCAAAAAGATACCAGCAGCATTTTTCTTGATGGGGAAGGGGGACAGAGGAATTCAAAGACAGGGATGAACAGAAGTAGGAAAGTATCCCTGGTAGAATCCCCACCACTTACACCATTCCCGTTTATCCCGGATACATTGAGCAAATGGCTCGAACCATTTTCCATTTCCATAGGTGTCAATTACAAATTAAACCGTATTAAGCAGGCTGGCTATTTCGGGCAGTTCAAGCACCTCATTAAAATGTGATTACCTGTCATTACGTCCTTAAAGCCCACTCCCCACTGTGAGTCCGTGCAAGTGATTTTCATTGTTTATTGAGAAGCAGTTGCCCTGTCCAATAAATTATTAGTAACCAACATGTAAAAGTTCTTGAAAGATGATTTCAATTGAAATGGGAGGTTATTGGGACTATGACTACTCGTGTTAGTTTGCTTCAGATTCGGGGTCACTTTCTGTCCGCCCCCGTCACAGTCTAACTGCCTCTTAAAACGCACCAGGGCTTTAATCTCAGGAAAATTGACAACTCATTGCTTTGCTGACTGTTGGCACAAGGCCCCCCTCATCACTGAAATAAATTGTTTTGCAGAAAAGCTAGGGCAAGCAAATGCTTGTCATCGATATTTGCTCTTGTGCTATGGAGTTATTAAGATGTCCGATGGATATACAGTTCACCATGAACAGCGGGCAAATTGCATTAGCACGAGCGTGCCCGTTGTATATGGTGGGGATTGTAATACAAGCTGCAAGTTTTTTTTTATTCGTTCACGGGATGTGGGCGTCACTGGCAAGGCCGGCATTTATTGCCCATCCCTAATTGCCCTTGAGAAGGTGGTGGTGAGCCGCCTTCTTGAACCGCTGCAGTCCGTGTGGTGACGGTTCTCCACAGTGCTGTTAGGAAGGGAGTTCCAGGATTTTGACCCAGCGACAATGAAGGAACGGCGATATATTTCCAAGTCGGGATGGTGTGTGACTTGGAGGGGAACGTGCAGGTGGTGTTGTTCCCATGCGCCTGCTGCCCTTGTCCTTCTAGGTGATAGAGGTCGCGGGTTTGGGAGGTGCTGTCGAAGAAGCCTTGGCGAGTTGCTGCAGTGCATCCTGTGGATGGTGCACACTGCAGCCACAGTGCGCCGGTGGTGAAGGGAGTGAATGTTTAGGGTGGTGGATGGGGTGCCAATCAAGCGGGCTGCTTTATCTTGGATGGTGTCGAGCTTCTTGAGTGTTGTTGGAGCTGCACTCATCCAGGCAAGTGGAGAGTATTCCATCACACTCCTGACTTGTGCCTTGTAGATGGTGGAAAGGCTTTGGGGAGTCAGGAGGTGAGTCACTCGCCGCAGAATACCCAGCCTCTGACCTGCTCTCATAAGAACATAAGAACATAAGAAATTGGAGCAGGAGTAGGCCAATCGGCCCCTCGAGCCTGCTCCGCCATTCAATAAGATCATGGCTGATCTGATCCCAACCACAAATCTAAAGAACACAAGAAGTCGGAGCAGGACCCGGCCACATAGCCCCTGGGCCCTCTCCGCCACCCACAGGGCATTGACCGATCCGAACTCAGCTTCATGTCCAATTTCCTGCCCGCTCCCCATAACCCCTAATTCCCTTTACTTCTAGGAAACTGTCTATTTCTGTTTTAAATTTATCTAATGATGTAGCTTCCACAGCTTCCTGGGGCAGCAAATTCCACAGACCTACCACCCTCTGAGTGAAGAAGTTTCTCCTCATCTCAGTTTTGAAAGAGCAGCCCCTTATTCTAAGATTATGCCCCCTAGTTCTAGTTTCACCCATCTTTGGGAACATCCTTACTGCATCCACCCGATCAAGACCCTTCACAATCTTATATGTTTCAATAAGATCGCCTCTCATTCTTCTGAACTCCAATGAGTAGAGTCCCAATCTACTCAACCTCTCCTCATATGTCCGCCCCCTCATCCCCGGGATTAACCGAGTGAACCTTCTTTGTACTGCCTCGAGAGCAAGTATGTCTTTTCTTAAGTATGGAGACCAAAACTGTATGCAGTATTCCAGGTGCGGTCTCACCAATACCTTATATAACTGCAGCAATACCTCCTTGTTTTTATATTCTATCCCCCTAGCAATAAAAGCCAACATTCCGTTGGCTTTCTTGATCACCTGCTGCACCTGCATACCAACTTTTTGATTTTCTTGCACTAGGACCCCCAGATCCCTTTGTACTGCAGTACTTTCCAGTCTCTCGCCATTAAGAAAATAACTTGCTCTCTGATTTTTCCTGCCAAAGTGCATAACCTCACAGCCACAGTATTTATATGGCTGGTCCAGTTAAGTTTCTGGTCAATGGTGACCCCCAGGATGTTGATGGTGGGGGATTCGGCGATGGTAATGCCGTTGAATGTCATGGGGAGGTGGTTAGACTCTCTCTTGTTGGAGATGGTCATTGCCTGGCACTTATCTGGCGCGAATGTTACTTGCCACTTATCAGCCCAAGCCTGGATGTTGTCCAGGTCTTGCTGCATGCGGGCTCGGACTGCTTCATTATCTGAGGGGTTGCGAATGGAACTGAACACTGTGCAGTCATCAGCGAACATCCCCATTTCTGACCTTATGCTGGAGGGAAGGTCATTGATGAAGCAGCTGAAGATGGTTGGGCCTAGGACACTGCCCTGAGGAACTCCTGCAGCAATGCCCTGGGGCTGAGATGCTTGGCCTCCAACAACCACTACCATCTTCCTTTGTGCTAGGTATGACTCCAGCCACTGGAGAGTTTTCCCCCTGATTCCCATTGACTTCAATTTTACTAGGGCTCCTTGGTGCCACACTCGGACAAATGCTGCCTTGATGTCAAGGGCAGTCACTCTCACCTCACCTCTGGAATTCAGCTCTTTTGTCCATGTTTGGTCCAAGGCTGTAATGAGGTCTGGAGCCGAGTGGTCCTGGCGGAACCCAAACTGAGCATCGGTGAGCAGGTTATTGATGAGTAAGTGCCGCTTGATAGCACTGTCGACGACACCTTCCATCACTTTGCTGATGATTGAGAGTAGACTGATGGGGCGGTAATTGGCCGGATTGGATTTGTCCTGCTTTTTGTGGACAGGACATACCTGGGCAATTTTCCACATTGTCGGGTGGATGCCAGTGTTGTTACATAGTATAGCAGCCATAAATTTGGAAGGTATGCACCAAATTTCACAGGAATAGGGGTAGACCATTCAGTCCCTCGAGCTTGCTCCACCATTCAATCAGATCATGGCTGATCTGCACTTCAACTCCATTTTACCTGTCTTTGCTTTATATGCTTTGATACCCTTATCTCAGTCTTGAAAGCTCCAACTGAACTAGCAGCCACAGTCTTTTGGGGGAGATTTCCAGATTTCTACAGTCCTTTTTGTGTGGAAAAAGTGCTTCCTGATTTCACTCCTGAATGGCCAAGCTCTAATTTTAAAGATTATGTCCCTTGTTTTAGATTCCCCCACCAGAGGAAATAGTTTCTCTATCTACCCTATCAAATCATAACATTTTAAATAGCACATCTGAAAATTCATGAGTTAACTCTAAGATGTGGATGCAGATGAACTCATGGCAATATTCAAATAAAAGCAGTGAGTTCTCCTAGTGCCTTGGTCAACATTCTTTCCTCAACCAATATTGCCGAAAACAAATTATCTCTACATTCATTCATTGTTGTTTATGGGGGTCCTTATTGTGTACAAATTGTCTGCCACTTTTGCCTGTATAATAGTTTTTGCACTTCAAAAAATAATTCATTGGTTGTCTTGAAGTGATGAGGCACTCTACATACGCAAGCTTTTTTTGGCTATAATAGTCATAAACCAGTTTATATAAGCAACACTTAATATTTTGTCTTAGTGCTTCTTGCACTATTTTTAAACTCCAGTAGATGGTGCTCTTTTATTAGTCTTGCAGAAATATGACCGTAGCCAAAGCTCCATGTTTTTCTACTTTAAACTAACGAGTTCTTTTTGTATTGATTTTTATACCAAGCTGTTTCAGTTTAAAGCTGTACAAATTGAGGAATATTGGAATTGATTATAGCAAAAAAAATAATTGCCTGAAGTCATTTATGTCTCTGAACCAAAAACGCTATTAAGGTTGCTACCTTTTTTTAAGTTTGATTTGATTTAGAGTACTCATTTCTCCATATATTCTAATACACCTGAACACATGCTTCCACTGACTCCATGACATTGTGAAAGATCAGCAAAAAAGCATCTTGCTCTCCTGTCTAGCATTACCTTTTATACATGCTCTCATGCCCTTGTCTTGGTTGGGGGGATGGGGGAGTAAGAATTGTGCAAGGAGTCTTTGAATCAACCTGTAAAGTGTTTTTATTTCAAAATATACTTTATTTCATAAAATTTAAGGATACACTCAGTTCAATGTAGATGTCTCAATTGCAATTCAAAAACAATACAATACAGATCATACACAATACGATTCCATTATTAGTTTAAAACATGGTACGTAGCTTCTACATGCTGTACAATACAAGGTGAAATGGCCTTACACGGTGGCCTTCCCCATAGAGCCTTTGCGTAGGCCGCACTTCGCCTCAGTGCTTCCTGCCCCCAAATGTAATTCACAAACCATGATCTGCACAAATACAGACTGAGTTCTAAAAATATAAAGTAGATTGGGTGAATTTTTTTTTTTGGTCAAGGACAGTTTATAGATCTTGGTGTTTTTTACTCACTCATACTTCATGTGGGGTTCAAATGTAAACTTTTCTCCAAATATGGAGCACAAGCCATATACTGATCTACTGATGACTAGTACAAAATGAAAGCTGCTTTTGTTAACTTTTTCACCTTCCCCTTCCTGCTTGATGGTCATTGCTAACTTGGGGTACAGACCAAGGGCACTGGTAGCCTCACAATTGGCCATTCTTCATGTCTAAGCTGATGCAATGAATGTTGGTATACTCGTCAACCATCACAGCTTAGCCCAATCCTGTTCCTTGCACAATCTGCACACATACAAGGCATTTTCCAGCAGGAATTGATGGGTAATGATTTGGAAAAGGGAAGTGGCTTTTCCCTCCAATTTGCTACGGCAAATTATTTCACTCCAATGCTGCTCAACTGAGAGCTGACTGTACTAAGAATTGAACCGGCAATATTCTGGTCTGTGTAGCTCAGGCTGCTTTTATCCTTCTTTAACTAACTAGTCTGGAACAGTTTACGCTCCACACACCCATGATTTTATGTACTCATCTTTTTGCTTTGACGCATAAGTTGCAGGAAGGTTACTGTGTAGTTTCTGATAGCCTGTAGCACTCTTTCCACACACCCTTTTCTACGTGTATACCTATAATTCCATTTTTATTTCTGTTCTGAGTAAAGTTCCTCGCCTATTTCTTAAAGTCTTGACTTGCACAGATCCGGTGCCAATCCATGTGTTATCCATTGATCACAGCTTGCTGTGGTTTTCAATTCCAACAGTTATTAGCTGGAAGAATGTGATGTGCTCTGCTTGCTTTCCAGTAACAGTACTTTCCAATATGTGTTTTCTGTTCCACTCAGGTCCTCACCCTCCTATCAATGAAATGGGTGAAACCATGAGTCCTCCTGCACCACCACCACCACCATATTCCTGTGATCCGAATGGCAATGATCTTCCTCGAGGTGACACCCTTTTACTCTGAATACAACCAAAGTTCACACATTCATAAGTTTTATAGTAACAAAAGTCTTTGTTTTTTTTAGATAGAAAGGTGGTTCAGTATTACTTCAACCTTGGTTTGCAGGTGAGTTTGATGGTTATTCTAGGATTACAGCCATGTGGTTTTACTTCTACATATGCCAAAATCCTCTGCCCTTTCCAACATTTTTCAAAAACTCTTCAAAAGACATCCTGGAGAATACCATGCCTGTTCTGTAGATCTTCAGAGCATCTTTTAAGTACTTTGTCTTTCTAACACACACATACTCACTTAAGTGATGGCCCACAACCTTTATTCAGAATTCATTTTCATGAGGTGTTCTCTCAAGGCTTCTTGAATGCAGTTAAGACAACATGTGACTTAAAAGTTCCATTTTAAAGCTGAGATCACTGGAATGGCCTAAGTCTCTGGTACATGTCATGGGCCAAGTGCAGTAGAATGATTACTTGCTGAATGAATTCATGATGTCAGTTGTGAATTTTGGGGAGATCTGTAGTAAACACTAGGTTTGAGTGTTGTAAAAGCAAGCAGGTTCTGTTTAGAATTTAGAATTTGTAATAATAGAACTAATTTGTGTTCATATCCATTGCATGAATTACTTCAGCTGTAAATTAATCTTAATTTTTAAAAAATTAAACATTTCTACCATATTGAAAATTATCAACTTGTTTGACTTTTTTCTACAAAGCAAATTGAAAAATTGGTTGATTCTGGACAGTTTTGAGTGTGTTTCTCTTGTTTCTAGTGTTATCACCAAAACTATTGGCAGTCAGTAGTCTATGTGCCACAACAGCAACCAGTGGATATATACCCAGCGTTCCCTGCAGCTCCCCAGTTTGTTGAACAGTCAACCATGCCACAGCTGTATGGTGACAGCGGGAGAAGTGATGACCATCAAAGTTCCTCTGACACGATGTCTAACGGCAAGTCTACTTTATATTTTCAGCAGATTTTATTTAATATGAAAACACATGTCTGACATTTCAATCTGCTTTGGGAAGGGAAATTGTTCAAACCTCAATTAGTGCGTGTTTTCTTAAAAAAAAAATTTGTGCTGCTTCCCTTGCAATTTGATGGAAGTTTTACAGATGCCTTGAAGGTAATCCTGTCATAACTTTTTTAGGTTGTGTCCCCCATTTCAGTTATTGGAATTGAGCACTTGAGGTCAGGAATGGTATTGCTAGATGCAGAATAAAGCTCCCTCTTCTGCCCCAACAATGTGTCACATCCTCATTCCTGACTGCACCAGTTTGACATTTTATCCATTTCCCACATTAGTCATTCTGTGGTCTCAGATTGACCATTAGTTCTGAATTATGGACAGTTCTATACTGAGTGCTGTCTACTAGGAACTGGATTGAAACTACCCAAACTCATTTCACATGGGATCCTTGGAGACAGGAGACTTTGATCTCATCTGTCTGGGCCGATGGGTGGAAGACCAATACCCAATCTACCGTGCTGCCAATTTTCAGCTTCCCTCCGTGTGGTCTCCCCCCGCCAATGATTTTAAACAACCAAGGTATTTAAAATGATTAAGTGATTCGATAGGGTAGATAGAGAAAAACTATTTCCTCTGGTGGGAGAATCCAGAAAAAAGGGGCTCAATCGTAAAGTTAGAGCTAGACCATTTAGGAAGTGAAATCAGGAAAGACTTTCACACAAAGGGTAGTGGAAATCTGGAATTCTCTCAAATGCTGTGGTTGTTGGATCAATTGAAATGCTTAAGACTGAGATCGATTTTGTCATGTAAAGTTGTTGAGATATTGATCAAAGTCGGGTAAATGGAGTTGAGGTACGGATCAGCCCTGACCTAATTGAATGACAGGACAGACTGAAGGGGCTGAATGGCCTACTCCTGTTTGTCTATCCGAATCCAATGGAGGCCTTTCTTTTCATAGATTTTTTTTTTTGATTGTTCGGTGCTGACCCTCTAGTCCCGTCACAGATGAGAATCACATTCCACAACAAACACAGAAGGAACCAGAAATAACTAGGCATTAAAATTCATAATGTTTAAGTTGAACTAATGGCTAAAATATCAATTAGAATTTCAACGTGTAAAATTAATAAGTTCAAGGCATCAGTCAGCCAGGCCTAGGACCACTGGACAAAATCAGGGACTCCATTTCTGAGCAAGACCACCCAGTGATGTTTACAGTTGAAGCTTAGTCAGTTCCAACACTTAATTTTGTCTGAGTTATGCCACAGGAGAACAAACAGTCTTGTGCTGTTTATTGGGCAATTGTGTCCCTTGATGTCCTCTGAGCTCATCTTAACCATGAGGCCCACCTCCTGCTCCCTCAACCCTATTCCCACCAAACTGCTGACCACCCAACTTCCCTTCCTGGCCCCTATGTTAGCTGATTGTTAATGGTTCCCTCTCCTCAGGTACTGTGGTCCCACCCCTTCAAATCGGCCATCATTTCTTCTCTTCCCCCCCCCCCCCCCCTGCCCTTGACACCTCTGTCCTTGCAAACTACCACCCCATCTCCAACCTCCCTTTCCTCTCAAGTCCTTGAATGCATTGTTGCCTCCCAAATCCATGCCAATCTTTCCCTCAACTCCATGTTTCAATCCCTCCAATCAGGTTTCCACCCCTGCCACAATACTAAAAAGGCCCTTATCAAAGTCACAAATGACATCCTTTGTGACTGCCTGTGGTAAACTATCCCCCCTCAACCTTCTTGACCTGACTGCCGCTTTTTGACGTGGTTGACCACACCATCCTTCTCCGACACCTCTCCCCCGTCGTCCAGCTGGGTGGGACTGCACTCCCCTGGTTCCATTCTTGTCTATCCATTCAGAGTCAGATCACCTGCAGTGGCTTCTATTCTGCTTCTGCACCGTTTACCTATCCTTGGGCCCCTCCTATTTCTCATCCACATGCTGCCCCTCGGTGACGTCAGGTTCCACATGTACGCTGCGATACCCAGCTCTACCTCACCACCACCTTCCTCGACCCCTCCACTATCTGATTTGTCACACTGCTTGTCTGATAAGCAAAAATTTGCTCCAACTAAATATTGGGCAGACCAAAGCCATTGTCTTTGGTCTCTGCCACAAAGTCCGTTCCCTAGCCACCGACACCATCCCTCTCCATGGCCACTGTCTGAGGCTGAACCAGACTGTTCGCAACCTTGGCATCCTATTTAGCCCTGAGATGAGCTTCCGACCATATATCTGCTCCATCACCAAGACCGCCTACTCCCAGCTCCGTAACAACGCCTGACGTCTTCTCCCTGCCCAGCACCCCCCCCACCCCCCCGGCCTCAGCTCCTCTGCTGAAACCCTCATCCATGCCTTCGTTACCTCCAGACACGACTAATCCAATACTTTCGCGTGACGGGTTACACCCGAGCAGGACCGGGACCAATGTCCTCGCGGGGGTGTTTGCTAGTGCTGTTGGGGAAGGTTTAAACTAGAGTGGCAGGGGGATGGGAACCTGAGCGGGGAGTCAGAAGGGAATAAAGTTGAGAGCAGCAAGAGCGGGGAAGACCCAGGGGAAATCTACAATACAAATAGCACAAACAGTTGTTCAAGAACAAGTGAAAGGGAAAAGCGTAGAGCAGCGGAAAGAAAGTGTACTTTAGGCATGACAGATAAAATAAAAACTAGAAGGCGTAAGGCAGTTAACCCAACATCAAAGCTGTGGCAGGGGGTTGGAAACCTGAGCAGGGAGACAGAGGAAAGCATGTCAGGAAGGGACAAAAGGTATGGAGTAAAAGGTAAAGTGTTAAAGGAAAAAGCAGGAACTAAGTGTCACAAAACATATTTGAAAGTTCTTTATCTGAATGCACGTAGCATTCGTAACAAAATGGACGAGTTAACGGCGCAAATAACTACGTATGGGTATGATCTTGTGGCCATTACAGAAACATGGCTGCAGGGTGACACCGACTGGGAATTAAATATGCCAGGGTATTTAACAATCAGGAAGGACAGGCAGGAAGGAAGGGGAGGTGGGGTGGCTATGTTAATAAAGGAAGGAATCACTGTAATACAGAGAAATGATATTGGGACAAAGGATCAGGATAATGAAACAGTTTGGGTAGAGATAAGGAATAATAAGGGGAAAAAAACACTAGTGGGCGTAGTATATAGGCCTCCTAATAGTTGCAACTCTGCTGGAAGTAGTATTAATCAGGAAATAGTCGGGGCATGTAATAAGGGAACAGCTATAATTATGGGGGATTTTAACTATCATATTAACTGGACAAATCAAATTGGGCAGGGCAGCCTTGATGAAGAGTTTATTGAGTGTATTAGGGATGGATTTCTTGAGCAGTATGTAACTGATCCTACAAGGGGGCAAGCAACCTTGCACCTGGTCCTGTGTAATGAGCCAGGATTAATTAATAATGTCCTAGTTAAGGATCCCCTTGGAATGAGTGACCATAACATGGTTACATTCCATATCCAATTAGAGGGTGAGAAGGTTGGTTCTCAAACAAGCGTACTGAGCTTGAATAAAGGAGACTATGATGGTATGAGAGCGGAATTGATTAAAGTGGACTGGGAAAATAGATTAAAGGGTAAGACGGTACATGAGCAGTGGTGTTCATTTAAGGAGTTATTTTACAACTTTCAAAAAATATATACTCCACCGAGGAAAAAAGGGTGTAAAAGAAATGACAGCCATCCGTGGCTAAGTAAAGAAATTAAGGATAGTATCCGACTAAAAACAAGGACATATGAGGTAGCCAAACTTAGTGGGAGGATAGAAGATTGGGAAGTCTTCAAAAGAGAGCAAAAAGTAACGAAAGGATTGATTAAGAAAGGGAAGATAGATTATGAAAATAAATTAGCAAAAAATATAAAAACAGATAGCAAGAGTTTCTACAGTTATATAAAAAGAAAAAGGGTGGCTAAGGCAAACATAGGTCCCTTAGAGGATGAGACCGGAAAATTAATGGTGGGAAACATGGAGATGGCAAAAATGCTGAACAAATATTTTGTTTGTCTTTACAGTGGAGGACACTAAGAATATCCCAACACTGGACAAACAGTGGGCTCTAGGGGGGGAGGAGCTAAATACGATTAAAATCACTAAGGAATTGATACTCAGTAAATTAATGGGACTCAAGGTGGATAAATCCCCTGGACCTGATGGCTTACATCCTAGGGTCTTGAGGGAAGTGGCAATAGGGATTGTGGATGCTTTGGTAATAATTTTCCAAAATTCTCTGGACTCGGCAAAGGTCCCGGCAGATTGGAAAACTGTGAATGTAACACCCTTATTTAAAAAGGGTAGTAGGCAGAAGGCTGGAAATTATAGACCAGTTAGCCTAACATCTGTGGTGGGTAAAATTTTGGAGTCTATTATTAAGGAGACAGTAGCAGAACATTTGGATAAACATAATTTAATAGGACAAAGTCAGCATGGCTTTATGAATGGGACGTCATGTCTGACAAATTTGCTTGAGTTCTTTGAGGACATAACGTACAGGGTGGATAAAGGGGAACCAGTGGATGTAGTGTATTTGGACTTCCAGAAGGCATTCGACAAGGTGCCACATAAAAGATTATTGCTCAAGATAAAGAATCACTGGATTGGGGGTAATATTCTGGCATGGGTGGAGGATTGGTTATCTAACAGGAAGCAGAGTTGGGATAAATGGTTCATTCTCGGACTGGCAACCAGTAGCCAGTGGTGTTCTGCAGGGGTTGGTGCTGGGTCCCCAACTCTTTACAATTTATATTAACGATTTGGAGGAGGGGACCGAGTGTAACATATCAAAGTTTGCAGATGATACAAAGATGGGAGGGAAAGTAGAGAGTGAGGAGGACATAAAAAACCTCAGGGGATATCGACAGGCTGGGTGAGTGGGCGGAGATTTGGCAGATGCAATACAATATTGGAAAATGTGAGGTTATGCACTTTGGCAGGAAAAATCAGGGAGCAAGTTATTATCTTAATGGCGAGAAACTGGAAAGTACTGCAGTGCAAAGGGATCTGGGGGTCCGAGTGCAAGAAAATCAAAAAGTTAGTATGCAGGTGCAGCAGGTGATCAAGAAGGCCAACGGAATGTTGGCTTTTATAGCTTGGGGGATAGAATATAAAAACAGGGAGGTATTGCTGCAGT
The DNA here is from genome assembly GCF_035084215.1 of Heptranchias perlo. NCBI lineage: Eukaryota > Metazoa > Chordata > Chondrichthyes > Hexanchiformes > Hexanchidae > Heptranchias > Heptranchias perlo. Next base: position 46,589,141 of record NC_090339.1, on the reverse strand, counting down.
TATATAAAGTATTGGTGAGACCGCACCTGGAATACTGCATACAGTTTTGGTCTCCATACTTAAGAAAAGACATACTTGCTCTCGAGGCAGTACATAGAAGGTTCACTCGGTTAATCCCGGGGATGAGGGGGCGGACATATGAGGAGAGGTTGAGTAGATTGGGACTCTACTCATTGGAGTTCAGAAGAATGAGAGGCGATCTTATTGAAACATAAGATTGTGAAGGGGCTTGATCGGGTGGATGTGGTAAGGATATTCCCAAGGATGGGTGAAACTAGAACTAGGGGGCATAATCTTAGAATAAGGGGCTGCTCTTTCAAAACTGAGATGAGGAGAAACTTCTTCACTCAGAGGGTAGTAGGTCTGTGGAATTTGCTGCCCCAGGAAGCTGTGGAAGCTACATCATTAAATAAATTTAAAACAGAAATAGACAGTTTCCTAGAAGTAAAGGGAATTAGGGGTTACGGGGAGCGGGCAGGAAATTGGACATGAATTTAGATTTGAGGTTAGGATCAGATCAGCCATGATCTTATTGAATGGCGGAGCAGGCTCGAGGGGCCGATTGGCCTACTCCTGCTCCTATTTCTTATGTTCTCTCCTGGCTGGCCTTCCATTTTCCGCCGTCCACAAACTTGAGCTCATCCAAAACTCTGCTGTCCATGTCCTGACTCTCATTCACCCATCACCCCTGTGCTCGCTGACCTACGTTGGCTCCCAGTCTGGGAACGCCTCGATTTTAAAATTCTCATTCTTGTTTTCAAATCCCTCCATTGCCTCACCCCTCCCTATCTCTGTAACCTCATATAGCCCTCTGAGATTTTTGCATTCCTCCAATTCTTGCACCTTGTGCATCCCTGATTTTAAATGCTCCACCATTGATGGCCCTAAGCTCTGGAATTCCCGCCCTAAACCCCTCTTTCCTCCTTTAAGACCCCCCCCCTTAAAACTTAACTCTTTGACTAAACTTTTGGTCACTTGTCCCAATATCTCTGTGGTTCGGTGTCAAATTTTGTTTGATACTCCTGTGAAGGACATTTTACTACATTAAAGGAGCTATATAAATGCAAGTTGGTCCAATTGTCTCCAGATTTAAAACTTAATTAAATAGGGGGGTGGTTGGCAATTGATCCTAATCACTGCTCAATTCAAACTTTTAGGTAGCAAAATGACTAACTTAGTTTGTCTGAACACATTGAGAAATGGGAGCTGATTCTGCACAATTGCTCTACTAAAGCTGCCTGGAGGAAGGTTGAACTGATAGTAGATGGTCATTAAATGTGGTATGTTTTCAGCTTCATCTGTAAACTCCTATTAGTTAGCTTCAGTAACTCTTCTTGACATGTCATCCACAGTCTCTCAATTTAAAAAAAAATTAGCACTCCTTGTATCTGTTCCTGCATTATATTTTAAAAAAATAAACACCAAATAAGGGTGCTAAATGTGATTCTTCAAACTCAGCAATTAGTTATAACTTTAAATGAGATTGTGCATAACATATGGTTAAGTAACACTTGGGTAGAATTAGATGTGATAATTACAGAATTCTTACAAACCATTCCAAAAGGTAGGTCTTCATATGATTTTAATTTTAGATGAGGATTTAAAATCTGGATGAAAACTGATGAGTGCATGTTGTCACAAAACGCTATCTGAGCCCCCCTCCCCCTGGAAGGGTTCTCCTTGCTTTAGGGCATATCAATATTTTCCATGATGGGACATATGGTCTGCATGTTCAAGTTGAGAGCTCTTGTAGGTAGTCTGCTGGTTCCTGTACGTTCCTCCTAAGTTGTAACATGTTAGTTTTTTAGGGTAGCTTTTAATTTTTGGTACTAAAGGGCTGCTTTTATTTTGCAGGTTCTTATCCTACTGTGGAGCCTCAACCAGTTCCTCATTCAACAGTATATTATCCAGTGCTGACAGACCAGTACATTCCAGCACCCATGTCTGCTTATGATCCCTGCATCCCTGTAACATCCACGCTTCACTATGTTGGTACCTGGTACCCAACAAATCAGATGTGCAACAGTTCAAGGCTGCATAGCACAGCATGTCCGGCGCCTCCACCTCCGTTAAATTATGTTGCACCTACCAATCCACCTACACACTATGTATCTCACTAAGTGTACAAAAAAAGGGCTTAGGATTTAACAAACCCAACTAAAGGAGTAGATTGTTAACCCCCTATCCCTGCCCCCCCCCACCCCGATCCTTTAATTGCCTAACTCGGAAGATTCAATTTTATTTCAATACTTCTCTATAGACACTTTCTATTCAGATAGAGGATGACCTTTTCTATCTTTTGTCTACATTTGCCTGAAATGTTTGCATATATGGTCATTTATTTAAATGGGAGTTGTGTTCAACTCAATTGAGATTTTTCACTTTCCAGTAAAATTCCCAATTGGATTTGTAGACCGAAAATAGGGTAAATGTTGCTAATAAGTAGATGTACTTTATACAAGCTTACCCCCACTACACAATATCAACTGAGAATTTCAACTTCCCCTTCAGTGAAATGGCTGTCTTCTGGATTCAGTTGAAGAACTGTTTCACAAAGGATTAACCTTCAAAGAAGGAAAATTATTCCTACTTGACATTGAGTGTACCATTTTCCACCCAGTTTTCCTGTTAGCTGATGATTCTAGCGCACAATCTGTACCGCTTCTACCTCATGTTTAAAAACAATCAGGATTCCATTGTCTTTAGTTTGTGAAAGCTTGTATATTTTTATAAAGTTTCCAGTTCAGCTTAAAATGTTGACTGCCTTATTAGTTTTGTTGCGCCACAGAGAAAAATTGTTTGGCACTCACTTTTGTTTTGTTTTAGACTGTTAATGTCTGCTGCTGTTTTCTGGAGTACAGTTATGAGATGGTGTGTGGTTATGGGTTCATTATTTAAAAGCGTTGAGTAATAAAAACTGAGCACTGCAACCTTTTTGTGTCCGTGTGCTGATTTTACACGTAACCCAGTGAAAACTTGTCAGTAAATGTTGCTGTGCTGTATCTTGTATTGACTTTTGAATCTAAATTGTCTTAATTCATAATCATGGAGCAGAAATTTGAATTAGTAAACTGGGATGGGGGCAGGAAAGGGAAAAATACATTTGATGGCAGCCACTTGAGGCTATTGTTGTGCCCTACTTAGTGGCTGATTGTTGAGGCAGTTGCAAGGTTCATTTTTCCAGTTAACCTTTGACCAAGGAAGGAATGTGGTAAGAGACCTTAAAATCCATATTATAGGTGACTGACCATAATCAACGTAAGTGGTTTATAATGGGCATTTATTTTGGGAAGGGGGAGAATAACTCTGAAAATTCAGTCTTTGACCTACTGTTCCGACCAAGCTTAATACAAGCTTTAGGAACTGTATTTCATCTTTCGTCTGGACACTGCAGTGCTCTGGTCTGAACATTAACTTTAGTTACTTTGACCTCAGTTATGTTACCCCATTTCTTTACTACAAGGGAGACTGGCGTTGCAGAGAGGAGCCTGTCAGTGTCCTAGGTGGGGGAAAGAAAGGCAGATTGATGCTTTTGGATGTAGACCCTTAGAACACAGTTGGTGCTGGTGGTGGTAGGGGATGTTGGTTTGTTGTTTCCTTTATAAGACTGATGTTTTTCCAGCTTTTCATTTTCATTTAAACCTGCATCTGCAGGCTTTCCCTCTCTCCCAATTTCTCGGTGTTCTTGTATTTCCCTTTCACTGTCTTAGCTATTTCTTTTGTTTCCTAATGTCTGCTTGACTGACATCTTTTATCATCTGAATTGCCCACTTTTCTTAAGGTTACAGATCGTTCAACCCATTATCTTCCTGTCATCGGAATTTATTTTATTTCCCCTCCCCTTTTTTTTGATTCTATTAAAATGCTCAATTCAGTTTTCAGTTCTGAGGTTCTGCCTGAATAGTCAGCCTATTTTTTTTACTTCCACAGATGCTGACAGCATTTTCTGTTTGTTGCTGGTATTCAGTGTTCATTGTTTTGTTGCTAAGGGAGCTATGCTTCTGTGCATTTCCTCCCCCCACCCCTTGTTCCATCACTTATGGGCCATGCCTTCAAATGCCTAGGCCCTATACATTGGAATTCCCTCCCTAAACCACTCGACCTTCATCTTCACATATGACCCTCCTTCAAGTCCACATCTTTGACTTTTGGTCACCTATCTTAAAATGTACTACTTTGGCTTGGTGTCTTTTTTTTCTAATGATACCTCTAAAATGTCTTGGAACTTTTTGAATTACAGGTGCAGGCAGGGTAAATGGGATTAGATTTTTTTTTCCCCAGCACTTGAAACTGCCAGTCACTAATCATCCTAGGACATTTGATGGGTATGTGTCTGGAATTAGGGGGAGGTGAAATTAGAGGAGAAAATAAGCTATCGTTCTATGCAGGTTTCTTAAGTTGTGTAATGAAAACAGTTGACATGTCTCCCTTCAAGTTTGTTGGAAGTTATCTTGCTAGAACAGTAACACTGGAGAGAAGACACTCCATTGTGCTCCATAGAACCTCCCAATAAGTGAACATGTGTCTTGTATTGGAGGCTAGCATTCCAAATTGAGTTGAAAGTAACTTGCCTGCATTTCATTTTGGGTGGGGGAGGAGGAGAGCAAAAATAAATTCTAAATACCTACTGTGTTTGGCTTATGTGACTAAAATTGTTTTAAATATTTTACTTTCCTCTAGCCTATTAGTGTCATGCCTTTTGTAGCAAGGATAAGCTGTGGTAGATTGCAGGTTTGTGTTTGCACTTTGACAGTGAGGAGGAAAGCTGTAGACTGCAGGAAGATATTAATGGACTGGTCAAGTGGGCAGAAAAGTGGCACATGGAATTCAATCCAGAGAAGTGTGAAGTAATGCATTTGGGGAGGGCAAACAAGGCAAGGGAATACACAATAAATGGGAGGATACTGAGGTGTAGAGGAATAGAGGGACTTTGGAGTGCATGTCCACAGATCCCTAAAGGTAGCAGGACAGGTAGAGAAGGTGGTTAAAAAGGCATACGGGATGCTTTCCTTTATTAGCCAAGGCATAGAATATAAGAGTGGGGAGGTTATGCTAGAACTGTATAAAACTTAGTTAGGCCACAGCTTGAGTACTGTGTACAGTCCTGGTCACATTACAGGAAATATGTGCTGATAGTAGAGAGGGTACAGAGGAGATTTATGAGGATGTTGCCAGGGCTGGAGAATTTTAGCTATGAGAAAAGATTGGATAGGCTGGGGTTGTTTTCTTTGGAACAAAGAAAGCTGAGAGGAGAATTAATTGAAGTATATAAAATTATGATAGGACTAGATACTGGATAGGAAGGACCTATTTCCCTTAGCAGAGGGGTCAGTGACAGGGGGCATAGATTTAAAGTAATTGGTAGAAAGATTAGATGGGAGCTGAGGAGAAATGTTTTCACCCAGAGGGTGGTGGGGGTCTGGAACTCACTGCCTGAGAGGGTGGTAGAGGCAGAAACCCTCAACTCATTTTAAAAAGTACTTGGATGAAGTACTGTAATCTACAGGCCTCCAAGTGCTGGAAAGTGGGATTAAGCTGGATAGCTCTTTTCCGGCCGGCACGGACACGATCGGCTGAATGGTTGTCTTCTGTGCTGTAACTTTCTATGATTCTATGAATTTCCTCATGTTTAACTCAATTTAGCCATATTCTACAGAAGTGAGTCATCCAAGGTTGTCTTCTGATAATGTAACATGGTGCATTATGTCATATACCAGTCTCTAAAGATGGTGTGGGTGCATCATAAGGAGAAGAAACATTTTTTTAAGGAAAAGTTTGATGTAATAACAGATGACTCAACAGGGCATGTTGTCAAACTAAATTCTTCCATTCTAAGTGACAGTACTGCCTGAGATCAACAACAACTTGCATTTATATTACGCCTTTAACATAATAAAACATCCCAAGGCGCTTCACAGGAGTGTTTTCAAACAAAATTTGACAGCCACATAAGGAGATATTGGGACAGGTGATCAAAAGCTTGGTCAAAGGGGTAGGTTTTCAGATCAAGTCCAAAAGCTCAGTGAAGGCTGAGTTGGAAGTGATTCTGTGTTTAGCTGCTTGGTAATCAGTTTATTTATATACAACTCATGAGGACTACAGGATCAATTTCTTCCTGTCATAATATTTTTTGTCAAAAATACTTTGCCTCAATTGTGATGGAAATGCTATAATTTTTTTCTAGAGTGCTTCCAGACTTTTTGTAGAAATAAAATGTTGGCATTATAAAATGACCAAATCTATACACAAGTATTATTCATGAGGACTGTTTTGATCCTCCTACTTACACTCATAATTAGAAGCTCACTGAAATATTGGGGCTTCAGGAAAGTGCTGTTCTGATTTATCCACAAAACAGTTTAATTAGTGAAGCCCACTGCAGCCTCACAGACAAAAATACCAACTGCCAATGCCAATCAAAATGCAATCTGCCATTAGGAAACATTTTTTGTGTGTATGCTGATCTCTTGATGCAAACTTTGCCAATACATTGCTAACTAATCTAGCTGCTGATTCTCAAATGGTTTGGCATTAAAGTTGTACAAGGCAATCCAGCTGCTTTCCCCATCTCTTCCAACTTAATGCACAATAAAAGCTGACTTTGTTTGCCATGTATGAGGGGTTGGATTTACAATTGGAAAATAAACATCTAGCTTATCAAGTGGTAAATTGCATTCAAAAGATACTTGCACTGTTGGTGCTAGTGGAACAAGGCTGAAGCAGTTCTATCTGGAGTGAAAAATAACTAGTTTCTTAAAAATTCAATCTCAGGATGTGGTCCTCTCTGGCAAGGTTAGCATTTAGTGCCCATCCCTAGTTGCTGTGAGGTGGTGGTGGGCTGCCTTCTTGAAGCACTGCAGTCCATGTGTTGGCGCTCAAAGCTTGATCATGGCAAGGATTCTTGCTTGCTATTAAGCAACCCCTGCTGGAAATTCCATGAATGTAGATAATTGTTAAATAATTAAATGTTAAATAACTTGCCAACATTCATTATCTTGGCTCATATAAGATGACTGCCACTTGGCTGAGGTACTGTAGAACTACACCCAACTGTGAGTCGGTCTTCGAAAGTGGACAACAAAAAAAAACTGAAAAAATTATCTAGTGCAAATGGTGGATATGAAAAGCACCGCTGCACTTGAACAATGCTGCTCTATATTTGACAGACAGGGAGACCTCCTGGTGGGGAGAGGAGTTGAGCCCTATCAATAAGTATTGTTTACATCTAGTGGTATGTCAGGATTGATGAAACAGCTTATAGCTATGGAGTAAGGTACCAGTATAAACTATTATTAGGACCTAAAGTTGTACTCTAAAGAAAGCCCAGAGCTGATGTTGCCTTCCAATTTATAAGTTTTTTTTTAAAATGGGGATGGAGGGAAATCGTTTAAATTACAGAACATTTCTTAACTTGTAATTCGTCAGTAATTGAACCAATTTGACACCAAAGCAAAATTTGTTTTGTTGCTCGTTAGGAAACTAGTGATTTAAAAAAAAAATCTGGTGGAAGTCTCAAATGTTTATAGGCAGTATATATTGGACGCTGTGTGTTGGTAGCAGAACCTCACATTACCGGATTACAATATTGGGGCTGAAACTTGCTCACTTCTGCTCCCCTCTGATTGGGATATTCAGTTGCTATCATTAGGATTTTAGCTATGAGAAAAGATTGGATAGGCTGGGGTTGTTTTTTACTTTTCCTTTGTCTCTCGTTTGTGTCTCAATCCATTAGGAGCTCCAGCAGGTGTGTCTCGGAAGTGGCCACAAGATGTTCTACTGTGACTTTCTGTGTCTGCATCACCGTTCCACTCTAACTTTGTTGATATGTTGTTCTACCTTTTGCTTTCTTAGCTCTTTTGAGATCATTGTTCCATTACAAGGAAAATGTCATGGCCATTTCTGTTTAGTTTTGTGATCTGATTATATGCATGTAGGGTTCCTAACTGCTGCTGGGCCAGATCCATATCTTTTTATTTTATGATAAATTCCACAAGCTTCAATCAGTAGGGGATGCCCTGCCATAGATAGAATACAGCTGACCTACATGATCTTTTTCACTTGCCCATTATTGTACCTCAGAAATGGGTCTTCTATGTAGATTCCCCATTGCTGCTGTGAAGTACTGTCCCCTGTCAAACTATCACTGGAATAGAAGCTCACAATGGTACAACAGTGGAAACTGCTCAAACATTTGCCCAAAACTTTCTCTAACCAGAAGTTTTGAAGCATAAAACATGACTCAGATTTTGCTGAAAAAATAAGTGTTGAAATGACACACACCGTTACTAATGCATAAATCGGCCAGCAACTTGTGGCGAGGAAGAGATACCCTATGAATTGCGAATAGCCACAAGTCACTGGCTGATTGGTATCGTTCCACTTAGTTTCGCGAGAATGGCATCTCACCCTTAACCTCCCCATGATTTTCATGAAGTTGCTGCATTTGGACATTAATTGCCCATTGGACTTGCCACGAAGTTAAGTCTAGTGATTAACACTGTAAGTATCTATTGACAATGTGATAATTGTTAATGACTGCCAATCAACCTCGCTCAGAAAGTGAACAATAATAAGTGAGGAATCTCATTCCTTCAGGTTGTGAATTGTTTTAAAATGTCATTTTAAATTTTTAAATTTTTTTTTACTTTTCCTTTGTCTCTCGTTTGTGTCTCAATCCAATATTTATTTTCCCTCTTCATCTCTTTGTGTACCTGATTTGACATTGAATTCCCCAACTCTAATTCACTCTCCTTCTCAGTCCTTCCTCTGTTTATATCTCAATCCTTTAATTGATTAAGGAGATACACTGTCCCGTCGTTCATCAGGGTCCCAGATGACCTATTGCCCTCGCTGTGCCGTTATTAGCTCGCACTTCCAGCAACTTTGGGCAAAAAATTTTAAAATCTGAATGTGCACGAGTCTAACAGGGCACAGTTGCCCTGCTCCAGCAAAATCTGGGCCGATAGCAACTAAAGAGGTGTTTTATGCTGGTGAATGTAGAAGGATCTCCCATTATAATACTGTAATTTACAGAAAGCAGGGTTTCTCTTTTTAGAAAACACTCTCAGCCACACGTTCTATATATTTAATAGTCTTAAAAATAATTCCTCATGGACATAACCCAAATCCCCTTGTGGTAAAGTAATATCTAGATGTTGTATTATACTGCGTATTATAATTGAGTTGTTACATAGTCCTCTTGACGACTGTTCCATCTGGTCATTAGCAAGTCGCAGGCTTCCCCCCAGGAGTCATAAACATCATTTGATGAGTCAATGAGTTTGTTGTTGGAGGTACTGATATTGGAAGAACAGTTGAAGGAGTCATTATGGTTAGCTGAACAATGACTACCAATTCTGTTTCTTCTGTTGACCTCGTTAAGACCAACAGTGTTAAGATTGCTCTCACTCTTTGTTATAATGTTAGGACTGGAAATTTGGGAATACTTGAAGTCCTGCCACATATTGTGAGCTTGAAGTAGTCCATCAGAAATGCTAGACACAGGCTCTGGACTTGGTTCAGAGAGTTGCCCATTCATCTTGCTAAACAAGAGGCCAAGCCTTTTAAAAGAATCCTTCTTGGAGTTTGGGTACCTCTGGAATCGATTGCCATTTCTGATTGATGAAGATTGCTTGCTCAGTCTATTATTTTTAGACTTCTCTTCATTAAGGTCAATTCCAGAAACTGTTTTGATTAGAGCTGAAACACTGAAAGAGTTCATTTTCAGCTTTCTGTCATTGCTTTCACCTGCCAAATTGAACGACACAATTTTGTTTTTCTTTTCTTCTGCGCTGTCTTCGTCCAAGTCTCCTATTTGCATCCCATCGCTGCTGGTAGAATATGACCTTCGAGATGATTTTCTGTTTCCTAAAAGGTCAAGAACCTCATAGCGAAAACTGGAGATATCCTGTTTCAGTTCCTACAGTAACAATAAAACTTATTACTGTATTTTACAGTGACTGGACAGGTCAAATTCAGATATAAGCTATTTTACCTTGTAACACATTAAAGGCTGCTTCTCTCCTCACAACCTGATAATTTAGTTGGTAAATTCACTGCCCATCGTGATACTGAGTCATACACACCAGAAAGATCCCGGATATGATCTCAGTTGCATTGTAAAGATATGGCCGCTATCAGAATGTTAGCTGAGAGAAGATATTCATTCAGTTGTCTCACACTATTAGGTTCCATATCAGTAGAAATTCAGTTGGTAACATTTGGTGATTGCTGGGACTAGTTACTAAACTTAACAGTGCGAAAGAGCTAAATTAATATTCGTAAAGTCAAACTCAGGATTTTTCAGTGATCTTGTTAACTCAATTCCCAATATTGTTGTCACATTCGCTGCTCTAGCCAAGTTCCTCACGTTTGTCTGCAGCACTTACTGTTTAAATGAAAGCAGACATGCTAACTGTCAGTGTTTACCCCCAGAACCACTTTTACCTGATTCCAGCTGCTAATGTACCAGAAAGGATATTTCTCCCTTCTCAATGCCACTCCCAGTGGTAGAGGAGGGATTTCTGGGTCTATGTATACTGTAGGCAAGAACTCTGCAGAAGTGCTGAGGCCATTTGTAGTCCCCCTCTGCTATCTGTGTCATAGTCTGGAAAACCTGCAAACTTCTGGTCTGTATGGCTTAGTACTAAATCAAAATAGTTTCTTTAATCGCTAGACCATTGAGCAAATCTGTAATTTTCTTCTAATATTACATGGTATTAAAACAGATTTCACCTGGAGGCAGCTACAATTAGATGTCTCTCAAATTTGACCTGGTACTTGCCGGAAGCACACAAACACATGGAGATATTGTACCAGGGTCCACAAAGATTTCTGATTAGCCTAGTTTGTGTCCAGCAACCCTAGTGCAGGCAGTGATGGTTAATTCAGCATTTAAGCTTCTGCGTACAAAGTGCCAGATGACAAAATTTACAATCTATGCACTTGAATGCTTCTACTGTTCCCATCATCAATTCACTGTCGCCTATGATACCAGGGCATTGAAATTAAATAAAGCACAAATGGTTAAAAAGATTTACATGTGATCAGCCATAGATATTTTTGTATATTTTTCTTTAAATTTGTTATGGCATCATAGGTGTCGGAGATGACCCATGAATGGGGAAAAATGAATACTTGAGTTAATATCTGCTTTTTATTACAGAGCTGCTTCATGTAGAAATGGCTCTGCGAAATGCTAGGGCACTCAATGTCCTGGAATCTGTCCACTTACATTGTGGATTGGATTCCACAGCACAGGCAGCAACATTTCTGCTTCATACCATCCCTGATGGCTGGAATAACTCCATGCAAGCAGAAAACTGCAAGATATTGCAACAGCCACTGCTGCCCTCAGAAGCCCAGAGAAACACCCCTTCAGCTGGGTCTCCACAACTCCAGAGGCTGCAGTACAACCTCAATTACATTCCAGTGTTGTTGAAATCTCGGCTGGTGTTGATGGTAGTCATATAATGCAAAGAGGCTGTAAGAGGTGCTTCCATACAGAAGCAAAGAAGTCCATGGATGAAATCTGCTCTGGAGCCAGGTCTTGTTGAGCTGCGTGCTGATTCAGAAGTGAATGGGTCAAGTTATTTGCAAGAGAAAAAGAGAATGAATTTCTGGATGAATCCAAATTGCTTTTTATGCCACTTTGGGTTGTCTCTATCAAATTCACAGTGAATCTGAGTACAGAACAAACAACAAATGTATTTAAATCTATCCCCTTGAAGATGATGATCAAAATAATACCAGAAAATAAGACCCACTGAAGCAAGTGCCATGTTTACCTTAAAATTCTCTTCTGTAAGTCCTTCATCAGTTTTGGCACTTCTGATCATAGCTGCAACGTATCTTTTCACTAAATTTTTAATAACCTCCTACCAGATGAAAAGGAACAATGCAATTATTGTACATTATTTCACTTTGGTTGTTACTGTAACTAATTCAAGCCATTAGTTGCATTGTTAACAATATTAAGCAGATAAACTTTCTACATTTAAAGGGGCACCATCTTCAATCTGAAGTGCTATGTATACACTCGACTTGATATTTAATGTACCTCAATCATGTGAAAATGTCATCACATCACTTGCACATGTTTTCATTGTGATGAAAAAGATTGCATTGCTCTTTTAGCTCTGGATAATGGGCAGTCCCTATTTATTTTCTTACATTAAGGCTCTAGCTTTATTTTAATATTTAACCCCCTCCTCCAACATACAGATACCCCCTATCCATTATAAATGTGTTACTTGTAGACTTCATTTACAATTTTTATTTTTTGCTTAAATTTACTGAGAATTTTTCAACTTTAAAAAAAAGTGAAATTCAGTAGTAAAATGAATGAATTTCTCCCAATTTCTATGCAAGAAAAATTGAATTAAGTATACATTTTTGAGTTTATATTAAAGCTGAAATTTTAGAAAAACTGAGCAGTTTCAAACTAGGAATATTGTGGGTTTTATCTGACACAATCAGTTTAAGTAAAACTGATCAATGTTATTGTCCAAATGCTGAACACATTCTTGCCAAATTCTTCCCATCACTAACCCATCAAAATAATGCTTCTGTGAAAATAGTGGAGAGAGAAATTTGATATGTGTATATTAAGTCCATATCTAAAATTGTCAACAGTAATTTCTACCCTTATATATTTTGGGTGTATTTATACTTCAACTGTAGTGACTGTGCAAAGCAGTTTCAATTTGTACTAACACCACAGTTAGTGTAATTTCAGTTCGAATTGGATTCACTGGAGTAATGGACAGCGAGAGTCCCTGGAGCAGGGTGTCACTCCATTTAGCGTCCATTTAGCCCTTAACACCTGATTCATGCTACATAAGTTTAGTGGTGCAAAGCCAAAACTGCTTTGCATTGATATTAAACTTGTCGTGTAAATGTGCCCTTAAAGAGACATTGGCTTCATCAACAGAGAGTCGAGTATCATTTTCATGGCAAAGTTCTGTGACAGCAATCTGATGACATCTTTACCATGCAATAACACACTTCAATTGAGCCACCCAGCTCAAGTTTTTGGTGAAACATCAAAATTTGGCAAAGCTTTTTCTTCTTGATGAAGACAGTCCCCCTTTAAACAGCATAAGAGTGTTTGCAAATAATGTCAAACAAGAAATTACAGCCCATTTACCATGCTGCACTAATTGCTATAGAATTGGCTCCATCTCAATAAATTCATGTGTAAACACAAGTCAAACTGTGTAATGCTGTACCTCGAGCACCGTGTTCAGTTTTGGTCACTGAGCAACAAGGTGGACACTCAAGTGCTGGAAACAGTAAAAAGAGCAGATGCCTTGTGCCAAGGAATAGGTTATGAGGAAAAACTGAAGGAACTTGGGCTTTTGAGCCTGAAAAGGCGGCTTCGGAGAGGTGATCGTATAGAGGTATATAAGTCAGTAAACAACATGGAAAATGATAATCCAAAATACTACTTTAAATTAAATTGTGAGAGTAGGACAAGTGACGCAGGTACCAACTAGTAAATAATTTTAGAACTGTATTGGGAAATTCTTCACTCAGAGAGTGACCAACAATTAATAGACTTCTGAGCAGAGTGACCGAGGCAAGAAGCCTAAAATTATTTGAGAAATAATTAGATGCAGCAATCATAGAATCTTACAGCACAGAAGGAGGCCATTCAGCCTGTCGTGCATGTGCCAGCTCTTTGAAAGAGCTATCCAATTTAATCCGACACCAGCTTATTCACCACAGCCCTGCAAATTAGTCCTCTTCAATTGCCTTTTGAAAGTTCTTATGGAATCTGCTTCCTTTCAGGTATTGCGTTCCAGATCTTAACAGCCCTGTGAGAAAAAAATTCTCCTCATTTCCCCTCTAGTCCTTTTACCAATTATTTTAAATTTCTGACCTCTGGTTACTGACCCATTTGCCAGTAGAAACAGTTTCTCCCTATCAAAACCCCTCATTATTTTGAATACCTTTACTAGGTCTCCCCTTAATCTTCTCTGCTCTAAGGAGAACAACCCAGCTTCTCCAATCTCTCCACATAACTGAAGTCCCTCATCCCTGGTATCATCCTGGTAAGCCTCCTCTGTACCCTCTCCAAGGCCTTGACATCCTTCCTAAAGTGTGGTGCCCAGAATTGTACACAATACTCCAGCTGAGGCCTAACCAGTGATTTGTAAAGGTTTGGCATAACTTCCTTATTTTTGTATTCAATGCCCCTATTTTACAAAGCCAAGTATCCCATATACTTTCTTAACTGCCTCATCAACTTGCCCTGACACCTTCAAAGATTTGTGGATATGCACCCCCAGATCGCTCTGCTCTTGCACCCCCTCAAAATAGTACCATTTAGATTATACTGCTCTCCATGTTGTTCCTCCCAAAGCGCATCACTTCACACTTATCCGCATTAAATTGCATCTGCCATGTGTCAGCCCATTTCACCAGTCTGTCTATGGCCTCCTGAAGTCTGCTACTATCCTCCTCACTATTTACTATGTTGCTAAGTTTTGTATCATCTGCAAACTTCAAAATTGTGCTCCCTATACCCAAGCCCAGGTCATTTATATATAACAAGAAAAGCAATAGTCCGAATACCGATCCCTGGGGGACCCCAATGCCTACTTCTCTCCAGTCAGAAAAACACTCATTCACCACTACCCTCTGCCTCTTATCCCTTAGCAAATTATATACCCAAGTTATCACTGTCCCTTTAATCCCAGGTGCTTCTATTTTCCGAATAAATCTGTAATGAATACTTTAGCAAATGTCTTTTGAAAGTCCATTTGTATATCTACTGCACTACTTTCATCAACCCTGTCTGATACTTCACCAAGTAACTCAATCAGATTAGTCAGACACGATTTGTCTGAGGCACAGTAGAGTCTTTCTAGATGAACAATTTAAGATGGGCCAAATGGCCTTCCTCATCTATAAGGACCTTGTGATGTCTTTTTAGTGATGCCAACTTCAGAATATAATGCCTTGCCAATACTGGGGCTGTAGTGCAGTCTCCTGCTGGCTTATGCTGCCATAGAGGCACATATATTCCTACTTACTTGCTCGTCTTGGAACCTACATTTGGTATCAGCTGTGGCTCAGTTGGTAGCACTCCCTCCTCTGAGTTAGAAGGTCATGGCTATATTTCCCACTCCAGAGACCTTGACGGTCCAGTGTAGTTCTGAGAGAGTGCTGCACTGTCGGAAGTGCTGTCTTTCAGAGGAGACGTGAAACTGAGGTCCTGTCTGTCCTTTCAGCTGGACATAATAGATCCCCATGGCACTATTTTAAATGTGCCATGGGATCTATTACATCAGTGGTAGGGAAACTTCTAGGGACAGTAATCCAGGACAAAATTAATTGACACTTGGCAAAGTGTGAAAGTATGGGCTAATAAATGAAAGTCAGCACGGATTTGTTAAAGGAAAATCGTGTTTGACTAACTTGATTGAGTTCTTTGATGAAGTAACGGAGAGGGTTGATGTGGGTAGTGTGGTTGATGTTGTGTATATGGACTTTCAAAAGGCATTTGATAAAGTACCACACAATAAACTTGTTAGCAAAATTAAAGCCCATGGGGTTAAAGGAATAGTGGCAGCGTGGATACAAAACTGGCCAAGGAACAGAAAGCAGAGAATAGTGGTGAACCGTTGTTTTTCAGACTGGAGGGGTCATAATTAGGACCACTGCTCTTATTGATATATATTAATGATTTGGACTTGGGTATGGAGGGTATATGTTATACCTTTATAAAACATTGATTAGGCCTTAGCTGGAGTGTTGTGTTCAATTCTGGGGACCACACTTTAGGAAGGATGTCAAGGCCATGAAGAAGGTACAGAAGAGATTTACTAGAATGGTACCAGGGATGAGGGACTTCAATTATGTGGAGAGACTGGAGAAGCTGGGGTTGTTCTCCTTAGAACAGAGAAGGTTAAGGGGAGATTTGATAGAGGTGTTCAAGGTCATGAATGGTTTTGATGGAATAAATAAATAGAAACTGTTTCCAGTGGCAGTACTGTTGGTAACCAGAGGACACAGATTTAAGATGATCAGCAAATGAGCCAGAGGTGACATGAGGAAACAATTTTTTATGCAGCGAGTTGTAATGATCTGCCTGAAGGGTGATGCAAGCAGATTCAATAGTAACTTACAAAAGGGAATTAGATAATTACTTGAAGGGAAAATATTTACAGGGCTATGGGGGAAGAGCAGGGGAATGGGACTAATTGGATAGCTCTTTCAAAGTGTTGACATGGGCACGATGGGCTGAATGGCCTCCTCCTGTGCTGTACTTATGATGATACTATGATATGAAGAGCAGGGGAGTTCGCCCCGATGTCCTGACCAATATTTATTCCTCACTAAAACAGATTATCTGGTCATTATCTCGTTGCTGTTTGTGCGACCTTGCTGTGCGCAAATTGGCTGCCTCTTTTCCTACATTACGACAGTGACTACACTTCAGAAGTACGTCATTGGCTGTAAAGCACTTTGGGACACCTTGAGGTCGTGAAAAGCGCTGTATGAATGCGAGTCATTTTATTTATCTTTTAATTTTCAAATATATCTTTGGAGAATATTTATCCACTCTTGATACAGGGTCAACATGAAGCATTCTCAGGTTAAGTACAACATAGTCCAGCTGCAAATAAATCTCGCTCTGCTTTACCCCAACAAAAATATCCCCTACTGTAGCAGTGTGATATTTATACCTCCCACACTAGTCATCTTTGTGGCTGCTCTGAAAGAGACTGACAATCTAGTGGCAATTTGTATTGTATTTTGAACAGTTTTGTGCTGTCCCTGAGAACAAAGTTCACACTGCTCACATAGGATCCTTCCAGCTGCAGAGAGAGGAAGCCTCCATCCCATTAGTCTGGTCTGATCTAAGATTAAAGGATAATGTGCGCACCGAACCTCAGGAAAGATATATTGGCCTTGGATGGTGTATAGTGCAGATTCACCAGAATGATACCAGGGCTTAAAGGGTTAAATTATGAGGACAGGTTTTATAACCTAAGTTTGTATTCCCTTGAGTTTAGAAATTTGAGGGGTGATCTAATTGAGGTCTTTAAAATAATAAATGGATTCAATAGGGTTGATACAGAGAAACTATTTCTTCTGTTGGGGAATCCAGAACAATGGTGGGGCATAATCCTAAAATTAGAGGTAGGCCATTTAGGAGTGAAATCAGGAAACACTTTTTCACACAAAGTAGAGTGGAAATCTGGAAATCTCTTCTCCGAAAAGCTGTGGAGGTAGGTCAAATATAATTTTCAAAGCTGAGATTGATACATTCTTGTTAGGGGAGGGTATCAAGGAATTCGGAGCCAAGGCAGGTAAATGAAGTGAAGGAACAGATTAGCCATAAACTAATTGAATGGAAGAATAGGTTGGAGGGGTTGAATGGCCTACTCCTGTTCCTATGTTCTTAAATCCAATGCGCCACCCTGTGATGTATAAGAAGCAAAAGTTGAAGGAACTGACTTGCAGTAAGAGAAGCAGCTGTCTGGTTTGCAAATTCCAATAAAAGCTCCCCATATTTTTAGCTCCTTTAGTGAAAGCCAAAATTATTGGAAGCTACGTCCATACTTTCTGAAAAGAATACCAGGACAGCTCGATGGCACAGTGCATTGAGCTTGTACAGTAAAGCACTACATGGTGGGGAAGTAAGATATGAAATTACAGCCCACCCCATGGGGGAGGGTGTTGAGTGAGTCAAAGGTGGAACTAAACAGGGAAGGAAAACAAAAATTAAATGGGAAAGGATAGAGAGTTTTACTCAAGAGAGAACGAAATGATGGAGAAAGAAATGGCTGCTGTAAATTGCTAAGTAGAATTTTCCATTCCTGTGTTAAATGACATTCACTAAACTTTATAAACACAAGATGAAATTTAACAACTTTTTTTTACACTGAATAATCCACTGATACAAAGGATGCATTCCCTGAGGTAGCAGCGAACTTACAACAGTTGTAACCTACTGTGGATATTTAGTATTTTCTCTACTATCATTTTCCACTGACAAATCCCAAAGAGTTCCCAAGAACAAATCTTAAGAACTAGAAGCAACAGCACTGAAATTGCTCTGTGATAATGGAGTGCATGTATTGCCCACGTAATATTGAAAATTGAACCTCAGCCTTTTCAAGAATTCCACCTAACCATCAATAATGATATAGCCAGCACTTTTTATTCAAGTTATTTAGTAAGGATGTTTGGGCTCGATCTGTAGCCATGAAAACGACACAGATGCCATGATTTGTAGTATGGGTATGGGTGCTGGGCTTTAATTGACTATAATCTAAAATTTTAGCCAGAACAATATGATCATTGGTGGTGTGCCTTAGCAAACTGTCCATGACTATGGCATTTGACATAGCTCAGTGAGTTACAATAGGAGTTGGTGCACTGAGCCTTGATTTCAACAGTGAGAATGCAGAAAAGGCATGCAGAATGGCATTTTGGAAATATAGGAGGAACAAGAAAGGAAAGTTCAGACAAACACTGACTGTAATGATATCCATAAAATAGTGAGAGTAAAGACCGACAGAGAGAAGGATCAGAGGCTAGAGATTAAAAAAGAACACTGTGAACAGAATGGTTTTGTAGAAGGATTTTAATTCTGAGTGGGATTTGCAATTATGTGAGTTGATTTGAAGTGATTTCTCTGTGATACTGACTGGTTAGCATACCTGGTAGTGCTGGTTTTGGATCAAGTCATCTGCATGACGTTCCTGAAAGAAGAAAATCGTTTTCAGAAATTCATTTATCGAGAAAACACAACAGTGGATACTGTAGCTGAGGGTTCATACATGCTTTGATGGCAGTGAAACTAAAATTGAAAAATAAATAGACTGGAATTAACAGGGTTAAATACTTTCATGACCACCACAAATGTCAACAAAATTCCTGTCATCCCATCAGCCTCAGAGATGTCCCAAAAATGGAAAACTGTCGGGGAGTACGTGCCTCATTTCTGCAGAGGAAGGGAGATGCTTCTGTTCCTCTATCTCTGTTTGCTCCAGTTCTTCACACAGAGCATAACAACCACAGAGGCTATGAAACTGCAGATTTAAGAATATGATTTTCAACATGTCTCCAGCCTTAGTAAAGAGGCCTATTCCTCTTCACTACTCGGTTTTACTGAATGGATCATCCACAGTGCATGCTCCGCCCAATAGGCCATTAAAATTGCATTGGCAACCTAGGTAGGTTAAAAGACCCCGATTTGCATAGATTAATAAGGCTCCCGTCTGATTTAGGCAACCCCTGGGCCATCCAGCGTGAGATACCTGGAAAAATTATGGCAGACTGGGAGCGGGATGATAAGTTGACCACCTTGATTTTAACTCCGCTATTGCCCCATATCCACTGAGCAGAGAGAGTTAAAATCTCCCCTATGGTGAAAAGGCACATTACTGGGATTGATTTATCAAAAAAGGATAACCTTTTGGGGCATATTTGGCTCTGTTTCTAAAACTTGCTGGGGTCCTTATTAGCATTATTATAATGTTCTTATGTGATCAATGCTATAATCACTTCTATAATATTCCAATGAATGAAGGGCAAATAAAAATTATGATGCTCAATATATTTTATCAATAGTTTATAAATTCACATTAAAAACATACAGAATTTCACAGTAACTGGAACTCAGTAGTGTTAGAGTATCCAGGCCAACAAAGAGTTGGCAAGAGTGAAGATCAGATATCTATCCTCTGTCAGACTCCGTCCTGTGTCAAGTAAATCTCCAGCCACTTAAAGGGAAAGAAAGTCAACACGACAGTACTGTCAGTGGCAGGTGCTCACCATTGGATTATCTGCAATGTATTTTTTTAATACTTTTGAAAATCAATCTATTTGTTGGGTTCCAACATGAAGCTTTCTGTTCATTAATTTTATGATGAGAATGACGGAGTGGACATACTGGACTAACATTAGCCAATTGTAAACAATTTTACAACACCAAGTTATAGTCCAGCAATTTTATTTTAAATTCACAAGCTTTCGGAGGCTACCTCCTTCCTCAGGTGAACGAGGTAGGAAGGAGGTAGCCTCCGAAAGCTTGTGAATTTAAAATAAAATTGCTGGACTATAACTTGGTGTTGTAAAATTGTTTACAATTGTCAACCCCAGTCCATCACTGGCATCTCCACATCATAACATTAGCCAAGCAGATTCCCTCATGGACTGTGTGGATTTTTCTGTGTTTTTTTTCATCTTCTCCCCTCCATTTCTGACCTATGCTGGGCTATGGTTCCATAGACACTGGCATCTTTGGTACCTAATTGATATGGTAATTCTTAATTGCTGGGCTATGGTTCCATACACACTGGCATCTTTGGTATCTAATTGATATGGTAATTGTTCATTTGTGAGCTCAGATAGTGAATGATGGCAGGTTATTCAACCATTTGGGGGCGAGGGGGGAGGGGATCATATTAAGATTGAAGCTTGATCATATCCTCACTTGATGTCCGCGTACATGCACCTTGCAGTAGGGCGTCACTAGAGAGCAATCAGCAGTAGGAACCCTGCCGTGTTTCTTTCCAACAACTAGCTCAGGAGCCAGCTGTCGCCCACACATTGTTGTCCTGGCAGAGATTAGCTGGCTCAGCACAGACAGGGATTGAACTTGGAGCCACCTTCTTTGCATGGTCTGCACCCGAAATGGCAGTGCAATTAGCCACTGAGCCATCGAACAGCATGTGGATTTTCATTTACGTCTTTGCTGAGTATTTCACAAAGGTAAATACTCGGCAGAAATGGAGAAAAATACATGTGCAGGATTCTCTGAAGTGATTGATCTCAATGGCATCAGTAGACGGATTGTCTGGATACTGTTGCATCCTCCGTTGTCAGACCAAAATGCAAGAATACAGAGTTCAGCAAATCCAGCTGTTTTGAGATGTAAAAGTTCCAGAATAAACTTGGATGGAATATCATGGACTTGACCTGCCTGATTTCCTGATATGCACTCCTGGTGAACAAGGCTCTGTTACAGGAGCGTGCAATCAGAAAACTTAACTTTCTGGTTTTTTTGATTGAACCGGGGAGGTGTTGGATGATGAGTGCCTATCAATGCCAATATTTTACTCCTGGAGTTATCCTTTAACACATTAACTAGGCTATATAAACATCTTAAAGCAATGTGAGCCTATCCACTATACCGGAAAGCATGTAACAAAGGGTTGCCAACTCTGGTTGGCCGTATTCGTGGAGGTTTCATCACATGACCTCCTGCCTCCAACTGCCCCGCCCCACGCTTCCCTCATTGGTCGCCCAACATATCCATCATCGTGGCCTATGCCAATTGGGAAACAAACAGACTCTTTGTTACCAGATTGGATGATTCTTGACTCTTGGTCAAACAGCCTTTTTTCCCCTTGAGAATTTGATGAGAGTGGGTGTAGAGGAGGAAGGAGGTGCTAAATTTAAAAAATTTAAATTTTTTAAAAAAGCAACAAAACCAAAACAGACTAAAAGGTAATTATCTATAAATAAATATAGACTAAGATATGGCAGAGCAGGTTGTGTGTCGGGACTGCAGTATGTGGGAGTTTGTGAACAGCGAGACTGTCCTGAGCGAACACATCTCGAATCTCTCCAGCTCAAAGTCATTGAACTGGAGTGCGAGTTGGAGACACTCCGACACATAAAAGAGGGGGAGGGGTATCTGGATAGTTTGCTCCAGACCTCGGTCACACCTTGTAGAGAGATACAGGATCAGAACGAGGTTCGTGTGACCGATAGTGTTCAGGGAAATCCAGGTGAGAAGAGAAGAAGGAAATAGCAGAAACTGATCGTATCCAACAGGTACAATGTACTTGCTACCTGTGAAGGTAAGGATAAAGACTGTCAGAAGAACAGCCAGAATGCTGACTAAGGCACCTTGGAGCAGGAGGAGGAGAAGCATGATGTGGTAGTTGTAGGAGATTCAATAATCAGGGGGACAGATAGTATCCTTTGTAAGCAGGATCGAGAGTCCTACATGGTATGTTGCCTACCTGGTGCCAGGGTGAGGGACATCTCAAACCGGCTTGAAAGGATTTTGGAGAGGGAGGGGGAGGATCCAGTCGTTGTGGTCCATGTTGGGACCAACAACAAAGGAAAGGGTAGGCAAGAGATCCTGTTCAGAAAGTACTAGGAGCTAAATTAAAAAACAGGACCTCAAGGGTTATAATCTCTAGATTATTACCCAAGCCATGTTCAAATTGGTGTAGGGATAAGCAGATTAAGGAGGTGAAATCGTGGCTGAAGGAGCAGTGTGGGAAAGAGGGGTTTCATTTCATGGGACACTGGAACCAGTATTGGGACAGGAAGGAACTGTACTGTTTGGACAGGCTCCACCTGAACTGGGCTGGGACCAGGGTCCTAACAGAAAGGATAAATAGGGCAGCCACAAACTAGTAAATGGGGGGATGGCTCGGGTGGAAAAGGTAGTATAAATAATAATTCTAAAATAAATGAAAAGGAAGAGATAGAGTGATAGTCAGAAATTATGCTTTATGCACTACAGCTATAGGGAAAACTAAAAGATGTAAAGTAATTAAAGCAAGAGAGAGAAATAAGAAATGTGTGAGGAAAACAACATTAGAGCAGAAAGACAGGCTGTGGCCCAAGTAAGTGTCCTTTATAAAAACGCCAGAATATAAGGAACAAATTGAAAGAATTGCGGGCGCAAATTCAACTTAGAGGGTACGACATGGTAGCCATTACTGAAACGTGGCTGCAAGATGGTCAAGACTGTCCTAGAACCAATAAGGGAGCAGGCCATATTACATTTAATAATGAGTAATGAGCCAGATTTAGTTAACAGTCTGACAATGCATGAACATTTATCTAACAGCGATCATAATATGATCGAGTTCAATTGTTGTGTTTGAAAGGGAGAAACCCGTAATAGCTACTAAGATTTTAAATTTAGGTAAGGCCGACTTCAACAGGATGAGACAGAGACTGTCCACAGTAAACTGGGCAAATTTGTTAATGGGTAAAACAACAGAAGATCAGGGAGAGGTGTTCAAAAAAGAATTTAACATGATGCAGAGCTGGTTTATACCCCTAAGGGGCAAGGGCTCTACTTGCCAAAAACAGCCACTTTTTTTTAATGCCCCGATGCTTTTTCTCCCGGGTTGCTCGCAGCAGTGTCCTCGAGATTAATCTTCAATTCCTAGAGAATCCAGGTCAATCCAAGAGGTTTGGCAACCACGATGGACTAAGAAAGGGCTATTTGGCCAATCAAGTCCAATCCTTACACGGCACATGTACTCTACAACCTTGCCTGTCATGGATTCTACCCTAATTATTTAATCTCCTGTGAGAGCTGGCTAACCATAGGTAAATGGAACCAAGTCTGTAGGCTTAACTAGGGCATTCCTTTCCCAGACCCAACCCTTGATTTCCTACTCCAACTGTGAGATTTTGCCATGGAAAGTGTGGGCCTTTCTCCAGGCCCACACTTTTCAATTACAGGATGTATATTGGCACCAGTACAGACTGAGCGTATCTTAATTGACTGAATTCACCTCCTCCAGTTCTTGTGTACTTCTGACAACTATAGCGCATAAATATTTGCACAACACTGAGAGGGAAGCGAAAAGTGAATTGTTGGTTAGTATGAAACTTGATGGAAAATGTAAAAAAGATGAGATTTCATACTGTAAATTCTCTGAGATTCTCATGCTTCTTTTGCTCATTCTCTGAATCTCTGCTTGGACAGATCTGAGCGTGCAACCATTTACAGAGGTACCAGACGGACTTTGGGCTGGGGATGATGTTGAAAGGAGGTGGAAGAGTTGCACCTTCATCAAAATAACTCATCCAAAGCTTCGTCCTGGCAAATTTCCATTCAATATCGGCATGGTCCTGCAAGTGGATCAAAGACACAGGTGATGAAGAACAAATCTTAATTGTCGCTCTCTTTTTGTTACCTATGTTGTCTGGTGACTGTAGTGTCTCTCTCTGCTGTCTGTGATTCCTGGTGTCTGTAGTGTATCTGCTGTCTGTGATTCCTGATGACTGTAGTGTCTCTGCCTGCTGTCTGTGATTCCTGGTGACTGTAGTGTCTCTGCCTGCTGTCTGTGATTCCTGGTGACTGTAGTGTATCTGCTGTCTGTGATTCCTGGTGTCTGTAGTGTATCTGCTGTCTGTGATTCCTGATGACTGTAGTGTCTCTGCCTGTTGTCTGTGATTCCTGGTGTCTGTAGTGTATCTGCTGTCTGTGATTCCTGATGACTGTAGTGTCTCTGCCTGCTGTCTGTGATTCCTGGTGACTGTAGTGTCTCTGCCTGCTGTCTGTGATTCCTGGTGACTGTAGTGTATCTGCTGTCTGTGATTCCTGGTGACTGTAGTGTCTCTGCCTGCGGTTTGTGATTCCTGGCGACTGTAGTGCTTCGGTCTGCTGTCTGTGAATCCTGGTGACGGTAGTGTCTCTGTCTGTTGTCTGTGATTAATGGTGACTGTAGTGTTTCTGCCTGCTGTGAGAGATTCCTGGTGACTGTAGTGCCTGTGCCTGCTGTCTGTGATGCCTGGTGATTGTAGTATCTCTGTCCATTATCTGTGATTCCTGGTGACTGTAGTTTTTCTGTCTGTGATTCCCAGTGCCTATAGTGTGTCTCTCTGCATTATGTGCTCTCTGCTGTCTGTGGTGTCTTTATTCTGCAGATTTTAAACTTTGCATTGTAATTCAAATCTGTATTTCTAGATCAGATCAAGATTCAAATACCAAGCTCATTATTTTGTGGCCTGATTCTGATTATTTTTTGTTTAAATGTCACAGAAAGGTACAGAGGAAGATGCTAGCACTGATCTACACAGTGCTAGGGCTTTCAACTGACAGATACAATCTTCAATGATTCAGAAGCACATGATTAGAATTCTTGCCCAAATGTCTAGTTTTTCATTTTCCTTTAAAATGTCATTGGCCTTCAAGGAGAACTGCAGAAATAGCGTGTTCTGTGAAATAATGTCATGTGCTGTGACTCTGGTAGTACTGAATCTAAGCTGAAGCTTCGAAAATAGACAAATGGAACTTGATTTCCCCACATTTTCTCTCTGTGCCACAAACGGTACATATCTTCTGTTTTCTCTCTTATCACTGATTAGCTTGTTGCAAACAGCAAGCGTACAGTTAGCTGTATGCATGATTTGAACTGTGTATCATTGTATGAGATTAGCTACACATTATAAATAGATGGCATTGTAAAATGTGAACTATGTAATTTGTTTTGTAAGAAAGCAAGTGTGAATTCTATATTAACTGAACAAGGTAAGGTAGTAGTTATGAAATTTGTATCATCACATACTAGCCATTTACTGTATGATATTATCTGTGTAGCATGAGATACCAGCTATGTATTTTGTATTGTAAGATATTAGCTGTGAACTTTGCTATATCAGTTGCACATCAATTTCTTTCCCTTTTATTTCTCCAGTTTGAGAACTATAGCATTTTATGGGACACAGAAGGAGGCCAGTCGGCTCACTGTGCCTGTGCCGGCTCCCTGAAAGAGCTTTCCATTTAATCCCATTCCCCAGCCCTATCCTCATACCCTTTTATATTTTTCTCTCCTCTCATTCTCTCCTGAAATTGGTGACTCCCTCAATTGGGGTGCAGTTCCACAGGCACAGGACACCCTCTGGTGTCTCGCACAAGTGGCCATTTGTGAGTCATGATAGTGAGTGTCAGCAGACTATCTAACTACAGAAGGCATCACAGTGAGTCTGCTCCTGACCTTACATGGGAACTGCACGTGCACTTCCTGCAGGGGCTGCAAAGAGGAGTGGAAACCCTGGCCAATATTCTCTCCCCTGAGCAGGGATTTCTGCCAATTTTAATGTCTTTACTGATGTCCTAGCTGAGATCAACGGACTCAGCAAGGATCAGAGATCAGCTGTGGGTTGCGCTGTTTCACCTTCCACAGCCAGCACTGCCCACATCCCAGGAACACATTTTTAAAAAGCTCTGGCATATATTGAAATCCCTAAGGCATTTTGTTTTAGCCCTGTAATATAAACCAGTCCTTCCTAATCTATATCCTTCAAATCTATATCCTTCACATTTGGCTCCTCTGTGTGCGTGTCGTCATTTTCCAACTAAGGGGCAGGTGACAGCGAATCTGTTTCCATCACCTCCAGCAAAGCCATTTTTGAACCAGGGACTACAATGTGAGGCATGATTTAATTCCCACTTCAAATCTCCACCTCCTTTCTGCAGTGCAGCACCTGGCCTTTGCTGTGCACCCTTCCCTCAAACAGCTCAGTAAATTGGGAAGTCATAATGTACGACTAACTGTAAAAGATCACATGGCACTTTTTCGAAGAAGAGCAGGGAAATCATCCATGGCCAACAATTATCCCTCAACCAACACCACTGAAACAGATTAATTGTTCATTCACCTTATTGATATTTGAGACCTTGCTGTCTGCAAATTGGCTGTTTTTTGCGTTCACTTCCAAAACAACAGTGAGTACACTTCAAAAAGTAACTTATTATCCATGAGGATATGCACAGTGTTATATAAATGCAAGTCTTTTTCTCTTACACTTTGTTGCACAGATAGCAGTACACCTAATCTCTATTCGGTACATGCATTGGTTAATTATTGTGTTTGTAAAGAAGCATTAGAATTGACTTACTGCAATGAGCTGATAAGAGTTATTCATCATGGCAATCAGCATGTTGAGCAAGACAACCAAGGAGATGACATTGTAAGTTCCAAACATGGTGGCTCCAACAAACTCTGTGAACTCGTGCCGAGCCTTCACGTTAGTGACGTACAAATTCAACAGACCAAATACTGACCAGAATAGGGACTGTAACGTCTCAAACAATCTGCAAAAGAGACAGATATGTTAGAATGTTATCAATTCTAACAGTATACAGAGAAATGGCAGCATCAGCTGACAATGTGAACCAAGGACCGAACTCCTGGTGAGTGGTCTAACATATAACATTCAGGAGTGACTTCTAACCTGTGATTCAATGCTGGGTGTCGAAATGTCCCAAAGCTTTTCACAAAAAGTTAAGGTGCATCATTTGGTTAGATTACTGAGGACTTTACTTTGCATCTGACTGATGACCTGTGCTAGGTACTGACTCTGGGTGAAAAATTGGAAACATGCCTAGTCTCTAG
Organism: Heptranchias perlo; assembly: GCF_035084215.1. Lineage (NCBI taxonomy): Eukaryota > Metazoa > Chordata > Chondrichthyes > Hexanchiformes > Hexanchidae > Heptranchias > Heptranchias perlo. The sequence continues at coordinate 46,562,019 of NC_090339.1, read as the reverse complement.
CACTTACATTCCTCATCTCTTGAGAGCAAGACTAGATTTACCACTGATGCTGGGAACTAATAATATATTTTTTAAAATCCCATTTCCAAAGCACTAGCACAAAAAGTAAACACAAAAACTATATCCATATATATATATATAAAATTGACATTGGTTGTGTGCTGAACTCACTGGGTCATAGAGAGTTTGATACCCTCACGTGAATCACTTGGGAAATCAGGTGATTCATGGGAGGATATCACAACTCTCCATGACAGGGTCAATTAAGATTTTGTCGCATTATTTGCAAAAGATTGTCACAAGGCTGCATTCTACATTACATGAGCTATAATGGATGATATGTGTTGAATTACATATATATCTTGGGCACCTCCCAAATATACATGCTGTAGTGTATCCCAGGAGAGTTCTCCTTTGGTCTACAGCAGGAAAACAAAATGCATATCACTGCAATCTTGTTACCTGATCCAACATACCGTAATAAAATCATTAACACCTTCAACCAACACCACGGCAATTCTTTCGTCTTTAAATAACATCACAGAACTTCTACAGCCAAGAAACACATTCTTGTCATGTTTTAGGGAAGGAATAATCTGAATTCACCCCCTTTTGTGTCCCATTTCTCATACACATGATTTTATTCATTGCCCTTGTGAATTCTTTCCCAATACATCTATTACATCAGCACTTTATTGCTGAAGTAATAATTCTCCTTGGTCCCCCTTCCAGGATACAGAGTACGGGTCTCAGTTGTTGGTAAAGTGTGGAAATAGATCATAACTGAAACCTAGCACTGCCAACCAATTAAGGATCAGGGATTTGTCAAAAGACATGAGATTTCCAATAAAAAAACACTTAACAGTGAGTTAGACACGCGGCTTTCACCCATGAATTCAAATCCAGTCCAGAATAATGGATGGAAGTGTTCTATGTGAAATGAATCTGGGCAGCCTCAACCCACTGTGCATGGGCTCACCGAATCAAACCGTCTCTACTTTGGCATTAGTTATCACTAAACTGGCAATCAGATAAGGAAGGCCATTTGCCCCATTTAGCTTATCCTCGGAATCTAACTCAGAGAGGCCACAAGTTTGCTGATGTGAGAAAGGGAAAAATGTCAAACTGTTGCAGCAAGGGCTGCTCTTCTGAGGTTGAAACAGAGGCTTATTGATTATTTTGCATCCAACCATACTCTACCTGACCTGGAGTGCTTAATGCTGACACTGGGTGCCTGAAATGAGAAGTTCTAATATCCCTCACCTTAATGAAAACAAAATTCAAAGGAAAGAAATAAAACACCGAAACATATAGGCCTAAATTTTAACACGGTGCCGGGAAGAGGGCGGGGGGTGGGAGGGGAATTCCTGACGGGAAACCCGGAAGGACGGCTTTTTTTTTATCGGTTTCCCATCCAACAGGCCAGTCTGATTGATAGGCTGGCCGTCAGTCGGAGGGGAGAAAAGGAAGGAAGCGGATCCAAGCAGGTAAGTCTTAGAAGGGAGGGGGGGTGCTCATTGGGAGGGGGTTGGGGTCGGGGGGTCATTGGGGGGGGGTCTGGAGTCATCAGTGGAGGGGGTCCCAAGTCATCGGGGGGGGGGGGGGGGGGGGGTCCAGAGTCTTTGGGGCATCGGTGAGGGGTCAGTAGTCATCGGGGGGGGGGAGTGGTCAGAGATCGTGGTGGGGGGGTTGCTGCAGGTAAGCTTGTTGGGCCTGGGGGAAGCACTCCTGCTCCTCCGAGCCCACAAGCTGTGCTATAAAAGGCACTTTCCTGCTGTTTCGGGCCTTCTCACCTCCTCTCACGTGGTGTGAAGTAGAAGGCATGGGAATCCCGGCCCCCAGGGGTTAAAAATAAAAAAGCTGGAAAATTCTAATGTAGAACTTAAATGCCCTGCAACGGAAGGCATAGTTAATGAAGAAGCCAGGACAGCTGGATTCTAACAAACATACAACTGCTTTATCAAAAAAAATTCTGCTTGAGTCAAGAATTCCTAGAAATAGCAACAAAAAAAATTACAACTCTGTGTCCCCATTTAATCATTCAAAAATTTAACCTAAACACAACAGAAAGCACTGACCAAAATCTGTATTTTATAGTCATTAAGTTCCTAGTTAGACTACAATTGTGCTCTCAGTAAAATTTGACAGTGGGTGTATTGATTATAATCACAATTCTTATTGGATTCTATAAATCCCGACATGACAAGTCCGTGAATCTGGATCTGCAACAATAGAAAAAAAACCCTTAAGATTCCAGTTGTCAAAAAATATTTAATTGTTCGGCCTGGTCACTGCCGTGTTAATTATTCACTTCAACATACCCAGATTGTGATTGTTTTTTTTCACAGCTCTAGCTGGAGCTGTAACCTCAACCTTAGTGATAGACAGGAACTGACAAAAAAAACCCTTAACAACATTATTGGGGGAGGGACACACAGATGTTCTCCCTAAAGTAGATCAAAAAAGGAAGCAGTCAGATTTCAGAGGTCAGTTACATTTCCAAGCTTTTATACTCCTCAAAGCAATGTAGAATCCAAAATATAATGTAAATGTTTCAGTAATTGTGATTTTTTTTTTAATGGCATGCCGTAGTCTAGATTTTCCATTGGGACCTTTAATTGGGCATTAGGTAGGCAGTACATGATTAGGACCCGCCCAAAAGCTAGTGTACAGATCCCAGCTGATTTTGCAAAGTCAGCTTTATTTAAGTAGACCTGAGATTTGGGAGCTAACCAGAGTGGGGCAGAAGCTCTTAAAGGAAAGCTTATAAGCATTGATCAATAAATTTAATGGGATGCAGCCACTTACAAAGGCTGCTGATAGCTTTAATGTATATTTCAGGCTTTGCAAAAGTTGTCTGGGTAACAAAAATGCCTGTCAAACCAAATGGCTGGCAAAATATATGCAGGGAGGAAACCAGGCTGGGCAGCTAGGATCTGCTGCGTACAAAAGTGCACACTTTTACACCCGTTAATCTGGTATAACTAACTGGAAAATCTACTCTAATGTATCTTAGGCCTATCAGTTGATATGAGAGTTAACTGTTTTAATCATACATAAATAAATTAACTTTAACCCATCCACTGTCTCTCATTTGTCACACTGTTTGTCTGACATTCAGAACTGGAGGAGCAAAAATTTCCTCAACTAAATGTTGGGAAAACCGAACCCATTGTCTTTGGTCCCCGCCGCAAACTCTGTTCCCTAGCCACCGACTCCATCCCACTCCCTGGCCAAGGTCTGAAGCTGAACCAACCTGTTCGCAACACATATCTGCTCCATCCCCAAGACTGTCCACTTCCATCTCCGTAACATTGCCTGAATCTGCCCCTGCCTCAGCCCATCTGCTGCTGAAA